>NC_137071.1:103674184-104274184 GCF_951640355.1 Cnephaeus nilssonii
GCCAGATCTTATCTCTGCTGCTACAGAATTACAAAGGTATGGAAATGTACCAAGCAACTTCTTATACCATCATCCCAAATTCTTCCTGTCTTATCCCAAAATACCTCCCCACAATCTAGAGGCATGTCAGTCGAAGGGCTTTTCCAAGGCCATCAGAATCAGAGCCTGCATGGCCTGAAGCCAAGTCCACATTCCACAAGCCCCGCCCCATCCCCCCCCCCCCCCAACACACACACACATACATCTCGTTGGGATGCTGATACTTGCGTGCTTTTGAAATGCAAGGACACCAACTCTGTTCAAGTATGGAGAGAAAAAGATAATAAACAGACACCTGAGGATTAACAACCCTCAAACATCTCCCTATACAGAAAAGTGGCTTGCATTTCTTTCCTAGCATTTCATTAGCTTTCTTACTATCTCCTGAAGGCAGACTGGTCTTGGTTGCAGGCTCTTCCACTCCCCATCATGCCCCTTAATATCAGAATGCAGCTTGCACCTTTCTAAGGCACCCACCTTTAACATGTACCTAGATGTCTCTCCCTATCTCCTACTGGATACCAGCAGTCCATGAAACTCAAGGACCACAGTGAAAAGGAGGAAAGGGCAGGATGGACTGGACTGCCCTTTATCTCTGGTCACGTCTCATAGTTTGACTACCTCCCAAGTGATTTCAAAATATCAAGTCTCAGTAAACTGCCATTTGATAGTGCATGCCACACAGGATCCTGCACCATGGCCAGAATGAGGCTAGAAATTCATAACTGAGAAATTATCATGGCAACTGTCTGCAGGAAAAATGATTAGGTTTATACCATTCGACCTTGAGAAGATAAAATCAGGCCTAGCAAAAAAATAATAATAATGATCTACAGCAAATGTAGGACTTTAAATCCAAAGAGGGCCTGATTATATACCTGCCTTGTCTCCCTGTCCAGGAGGCATGGGATACAGTGGAATAAGGATCTCCATCCAGCCTATCACCCAACTCAGAAATGTTTGCTCATCCTAGACTCTGCTCAATATCTCCTTGCCCTTATCCCTCTCCACTATTATTTTGGCTTCTCTGTGAGTCTCTGCTCAGCCCCCTCTGTGTGATGTGTTGAGACTCTGTCTCCTGCCACAGCCTAATTTCTGTTCTTTCTCCATTCAACACCTCACCTATCCCCTTCCCAGCCCTACTTCTAGGTGATCCTAGAAAGACAGAAATCTCATCACATTGCCCTGCATAAATATCATCAATGAACAATAGTGGTAAAATATTTATCATTGTTAAGGTTAGATGATGAGAACATGGGGGGGTTATTTTATTATTATCATTACATTTGTGTATGTTTGAAATTGCTCATTATAAAACAAATCCTCAGTGGCCCTCCATGGATCTCAAGATAAAGTTGAAAATCCCCAAACTGGCATTCAAGACCAGTTAAGACCTGTCCCTACCCCATTTTTCCAACTCACCTCCTGGCATTCACCCTGGCAAACTCTCTTGGCACCCAGCTCTCTCCTGCAGCCCTGTTTGCCCATGAATCTCCTTCTTACAGAACACACTTCCCCCTTCCTTCCTCCCTAGAAACATATACTCATCCTTTGGAAACCAGACACAAATGACCCCTGGTCTGACCCTCACTTCTAAGTGGGGGAATTTGCGCCCTGGTGTCTGGCTAGGCGTGATATAGAGCAAACACCTGAAATGTATTTGGGAGAGACCAGAAAGCCCTGATTAGTAGAGCAGGTGGAAAATTTACTTGAATTTAGGCAAGTAGAGTAATCTCTCTTGGCTTATGCTTCTGTCTGTATAAAATGAAGAAAATAGTAGTACTTATCTCACAAGATTGGGATAAGGATTCGACAGTATTTTCTGTGTAAACAGTTTAAGGATACCTGGCAGAGAGAGAGAGATGGGGGGAGAGGGGGGGGAGAGGCTTCTTACAGGCTTACAGATATACTTCGATCAGATAATATAGTGGATAATTAACTGGCTTGTCTTAGATTACTCCCAAAACCTACAGGAAAGGAAATGCTCTTTAATTCTTGCTGGGAGCTGGAGAAAATCGTTGGAAATTGGTAATATCAATGCCAGGATTCCTCTCTCAGGCCCACCTGCGGGGGGGTGGGGGTAGGGGTAAGGGCCTTCAAAGGTTGCGGGGCCCAAGGCCCCGTGCCTACGTCTCTGCTTCTTTGGAAGAACTGTGCAGGTCTTACGGGGACTGGGAAAGCATAGGGTTTGCGGGAAAATCAACCCTGAGGATAACCCCCAATCTGTGAGGTCTCAATGAGATCGGACCGCCTGGGGTGAGGACCCGTGGTGAGAATATCTGAGCGAGGTCCATTGCCATGTCCCCGACCCGCCAGCCCCCGCTCCTCCCGCGCCCTCGGCCTCGTGCGTCACCGGCGCGGGTGGGGGGCGAGGGGAGGGAGTGCCGCAAGGTGAGGGCTCCGCGCTGCCTTAAGACGCCGCCGAGCGTCCAGGCTGCGGCTCAGAGCTTGCAGCGCGGCGCGCTGGCCAGACCTGGGGGCACAAGCGCCTGGCTCCCGCCGCTCCTGTGGCCCGGTGCCTGGTGCCTGGTGCCCAGTGCCCCGTGCGAGCCCACAGCCTCGGGCGCCTCGGGAAGCAGTCTGTTCGAGACCCGCACGCCACTCCGGTAGAGCGACGCCTCCAGCAGCAACAGGTAAGTGGCGGGCCCATGCTCCAAACGCAGTGGCCCCAGCACGGGACTGGACTTTGAGCTCGGGAGCCAGGAACACCCCATCCTCCGCGATCCGACGGCAGGGCAGCGGTGTGGCCGCTTCTCCCAGTCCCTTGGCCATCCCCTCAACCTCGGGTTTCCCCTCGCAGTTTCTTTCGTGCGTTCTCCCCACCACCAACAACAATTCTCTTGGTTCCTCATCCTTTCTCTCATCCTCTCTTTTCTTATTCTTTTTCGATGTCACTGTTCCATCTCTCTGTCTCTCGATCTCTCTCCCTAGCTCTCTTTCTCTTTCTGTCTCTATCTCTCAATTTTTCTCACTCTCTCTCAGACTCTCCCCAACAGTCTGGCACCCCTGCCTCCTCTCCTCTCCCCAGCTCACTCTTCCCAACACCCACCGCAGATATCAGGTGGGCTGGAGAATGCAGAAATGATGCAGAATGGGTGGGAGGGGGTCATGCGGAGAAATAGGCATCCTCCCTGCATCCACCACGGCTGTGCTGCTGAGAAACTAGGAGATTTATCCGCTAGAGCCCGTGGTGGACAAGGTGGCAGCTGGTTTCCATGGCAAAATTAAGTCGACAGTGAGATAGAGATCACAGTCAGAGATCCAGCCAGAGAAAAACCGAGGTGAGGGATCATCGGAGAAAAATGGAGACAGAGAGATACACACACACCGAAATATACACAGAAAGTGTTTAGTGAGAGTCTTGGGGAGAAGTGAGACACACAAAAACCGATTCTAATTGCACATGATAGAGAGTGAGCCTGAGTAATGGAGAAACAGATAATCAAGAGGGACAAGCAGCCGAAACCGGTTTGGCTCAGTGGATAGAGCATCGGTCTGCGGACTGAAGGGTCCCAGGTTCGATTCCAGTCAAGGGCATGTACCTTGGTTGCGGGCACATCCCCCGTAGGAGGTGTACAGGAGGCAGCTGATGGATGTTTCTCTCTCATCTATGTTTCTAACTCTCTATCCCTCTCCCTTCTTCTCTGTAAAAAATCAATAAAACATTTTTTTTTAAAAAAAAAGAGGGACAAGCAGTAGATCTTCAGAGAGCAACGGAAAGAGACAGGCAGACAGTGATAAAGAGAGAACTTAACACATGGAGAGACAAACATCAGGGGAAGACAGGGAGAGACAGAGATGAGAGGATTTAGGAAAGAGCAAGCACAGTAATAGAGAGAAAGTGAACACATAGAGAATCCGAGGGAAACACAGCAACAGGAGAGTTGGAGAGACAGAGAGACCTAAGGACACACATACACAGCGAGTGATACTGAGGAGATGTGTTAGGGACCCACAAAGATTGTCAGAGAAATGGAGAGACAAGACATCATCAGGAAAAGTCCTGGAAGTGCATGTTCTAGTGAGCCACAGTCAGTGACAGGCAGACACACAGAGAGAAATAAGAGTGCATCAGAAAGAGATGGAGGAAGAGACAGTGATAAGGCTGAGATAAAGAGGAAGAGAGATAGAGACACACATACAAAGCTACAGAGAAAGTCTGCTAGTGAAAGAGACACAGAGAGACTGAGAGACAAACTGACCAAGAGTTGGAGAGACTAGAGTACACAAGAGACAGAAATGAAATGTGAAATGTGACAAGCTGACAGAGACTGACAGCATGCATGTGCTAGCGAGAGTCTAAGAAATAGAGACAGAGGGCAAAGTGAGAAGCAGGGTGAGAAAGTTGGAGGAAAACTGTGAGACATATACACACCCTCCAGGAGATACAGAAAGAGTGTGCTAGAGACACTGGAGAGAAAGAAAGAACTGAACATAAACAGGCTGGGACACAGCACGTGCAGGCGCTACCGGAAGAGACAGCTGGGGAATCTTGAGAAACCCAAACTCTGTGACTCAAAGATAGTAGCACACACGTGCATGCTCCAGTAGGAGAGACAAGTGGGAGGGACTCAGAGACCTAGAGAGAGGCAGAGAGACCTGGAGAGTAAGAGAAGGATTGAGAGAAAGCCAAAGGAGGCTGTGCGATGACCTTGGGAAGGGGATTAGGCAGCACTGCTGCCCAGTGCTGAAACCCTGAAGCTGGTGCCCCTTTGACTAACCTGGCCCATGTGTTTCTTTCTTTCATCCCCAGCAGTGAGTGTGGTCCATGCACCCCTTTACCACCTGCTGGTGCCGGCTCCAAGCCTGAACCCTGTCTTACATACGCCTACCACCGATATGACCTCAACCTGCACCAATACTACTCGGGAAAGCAACAGTAGCTACACGTGCATCCCATTCTCCAAAATGCCCATCAGCCTGGCTCACAGCATCATCCGCTCGAGCGTGCTGCTCATCTTTCTCACTGCCGCATTCATTGGCAACATAGTGCTGGCACTCGTGTTGCAGCGCAAGCCTCAGCTGCTGCAGGTGAACAACCGCTTCATCTTTAACCTCCTCATCACTGACCTGCTGCAAGTTTCACTCGTGGCCCCCTGGGTAGTGGCTATGTCTGTGCCTCTCTTCTGGCCCCTCAACAGCCACTTCTGTACTGCCCTGGTCAGCCTCACTCACCTGTTCGCCTTTGCCAGTGTCAACACCATCGTTGTAGTGTCAGTGGATCGCTACCTGTCTATCATCCACCCACTCTCCTACCCAGCCAAGATGACCCCACGCCGGGGTTACATGCTCCTCTATGGCACCTGGATCTTGGCCATCCTGCAGAGCACACCACCACTCTACGGCTGGGGTCAGGCTGCCTTTGATGAGCGCAATGCCCTCTGCTCCATGATCTGGGGGGCCAGCCCCAGCTACACCATTCTCAGTGTGGTGTCCTTTATCATCATTCCACTGGCTATCATGATTGCCTGCTACTCTGTGGTATTTGGTGCAGCCCGGCGTCAGCATGCTCTTCTGTACAATGTCAAGAGCCACAGCTTGAAGGTTCGGGCCAAGGACTGTGTGGAGAATGAGGATGAAGAGGGAGAGAAGAAAGATGACTTCCAGGGTGAGAGCAGGTTCCACAGCCAGAATGAAGGAGAGATCAAGACCAAGGAGGGCAGTGTGGAGGCCAAAGAGGGCAGCATGGAAGCCAAGGAAGGGAACATGGAGGCCAAAGGCAACAAGGAGGTCAAAGAAAGCAGCTTCATAGCCAATGATGGCAGCATGGAGGGTAAAGAAGGTGGCACCAAAACTGAGAGCAGCATGAAAGCAGGCAGCAGTCAGATAGAGGTCAACCAGTGCAACATTGACTTGGGTGAAGATGACATGGAGTTTGATGAGGACAACATCAATTTCAGTGAGGATGACATCGAAGCAGTGAACATCCCAGAGAGTCTCCCACCAAGTCGTCGAAACAGCAAAAATGACCCTCCTCTGCCCAGGTGCTACCAGTGCAAAGCTGCTAAAGTGATCTTCCTCATCATTTTCTCCTACGTGCTATCCCTGGGGCCCTACTGCTTTCTAGCAGTCCTAGCTGTGTGGGTGGATATCCAAACCAAGGTACCCCAGTGGGTGATCACCATAATAATCTGGCTTTTCTTCCTGCAGTGCTGCATCCACCCCTACATCTATGGGTACATGCACAAGACCATCAAGAAGGAAATTCAGGATATGCTGAAGAAGTTCTTCTGCAAAGAAAAGCCCCCAAAAGAAGATAGCCACCCAGACCTTCCTGGAACTGAAGCTGGCACAGAGGATGGGACTGAAGGCAAGGCTGTCCCTTCTCACAGTTCTGCCACTTCACCTTGAAGTGAGTTCTAAAGCAAACCTTGAACTGCCTACAGTACAGAAAACAGGAACAGATTTATTTTCAATGGACCACTCACAATCCCATTAACACCAACCCATACCATTCCAGGCAAAGGTGTTGCACGCATCCATCTCACCACAAGATAGATAAATATATGGAAGAGGTAGGAACGGTGTCTTTCCTTAAAAGTGTGTCCCTCAAAGCACAGACTTGAGGATTCTGACTGAAATTTCCCCCAAAAAATTATTAGGTTCCAAATTTCTTAAAGCAACAAGGTCTATCCATTTTGGACCTGGACTTGGTATTTAGTGTGTCTCCCCAGAGCTACAAGGTGTCAGCTTTCACTCTGAAGGAAGAGGAAGATGAAGTCTATGAACTTAAAGACTTTTAGGACCTCACGTCAGGAGGTAATGGGCAAGGGTTACAGCCTATGTTTAACTGAAAGAAAAGCAATGGGCCAAATCATTCATGGAACCCAAGAAGCAGAACCTGACTGACTGATCAATGTATGAGATCTACAATCTGGTGCGAAGACTATTGTGGAAACTAAAAGTATCATGTAGCTAAAATACCAAAGTTTCCAGATCCTCTACAGCAGGGGTGGAGAATGCCCGGCCTGTGAGCCGTGTAAGGCCTGCAAAATCATTTGGTCTGGCCCTGCCAAGGCATTAGGGGTGAGTTAATTAAATGTTTGACCAAATATAGCAGGTTAATTTTAAGTTGATAATTTTGTATGGCCCACAAATTATGTTATAAATATCCAAATGGTCCTTGGCAGAAAAATGTTCCCCACCCCTGCTCTACAGGGATCCAGAAAAGTGGAAGAGGAAAATAGGGCATGTTTGAAATGGGAAGCTAGTCCAAGGGAGAAGATAGAGAAATAACATGAGGCTAAATAGTTGAGTTTTTTCTATAAAACCCTAGGTTTGTGCATGGCCTGGAAACAAGGTCATTTTATGCAAATGGAAAACTATCAATAGACACTAATTTATTTCCTTTATCCCACTTGAATAATAGTGGAACAGAAATTATGCCACTATTTTATAACTTTTCCTTTGTGATTGAATTGGGATGCTCACAAGAATCCTCCAAATCTCCCCTACCAGTCACTTGTGGGGCGGGGGGGCAGCAAGAAGGGAGGTCCAAATAGGTCCAAATAGGCCTTTTTGGTCAAACAGTGCCCCCCCAAAAAAAATTCAACTAGAGGTGGCCAAAGTTCTATAAAACTCACAATGCCACTCAGTAGTGATGTATCCATTAGAAATGTCTTTAGTGTCCATGAGATCATATACACAAAATATGATCTCCACATGGGGAACAAGTAAGTCAGGATAAACATTTTCCTTCCTCCAGGCACACCCATGTGTCTTTTCTACCTGCAGTTCTCTCTAAAGCCTTTAAGCTCTCTGCAGATGTGGGAGAGAAATATAAGAGAGTCAGAAATAACAAACAAGATAGCTTCTCAATACCTGGGAAGCATCTGACCTGTTCCACACAATTCTAAAATCAAAGTGTTCGGGTCAGACATATCCTAATTATTGCTGTTGAAGAAGATCACTTTGGGCGTACCTTTAAAATATCTAAATTATCCCTAGAGTCAATACAGAGGAAGTGTTTTCAAATCCTAAAACCCGAAATCATTTTGGGTAAGCAATATACCTATGTATTTCTGAAGGCACACACCATACTGACTTGACCAAATAACATGGAACCATAAAATGGTCACAACAATGTTTTTGATCCTCCAGAAGATCAAATTAAATAACTCTTTGGCCATTCAACTGTTCCTGCAGAAATCCGTGTAGGAAGGAGGATGATATATTTGCTTGAAAAGAGTTAATCAGGTAGTTGTACATAAAGATGGCCATATTCAGAGTTTAGCCTAATTCTTGTGTGAATACCATGTCTAATATATAAAACTCAAATTTAATTCATATAAATGCCCAGCTCATTCATATTTTCTTTATCTCTTCCTCCTCACAGATTCCAACATGAGCTTCTCAAGGGGGAGAGGTAAAGAGCAAAGTATTGGGGCTGTGAATAAGTCTGCATGGGAATTTTGGATTGCCATGTTCAGAATTTAGGAAAAGAGAGGGGATAGACCCAAATAATATTGTGCTGATATGTCAATTCCATATGTCCATGAAAATCTTATTACTTACAACCTCATTAATTTGGAAGTTGTGGTAATTCAGATACGACATGGGGGCTGAAGTTTACCCTTGCATAATCATTTATTTTTCTACCAAAATATATAAATAAATTATAGTCATACATTTATTATACCAATTTATTGCCAAATTATTGTATTAACCTGTCCTCAAATGATATCTGGGTAAAGAAATTGCCTATATGACCATTTGATGTGTCTATGAAAAGCTTATTAATTACAACTCCATTAATTTGGGAAATTGTAGTAATTCAGACAAGACATGGGGGCTGAAGTTCACCCTTGCACAATCTTATTTTCTTACCAAAATGTATAAATGAATTAAGTCATACATTTATTAATATAAACCTCTTATGGGAGGAGGGGTATTGCCATGAAAATCTGTCATGGTCAAAGGAGTTCAAGGTAGATGTAGCCTGTCTTTTGAGTAGAAATGCTTACCTGGTTAGGAAATGGGATTTCAAACATAAGTGTCTCCAAATCTTTTGTTGAAACTGAACTTCTTGTTTTATTTTTAAAGCTCAACCCCTTCAAAGTTTATCAGAGAAAATTGTTTGCCAAAATCCTAAATCAAAATGGAACCAGACCTGTACGAGTGTGGTAAGTTCATTTAACAGCACACACAACATTCTCCAGGAAACTAAAACTCCCCGATTTCCTTTTTAAAGTTCCTCTTTTCCCTATTTTAATCATTGTCCATTCTTATGGCAAAAGATTTTTCAACGTGGAAACCTTCTGAAAACAGAAGACTGGGAAAGAGGACCTTTGAATTAAGAGCATTCTGCTTTGTTGACATTTTATTCTTAATGAACAATAGGGCCTCTAGTTAGCTTGGAGAGAGCAACTGCTTAGAATGCCACGCTATTTTGAATAAAACACTATCAACTTAATGAGGTTTTACTGCACATACTGTTTTGTCATTTGAAAATCGGAAAGTGAAGAAAAAAGGTCTTCATTACCCTCACAGATCTTCACGTGCAATAGTTTTCCCTAAATTTTTTTAAAGAATGTGTTCTTTTGCCAAGGCCACTTCATATGTGCAGTAAAAATCCCATTAAAGTACAGCAAACCAAACTTTGAAATGATGTGATTTCCAATTTAATGATTTCCTTATTTAAGAACTAGAGGCCCGGTGCATGAAAAGTCATGCACTGGAGGGGGTGGTCCTTCAGTCCAGCCTGCTGCCTCTCACAGTCCGGGAGCCCTCAGGGGTGGGAGGCAACCTGGCGATCAGGGGAAGGCAACGCCCCCATCACACCTCTCCTGCTGCCACTGCCAGCAGCACAAGCCTCGGCCAGCCCTGGTTACCTGCGCGTCCAGCCGGCCCTGGGCGGCTGGGGGACTGCGGGGACTGGGGGACTCTGACAGGGCTGAGGGGACTGGGCACCGCCATCTTGTGGCTGTGGGCACCGCCATCTTGTGGCTGTGGGCACCACCATCTTTGAGAACGTGGCAGTCAATTAGCATATCCCCTCCTTATTGGCTGTGGGCGCCGCCATCTTTGAGGGTGCGGCAGTCAATTAGAATATTCCCTCCTTATTGGCTGTGGATGCCACTATCTTTGAGGGCTGGGCAGTCAATTAGCATATTCCCTCTTTATTAGATAGGATAATAGAGCATCTAGTTTGCCGAGGAGTTGCAGGTGCTTTGACTAGCACACCAATTTCAACAAGCTTGGGAAGGCTGTAATAAGGTGCAAGCCCTGGGTTTCTATGACTTCTGTGATGCAAGGGTCCATCTTCTCTACGGCACCACAAAGGCCAGCTGCTGGGAAGTCCTCTGCACTTCTGGCTCCTTGCCTACCTCTGGCCATCATGCCCACTGACTTCACCTGCCTCGCTCCCCCTCCTGTACTGGCCCTTCAGGAATACCCCTTGCTTGAAGCTCTGTGTGCTCACTCACTCCCATTCATCCCCTCCAAACCTAGAGCTGACAGATTCACAGGGACCTGGGGCCCATGAAAGCCGGGAACAAGAGGAGTGAACAGTAGGAGTAACCAGCAGTTAAAGGTATTTTTCTGTCTCCTCCCAACTACAACCTAATTTAGAGATGACCATGATACCTACTTCAAATTCAACAGGTAAGGAAAAGTGCCATTTTATAATTTAGGAGGAGGTAGGCATCTCACTTCTTACCAAAAAGCTCCCAATACAACACATCTTTGGGACACATTCAATTCTGTAGATACTGTTTAATTATTTCAGGGGGAAAAACTTTAAAAAATATTTTACCTATAAAATTACAAGGTGCCTAACATTGCCTCATTTTATACATAATAAGCCAATTAAGCTAGGTAAAGTTACTTCAAAAGATTTTTTTCAGCCCTTGCCGGTGTGGCTAGTTGGTTGGGTGGTGTCCCATGCACCCAAAGGTTGCCAGTTCACTTGCAGGCTAGATACCCAGTTGGGGGCATGCTAGAGGCAGCCGATGGATATTTCTCTCTCTCCTTCTCCCTTCATCTCTCTTTAAAAATCAATTTTTAAAAAAATAGATTTTTTTATACTATCTGAAGAATAATTTACAAGATTAAACTAGTATTTCTTAAATGCTAAGAAAATGTTCTTAAAATGTCTGAAATACACCATTTGAAAGAGAAAAATTATGCATCTGATCTGGTCATTTGAGCTCTCCAAAATAAAATCCTCAAAGGTTGTTGGGATTAAACAAAGAGGAACAATTTAAACTACTGAACTACACTTTTTCTCATAACTGCCCTCCCCTATATTTTGAGAAAAAAATCAAAAGAAGTGTTTTCCCCTCACGTCTTCTTTTATTCCTCTTAAGACAAACCCCATGCTGTCAAGAGAGGCTTTTCTAAGCAAAATATCTTTTCCTTCTAGAGCAGACACAAGATTAAAGGAACAGTTGGCTGTGAGCCAGTTACCAAGATAAGAAGAGAAAATCTGGTCAGTCATGACTTTTAACCCTCTCCCTCCTTATCTCTGTCTCTCATTTTCTATGGGCCAAACGGGTGCTCTTAGTCCCCTCAAAGCCCCTCCTAGCTTAGGTGTGAGGAGACAGAAGCAGTGAGCTGCAATCACCAGGCCCTAACCTAAAATTCAACACGAAGAGAAACCCATTTAATAAAGTCTCTCCAGTTACAATCTCTTCCTCTATGGCAAATGCCCAGCTTGCTTACAGCAGTCTTCTGCTAAAAACAACAAGACTGGCTGAAGGAAGAAATAGGAAAGCTAAAATACACAGAACTTGTCCACTGATTGGCAGGTTACTGGCAAGTCCACTGCTTTTTGGTAAGTAAAGAATCCTCGAGGTAAATGAAGGTTGCCAATAGGAGTTAAATGTTTCCATTATTGTCTCCCAAAGCTCTCATATCTCAAAGTACATACATCAGGGGGGAAACCACAGTAACTTATATACTCACAAGATGTTTGCTATGTCTCAGAATTCATTACTGGATCTCTCTGGTTCTAAAATATAGACATAAACAAGATTGGTTTTAGTTTGGTGCTTCAAAATTGAGTGCATTTCCCCTTCTTCATCTGTGCTACAATTTTAATGTAAAAACTTTGGTATTTTTGTCTGTTTCAGTGGTATATTTATTTCTATAGTAATTCTCCTAAATATAAGCTGTAACTATATATAAAATATAAGTATTCTTGGAGATAAGGTGCTAGATATTAGACTACATGTGTTCATAGATAGTGTCATGCTCAAAAATAGATAGTACTTACATGTAATTAGTTAATAAAATGCATGCAGAATTTTATGTGTGACCTTCACTTTGGTCAATTTCTGAAGTAGAACATAGTACATTTATTTTAATTTTTTATCTTTAAAGTACAATACAGGATGTATATATGACAAATGAAAAATTATTCTGGTACAATTGGTCATTAATGTGAACTAATCATCTTGGCTGGAGTCCTCACTGCAGTTCTCCACAACACACTTGGCACTGGTATGCCTGTTTTCCAATGATTGAATGTATAGAATGAAAAATAAAAATAGAAAATCCTTTCCCTTTTAAAGAGCAGAGACCCCAGAATAGGTTATTGGAGTCCTGTTGGTGGGATGAAAAGAATACTGTATTCTCAAGACCAAATTAGTACCTGACTTCTGACAAGATTTGCATTTAGTAGATCTATATTGTGACCATTCCTGCCTCCTTAGAACACTACAAAATGAAAACAAAAACAAACCAACAAAAAAATAGAAAAAGGCTGCTCGTGTGTGTGTGTGTGTGTGTGTGTGTGTGTGTGTGTGTGTGTGTGTTTATTGGTTGTCTGAGAGATAAGATAGATGGTAAGATGGTAATGGGACTCCTCTGGGGGCCACAGCCAAGGTGTTTAAGAATTACAATCATATATCAACAACACTTGCATCAGACAAGAGAACTGTAACATGGGTTTATTATATTTTAATAACAAAAATATTAAAACTAGAAAACTCATTTTTCATTAAATACCCTCATTAAATAATTTCTAAAACTGTCTTTAATACCATATTTTGTGCTGCTGTGAGACAAAACAATAGAAACATGCATTCAGTCAATAAACAGCACCAATATTTAAATTTTGAATTTCTTTCCTTCCAAAAATGCATTTGTAATTTAAAAGTGCCTTTTTAAAGGATTGCCAAACTACAATCCTTGGGCCAAGTTCCCATTGGCACAATTTACCTTCAGGTGCATAAAAGGGGTGGGTTTTATCCTCCTCCTCCCAACAAGAAGATAAGCCTCTTCACACCCCAATCAAATTCACAAATCAATAGTTACATGGATCAGTAGTCTTAGACACTCTGCCCAATGACAGGTTTCATATATTGGTTGGCTTTAATTGTATTCTTTCTAAAATGTTACAATGCATTTATTTCTTTGTTTATTTATTTGCTGGACAGGGATAACAGACTCCTGCTTGGGGAATGCAGAAAGATTGATGTTTGTGGTTTAACTAAATATTATTAAGTAATGTTTGTGTTTCTTAAATAGGTGCTGTTAATCTGTCCTTCGTATTCTTCTAAAATATGCTAAATAAAGTCTAATTTTAATTGTGTATCTGGTTATTATGTGGAGCTCTGTGGGAAAAGAGTGAGGGAGACATAACTAGGTTTCCATCCCTTTTCTATTACTTGGACAGAGAAAACAGTGGATAAACTATTACACAGTAGAATTAAATATGTGGGCTCCAATATTTCACATTGCGCTATCCTATCTAATAAAAGAGTAATATGCAAATTGACCATCACTCCAACAAAAGATGGCTGGCCCCATGTGGACACAAGATGGCTGCCACAAGATGGCCAGCAGGGGAGGGCAGTTGGGAAGGACCAGGTCTGCAAGGGAGGGCAGTTGGGGGCAATCAGGCCAGCAGGAGAGGGCAGTTGGGAGGGACCAGGCCTGCAAGGGAGGGTAGTTGGGGGTGATCAAGCCTGCAGGGGAAGGCAGTTAGGGGTGACCAGGCCTGCAGGGGAGGGCAGTTAGGGGCAATCAGGCTAGCAGGGGAGCAGTTAAGCATCAATCAGGCTGTCAGGGGAGTGGTTAAGCATCAGGCTGGCAGGCAGAAGTGGTTAGGGGCAATCAGGAAGGCAGGCAGGCGAGCAGTTCATAGCCAGCAGTCCTGGATTGTGAGAGGGATGTCCGACTGCCCATTTAGGCCCAATCCTACCTGGATCGGGTCTAAATGGGCAGTCGGACATCCCTTGAGGGGTCCCAGATTGGAGAGGGTGCAGGCTGGGCTGAGGGACACACACCCCCGTGCACGAATTTCGTGCACCAGGCCTCTAGTTCCAATATAAGAATTTTGCAGTGGGATAGAGGCATCACCCTGATGGACTTCCTGGAAGAAGGGTATTTGCCTAGACCTCAATGAATAAAACAAAAAATTCAAAGTGTGGGTGAAGTGGGCAGAGTGGAAAAATGGGGCCAGATAGTTTATGAGGCTCCAAAATGCCAGTCTTTCTCAGGCAAAGAGTTTTGAACAGGGGGAGGGGAGTCAATAGACTTTGTTTTGAGGAAATAGTACTGCCCATCACCTGGGTTACCCCTACTGGGCTCCTACCCATGTCAGGGCCTGGACACCTTCCTCAACACAACTCAGCCATGCCCACACCCACCTCAGTTCATCCCCAACTCACTGGGGTTTATAAAATAGGAGGGAAAAAGCATGCTCCCTCAAGCCCCAGTTATACCTTTAACACTAGCCATGGCATAGGAAAACACAGGACACAGATGAGATATGCAAATATGTCTAAAACCTTAGAGCCCACTAGTTCCTCTTGAATCGATGTGCTTGACCTACTAGCTCTTCTGGTAATCTAATTGGAAGTAGTACAAGGAACTGCATGCCACATGCTTCCAAAGTAGGCCCACATTTGGAGTCTCAGGGTCTAGTCATCTCTGTGTCAATCAAAGTAAAGTGCTCTTCTCCATTTTTCAGTCCAAAATAAAGCTAAATACTGACTTACACACACTATTTCAAGATGTCCATAGATGACTGCCATGAGAATTGCATGCAGCAACCTTCAACTAATCGATGAATGCCATCCAGCAGATGACTGCTGCAGAAATAAATTTGCCTTTCTAGAAAACCACTACCATCTATATATATACTAGAGGCCCAGTGGACAAAATTCGTGCACGGGGGCGGGGGGGCCTCAGCCTGGCCTGCACCCTCTGCAATCCGGGACCCCTTTTTCTTATCTAGCTAACCTCTTCACATTTTAAAAAATTAACTGAAATACAACCTACTCTAGGAAATCCTCTTTGAACAAATCTCTTTACAATGTATATTAAGTATTTTCATAGTATACCATTCTTTTTCTATAGCAGCAACTTAGAGTGGATGCAATGTACTTCTCATTCTTGCATCTGATTTTTTTCTTGTTGCTCTTGTAATAGTGAAGCTTATCCAATTTACATTTGCCCTTCAAGGGCTTATATTTGGTTCAGTTTCTAGTTGGCTCCCTGCTTTTTTTTTTAAGCAATAAATTTGGGTTGTGATAGTAAACCTCACTTGTAATCAAGCCTGTAGGTATCCCTATCTGAATATTTCTATAATACCTATCACTTTAGCATACCAGAGATTGTGTCCATTTATAGAAAATAACAATAAATGTCACCTGGTCATTTGATCTTCTAGTAATATTTTATAGCAAGATGTATTATTCTAGTAACTTAACTATTACAAAACTGAGGCATACAGAAATAAATCACATTGAACAATAATGTCTCAAATATCAAAGCATAGTACACTTAGAGCCTTCCTTGTTCTATGCCTCAAATATCATAGCATAGTACACAGTTCACGTGGAACTCAGCTTCCTTTAAAATAGGAAGGGATGCCATACTCATGAAGCAGCTACTTCCACACACTTTTTTTATTTAACTCACAGCACATACTCTTTGTACTAATTGTTGGAAAATCACCCTAGCAATTGCCTCTGTTCCTCTCTGTATTGTTGCCTTACATTCTGATGTCATTACTGCACTTTTATCATCCACTCGCTCTAATAAGATTGTGAATTATTTAAGGGCAGAGATCATGACTTGAGCTTGTGTTTCTCTGTCATGGTGCCTAGATAAATACTCAAATGCCATCCAGTCCAAATGACTGTGATGAGAGAGACCCACCATTGCTGGAGACCTCTGATTTTTATTTAAGGGGCCTCACTTGTTCTGTACCTTTACATAGGGGTGAGTAGGGGCTGAGGGAATTTGGGGAAACCCAGACAGAATTTTATTCCTGCAAGATTTTGCTAAGCTGGTGCCCAGGACCACCGGGCGGCTTCTTTGTGGGGCTGCCGGGCATTTGTCCAATTAAACCCAGACACACAGCAATAACAAAGGCACTGGTCTACAGCTAATACATGGGGATCAAACCCCAGCCTGCAGGAATTCACCCCTGCAGACAGGACCGGGCTGATGGGTGGACATGGGCTGGTGCTCCTAACTCTGGGGAGAGGGAGACTTCCCATGACCCAGAAAACTATCAACCAAAAAATCAAAGAAGCACAGAGGATGATTCAAAAACATGAAAGATAACGTTGGCGATTCCTTTTAATCTCTGGGGTAAAAACAAACCAAAAAAAAAAAAAAAACCCTAAACTTGTATACACATGCATGAAAAAACGTTGCTCAAGGGAAAAGTGATTCAGACCCAGGCTGGAAGGCTGCAGGCTAGAGGCTCAGGACTCCTCGTCACACGCCCGAACAGGTCCATAGCGCAGGCTGGTCAGCAGAGTGGCTTCTTCGCCTGGGATCTCTGGTGGCTTGGCCTCTTAGCGCGGGACCACCAGGCGGCTTGGCTTGGCCTCTTTGCTACCACAGGGCCTCCTGCTGCCCCCACCACCACCATGTGGAGCCACGGGAACTGCACGCAGGCACATGGAGCAGCCGGCCCCGCCCTCGCTGCAGGGGTCACCATCTTGTTATGGCATGATAGTCAATTTCCATATTCCCTCTTTATTATATAGGATAAAAGTCTAAACGACCAAATGACTGGTCACTATGATGCACACTGACCACCAGGGGGCAGATGCTCAATGCAGGAGCTGTTCCCTGGTGGTAGGTGCTCCTACAGCCAACCTCCTGCAGCCCCTCCCCCTCACCAACCTCCTGCAGCCCCGATCGGCCTGATAGCTGGCCAGGCCAAGGGACCCCACCTGTGCATGAATTCATGCACCAGTCAATATAAATAAGAGGGCTTGTGAGTTCAGATAAAACCATCAGGCAGCAAACCTGGTAGGAAAAGAATCCCTTGAAGCTTGTGATAACACTACTTAATTCAAAGTATTTAGAGTATAATGGAGATTGTTCCAATGAATGTCATAATAGCAGTTACTCCTCTCAGGCATGGTTTGTGTTTCAGCTTTGGATTATAAGACTGAATGGGAGACCATTGATAGGATCTGAAAACTTCACTGTCAAGAGACACCATTGACCTCCTTAAGGTTGCCACTCCCTCTCCTGCCAGTCCCCTTCATTCCTCAGGACCCTTCCAATACAGACAAAGACATACTAATGGCTAGTGGATTTTTTTCCTCTTCCATGAGGTAACTAGTCAACTCCCTCTCTTTCAAAATGCAACTCTCTGACCCTGTCCCTCTTCATTACAATCTTCAAGAGCAGCACCACCTCTCTGATCTCTACACACATAAATAAGTACCCCCTCAGTTTAAGGATGGCTTTGAGGATGTACATGAATTGAAGTGTATAGAGAGCACTGGCCATGTAGCTCAGTTGGTTAGAGCATCACCCCAATACACCAAAGTGACGGGTTTGATCCCCAGTCAGGGCACATACAAGAATCAATCAATAAATGCATGAATACTACATAAATAAGTGAAACAGCAAATCTCTCTCTCTCTCTCGCTCTCTCTCTCTCTCTCTCTCTCTCCCTCTCTCTCTCTCTCTTTCCTCTCCCTCTCTCAAATAAATGTTTTTAAAATTATAAAAAGAAATGTATAGATATATTTCAAACATTTTCTCAATAAGACAAGACAAATATTTACCAATAACATTTATTTCAGAAAATGTATGATATTCATGACTGCTCTACCAAAACTTTAAGCTTAAAGAATATTTGCAATACCAAACCCAAAATTTAGGAAGTAGTGAGACCTGACTATTGCTTAATTGAGGCAAATAAACAAAAGAAAATTAACTCCAAAGATTTATCTACACACAACTAACTCAAACTTGAACATTCTCAGCCTCCAAAGGATAGAAAACAGAAAAAGACAGCTAACAACCAGAAATGTGCAGATTTGAGAAATAAGTCAGCAAGCAGTATCTGGTATTTCATAAAATCTGTATGCTAAACCAATGTATACTTTTAAATGATCACCCAGATACATAGGTGTAATATAGTTTGTACAATTGATTCATGTTAAAAAAATTAACATTTTACCTAAGATTTATTTGAAAATAGTTATGCTCTAAACAAAATGAGGAAGAAAAAAGGGAGAAAAAAAACTTGTTCACCTGAAAAATCAGTGTACTCAACTTTAATTGTTTAAAGAAATGTGCCTCCTTGTTCTAATTGCTTTAAATTAAACCATTTTATGGTATCTTTTCAGGAAAATATTATTTAAAATAAACTTTTTCCCAACCTGTTTTTTCATATACATACATATATATAAAACATGTCATTGGAAGCATAGATGATAGATAGATAGATGATAGATAGATAGATAGATAGATAGATAGATAGATAGATAGATGATAGATAGATAGATAGATAGATAGATAGATAGATAGATAGATAGATAGACAGATGTTCATATAGATATAGATATTCAAAAGCAAGGCTAATGTGCCTGGAAGCCTTTGGGGACATTCTTTAATCCACTTTCACCACACGGTAGATTTTAGTAATAAACCAGAATGGGGGTGTGTGAAATTATCCCTGAAACAAAATGAAAAATAACTTTGTTAGCCAAACACTACAGTGAATCAAAGTTGCTTTCTCAAAAACACAAAGCATGTCAGTTTTAAAGTGGGCTTCTGATTCTCTAAATCTCAATACTTGTACATTATCAAATAAAAATCACTAGCCTCTCTTGCTAAGCAAAGAGGATGAGCAAAAGGGCTGGAGGAATCACCTGTAAAAGGGTGTAAGAATCCATTCGAGTGAATGCTGAAGATCTCTAACCAAAGGAAAGAAATAAAAATTAGTTGCTTAAAGTTCTCTATTTCCAAAAGGATACTAAGAGATCCAAGTCTAGTTTCCAATATAATAAACTTTGTATAACTTGCTTCAATTTAGAAAATGTAAATACTAGTAAACATTTTCATGTTATGTAGCAAAAACAGGAATATTTACTTGCATATTTAGAGCATATATTAATTTTCTAAATCAAAGTTTTGTATTATAAAATTTGAGAAATATCCCATTCCTAGGGATTTGTCCTAAAGAAATGACCCTATAGAAGAAAAATTACATGCAAAAAAGTGTTCATAATACTGATTTATTTTTTTCAACATTTTTATTGTTTAAAGTATTACATATAGTACTACATATATCTCCTTTTTTTCCCCCTGTTGACCTTCACCCAGCCTCCCTTACCCCCTGTCGCATGCCCTCATCCTACCCCACCCCCGAGTGTCTTGTGTCCATTGGTTGTGCTTATATGCATGCATACAAGTCCTTTGGTTGATCTCTTTGCCCCCCTCCCCAATACTTCCCAGCCTTCCTGCTGTAATTTGACAGTCTGTTCAGTGCTTTACTGCCTCTGTATCTATCTTTTTGTTCATACAGTTATAATGTTCTTTATTTTCCATAAATGAGTGAGGTCATGTGGTATTTTTCTTTCATTGCCTGGCTTATTTCACTTAACATAATGCTCTCCAGGTCCATCCATGCTGCTGCAAATGGTAAGAATTCCTTCTTTTTTATAGCAGCGTAGTATTCCATTGTGCAGATGTACCATCGTTTTCTAATCCACTCATCTACTGATGAGCATTTAAGCTGTTTCCAGATCTTAGCTATGGTGAATTGTGCTGCTATGAATATAGGGGTGCATATATCCTTTCTGATTGGTGTTTCTAGTTGCTTGGGATATATTCCTAGAAGTGGGATTACTGGGTCAAATGGGAGTACCATTTTTAGTTTTTTGAGGAAACTCCATACTGTTCTCCACAGTGGCTGCACCAATCTGCATTCCCACCAGCAGTGCACAAAGGTTCCTTTTTCTCCGAATCCTCACCAGCACTTGTCGTTTGTTGATTTGTTGATGATTGCCATTCTGACAGGTGTGAGATGGTACCACATTGTCGTTTTGATTTGCATCTCTTGGATAATTAGTGACTTTGAGCATGTTTTCAGGTCTCTTGGCCTTCCTTCTGTCTTCTTTCGAAAAGTGTCTATTTAGGTCCGTTGCCCTTTTTTTTATCATTTATTTTCCTTTTATTAAGTTGTATAAGTTCCCTGTAGATGTTGGAGATTAGACCTTTATCAGTGATAACATTTCCAAATACATTCTCCCATACAGTGGGCTTTCTTGTTTTGTTGATGGCTTCTTTTGCTGTACAAAGCTCTTTATTTTGACGTAGTCCCACTTGTTTATTTTCTCTTTACTTTCCATTGCCCTAGGAGCGGTATCGGTGAAGAAATTGCTTCAGCATATGTCTGAGATTTCTCTGCCTGTGGATTGCTCTAGTATTTTTATGGTTTACCATCTTATGTTTAAGTCCTGTATCCATTTTGAGTTTATTTTTTATATGGTGTAAGCTGGTGGTCTAGTTTCATTTCTTTGCATGTATCTGTCCAATTTTCCCAACACCATTTATTGAAGAGACTGTCTTGACTCCATTGTATGTCCATGCCTCCTTTGTCAAATATTAATTGAGCATAGTGGTTTGGGTCAATATCTGGGTTCTCTATTCTATTCCATTGGTCTATATGTCTGTTCTTGTGCCAGTATCAGGCTGTTTTGAGAACAGTGGATTTGTAATACAGCTTGAAATCTGGTATTGAGATCCCACCTACTTTGTTCTTCTTTCTCAGGATTGCTATGGCTATTCGGGTTCTTTTTTTATTCCAGATGAATATTTGGAGAGTTCTTTCTAGGTCTGTGAAATATGCCATTGGTATTTTAATGGAGAGTGCATTGAATCTATAGATTGCTTTGGGTAGTATGGACATTTTAATGATGTTGATTCTACCAATCCATGAATATGGTATGTTCTTCCATCTGTTTATGTCTTCCTCTATCTCTTTTTTCAGTGTCCTGTAGTTTTCCGTGTATAGGTCTTTTACCCCCTTAGTTAAGTTTATTCCTAGGTATCTTAATTTTTTTGGTGCGATGGTAAATGGGATTGCCTTTTTAGTCTCTCTTTCTGTAAGTTCACTATTGGTGTATAGAAATGCCATAGATTTCTTGGCGTTAATTTTGTATCCTGCTACATTGCCAAATTCATTTATTAAGTCTAATAGTTTTTTGATGGAGTCTTTCGGGTTTTTTATGTACAATATCATGTCATCTGCAAATAAGGACAGCTTCACTTCTTCTTTTCCAATTTGGATGCCTCTTATTTCTTCTTGCCTAATTGCGATAGCTAATACTTCCAGTACCATGTCAAACAGAAGTGGTGAGAGTGAGCATCCCTGTCTTATTCCCGTTCTTAGGGGAAATGGTTTTAGTTTTTGTCTATTGAGTATGATGTTGGCTGTGGGTTTATCATATATGGCTTTTATTATGTTTAGGTATTATCCTTCTATTCCCACCTTGCTGAGAATTTTTATCAAGAAAGGGTATTGGATTTTGTCAAATGATTTTTCTGCATCAATTGATATGATTATGTGATTTTTATCTCTCAATTTGTTTATGTGATGTATCATGTTTATTGATTTGCGGATATTGTACCATCCTTGCATCCCTGGGATAAATCCTATTTGGTTATGGTGTATGATCTTTCTGTTGTATTGCTGGATCTGATTTGTTAGAATTTTGTTGAGGATTTTGGCATCTATGTTCATGAGAGATATTTGCCTGTAATTCCCTGATTTATAATATTGAAAATTATTAGCAAGCCAAATGCCCCAAAATAGGTGACTAGCTAAATGATGGACTAAGTGCTCACTGAAATAAGATAGCCATCAAATATATATTAGATTCATTGTGGTAATCACTTGGTAAGATATATAAATGTTGAATCACTATGTTGTACACTTAAAGCTAATATAATACTGTATTTCAATTATCGCTTAAAATAAATTGATAAAAATAAATTAAAAAAACACATATAAAGATCATATAGCAGCCTGGGGAAATCTGTAAAATATGGTGTTAGGTGAAAAAGTCAGACCTTAAGCAACTGCCAGGCATCACACCAATGTAAATATTGCAAAAGCTAAAACCCATAGACTAAATAGAGCAGAGCATGAACAAAAGAAGGTACCTTTATATTTTGAAATGATATTATGGGCAAATTTTTCTTTAACATAGTATTTCTTTGATGTTCATATCATAAAGATAATTTTCAGATGGCATTAAGGTTCAATGACTTAATTGAAGTAAACTCTAATAGGACTTCCAGATCCTACAGTCTAATGGGGTACCCCAAAACAATTCAATCATCTAGAAAATCATCTTAATAAGAGGATCATAGAAAGCTTGAGGTAGGGTTTGGTATATTTGCCTTTGCCAGTTTCCAAACTTAGAATAACTTTCCATCCAATATACCATCATGCCACTTCCTTCCCTCCCTTCAAAGGTCCTTGTCAGGAGTCAGTATGGTATAGTGATTAAGACTGTGGGCTCTGGGCTGACAAAAATTGAATCTGTTGGTTACTAGCTGTCTGACTGTCAGATCTTGAGCAAGTGACAGTCTTGCCAAGCCTCAGTTTTCTTAGCGGAAAAATGGGGATGATGATACCTATTCCTACTTTAGGCTTCGTTTTCTCAGTCCAACATCTTCAAAGCTTCAGAAGATGACAGGTGTATAGCTAACACATGTCTCTGAGTCTAAACTATTTCTTATTTCAATTTGTTGTATATTATATGCATAAACTATTAAAATGTCTATGAATTCTTGCTCAGTTGGTTAGAGCATCATTCCTTACACCAAAAGGTCTCAGGTCCAATTCTTGGTCAGGGCATATACCCAGCTTGCAGATTGGGGCATGTACAAGATGCAATCAGTCAATGCTTTACATGCACCAGTCTTAGTTCTCCCAATTAAGAGCAGTCCACTTGATCAAATAGAGGATCACAGAGCAATTCCACAGGCATCCTTTGGTTATTGATTTAGCCCCAGCTCAAAGAAAGTGCCTCTTTCTTGAGGAGGATGTGGAGAGTTGTATTTGAGAGAATGATCTTTGGTGTCACTCCAATTCTGGTTTAAGTGAATCATAGGTCCAACACTTCCTGAGTGACCTAAAACAAGTTACTTAATCACTCTGTGCCTCAGTTTCTTCATCCATGCAATGGGAGGAATATGACCTACACCTTATGATAAACAATTGGGTGAAAATTAAGATAAATAAATATATTAAATAGTTGACACATAGTCAACTCAATAAAAAACAAATAGTATTATATCTTATGTTTCCATATTTCCTATTAGCACATTGCCAACCCCACAAAAGAAGCTTAATAAATATTTGTTGGTTGTTTAATAATTATCATTAATATATCTTTATGCTTTTTTATCCTTTGGCCTTTAGAATTGAGTTTTTTTTATAAGGCAGGGACAACTTGATGTAATAAAACACAAAATACCATGGTAGCTAACATTTGTGGGTTAGAATCATTGGACTTTTCCTTCAGTACACTATATTTCATCTTGCATTTTGTGAGAAGATGGATTCTCTACTTTAATTTAGTGATAGAATAATACACAGTAGACATTCTCAAAATATATTGAACTTCATTAGCTTCTTTTAATGAATAAAAATATATTCAAAGCACAGACAGTGAGAAAGCCAATAGAAAAGCACTCTGCCCTTGGCAGATAATTATTCTGGGTCTTAAAACCTCTTTGTACCAAACTGGCTTCAATCACTGCAGAGTGATTGGTGATTCAGTCTCAGATTCTAAACATGATCTCTTGAGATAATCAAAACTGTATAGCAGTCTCCCTGATCCATGGTTTTGCTTCCCATAGTTTCAGTACCTCCAGTCAACCACAGTCTGAAAACATTAATTGGAAAATTCCAGACATAAAAAATTCAAAGGTTTTATATTTCATGCCGTTCTGAGTATCATGATGAAATCTTGTACTGCCCTACTTTTTCCAGCCTGGGATGTGAATCATCCCCTTTTCCGGTGTATCCATGCTGTATAGGCTCACCACCCTTTAGCCATTTGGTATCCAACTCAGCATCAGATCAACTGTTGCAGTATCTCAGTGCTTGTGTTCATGTACCTCTTATTTTACTTGATAATGACCCAAAAATGCAAAAGTAGTGATGCTGGCAATTTGGGTATGCCAAAGAGAAGCCTTAAAGTGCTTAAATTGAAAAGGTAAAAATTCTTGACTTAATAAGGAAAAAAAATCGTATGCTAAGTTTGCTATGATCTACAGTAAGAATGGGTCTTCTAACCATGAGATTGTGAAGAAGGAAAAAGAAATCTGTGCTAATTGTGCTGTACTACCTCAAAGTGCAAACGTTATGGCCACCATGCATGATAAGGTCTTAGTTAAGATGGAAAAGGAAAACATTAGTCATTTAGTAACCATCTCAGTTGTCAGACTGACTGTTGCAGTATCACAGTGCTTGTATTCGAAGTAACTCTATAGTAGCCTAACACTGCATCACAACACCTACATCATTCACCTCATATCATCTCATCACATAAGCATTTATCATCTCACATCATCACGAGAAGAAAAAGGGTAAATACAATACAATAAGATATTTTGAGAGAGAGACAACACTCACATAACTTTTATTAAGTATAATGTGAAAATTGTTCTATTTTATTAGTTAATATTATTAATCTCTTTCTGTGCCTAAATTATAAATTAAACTTTATCATAGGTATGAATGTACAGGAAAACAGAGTATATATAGGGTTCAGTATTATGCATAGTTTACACATCTGTAAGAGTTCTAAAACAAAAAATTGGGTAGAGGACTACCAGCCACAGAGCACATAACTCCCTTTGGCTCAAAAAATGAGAGGAAGAAAATAATTGGGTGCCATTTCAGACATACCGTGTTAACAAAAAATGCTTTAAAAAATTATTATGTTTTTTTGTTTATTTTTTAGCCTCACCCAAAGATATGTTTATTCATTTGAGATGAGAGAGAGAAAAAAAAAAAGAAAGAGAGAAAGAGGAGAGAAAAACATCGATTGGCTGTTTCTTGCAAGTGTACCAACCGGGGATCAAAACCACAACTAGGTATGTGCCCTGACTGGGAATCGAACCCACAACCTTTTGGTGTACAGGATGATGCTCCAACCAACCAAGCCACCCAGCCAGGGTGAGAAAAATGCTTTAAAAAATAACACTCAGTGCCAGTTAAGGCTGTAGGGAAACTGAGACACTCTGCTGATGGCAAAAAGCATAGAGTCATAAAAATATTCATGCTTTTTGACCTTGTTATCCCATTTTATAGGGCATCTGAAAGAAATAATCAAAAATAAGGAAAAAACAATTTCAATAGTGAAGAAACAGTTAATCAAAGTCATCTACTCAATGGATTAAGCAGCCTTAAAATAATAAATATAAAGGATATGTAGTAACATTGAAATATGCTTAGTATATTAATCAAGTGTCTTTCTACAGTCACAATATGCAATATTAAATATTAAATGTGAATACTCAGTATTCACAGCTGTGAAGTCCTATACTTCTGCTGTGATGTCATGGATGAATTCAAGTATCAAAGAGTCAACGTGGTGACCATAAGGAAGAGCTTTGGATGAATGCATAATTATTCTAAATAAATATTAAACTCTTCAGCATTTTTACATGAATAAATATTACTAATTTTAAAAAATCATTCTCAGAAATATTTTCTACAGCAAGGAAGAGTAATCAGCTATTAATAACTGTTAATCAGCAATTAATAACTAGATGTGTACATCTATATTCTGAATACTAATTATTTAATTAAGCATGTCTTCCTCAAAAGTGAAACAACATGAACATAGGCAATAAACCTTGCTTCCTGCTGTGAACTTCAAAATATAATGATGAAATGTTAAGAGTCTGTAAGCAGACAGGGCTTCTTAAAGAACAGTTCTAGATAACATGTCAAAAACACACTCCATGATTTTACCATTTTTTTCCTGATATGACAATAACCAGAATTTACTTTGGATGTTTTTCATACCCACAATTTAATTATAAAATAGATATAAAAACATTATATGATAATGGTATCTCCTCTTTCATACTCTATGCAATTTAAGAAGAACCACGTGCTTAGCACTATGAAGGATACAAAATAGACATAAGACATAATCCCTGTTCTCAAGGAGATCTTAATCTAGTTAGGGAGACATGCTCAGAAATTCGGGAACAGACACACCTGGACTTATTGAGTGAATCCTGCTTTGAAAGGCTTAGAAAATATGTTGAGCAGGCAGAAGAGGAGCCCAAACACCAAGGTAAGTTTACACCTTGATAGAGAAGGAAGTACAGTACTATTGAAGTTTTCTTATAAGGAGAATGATATTATCATATTAGTTCCCTATTTAAACACCTCAACTTCCCATTACTCATACAAAATCTAAATTCCTTGATATAGTTTATAAAGAACCTTGTAAGATCTGACCATTCCTTACCTCTATTGCCACCTAGTTCCACCCTCCTTCTCTTGCCAACTTAGACTTCTGTGTTCTTTGAAGATGTCAAACTCCTTCCCACTTCAGGACTTTTGAACATGCCATCCCATCTGCTTGGAACACTTGACCATTCACCTCTTCTTCAAAATCATTTCTTTCACAAAGCTCATCAAACCCATAATTTCTTCTTTGTCTCCTTTCCATTAGAATATAAAGTCCACAAAAACAAGGGACCTTATCTATCTTCACCACTGTGTTCCCAGAACCTAGCATAGTCTCTGGTGTAAGTATGTGTTGATATTTTAAAATTAATCTTGGACTAAATTGCACTATTATAATAGGAAAATAATGAAAGAAGTTCACCTGGCAGCAGAGAGTGTATATAGTGAGTTAGAAAAGGAGAGACAAGGTTCTGGAAAATTGAATAGGAGGTAGTTGGAGCAATCCATGCACAATGGAATAAAGGCCTGGACTAAGAATTGAAAGACAGAAATGGACAAAAATAAAAAGCTTCTGAAGAAGAATAAATAGGAAAGTTGGGATTAATTAGCTATAAAGCATGAAAGGGCTATGTTAAGAATTCCTTAGAAATAAGCCAAGGAGATCAGAGATTAGAGATGATGGTCAAAGAGAGAAAAAAAGTAAGATGAGTCAGTTTTGGGTAAAGGAAGTGCTAAAAATCACTTTTTAAAATTTTATACTATGTGGCAGTAAAAAAGAAGGAACTCTTACCATTTGTAACAGCATGGATGGACCTGGAGAGTGTTATGCTAAATGAAATAATCTAGTCAGAAAAAGATAAGTATCACTTGATCTCACTCATATGTGGAATCTAATGAACAAAATAAAATGGTAAACTAAATAGATCTAGAGACATGGATCCATGGAACAGACTGACAAATTTCAGAGGAAAGGTGGGGTTGGTGGGGAGTGGGGAGGAGAAATTAACCAGGGAACATATGTGCATATATTCATAGCCAATGGACACAGACAATAGTGTGGTGAAGGCCTGGGAGGTGCGGGTGCAGGGTGGAGGGTGTCATGAGAAAAAAAAAAAAACACAAAGGGGACATCTGTAATACTTTCAACAATAAAGATAAATTACAATTGATTGTACCAATGGGACATGCAAACAATACTGAGGTAAAGAAACCAGACACAAAAGAAGCCAGACATAAAATTCTTTATTATTTTACTTACATACAATTCAAAAACACCAAAAGAATCTATGCTGTCAAAAGTCAGGATAGTGGTTGCTTTTGGGGAAGGTGAGTTTAAAGAGGCCCAACATTGGCTTCTGGGGTGTTTGTGCTGCTTATTGATATGGGTACTAGTGTTTACTTTGTGATAACACATTGAACTATACACTTACGATGTGTGTACTTTTCTGTATTCATATTTCAATAAAAAATATTTTAAAAAGAAAAATGAGGAAACTGGTTTAACTAGAATAGTGACACTCTCAGGCCTTTAGTTTTTGTATATATATGGATTTATTTCAGAGAGGGAGAGATAGAAACATCAATGATGAGAGAGAATCATTGATTGACTGCCTTCTGCATGCCCCACCCTAGGAAATTAAGCCTGCAACCCAGGCATCTTCCCTGACCAGGAATCTAACTGTGACCTTCTGGTTCATAGGTCAATGCTCAACCACTGAGCCACAATGATCAGGCAGGCCTTTCAGTTTTAAGTAGAATTTATGGAGGCTAGGAGATGAGAGGAGGACTGCATGGTCTTCTTGGTACTCAGGAATTGAGACTAGCAGCACACAGGTACTATTATATCAAAAAGGAGCCACCACCAAGATGCACAGTTTCTCAGATAATGTTTACATTTGTCTTCAGGCTTTGATTTCTGACAAGCTTCCATTGTTAATTTTTACGTATTTCTTGAACCTGAGAATTAAAATCAGAGAAAAATACCTAAAATTTTCCAAATTGACCTAGATCAGTGATATGATTTGAGGTAAAACTAGAACTTAAAAGTGAGGCAGGTTTGGCTCAGTGGTTAGAGCATCGGCCTGTGGACTGAATGGTTCTGGGTTTGATTCCAGTCAAGGGCACATGCCCAGGTTGCTGGCTCAATCCCCAGTAGTGGCATGCAGGAGTCAGCCAATCAATGATTCTCTCTCGTCATTGATGTTTCTAGCTCTCTCTTCCTCTCCCTTCCTCTCTGAAATCAATAAAAATATTTTTTTAAGTGAGGCAGGTAGAGATGGAATGCTTCACTTGTGTTGAAAAGAGCTTAAAACTTTCCAACTTCATTATTGCTCCAACTGGATCATTTTATAACCTACTTCATTTTTTCCACCTGCTTCAAGCATTAATCTAAAAGTTTCCATCACAGCTGAACCCAAATAACAACTCCAAAAGAATAATCCTTAGAAGTATACATCTTGTTCCTCACATATAATTGATTATATGACCACTCATTTACTTTATCTAATTTTACTAATTTAAAGTCATTCAAGTCAGTTAATTTTTATGCTTGGAAGCTATTCAAAAGTTATTACACAGAACCCTTTCTGTGCCTTGGAACACATCCCTACTGTTTAAAAACATTCACAAAGCTAAGTACATAAGGTCCCTTCACCAGTTCCCCAGGCTTTCTAATCTTTTACCCCAAAAGCATAAAAATGAACACGATGACTTTGTTCCCTATTCCTTCCATTAATTGTTAATTGATTCTTATTAAATTATGGCTATCTTGAGGTCTCCTAAGGGAATCTGAAATACACAAAGTAATTCTGTAGTTACCTGTAAAAAGGATTAAAATCAAGACTTTGATTACCATGTACCCAAAGTACAAAATGGTGCTTGTAATGTTTGTGATTTGAAGTTTGGTAAAGAAGTAATAAATGCATACATAAAAAGATAAACAGATCTAAAACCACTAGTGAAAAGAGGCTCTCTACCACCAATAATAATCCTGCAGAAAAAGTAGAAAAAAACACAACTTTTCAGATGAAATTCTGACTACAAATTGGTTGCAAATTATGGTAATAACAACATAAAGTTGGCTCTGTAAGCTTATAGATTAAAAGAAATAAAGGGGGAAGTTTTATATGAAATTTAATATATGTACTGTCTGACTAATCTATGTTCCACTTGAGGTACCCTAAAAATTAAAAACTCTTTTTTTCTATGGAGACTAGGTGTACCCTTGAGGACTATACTTCTAATGTGTGCATCCTCTCCATCCTGATGTTACTTTAACCCTGGAGGCTTCCAGGTCAGTTTTAACATACTAGCCAGAATTGTGTTGGGCCTGAATTGATACCTTGGGCCAGATAATAAAGGTGAGTATAGAAATTTAAGATAAAAATGAAGGCCATCGGAAAAAACCAAGATGGCGGCATAGGTTAAACACCTAACCTACAGCCTGGCACAACAATTTCAAAAATACAACTAAAAGTCAAAACGGACATCATCCAGAACCACAGGAAAGCTGGCTGACTGAAATGCCCACAACTAGAAGGAAAGAGAAAACCACAAGGAAAATCAGAGAAGCCGTAAAAGCCTGAGGTATGGAGACACTGGCAGAGACACGAGCCAGCGCGCGTGCGGGGAGGACGGAGCCGGAGAGGAAGGGGCGGCTGACGGCCTGGCTGGCGTTCTCTGGCGGGAAGGAGATAAAAGCGCCAGATTGTGCTGAACCCCAGCTCCGACTGCACTGAACCCCAGTTCTGGGAAAGACCCGGGGAAGCCAGGGTCATACTGGGGAAAACTGGGCTGTAAGGCAGAAAGGCAGAGAAGAGGCGAAGGGCACAGCACCGGAGGCGCGCACGGCATTGTGCGCAGAGGATGGTCTGTTGACCGTGCCGCTGAATCGCCCTGGTGGGAAGGAGACAAAAGTGCCAGACTGCGGTGAGCCCCAGTTCCGACTACACGGAAACCCAGTTCCGGGCGAGAATCTGGGAATCCAGATTCATTGGGGGAGAGACTAGACTGTTTGGCAGCGCGCGAAACTCCAGGGCGCTTTTCTCTCAGAGGTGTTTGCTGGGAGTACAGAGGGACACTGAGACACAGGAACCTCATAGGGCGGGGCTGACGGGAAGCCAAGGCTGTAGGCTCCGCCCTGTAACTCCGCCCCATCCAAGCTGAACACAGAGGCTTTTACAATTTTGCAAGTCTAGTTGAATGGGGCTGTCTCCCGGCATAGACACAGCTGATCCTCACAGCCAATTGGACTGGAGGTCACATCCTCCCAGTGTACCAACAGCAATCAAGGCTTAACAACACCAAGACTTTGCACTCAGCCCACAAAGGGGGGTATCAAGAGTGACCACCTAGGGAGATTGGGGAAGCTGAGTGATAGGGAGGCAGCCAAAAGGGGAAGACACCGAAACAGGTCACGAATATAAGGGATGCTGTAATTCCTGCTGAGTGGCCTCAGGCAGTAGCTGACCTACACTCCATTGGAGACCCAGAAATGAGGGCATCTAGTGGTCGGTGTGAGATGACACCAGATTTCAACCACTTGCATAAGGGACACATTCAAGAGGCAGACTCAGTGAGCGCCAAAGCCTTGCTGCACCAAGACCCGGCCCATAAACGTGTCTCCCGCAAAACAACTCTTCCTTTATAGACACAGAGGGTCCGCACAGCCAAGTGGCCTGGAGGACAATTCCTCCCAGTGACACCAACAACAATCAAGACTTAACTATACAAAGAAGGACCAAGATGGAGGCATAGGGCAGAAGCCTGATTGTTGCCTACCACAACAATTTTGAGACTACGACGGGAGAGCAGAGCAGACACCATCCAGAACCACCGGAGGGCTGACTGAGCAGATGCTCTACAACTAGAATAAAAGAGAGGGGTACGCGGGATGAAGCTGATGCCGGTGACCCAAAGACCACACTTTAAAAACTACAGCTCAGGCGACACAATGGCGGCCTGGAACATGCTCGGCGCAGTTCCCCCAGCGGTCTCCGGCTGAGGGGAAGCCTCCACTCGCTGCCGAGCATGGACAGACGAGCCCCTGGGAGACATGGGGTGGGAGACTCCGCGCTTGCTGACCTCCGAGTCCTTCCAGAATCCCAACGCCCTGGAAGCGGCCAGGTGCGCACGCTCGGCGACCGGCCACTGCTGCAGACCCAAGGGCCGACGCAGCCACCCCGGACCAGCCCGCCGCCGCGCACCAGGCACACCGGAGCTTCGCCGAGCCCGCCGCCCAACGAGTTCTGCGGTGGCTGCCCTGGAGCTCTGAGAAAATGGCCGAAGGAATTGCTGAGAGGGAATTGACCAACAGGAATTGGGATCAAGAATACGAAACCCCGCTGGGTCCCGGATCCGAGTGAAGCCGCGCGCCCCTGGGTCCGGGTGAGGCTGGGAACTGGGTCCGGGTGAGGCTGGGTCCTGGGTCCGGGTGAGGCCATGCGCCCCTGGGTCCAGGTGAAGCTGAATCCTGGGTCTGGGCAAGGCCATGTGCCCCTGGATCCGGGTGAGGCTGGGTCCAGGGTCCGGGTGAGGCTGTGGGCCCCTGGATCCAGGTGAGGCCACGCGACCCTGGGTCTGGGAGAGGCCACGTGCCCCTGGGTCCGGGGGAAGCTAGATCCCGGGTCCGGGCGAGGCCGTGTGCCCCTGGATCCGGGTGAGGCTGGGTCCCGGGCCCGGGAGAGGCCACGCGCCCCTGGGTCCGGGTGAGGCCATGCGCCCCTGGGTCCAGGTAAAGCTGAATCCTGGGTCTGGGTGAGGCCGTGTGCCCCTGGATCCGGGTGAGGCTGGGTCCCAGGTCTGGGTGAGGCCGTGGGCCCCTGGATCCGGGTGAGCCTGGGTCGCGGGTCCGGGTGAGGCCGTGGGCCCCGGGATCCGGGTGAGCCTGGGTCCCGGGTCCGGGTGAGGCCGTGGGCCCCTGGATCTGGGTGAGCCTGGGTCCCGGGTCCGGGTGAGGCCGTGGGCCCCTGGATCCGGGTGAGGCCACGCGACCCTGGGTCTGGGAGAGGCCACGCACCCCTGGTTCCGGGTGAGGCCACGTGCCCCTGGGTCCGGGGGAAGCTAGATCCCGGGTCCGGGCGAGGCCGTGTGCCCCTGGATCTGGGTGAAGCTGGGTCCCGGGCCCGGGAGAGGCCACGTGCCCCTGGGTCCAGGTGAGGCCATGCGCCCCTGGGTCCGGGTGAAGCTGAATCCTGGGTCTAGGCGAGGCCGTGTGCCCCTGGATCCGGGTGAGGCTGGGTCCCGGGTCCGGGTGAGGCCGTGGGCCCCTGGATCCGGGTGAAGCCGTGCCCCTGGGTCCGGCCGAGACCAAACCAGGGGAGTCGGACCTGCATTACCACCATTTGTCCACCATCCAGAGCTGAGGGGTCAGTGACGACATGTACTCATAAGGAACTGGTGGACATTGATATTGGGTCTCAAAAGAACTGTTGGTCCAGAAAGAAACTCACTACAGACTGATTCATTTGCCTGTCAGCATAACTATTATTGCTCGTCTCACATTCAATTCTTATAAGTATATCTCTAGTGACACATGATTTCGCTCATCTAGGGGAAATGATGAACAACATAGACTGATGAACAAGAACAGAACCAGAAACAAGGAGGCATCGATCGGACTATCGGGCCTCAGAGGGAGGATAGGGGAGGGTGGGGGGAGGGGGGAGAGATCAACCAAAGGTCTTGTGTGCACGCATATGAGCCTAACCAATGGTTAAGTTCAACAGGGGGTTGGGGCATCAATGGGGAGGGGTGTGGGAGGGGAATGGGGGGATGAGGACAAATATGTGACACCTTAATCAATAAAGAAATTTAAAAAAAATGAAGGCCATCACAAGAGACAATAAAGGTCACTACATAATAATACTAAAGGGATCAATCCAACAAAAAGGATATAACACTGGCAAACATATATGCACCCAATATAGGAGCACATAAATATATAAAAATAACTTCTGGGGGACTTTAAGGGAGATATTGTCAGCAATGCAGTCATAGTAGGGGACTTTAACACCCCAATGACTTTACTGGGTAGATCTTGCAGACAAAAAATATTAATAAGGAAACAGTGACTCTAAATGACACACTGGATCAGATGGATTTAATTGACATTTATAGAACATTTCACCCCAAAGCTGCAGAATATGCATTCATCTCAAGTGCACATGAGTCATTCTCAAAGATAGAGCGCGCGCGCGCACACACACACACACACAAACACACACACAGATATAAAAAAAGACCACATGTTAGGACACACAACAAGTCTCTACAAGTTCAAGAAGATTGAAATCATATTAAACATCTTATCAGATCACAATGGAATGAAATTAAAAATCAACTACAGTAACAATACTCAAAAATATTCAAACACATGGAAGCTCAATAGCATGTTATTAAACAATGAAAGGGTTACCAATGAGATCAAGAAATAAGTCAGGAGAAACCAAGATGGCGGCATAGGTAAACACCTGAAATTGCTGCCTCACACAACCACTTCAAATCTACAACTAAAAGACAAAACAGACATCATCCAGAACCACAGGAAGGCTGGCTGAGTGGAAATTCTACAACTAGAAGGAAAGAGAAAAGCACACTGAGACTCAGAAGAACTGCGGAAGTAAAGTGCAGAGGTACGAAGGCGCGTGTGGAAAGGGCTGGCAACTGAGTATGCTGCTCTCTTTTTCAATTGGGAGGGAGACACAAGCTCCCAACTGCTCTGAACTCCAGTTCCAGGAGAGACTCTGGGGACCCAGAATGATACAGGGAGAAACTGGACTGTCTGGCATTGAGCAGAACTCTAGGGCGGCTTTCTCTCAGAGGTGCTTGAAGCGATTACTGTGGGACACTGAGACCCGGGGGCCTCTTAAGGCAGGGCTGAGGATGAGCCATAGCTTTTTGCTCTGCCCTGTTGATTCCCTGAGATCCTGCCCCACCCAAATTACAACCCCACCCCAGCTGTGCACAGAGGCTTTTGCATATGAATGGCCTGGTCATTTGCAATCTAAAATTACCTAACAAACTGTAGCTGAGACAAAGAGACCCAGAACTTCCAAAAGAAGGCCCAAGGCCCCACAGCAGCTTGCATTGCTTCACAGCTGGGCCTCATCTGGGCACCTCTAAAACCCAAACAAAGAAGAGGAATCTGCAGAACTCTCCATAGCTCCTGCTGGGTGGCCTCAGGCAGAGGCTAAATTAACACCTCCTTGGAGATCCAAGAGCCAGTGTACCCAGTGGTAAGAGTGGGACCATCCAGATTACAACTCCTCAGATCCATAAGGGACACACTCAGGGGGCAGACTCAGTGAGCACCAAAGCCCCACTGAAGCAAGTCTTGCCTCATAAAGGTGTCTCCAGCACAGAAGTTCTCCCATCATAGACACAGCTGATCCTCACAGCCAATTGGCCTGGAGGTCAATTCCTCCCAGTGATACCAACAATAATCAAGGCTTAACTTCAATAAGACTCTGCACACAGCCCACAAAGGGGTGCACCAAGAGTGTCCACCTCAGGTAACTGGGGAGGCTGAGCCACTGGGCCCTACAGGGTACCTAGCACACAAAGCCACTCTATCAACATAGGGAAGCAGCCAAAATGTGGAGACAAAGAAACAGGTCACAAATGAAAGAAATGGAGGATATAGAGTTCAAAACCACAATTATAAAGTTTTTCAAGAATTTTCTAGAAACCGCCAATAAATTTAATGAGACCCTTGAGGATATGAAAAAGGACCAACTAGAAATTAAGCATACACTGACTGAAGTAAAGAATAATGTAAAGAGATCCAACAACAGACTAGAGCAGTGGTTCTCAACCTTTCTAATGCCGCAACCCTTAAATACAGTTCCTCATGTTGTGGTGACCCCCAACCATAAAATTATTTTCGTTGCTACTTCATAACTGTAATTTTGCTACTGTTATGAATCATAATGTAAATATCTGTGTTTTCCGATGGTCTTAGGCGACCCTGCTAGTGGTTCTCAACCTGTGGGTCACAACGATTCATAACAGTAGCAAAATTACAGTTATGAAGTAGCAACGAAAATAATTTTATGGTTGGGGGTCACCACAACATGAGGAACTGTATTAAAGGGTCATGGCATTAGAAAGGTTAAGAACCACTGGACTAGAGGATCGCAAGAATCAAGTCAAAAAAACACCCAACTGGAAAAGAAAAAAGAAAAAAGAATCCAAAAATATGAAGATAGTGTAAGGAGCCTCTGGGACAACTTTAAGTGTATCAACATCCGAATTATGGGGGTGCCAGAAGAAGAGAGAGAGCAAGAGAGGAGAAACCAAGATGGCGACATAGGTCAACACCTAAACTGCTGCCTCGCACAACAATTTCAAAACTACAACTAAAAGACAAAATGAACATCATCCAGAACCACAGGAAAGCTGGCTGAGTGGAAATTCTACTACTAGAAGGAAAGAGGAAAGCACATGGAGAATCAGAGGAGCTACAAAAGGCTGAGGTACAGAGACACGCACACGGGTGGCTGAGTGCCTGGCTGGCTTTCTCTAGCGGGAAGGAGACAAAATCTCCCAACTGCGCTGAACCCCAGTTCCGACTGCACTGAACCCCAGTTCCGGGTGAGACCCTGGGGACCCAGGCTTATACAGGGGGAACCTGGACTGTCAGGCGGAAACTCAGGGGAGCTGCGAAAGGCAGAGGTCTGGAGGCGTGCGCGCGAGTGCGCGAAGAGAGGACTGACTGCTGAATGCTGCTGGCTTTCTCTAGTGGGTGGGAAACGGAAACTCCCCCACTGCGCTGAACCCCAGTTCCAGGTGAGAACCTGGGAATCCAGATTCATTGGGGGAGAAACTGGACTGTCTGGCAGCGGGCGAAACTTGAGGGCAGCTTACTCTTAGAGGTGCTTGCAGCGATTACCGAGGGACACTGAGACCCAGGGGCATGTTAGGGCAGGGCTGACGGGAAGCCAAGACTCTCTGCTCAGCCCTGAGACTCTGACCCATCCAAGCTGAGAAAAGAGGCTTTTGCAATTTTGCAAGTCTTGTCTCATAAGACTGTCTCCATCACAAAAGTTCTCCTGGTGTAGACACAGCTGATCCTCACAGCCAATTGGCCTGGAGGTCAATTCCTCCCAGTGATACCAACAACAATCAAGACTTAACTACAACAAGGCTGTACACACAGTCCACAAAGGGGTGCACCAAGAGTGTCCACCTCAGGTAACTGGGGAGGCCGAGCCACTGGGCCATTTGGACACCTAGCACACAAAGCTACCCTACCAACTCAGGGAAGCAGCAAAAATGCAGAGACAAGGAAACAGATCACAAACTAAAGAAATGGAGGAAAACAAACAACTGGACATAGAGTTCAAAACCACGGTTATAAGGTTTTTCAAGAATTTCCTAGAAAAGGCCGATAAATTTAGCGAGACCCTCGAGGATATGGAAAAGGACCAACTAGAAATTAAACATATACTGACTGAAATAAAAAATATTACACAGAGACCCAACAGCAGACTAGAGGAATGCAAGAATCAAGTCAAAGATTTGAAATACAAAGAAGCAAAAAACACTCAACCAGAAAGGCAAAAAGAAAAAAGAATCCAAAAATTTGAATATAGTGTAAGAAGCCTCTGGGACAACTTCAAGCATACCAACATCAGAATAATTGGGGTGCCAGAAGCAGAGAGAGAGCAAGATACTGAAAACCTATTTGAAGAAATAATGACAGAAAACTTCCCCCACCTGGTGAAAGAAATAGACTTACAAGTCTAGGAAGCACAGAGAACCCCAAACAAAAGGAATCCAAAGAGGACCACACCAAGACACATCATAATTAAAATGCCAAGAGCAAAAGACAAAGAGAGTATATTAAAAGCAGCAAGAGAAAAACAGTTAATTACCTACAAGGGAGCACCCATATGATTGTCAGCTGATTTCTCAACAGAAACTGCAGGCCAGACGGGAGTGGCAAGAAATATTCAAAGTGATGAATAGCAAGAACCTACAACCAAGGTTACTCTACCCAGCAAAGCTATCATTCAGAACTGAATGTCAGATATAGAGCTTCACAGATAAGAAAAAGCTAAAGGAGTTCATCAACACCAAACCAGTATTATATGAAATGCTGAAAGTTATTCTTTAAGAAGAGGAAGAAGAAGAAAAAGGTAAAGATAAAAATTATGAACAACAAATACTTATCTATCAACAAGTGAATTTAAAAATCAAGTGAATAAAAAATCTGATGAACAGAATAAACTGGTAAATATAATAGAATCAGGGTCATAGAAAGGGAGTGGACTGACAATCCTCGGGGGGGAAGGGGTGTGGAGGGTGCGGGAAGAGATTGGACAAAAATCATACACCTATGGATGAGGACAGTGGGGGGGGGGGTTAAGGGCATGGGGTGGGGTGGGAACCAGGTGGAGGGAGCTATGGGGGGGGGAGAGGAACAACTATAATAATCTGAACAATAAAGATTTACTTTTTTAAAAAAGAAATAAATCAAAAACTTCCTGGAAACAAATGAAAATGAACACACAACAACCCAAAATCTCTGGGGCAGGGCAAAAGCAGTCCTGAGAGGGAAGTTCATAACACTACAGGCCTTCCTCAAAAATCAAGAAAAATTAATAATAAACTATTTAACACTACAACTTAAAAAATTAGAAAGAGAAAAACAAGAAAATCCCACAGTAAGTAGAAGGAAGGAAATAATAAAGATTATAGAAGAAATAAATTATATAGAGACTAAAAAAATACAAAAGATTAATGAAACAAAGTTCTGGTTCTTTGAAAAGATAAATAAGATTAATGAACCTTTAGCTGACTAAATAAAATCAGAAATGAAAGTTTTAAGGTAACAACTGACACCACTGAAATAAAAAGGATTGTAAGAAAATACCATGAGCAACTATATGCCAACAAGCTGGACAACATGTTTGAAATGGACAAATTCCTAGAAAAATACAATCTTCCAAAACTGAATCAGGAAGAATCAGAAAACCTGAATAGGCCAATAACCACTGATTAAATAGAAGCAGTAATCAAAAAACTCCCTGCAGCCCAGCCAGGTGTAGCTCAACGATTGAGCATCAACCCAGGAACCAAGAGGTCACTGGTTCGATTCCCAGTCAGGGCATATGCCCGGGTTGCAGGCTCGATCCCCAGTGGGGGGCGTGCAGGAGGCAGCCAATCAATGATTCTCTCTAATCATTGATGTTTCTATCTCTCTCTTCCTCTCCCTTCCTCTCTGAAATCAATAAAAAATATATATATATTTTTTTTAAAGCCCAGAAAACAAAAGCCCTGGTCTGGACCGCTTCACAGGGGAGTTTTACCAAGTATTCAAAGAAGAACTAATAGCTATCCTCAAACTATTCAAAAAAATCCAAGAGGAAGGAATACATCCAACCTCTTTTGATGAGGCCAGCATTACCCTAATCACAAAACCAGTTAAGACACTACAAAGAGAATTATAGGCCAATATCCTTGATGAACACAGATGCTAAAATCCTCAACAAAATATTAGCAAGTCAAATACAGCAATATATTTAAAAGATCATAAACCGTTACCAAGTGGGATTTATTCCAAGGATGCAAGACTGCTACAATACTCACAAATCAATAAATGTGATACATTACATGAACAAATTGAAAGAAAAAAATCACATGATCATATCAAGACCAAAAAAAAAGCATTTGACAAAATCCAACAACCATCTCTATAATAAAGAGCCAGGGTGTAACACCATTAGGACTGAAGCTGGACCAGAACAGATGTCAGTGCTGGGTTGCCCTTCTGCTGCAGGTGGGGTGCCCCAGCACTAACTGCTGAGGGGGCTGCGAATCAGGGCCAGAGAGAGGCCTGAAGAAAGAAGCAGGGACTGATCCGTTGCCTCTGTGGAAGCTTTTGACCAGCACTTGCCTCTCTCTTTCTCTCCTAGTCTGGCCAGCAGCCTTGACTCCATTTGTCTCCAGGACTCCACCTGGGCTGCTGATCAGCCCCTCCTTTCTGATCAGGCCCTGTTGATAGGCCCAGAGACGCTGACTGGCATAGAAACTGACCAATCAGAACCAAATCTGGGGGCTTAGAGGTGTTTCTGTCCAGGGAGAGCATGGATCCCTCAGCCGCTCCAGCAATGGCCTTCGCAAATCTACAGAAAGTGCTCATCAGTGACAGCCTGGACCCTTGCTGCCGGAAGATCCTGCAAGATGAAGGGCTGCAGGTGGAGGAGAAGCAGAACCTGAGCAAAGAGGAGCTGATAGCCGAGCTGCAATACTGCAAAGGCCTTATCCTCTGCTCGGCCCCCAAGGTGACCATGGATGTCATCAACGCAGCAGAGAAGCTCCAGGTGGTGGGCAGGTCCATCGCCAGCATGGACAATGTGGATCTGGAGGCTGCCACGAGGAAGGGCATCCTGGTCATGAACACGCCCAATGGAAACAGTCTTAGTGCTGCGGAGCTCACCTGTGGGATGATCATGTGTCTGGTCAGGCAGATTCTTCCTTTGATGAAGGATGGCAAATGGGACCAAAAGAAGTTAATGGGAACCGAGTTGAATGGCAAAACCTTGGGAATTCTTGGCCTAGGGAGGATTGGGAGAGAGGTGGCCGTCCAGATGCAGTCCTTCGGGATGAAGACTGTAGGGTACTACCCCATCATCTCACCAGAGGTCTTGGCCTCCTTCAACAGTCAGCAGCTGCCCCTGGAGGAGATCTGGCCCCTCTGTGACTTCATCACTGTGCACACCCCTCTCCTGCCCTCCACAACAGGCCTGCTGAATGACAGCACCTTCGCCCTGTTCAAGAAGGCCTTGCGCTGGTGAACTGCGCCTGCAGAGGGATTGTGGACGAAGGCGCCCTGCTCCGGGCCCTGCAGTCAGGGCAGTGCGCGGGCGCAGCGCTAGATGTGTTCACGGAGGAGCCACCTCGGGACTGCACCTTGATTACCATGAGAACATCATCAGCTGCCTCCACCTGGGCACCAGCACCAAGGAGGCCCAGAGCCACTGTGGGGAGGAGATCGCTGTCCCGTTCATGGACATGGTGAAGGGGAGAGCCCTCATGGGGATCGTGAATGCCCAGGCCCTTACCATCTCCTTCTCTCTGCACACCAAACCTTGGATCGGTTTGGCAGAAGCTCTGGGGACTCTGATGCAAGCCTGGCAGGGTCCCCCAAAGGGACCATCCAGGTGGTAATGCAGGGCTTATCCCTGAAGAATGCCGGGAACTGCCTGAGCCCCACAGTCATTGTTGGCCTCCTCAAAGATGCTTCTAATCATGCGGATGTGAACTTGGTGAACTCCAAGCTGCTGGTGAAGGAGGCCGGCCTCAATGTAACCACCTCCCATAACCCCACTATGCCAGGAGAGCAAGGATGCGGGGAAGGCCTCTTGAGAGTGGCCCTGGCAGGTTCCCCCTACCAGGCTGAGGGCTTTGTCCAGGGCACCACACCTGTACTGCAGGCACTCAATGGAGCTGCCTTCAGACCAGAAGTGCCTCTCCACAGGCATCTGCCCCTGCTCCTGTTCCTGGCTCAGCCCTCCAACCCTGCCATGCTGCCTACCATGATTGGGCTCCTGGCAGAGGCAGGCATGCAGATGCTGTCCTACCAGACCTCAGTGGTGTCCAATGGGGAGACCTGGCATGTCATGGGCATCTCCTCCCTGCTGCCCAGCCTGGACACCTGGAAGCAGCATGTGACTGAGGCCTTTCAGTTTTATTTCTGACCTTGGGGCTCACCAAGACCAGCCTTGGGGGCTTTGTGATGAACATTGAAAGGTCACATTCCTGGGGCTGACATCAATTATGTGGTCTGACCCCTGTAATAACCACTTAATAAACAGCCCACCCTCCGCCCCCCCCCCAAAACAACAAAAAAAGAACCAAACCTGGGTCAACTGTGAGGAGCCAATGGCTGCCTAAGAGGAGGAGCTTTTGATGCTGACTGGCATAGAAACTGAACAATTAGAACCAAATCTGGGTCAACTGTGAGGAGCCAATGGCTGCCTAGGAGGCAGAGCTTTTGACACTGACTGGCATAGAAACCAACCAATCAGAATGAAATTGGCTGGCAGAGGAGGGCAGTTGGGGGCGAGATCAGGCAGGCAGAGGCAGTTGGGGGCGAGATCAGGCCGGCAGGGGAGGGCAGTTAGGAGTGATCAGGCAGGATTGCAGTTAGGGGCAATCAGGGAGGCAGACAGATGAGCGGTTAGGAGCCAGTGGTCCCAGATTGCAAGAGGGATGTCCAGCAGTCTGACATCCCCCAAGAGGTCCCCGATTGGAGAAGTTGCAGGCTGGGCTGAGGGAACCCCCCTCCATGCACGAATTTTGTGCACCGGGCCACTAGTCGACATAATAAAAAGGCCAAGAGGTGTCACGACCTAAATGACCAAACAACCGGTCACCATGAGGTGGCATTTACCACTTCTTGGTCCCTCCCCCCTCCGCCCGTGAGCAGGGGCAGGGCAGGACTGGGGACTGGTGACTGGCAAGCAGGCTGAACTTCTGACCTCTTTGTCTCTCCCCCAAACCCCCGGCCTGCAGGCTCCAATGGATTAGCAATGGTGAACAGGGGAATCAGGGTGGGTGGTGGGAGGACTAGGCTGGCTGTCAGGCCATTGGGATCACCAGCTCATCCCCAGCTGCTCAGGGGCTCAGACCTGGAGAAAAGCAGGATCTGGCAACTTCACCACCATGCGCATGCGCTGGGCCAGCCACTGATAGAATGCAATGCCTGCTCAGGGCTGCTCACACCGGGACAGGTAGGTTGTGGGCATGCCCTGCAGCCTCCGTCAGTGCCTCAAGCCCCAGCAGCAGTGGCAGTGGCAATGATGGCGCCCATGTGAGCGGCCCCAAGCAGGCAGCACGTTCCATCAGTGGGTGGCCCAGCACACATGCATGGAGGTGAAGTCTCCGGTGCCCGGTTTCCCACAGGCCTGAGCCCCGGAGCAGCCACGGATGAGCTGGTGATCCCAATGGCCTGACAGCCCAGTGGCAGAGGCAGCATTCGGCCTGGGGACAGGCAAACGGGCAGAAGATGGTCCTGATCGCAGAAGGCTAGGCCTAGGGACCCTACCTGCATGATTTAATTGTGCACTGGGCCTCTAGTTTTTTATAAAAAGTCTCAGCAAAGTGTAAATAAAGGGGTCATACTGTAGGTGTCATGATAAACCTACAGCCAACATCATACCCAGTGGGCAAAAATAAAAACATTTCCCCTAAGAAGAGGAACAAGACATGGATGCCCACTTTAACCACGCCTATTTGACATAGTACTAGAAGTGTTAGCCATAGTGATCAGACAAGAAAAAGAAATAAAAAGCAAATTGGAAAACAAGAAGTAAAACTGTCATTATTCACAGATGACATGATATTGTACATAGAAAACCCTGAAGAGTCCATCAAAAAAACTGCAAGATTTAATAAGTGAATACAGCAATGTAGCAGGATACAAAATTAATACCCAGAAATCTATGGCATTTTTATATACCAACTAGAGGCCTGTTGCATGAAGAGATTCGTGCAATAGGCCTTCCTTCCCTTGGCTTCCAGCACCGGTTTTCCTCTGGAACCAGGGATCCAGGCCTTCGCTCTGGCCAAAGTCTGCCTTCTTCGTCTTCGCTGCAGACTCCAGCTGGAGTCTGCCATCTTCATCTTCGATGCAGACTCCAGAGTCTACAGTCTTTCTTGGCTGCGGCACTCCACTCCTGTAGATCCTTTTGTCCCCTGCCCTCCCTCTCATAGCAGGCATCCTGCCCTGCTGGGCCACTCTGCACCTGGAGCAGCTGGGCGGCCGCCATCTTTAGCCTTATAATTTGCATACTCACTCTGATTGGCTGTGGTCGTAGTGGAGGTATGGTCAATTTACATGTTTGTCTATTATTAGGTAAGATAATGAATCCTCAGAAACAGAAACTAAACAAACAATCCTATTTACAATTGCAACAAAAAAATTAATATACTTAGGAATAAACTTAACTAAGGAGTTAAAAGACCTGTACTCGGAAACTATAGGACGTTGAAAAAAGAGCTAAAGGAAGATATAAACAAGTGAAAGAATATATCGTGTTCATGGTTTTGTAGAATTAACATCATCAAAATGCCCATACTACCCAAGGCAATCTATAGATTCCATGCAATCCTTATTAAAATGCCAACAGCATATTTCACAGATCTAAAACAAACTCTCCAAAGATTCATATGGGATAAAAAAAAGACCCCGAATAGCCACAGCAATCTTGAGAAAGAAGAACAAAGTTGGAGGGATCACAATACCAGATATCAAGTTATTATACAAAGCCAATGTTCTCAAAACAGCATGCTGGAATAAGAACAGGTATATCAAACAATGGAACAGAATAGAGAACCCAGAAATTTACCCACTCCATTTTGCTCAATATTTCACAAAGGAGGCAAGAGCATACAATGGAGTCAAGACAGTCTCTTCAATAAATTGTGTTGGGTAAATTGGACAAATACATGCAAAAAAAATGAAACTAGACTACCAACTTACACCATACACGAGAATAAACTCAAAATGGATAAAAGGCTTAAATGTAAGTTGTGAAAATATAAAAACCTAGAAGAAACCATAGGTAGGAAAATTTCAGGCACCTCTCATAGTAATATGTTTGTGGATACATCTTGGGCAATGGAAACTAAGGAGAAAATAAAAAAAATGGTACAATATCAAAATAAAAAGCTTCTGCACAGCAAAAGAACCCATTAACAAACTGAAAAGGGAGCCCATATTTGGCAATGATACATCTGATAAAGGGTTATTATTAAAAATATATAAGGAACTCATACAACTTAACAAAAGGAAGACAAACAACCCAATTAAAAATGGGCAAAGGACCTAAACAGACACTTCTCCAAAGTGGACATACAAATGGCCAAGAGACATATGAAGAAATGCTCAGTCACTGATCACCAGAGAGATGCAAATTAAAACAACAATGAGTATCACCTTACACCTGTCAGAATGGCTACCATCAACAAATCAACAAATGACAAGTGCTGGTGAGGATGTGGAGAAAAGGGAACCTTAGCACACTACAGGTGGGAATACAGACTGTACAGACTGATGCGGCCATTATGGAAAACAGTATGGCATTTCCTCAAAAACTTAAATATGCAACTGCCATTTGACCCTGTGATCCCATTTCTAGGACTATATCCTAAGAAACCTGAAACACCAATCAGAAAGAATGTATGCACCCCTATGTTCATAGCAGCACAATTTACAATAGCTAAGATCTGGAAACAGCCCAAATGCCCATCAGTAGATGAGTGGATAAAAAAGCTGTGATACATTTACACCATGGAATACTATGCAGCAGTAAAAAAGAAGGCTTTCTTACCCTTTGAGACAGCATGGAGGGACCTGGAGAGTATTATGCTAAGCCAAGTAAGCCAGTCAGAGAAAGACAAATATCACATGATCTCACTCATATGTGCATTCTAATGAACAAAATAAACTGATGAACAAAATAGATCCAGACACATAGAAGTGGGCGGGGGAGGGGGCGGGATTGGTGGGAAGAGATCAACCAAAGAACTTGTATGTACATATGCATAACTAATGGACATGGACAATAGGATGGTGGAGGCTTGGGGGCAGGGGTGGGCTAGAAGGGGTCAATGGAGTGGGGGGAAGGGATCATATGTAATACTTTCAACAATAAAGATTTTTTTAAAAAGAAACTTAAGATAGACCTTTTATGTAATTTGTTTTAACCAGCTAAATTCAAGAACCATGGAGGCATGACTGAGGTCAATATGCAGGTTAGTCTCAGCCTGCCCCATGGACTCCTATGAATAATAGTTTTACTATAAAGGTACTGTGGTCAAGGGCCAAGGGGAATAGACTGTGCAAAAAAAGAGTTAACACAGCAAGTCTGAAGTGCAATTTTTAGAAAGGCCTGTTTGAAAGGTAGGTCTTTGGCTTACATGTGGGAATTTGAAATTTAATCATCCCTTGACTAATAAGACTGGTTTGCTATACCTAGACTGTACAAAGAATGTGATTTATGGTGAACACTTGCTTTCCTTCTGAGAGTCTAGAATTTTATAGTTGCTAGGCAGAGTGTGCCTATGTAACCAGCCCCCTCTAAAAACTGTGGATGCTGAGTCTCTTACGGGTTTCCCTGGGCATAAACATAGCACATATATTAATGTCTTTTTTACTGCTAGAGAAAGGAGCACACTTGGTGTGTCCCCTCATAGGAGAGAAAAAGCATTGGAAGACTGTACATGGATTTCTCCAGAATCCACCTGTGTCTTTTTCCCTTGCTGATCCTGTTGTGTATCCTTTTGCTGTAATAAAAGTTTTGACTGCATCTATATGTTGAGTCCCATGAGTCCTTCTAGTGAATCATCAAACATAAGGGAATAATTTTCTCCCTAAACATTTTCTAATAAATAAAAATATATGCATTATATGCCTATTATTGTATGTCTCATTAAAGATTGTTGCAGATTTTCTCTTAGAAAATTTACCATAGAATTAATGAAAAGCCATGTATAATCCTATATAATAAAAGCCTAATATGCTGTGTCTGATGGTTTGTTCAATCATTCAACCAGTCACTATGACGTGCACTGACCACCAGGAGGAAGACACTCTGACTGGTATATTAACTTGCTGCTGGGGTCCGGCCGATTGGGACTGGGCAAGATGGGCCAGACACACCCTGGAGCACTCCCTTGGTCCCTCCCCGGCTGGCCAACCTCCCGCAGTCCCTCCCTGGCTCCAATTGTGCACCGGTGGGGTTCCTCGGCCTGGCCTGTGCCCTTTCACAATCCGGGACCCCTCGGGGGATGTTGGAGAGCCTGTTTTGGCCCGATCCCCACAGGCCAGGCCGAGGGACCCCACCAGTGCACGAATCCATGCAGTGGGCCTCTAGTTATACATAATTAAATTTTTTTACCTTTATACTTACAGCTCAAGAAGAAAATGCTCTAAGACATCATGTATGTAACTAGAGGCCCAGTGCACGAATTCATGCACAAGTGGGGTCCCTCAGGGTGGCCTGTGGGGATCAAGCCCCAGCTCACATCCCCAGGCTCACAGCCCCAGCTCATGCCCCCAGCCTCACACCCCCACAGCCCCACCTGGCACCCCACTGTGGCCTGGCGCCACCCCTTCACCTGCTCCAACATCCTGCCTGCGGGGCAATCGGTCAGGGCTAGGCCCCCTGCCCAGGTCCCTCAGCACCTGGGAGCCAGGCAGTGGCTCTGCCCCCCACCACCACCGCTGGTCGCCATCTATGGGGCCACGGTCCCACTCTCATCAGGGCCCATCGAGGCCGGCAGCGCCTCCACTGCTGCTTGCTGCCAGCGCCACATCGCCAACGCCCGCCATGTTCCATGCCACCCCCTGGTGGTCAGCGCACGTCATAGTGAGCAGTCAAACTCCTGGTCAAACTCCCGAGGGGACAATTTGCATATTAGGCTTTTATTATATAGGATAATCATTCCCTAAACCCTCTTTGTCACCTTTAAAGAATCACTTTTAACTATCAAAATAAGAGGCATTTAGAAGATTTTTAAAAACAATATTCAGCCCTAGAAGGTTTGGCTGAGTGGATAGAGCACCAGCCTTCGGACTGAAGGGTCTCAGGTTTGATTCCAGTCAAGGGCACATGCTCAGATTGCAAGCTCAATCCCCAGTAGAGGGCATGCAGGAGGCAGCCAATCAATGATTCTCATCTTTGATGTTTCTACCTCTCTCTCCCTTTCCCTTCCTCTCAAAAATCAATTTTTAAAATATATTTTTTAAAAAAACAACAATGTTCACACCCACCTTAATTATCTAGAATGATGTAAGGGGAAAAATGGAGGTAGGTAGAGTGGGGTAGAAAAAACTATTTATGCCCATGGTAACAAAAAAATGAAATTAAAGTAAGATAAACTGCCTTTAGCAGCAGTCTCAAACTCATGAAACACAATCCTGGCCTAAGCTACAAGAAAAGTTTAATTGTTACAAAGAAAACAACATTGAACCAGATCTTGTATATGTCTAAATATCAAATCAGTTTCTTATATTTTATATGTTAACTGAGTATTATGCAGCAATTATAGTAACTAGCCAGAGAGAAATTGCTTTCTGTTTAAATTTTCCATCAAAGTAGCATTAACTTGATAGCTGCATCAAAATCAAAATGTCATTAGGAAAATACAATATAAAACCAATCGAAAGTGGTAGAAACCATGCAGTTAATATTTATTTCCTTCCTCAACACAAGCTTTTAATTCCAATAATGCAAGTTTAGAAAGCTTAAGATGCATTAGTTTCTTGTCTTTACCTCAGCACATGAATGAAAATAGCACAGCAAAACTGTGGCTTCTGAACAGCTAAATCAGGAAAAGTATAGACTAAGAAAAGGAAACTAAACATGAAGTACATCTGATGAGACCTGAAAATAAAAATGATAGCTTTAAAATAAACTTGAACTTAATAACAATGAAATATCAGTCCAAATATATACAAAAGACAGATACTTCTCTACTAACCCTTAATTCTTTATTCCAAACCTTCATCTATCCATCAAGTATCCAAAAATATATATTCCCTTACCTATACAACTTCAGAATTTGGCCATATCTTCCCTAGTCAAAATCAGTGTTGCTACTTACCCATATTTTTTTGCTCATGTAATTTAGTCTTCATTTAAGACCCACCAATCCTAATATATAAAAACCCAGAGTCCGTAACATCCAAAACGACCGAAGGCTTTACTGACAAAAAGTCAGTCCTGCAGTCAGTGCTGGGTTGCCATGGTGACCCAGCACTGACTGCTGCCAGTGCAGGTGCAGTGACCCAGCCCTGACTGCTGAAGGGGCTGTGGATCAGGCCCGGAGAGAGGCCCGAAGAGAGAGGCAGGGTCTGATTCGCAGCCTCCATGGCAGCTGTTGATCAGCCATTGCCTCTCTCTTTCTCTCCAGGCTTCGCCAGCAGCCACTCCTCTGTTTCTGGGTCTCTGAAGGGGCTGCTGATCAGCCCTGCCTCTCTGATCAGGCCCAAAGATAGGCCTGGAGATGTTGACTGGCATAGAAACCGACAAATCAGAACCAAATCTGGGTCAACTGTGAGGAGTAAATGTCTGTCTAGGAAATGGAGCTTTTGACACTGACTGGCATAGAAACCAACCAATCAGAACCAAATCTGGGTGAACTGTGAGGACCCAATGGCTGTCTAGGAGGCAGAGCTTTTGATGCTGACTGGCATAGAAACCAACCAATCAGATCCAAATTGGCCCGCAGGGGAGGGAAGTTGGGAGCGAGATCAGGCTAGCAGGGAAAGGCAGTTGGGGGTGAGATCAGGCTAGCAGGGGAGGGCAGTTAGGGGTGATCAGGCAGGCAGAGGCAGTTGGGGGTGAGATCAGGCTGGCAGGGGAGGGAAGTTGGGGGTGATATCAGGGTGGCAGGGGAGGACAGTTAGGGGCAATCAGGCAGGCAGGCAGAGGCAGTTAGGGGTGATCAGGCAGGCAGGCAGGTGAGTGGTTATGAGCCAGCGGTCCCAAATTGTGAGAGGGATGTCTGACTGCCGGTTTAGGCCCAATCCCGGGATCGGGCCTAAACCGGCAGTCAGACACCCCCTAAGGGGTCTCCGATTGGAGAGGGTGAAGGGTGGGCTGAGGGAACCCCCCTCTGTGCATGAATTTTGTGCACTGCGCCACTAGTATCTCTATAATTTTCTTGATACACCTATTAAAAATGCTTTCTCTTTATTAATGGAAGGTTGTAAATTCCAAAAATACCTGTAGCTAGATTATACAACAGAAAACCAGAGACTCAAATGCCACTTTGCCTTTAAATGTCTAATGACAGACAGCTTCCCCCAAACAAGTCTTTATAGCACAGCATGCATAATTCTATGAAATATACTTTTTAAAAAATCTATGTGTGTAGCCCTAGCTGGTTTTGCTCAGTGGGTAGAGCATCAGCCTGCAGACTGAAGGGTCCCAGGTTTGATTCCAGTCAAGGGCACATGCCCAGGTTGTGGGCTCGATCTCCAGCAGAGGGCATGCAGGAGGCAGACAATCAATGATTCTCTCATCATTGATGTTTTTTTCTCTCTCTCCCTCTCCCTTCCTCTCTGAAATCAATAAAAATATATATATTTTTTAAATCTATGTGTGGATTACATTTATGTCCAACTTTGAAGGAATGAAGTAATTTCTTTTTTATTATAGAGCATAGCGGACTAAACTGGGATGCACAATATATATTTTTAAAGCCTTCTGAAGATTAGAAACTCATGAGGCAATCAACACTCCATTTTAAAATCTCATCTTAAATATATGCCTGGATGTGAGGACGAAGGATTGGATTTGGGAAGAATTATTTCTATATATAATAAATATATATAAACTTCACACAACAAGCACATTATTTCTCATTTAAACAAAAATTAACTGTCTAATGAAACTTTTAGTTTTCATTTTAAAATTACTTTTCCACAAAAAAATCTGGAAAATATGGTTATTATAATCTATATTGCAGCATGTTAAATATTTAATTGCTGACAAGGTAACAGATTTTGCTACTTATCTTTCAAATACACAGTTGCCCCATTTCCAAAAATCCCTCAATAGTAATAACACCCCACATGGTCAGCTCCTAAAACCAGAATATAGTCAAGAATCAGTGACTCAGATCAACTGAAATAGTTGTCCCAAAACTTGGGCACTCAAGTTGTTAAACTTTAATCAGAAAGCACCGATTCTTACTTTACATGCTTTCTAACTATCTGGGTTATTGGAATTCTTAAACCACAACATATAAATAAATAACTAAATAAATAAATAAATAAATAAATAAATAAATAAATAAATAAGAAAGAAAGCTATAAAGAGCATGCATCCTGACACACAAAACTAACAGTTGACAAAAAGAAAGACAGAAAAACATTACTTACAGCTTAATACAGATGAAGACCCAAAGTCAGTGATCTTCAAATCATTTTTAGCAGAGGAAATTTAACTGAAATCTACCATGGAAGGCCAGTATGAAAAATGGGTACAAATCAGCGTTGCCCCTTCCCATCTTAGGTACCTCCCTCCAAGAGATACCCCCACCCCAACCCCTGCAAAATGCTCAGACAAGTATACTTTGAGACCAACTTTACTAAGTCACCTGGAAAGGCTTTAAAAAAAGGTAATCTTATCTAATAAAAGAGAAACATGCAAATTGACCTTACCCCTGCTACGTCCACAAGCGACGCCCACCAGCCAATCAGGAGCGAGTATGCAAATTAACCCAACAAATATGGTGGCGGCCACAGAGCTGGAGCAAGCAGGAGACTTGGGTTGCCCCCTGCAATGGAGGAAGCCAAGCTTCCCGCTCGCCCTAGCCGGCCCTGGCCTCCACTCAAGGCTACAAAGTTTCAATTATAGAATATAAATAAATCCCAGATACCAGGGCCTCCGTTTGGGTCGCCAGAGGGCATGGCCAGCCTGCAAACCACCACAGGCCCCTCGCCCAGGCCACCCTATGCCCCAAGGGAACCCCCACCCTGATCCGGGACACCCTTCAGGGCAAACCAGCCAGCCCCCACCCGTGTACCAGGCCTCTATCCTATCTAATAAAACAGTAATATGCAAATTGACCGTCACTCCAACACAAGATGACTGCCCCCATGTGGTCAAAGATGGCTGCCCCCATGTGGACACAAGATGGCCACCACAAGATGGCCAGTAGGGGAGGGCAGTTGGGAGGGACCAGGCCTGCAGGGGAGGGCAGTTGTGGGCAATCAGGCCAGCAGGGGAGGGCGGTTAGGGGTGACCAGGCTGGCAAGGGAGGGCAGTTAGGAGTGATCGGGCCATCAGGGGAGGGCAGTTGACAATTACTATTTTTTTTATTGACTTTTTACAGAGAGGAAGGGAGAGGGATAGAGTTAGAAACATCGATGAGAGAGAAACATCGATCAGCTGCCTCCTGCACACCCCCTACTGGGGATGTGCCCAAAACCAAGGTACATGCCCTTGACCAGAATCGAACCCGGGACCCTTGAGTCCGAAGGCTGATGCTCTATCCACTGAGCCAAACCGGTTTCGGCGACAATTACTATTAACAATTACTATTTTTGAAACTATAAAGATGCAATACTCACCAAATAGTGTTTAAAATAAAAAATAGTTGAATAGAAATACAGCTAAAAGGTAAAATACCACCTACTATGATGCCAAGAAGGTTTTGTAAAGAAATTCTGTTGAGGAACCTGACATGGAATCTGTTTTGTGGTAACTGCACACCTAAACTGCTCAAAATAAATCCAGTGCAAATCAGAATGACATAAAATCTAAGTAAATTTATACAGATACAATCACATTACAGAGTCCTTAATCTGAACAGGACATGAAACATTTCCAAGAGCAGTATGTGGACAGAGACTAGACCAATGCTGTGTAATAGAAATACAATGCAAGCCACATATACAATTTAAAATTTTTTAGTAGCCACATTTTTAAATGTAAAAAACAGATGAGATTCATATACTCCACTTTGCTTAACTTAACATGACCAAATAGTATCATTTAAATTTGTGATCAATATAAAAATTATTAATCGGATATATTCTTTGTGTTGTTACTCTAAGTGTTTGAAAACCAGTGTGTATTCTACACTTACAACATATATCAATCTAGCCACATTTCAAGCACTCAAAAGCCATATGTGGCTAGTAACCCCCATACTACATAGCACACAGCTAAACAATAAGGAAGTTTATACTTTTTTATAAATTTCAAAGGAGAGATTGTACAAAATTTACTAGTGAAATAATATATGATGTCAAAATATTCCCTCTTAGCCCTGGCCAGTGTGCCTCGGTTGGTTGAGCATTGTCCATTAACCAAGAGGTCACCAGTTTGAGTACCCATCAGGACACAGAATGCAGGCTCGATCCCCAGTAGGGGGCATGCAGAAGGCAACCAATCGATGTTTCTCACATTGATGTTTCACTCTCCCTCTCCCTTCCTCTCTCTCTTAAAAAAAATCAATAAAAACATATTTAAAAAATACACATACATGTTCTCACCTGGCCAGTGTGCCTCAGTGGTTGAGAGTTGACCTATGAACCAGGATTCCTGGTCAGAGTATACTAGTATGCCTGGGTTTCGGGCTCAATTCCCAGTGTGGGGCATGCAGGAGGTAGCCAATCAATGATTCTCATCATTGATGTTTCTATCTCTCTCTCCTTCTTCCTTCCTCTCTGAAATCAATCTATCCTATATAATAAAGAGGTAATATGCAAATTGACCATCATTCCAACACACAAGATGGCCTGCAGTGGAGGGCAGTTGGGGGGGACCAGGCCTGCAGGGGAGGGCAGTTAGGGGTGACCAGGCCAGCAGGGGAGGACAGTTAGGGGCAATCGGACCACCAGGGGAGGGCAGTTAGGGGCAACCAGGCTGGCAAGGGAGGGCAGTTAGGGGTGACCATGCCAGCAGAGGAGGGCAGTTGTGGGCAACTAGGCCTGCAGGGGAGGACAGTTAGGGGCGACCAGGCCAGCAGGGGAGGGCAGTTAGGGGCAATTGGGCCAGCAGAGGAGCAGTTAGGCATAGATCAGGCTGGCAGGGGAATGGTTAGGGGTGATCAGGCTGGCAGGCAGAAGCAGTTAGTGGCAATCAGGCAGGAAGGCAGGAAAGTGGTTGGAAGCCAGCAGTCCTGGATTGTGAGAGGGATGTCTCAGATTGGAGAGGGTGCAGGCTGGGCTGAGGGACACACACTCCCCCCCCCTGCATGAATTTCGTGCACCAGGCCTCTAGTATATATAAAATGCTAAGTGTCTGCCCATCCAACTGGTAGCTATGATTCACACTGACCACCAGGGGGCAGACACTCAATGCAGGAGCTACCACGATGCGCACTTGCCATTTAAAAATAAACAGCACCACGGACCTGGCACTGACAAACCAACACTTGGCTTCTCCCAAGTGGGACACAGGCCCCGCCACCACCCTGGAGCAATACCCCACCAAATTGCAGCCAATGCTGCCAAGACCCCATGATGCAAAATACAGCCCACAGCACAGCACAGCCCAGAAATGGTGTCTGTGGGCACCGGGTAATGACATCACATAGCAGTGCCCAGCTTCCTCTCCCTAGTGACTAGCCTTCTTGCAGTTTCTTCAGCCCAGAACCTGACTTGCTTTATAGCCAGGTGCAAACATTTTACAGTTTAACCAAATGTTTGTGAAGCGTTTTCTGGTGCCTCTTCTCATTTGATCCTCACAGAAGTCCTGGAGTAGGTAGATAGGAGACTCGGTAGAATCCTATTTTCTTTTCATTAGCAAGACGCAAATAAGGATATTAAAATATTTCTTCTAATTAGTTTCCTTTCAATGTGCATGAATCCGTGCACCAGGACACTAGTAAAAATATTTTTTAAAAAATAAAAAACACCTTCTCTCTTAGAATTTGTCATACAAAGAGCAAACTGATGTTTGCCATTTGAGAGAGGGTTGGGGTGCTGAGTGAAAAAGGTGAAGACATTAAGAAGTTAAAATTGGTAGTCACAAAAAAAGCTACAGAGCTGTAAAGTACAACATAGGGAATATAATCAATAATAGTGTAATAACTAGTATGGTGCCAGGTGGGTAGTAGAGTTACTGGGATGCATAACTTCATAAATTATATAAATGTCTAGCCAGTATGCTGTATACCTAAAACAAATAAATACTATTGAATGTCAACTGTAATTGAAAATAAAATAAAATAATAAAAACATTTAAAAATACTTTGCCTTAAAATTTATCAATAGTTTTCCAAAATTTTCCTTTTTTTCTGCTCCCTATGGAACTCCCCCTCCTGTTTTGTCTTGTTTGATTTCTCCCCTGAAAACTCATGTTATATTTTTATACAATCCTTTTGCAGTATGGAATTATTTGGTCTTTTGGTATCCTGCTCTTTTTCCCTATACATGGAATAGGCTAACCTCAAATCTTTAAATGAAACCGCTCCATTTCTTGTACTATACCTCTGCTTTCTTTCCCCATTTTATAATTCTACTACTTTTCCAACTTTGTTAAAGTCAGCTTTCCTGTAATATATCCTTTTAATTTTGTCCATCAGAGATAGAGAGAAATATAAACAGCCTATAAAGTTGGAAATATATGTAGTAATGTATTTTAAAGTGTTACTGTCTTATGTTTAAAATTTTTAAAAATCTTTTATTCCAGAATGATTACTCTTTGTAGTTTTCTCCAATGGTGCATTTCGCATTACATGTATAATATATGCACACTAAGGTATTATTTCAGATATCACTCAATGGTTAAAAGAAGTATTTTAAAAGTTTACCTTCTTTTTGCTTCCAAAGTATGCACCAAAAATATCAGTGGCACTGAAATTACAAATCATATTACAAGGATGCCCAACACAGTACCAAAGCAGGAGGCAGTCAATGAACCCTCCACCCAAAGAATAAGATTCATAATAAAGAGGTCAGCAAATATGATACTAAGGAGGGGAGAAAGTCATAAAAAATAATATGCTTTCAGGAAAATGTTACAAACATAATTGATGTGAATGTCAAAACACTGTTTTGGTGGGAAGGATATAATAAATTACAAAGTTAAAACCTAAGGGAATATTAAATCACACTGTGTCAAGCCAGTCATTGAGCTGGAGCTTAAACACCATACAATATAATATAGTAGCTTATTATCCTATATAATAAAAGGCTAATATGCAAATTGTCCCCTCAGGAGTTCGACCAACTGGGAGTTCGACCTCCCGCTTAGACATGCACTGAACACCAGGGGGTGGTGCAGAATGAAGGAAAGCCCCAGCTGGCAGCCAGAAGGCCCCGATCAGCCTTGATCACTGGCTAGGCCTGGGGACCCTACCCGTGCACAAATTTTGTGCACCAGGCCTCTAGTAGGACATAATTTCCACCTCCTATTCATCTTTGCACCTCCAGAGTCTAGTAGAAAATAGATAACGTGTGGAGTAATATAGCATGAAAAACCTCAACATGCAATATACTGAACATAAGAAAATACAAATATTAAAAACAAATTTTAGAATCCTAGACTGAAATGGGCCTCAAGTCAGACAACTATTCACTTACAACAAAGAGTTTTTAATTAGTCATTCAAAATCAATAGGTCAACTGCTAAGTCTACTGATAAATCACCACGTAAGCCCAGCTATTGTGCCCTCGTTTGTTCCAGACATGTTTGATCAAAGCTACAGATGAGTATGGGTATGGGTATGGATGTGAGTGTTTCTAAAAGCCTAAGATGAGGTTGAAAAGATGGGAAGAGGCTAGATTATGGAAGGCTTTAAATGTCAGGTTAAGGAATGTAGACTTGGTCCTGTCAGCATCAGGAAGCAACTGAAGAGTTTTTACACTCAACGCTGTAAGATAGACAGTGCAATTTTTTTCAGGAAGATCAATCTACAGCATTGCAAAGGACATACTAGGGACACACTAAAGACAAGGAAGTGCTAGAAGCAAGGAGACTAGATATAAAGTGGTAAAAATCTGTATAATGTGGTGATGGTTAAAATGTAAAGGATGGACATAAAAGGCATAAAGAAATACAAGACTTGGTTAAAGATAGCAGATCAAACTCACACTTTCAGCTCTGCTCTTTCCTCAAAACTCTGATAAAATTATAGTAAAGGCATTTTAAAATTACATCACAAGTACACAAAATACAGGAGAGAAGACATTAGCATCAAATTTTGGAAACCAGATAGCAAATGGACAAGTAGTAACTGATTTAGTAGAACTGAAAAACCTGTATCCCAAGTCATCAGTAGGAAAAGCTGGTAAACAACTCAATTTACACCACAGAACTCAAAAAAAAAAAAAAAAAAAAAGCTCAGGAATTTGTAGTGCCAGGTACCTCTGTAATTAGGGGAAAGAAGTTCCTAAATGCCCTAGCTGGTTTGGCTCAGTGGATAGAGAGTTGGCCTGTAGACTGAAGGGTCCCAGGTTCGATTCCAGTCAAGGGCATATGCCTGGGTTGCAGACTTGATCCCCAGAGGGGGGCATGCAGGAGGCAACTGATCAATGATCCTCTCTCATCATTGATGTTTCTATCTCTCTCTCTCTCTCCATCTCTCTTCCTCTCTGAAATCAGTAAAAATATATTTTAAAAATTAATTCAGTAAGTAAGTAAGTAAGTAAACCAGGAGGACTGGTTGAAAGTCAGCCTAAGATACTGATAGACCTGCAGATTTCCTCTTGTACTCTACAGAGGAAAATAACTTTCCTTCCCCACCCCAACAGAAAACTGGAGGTCTAGTCTCTTAGAGAAGATCCCTGAAGCTCAAAGGAAAACTTTCAAAAGGAAAATCTATGATTGACATCCTCAGAGAGATTAGAACACAAGTAGAAGAAATTTTAAGGACTATTGAGAAAATAAAAGTTCTTTTGAATTAAAAGTATGACAAGGGAAATTAAATCCTTAATAAAGGGTTGAAAGATAAAGCCTGTGGGAGGAGAAAAAATGGCGACGGAATAGAGTCGTGTTTGGAGTCTGGTCCTGGGGCGGAGAGTAGGAGCAGCACAGGTTCACAGGGGGAGTGTATGTTGGCAAGCCAAGGGACAGCTAAACTCCAGGAGAAGGCGGGGGAGTGCTGGGCAGGGTTCCCCTGACAGTGCAGCACCCACAGGGGCTGGGTCTCCTCCCGGAGCTGCGGGCTCACCGGGCGCCTCGCCATCTTGCAAGGAAAGGAGGATTTTATTGGAAACCTGACTTTCCATGACAACTGCAAACACTGAATAGCTGCGAGCACCAGAACACCGGTCCCCTATCAGTGCAAACATTCGGATTCAAAGGAACCCTTCACTGCACAATGGAAAGGTCAGATTTCACCGGAAATAAGGTGTGGTTTCTAATCCCCAAGATGGGAGGGAAGCGCGCGAGCCACAGGACCTGCAGGAACCGGAAGGTCTGTGCCTAGGAAAATCGGCCACAATTGGAGCTGCCGTGATCCGTGAATGTGGAAGGGGGTCCACTGAGCTGCCAACAGAAGTGACGTCTTAAAAGCAACTCATTTTAATCTGACGAGGAGGGTCAGACTAAGAATTTTCAAAGGAGTGCAGGTTCCTTAGTCTGGCACAAAGACCCACTTGGGCTCTTTCTGACTCTGATTACTAAGCCCAAAACATAGGAAAAACCCTGAAAGACTGCAGGGGGAAGTTGTTTTTTCGGAACCTGGGGAGCAGAGCTGGGTGTGACCATCGGAGAGGCAGCTCTGAGGCGCACACTTCCACAAGCTCTGAGGCGCACACCTCCACAAACCGGTAGTGAGTGCCATAGAGGGGAAAAAAAAAAAGCTAGAGAGGCCCGGAAGTCAATTCAGAAAAACTGCCACCCAGGGGCTGAAACGCTAATTGCCTCTGGTGTAATCAAAAATAAATATGAGAAATTAAGACACGGCCAGCTTAAAAAGTAGGACTTGCTTACAACACTGAGGAGCAGTGGAACGAAGCTAAACTGAAATACCGCCCAGACTGGGAAACAGGCATACCAAACAGAATAATAGAGGAAGTGAATGACAGCCGCTACTGCACATTTTAGTCTTCCTATTTTTTAATTTTAAATTCTTTTTTAATTTTTTATTCTAATTTTTTTATTTTCATTTTTGCATCTTTTACTTAAGAAACTAAATTTTTTTCTTTTTCCTCACTCGATTTTCACCTTTTTAATTATTACATTTTTATTTTCAATCAGCATTATTATTACTATTATTTTACTTTTTTTAAAATGTCATTTGATTTTCTCTTTCTTTTATTTTGGGATTAGTGTCCTACATTCTATTTGCATCTTTCCCTTACCCTATCTCAACGCTAACATTATGCCATCACTCTCCTCCTAACCTTTCCCCTTTTGGTCTCCTGTTTATCTTAACCCTTTCTGGCTTTAGATTTTCCCTACTTTTTCAGTTTACCCTCTGCTAAAATATCACCCTACTTATATATCTAACTAGAAGCCCAGTGCATGAAATTTGTGCACGGCGGGGGGTTGTCCCTCAGCCCAGCCTGTACCCTCTCCAATCTGGGACTCGTGGAGGAATGTCCCACTGCCCGTTTAGGCCCAATCCTGGTGGGATCGGGCCTAAACGGGCAGTCGGACATCGCTCTCACAATCCAGGACTGCTGGCTCCCAACTGCTTGCCTGCCTGCCTTACTGATTGCCCCTAACTGCTTCTGCCTGCCAGCCTGATCACCCCCTAATCACTCTGCTGCCAGCCTGGTTGATGCTTAACTGCTCCCCTGCCAGCCTGTTTGCCCCCAACATCCCTCCTCTGCCATCCTGATCACCCCTAACTGCCCTCTCCTGCAGGGTTGATCATCTCCAACTGCCCTCCCTTGCAAGCCTGGTCCCTCTCAACTGCCCTCCCTTGCAGGCCTGGTCCCTCACAACTGCCCTCCCTTGCAGGCTGGGTGCCTCCCAACTGCCTTCTCCTGCTGGCCATCTGTAGTGGCCATCTTGTGTCCACATGGGGGCAGGATCTTTGACCACATGGGGGCAGCTATATTGTGTGTTGCAGTGATGATCAATCTGTATATTACTCTTTTATTAGATAGGATAGAGGCCTGGTGCACGGGTGTGGGCCAGCTGGTTTGCCCTGAAGGGTGTTCCGGATCAGGTGGGGGTTCCCTTGGGGCGTGGGGCGGCCTGAGCGAGGGTCCTGTGGTGGTTTGCAGGCCAGCCACACCCCCTGGCAACCCAAGCGGAGGCCCTGGTATCTGGAATTTATTCTCCTTCTACAATTGAAACTTTGTAGCCTGGAGCAGAGCCAAGCCTGCTGCTCCCTCCGGGGCGGCAGCCATTTCTGTAGCAGTTAATTCACCTTCTACAATTGAAACTTTGTAGCCTTAAGCGGGTGAGCTCGGCCAGGGTGTGCGGAAAGCTTTGCTTCCCCGGTTGCCGGTGGCAACCCTGGCCTGCTCTTCAAGCTCCATTCTGCTGCCATTTGTTTGAATTTGTTTACCTTCTATAATTGAAACTTTGTAGCTTGAGTGGAGGCTTAGGCCTGCAACGGCTATGGAAAGCTTGGCTTACTCTGTTACCTGGGAAACCTTGCTCTCTGTGGCTGTAGCCATCTTGGATTGGGGTTAATTTGCATACTCACCCCGATTGGCAGGTGGGCGTGGCATGGTTGGTGGCTGTGGCTTACGTAGCGGAGTGATGGTTAATTTGCATATTACCATTTTATTAGAGAGGATTCCCAACCCCCTGCTCCAAATCCATAAATACCTCTCTCTACGCTACCTTAAAAAAATTATTTTTCTCTCTGGCCTTTTGTTGTTGTTTGCTTGAATGTTGATTAGATTGAATTTTTATGCTTTTTTATGAGATTGTTTTGATTATTTTTTGTTTGGTTGGTTGGTTCTATTGTTTGCTTTGTTTTTGTTTGTTTATTAATTTAGTTTTCCCTTGCCTCACTTGATATTAGTTGGTGTTGCAGTTTGTATTAATCTCCAGGCTCGTGTTGCTGGAATTTGCTGGGATTAGTGGTTGTTCTAGTGGAGTTTACTCCCCATATATATAGTTTGTTCCCCTTTTCTCTCTTAGTATTGTTCTTATCTCTCTTACTTTTTTTCTTTTCTTTTTTTTCTGCTCTTTTCCCAAGTTCAGATTCACACTCCTTTTTTTGTTGTTGTTCTTTCTTTTTACTTACCCTCTTCCACTCCTATTCCCTAATTTGTCTTTCTCTGGTGGTTACCTTTATTGGAGGTTATTAATATCGTGAATACAATTCTGTTCAGTGCCTTGTGTGTTGTGCCTGCTTGTGTTGTATTTTGTACCTTTAAATCAACGCTGGAGAGAGAGAACTATATAACCAGACATCCGGAGAAGAGAGACCATGGGGAGACAAATAAATAGCCCCCATAGGAAAGAAAAGCAGGCATCACCAGAAAAGGAAGTAAACGAATTAGAGGCAAACAACCTATCAGAGAAAGAATTCAGAGAAATGGTCATAAGGTGGCTGAAAAGGATGGAAGACAAATTCGACAATATGAGTAAGAACCAAGAGGAAATGAAGAAGAACCAAGAAGAAATGAAAAATAACATCGCTGCTGTAAAGAACTCAATAGAAAGCATCAAGAGTAGACTAGAAGAAGCAGAGGACCGCATAAGTGAGCTAGAAGACAAGATGGAAAAAAATACCCAATTACAACAGCTTCTAGAAACAAAAATTAGAAAGCATGAGGAGAGCCTAAGGGAACTTCGGGACAACACAAAACAAAACAACATCAGGATAATAGGGGTACCAAAAGGAAAGGAAACGGAGCACGGAATAGAAAACCTGTCTGAAGAAATAATAACAGAAAACTTCCCTGATATAGGGAAGAAAAAACCCACACAAATCCAAGAAGCTCACAGAGTTCCAAGCAAAATGAACCCCAAAAGACCGACGTCAAGGCACATTATAATTAAGTTGGCAAACACCAACAACAAAGTAAGAATCTTAAAAGCGGCCAGAGAGAGACAGACAGTTACATACAAAGGAACCCCCATCAGACTAGCAACTGATTTCTCAACAGAAACTCATCAGGCCAGAAGGGAATGGAATGAAATATACAAAGTCATGCAAAGGAAGGGTCTCAATCCAAGAATACTGTACCCAGCAAGGCTATCAATCAAAATTGAAGGTGAAATCAGGAGCTTCACAGACAAAAAAGGGCTAAGGGAGTTTATCACCACCAAACCAGCAATGAAAGAATTGCTAAAGGGTCTGCTGTAAAAAAAAAGAAAGAAAGGAACATAGAAAGAAAGAAAGAAAGAAAGAAAGAAAGAAAGAAAGAAAGAAAGAAAGAAAGAAAGAAAGAAAAAAGAAAGAAATAGGAAGCAAAGAAGGAACACAGGGGTATAGAATAAAAATGGCGACAAATAAGTACCTATCAATAATAACTTTAAATGTAAATGGATTGGATGCCCCAATCAAAAGACACAGGTAACAGATTGGATAAGAAAACAAAACCCATATATCTGCTGTCTACAGGAAACCCACCTGAAAAAAAAGGATGCATACAAACTGAGAGTAAAGGGATGGAAAAAGGTTTTCCAGGCGAATGGAAATGAAAAAGAGCTGGGGTAGCAATACTTATATCTGACAAATTAGATCTCAAAGTGAAGGACATAACAAGAGATAATGAAGGCCACTTCATAATACTAAAGGGAGAAATCCAACAAGAAGAAATAACTCTGGTAAACATATATGCACCCAACACAGGAGCACCAAGATACATTAAAACTCCTGGAAGATATCAAAGGAGAGATTGACAGCAATACAATCATAGTAGGAGACTTCAATACCCCACTATCACCATTGGACAAATCCTCTAAACAAAAAATCAGCAAAGAAACATCAATCCTAAATGACTCACTAGACCAGATGGAATTAATCGACATCTTCAGAACATTTCACCCCAAAGCCACAGAATATACATTCTTCTCAAGTGCACATGGGTCATTTTCAAAGATAGACCATATGTTAGGACATAGGCAAAGTCTCTCCAAATTCAAGAAGATAGAACTCATATCAAGTACCTTCTCAGATCATAGTGGCATAAAACTGGAAATCAACTACAATAAAAACAACCCAAAGAAATCAAACACATGGAGACTAAACAGCATGCTATTAAACCATGACTGGGTTACCAAAGACATCAAGGAAGAAATAAAAAACATCATGGCAACAAATGACAATGAAAACACAACAATCCAAAATCTATGGGACACAGCGAAAGCAGTCTTGAGAGGGAAGTTCATAGCTCTACAAGCCTACTGCAAAAAACAAGAAACAATGGTAATAAATTACCTAACCCAACAACTCAAAAAGTTAGAGAGAGAGCAACAAGAAAATCCCAGTGTAAGCAGAAGGAACGAAATAATAAAGATCAGAGCGGAGATAAACGACATAGAGACCAAAGAAACAATACAAAAGATCAACAAAACCAAGAGCTGCTTCTTTGAAAGGATAAACAAGATTGATGAACCTCTAGCCAGGCTTACCAAGAAGCAAAGAGAGAGGACCCAAATAAACAAAATCAGAAATGAAAGAGGTGAAATAACAACAGACCCCGATGAAACACAAAGGATTGTTACAAAATACTACGAACAACTCTATTCCAACAAACTGGACAACCTGGAGGAAATGGACATATTCCTAGACAAATACAACCTTCCAAAACTCAATCAGGAAGAATCTAAACAGGTCAACAGGCCAGTAACTATGGAAGAAATTGAAGCAGTCATCAAAAAGCTTCCGGCAAACAAAAGCCCGAAGCCAGACGGCTTCACAGGAGAGTTTTACCAAACTTTCAAGGAAGAACTAAAACCTATCCTCCTCAGACTATTCCAAAAAATTCAAGAGGAAGGAACACTTCCAGGCTCCTTCTATGAAGCCAGCATCACCGTAATACCAAAACCAGATAAAGACAACACAATGAAAGAGAATTACAGACCAATATCCCTCATGAACATAGATGCCAAAATCCTCAACAAAATCCTAGCAAATCGGCTCCAGCAATACATCAGAAAGATCATACACCATGACCAAGTAGGATTTATCCCAGGAATGCAAGGATGGTACAATATCCGCAAATCAATAAATGTGATACATCACATAAACAAATTGAGAGATAAAAATCACATAGTCATATCAATAGATGCAGAAAAAGCATTTGACAAAATCCAACACCCTTTCTTGATAAAAACTCTCAACAAGGTGGGAATAGAAGGATCATACCTCAACATAATAAAAGCTATATATGATAAACCCACAGCAAACATCATACTCAATGGGCAAAAACTAAAACCATTTCCCCTAAGAACAGAAACAAGACAGGGATGCCCACTCTCACCACTCCTGTTTGACATAGTACTGAAAGTATTAGCTATCGCAATTAGGCAAGAAGAAGAAATAAGAGGCATCCAAATTGGAAAAGAAGAAGTGAAGCTGTCCTTATTTGCAGATGACATGATATTGTACATAAAAATCCCAAAAGAATCCATCAAAAAACTAATAGACTTAATAAATGAATTCGGCAATGTAGTGGGATACAAAATTAACGCCAAGAAATCTATGGCCTTTCTATTCACCAATAGTGAACTTACAGAAAGAGAGACTAAAAAAGCAATCCCATTCAACATCGCACCAAAAAAATTAAGATACCTAGGAATAAACTTATCTAAGGAGGGAAAAGACCTATACGCGGAAAACTACAGGACACTGAAAAAAGAGATAGAGGAAGACGTAAACAGATGGAAGAACATACCATGTTCATGGATTGGTAGAATCAACATCATTAAAATGTCCATACTACCCAAAGCAATCTACAGATTCAATGCACTGCCCATCAAAATACCAACAGCATATTTCACAGACCTTGAAAGAACTCTCCAAAAATTCATCTGGAATAAAAAAAGACCCCGAATAGCCAAGGCAATCCTGAGAAAGAAGAATAAAGTAGGAGGGATCTCAATACCAGATTTCAAGCTGTATTACAAAGCCACTGTTCTCAAAACAGCCTGGTACTGGCACAAGAACAGACATATAGATCAATGGAACAGAATAGAGAATCCAGATATCGACCCAAACCACTATACTCAATTAATATTTGACAGAGGAGGCATGAACAGACAATGGAGTCAAGACAGTCTCTTCAATAAATGGTGTTGGGAAAATTGGACACACACATGCAAAAATAATGAAACTAGATCACCAACTTACACCATACACAAAAATAAACTCAAAATGGATACAGGACTTAAACATAAGACAGAAAGCATAAAAATACTAGAGGAATCCACAGGCAACAAAATCTCAGACATATGCCAAAAGAACTTCTTCACTGACACTGCCCCTAAGGCAATGGAAGCTAAAGAGAAAATTAACAAATGGGACTACATCAAAATAAAAAGCTTTTTTACAGCAAAAGAAACCATCAACAAAACAACCAGAAAGCCCACTGCATGGGAGAACATATTTGCAAATGGCATCACTGATAAAGGTTTAATCTCCAACATCTACAGGCAGCTTATGCAACTTAATAAAAGGAAGATAAATGATCCAATAAAAAAATGGGCAACGGACCTAAACAGAATATTTTCAAAAGAAGACAGAAGGAAGGCCAAGAGACACATGAAAACATGCTCAACGTCACTAATTATCCGAGAGATGCAAATCAAAACAACAATGCGGTACCATCTCACACCTGTCAGAATGGCTATCATCAACAAATCAACAAACGACAAGTGTTGGCAAGGATGCGGAGAAAAAGGAACCCTCGTGCACTGCTGGTGGGAATGCAGACTGGTGCAGCCACTGTGGAGAACAGTATGGAGTTTCCTCAAAAAACTGAAAATGGAACTCCCATTTGACCCAGTAATCCCACTCCTGGGAATATATCCGAAGAAACTAGAAACACCAATGAGAAAGGATATATGTACCCCTATGTTCATAGCAGCAAAATTTACAATAGCTAAGATTTGGAAACAGCCTAGGTGCCCGTCAGCAGATGACTGGATCAGAAAACCGTGGTACATCTACACAATGGAATACTATGCTGCCATAAAAAAGAAGGAATTCTCATCATTTGCAGCAACCTGGATGGAATTGGAGAACATTATGCTAAGTGAAATAAGCCAGTCAATGAAAGAAAAATACCACATGATCTCACTCATTTATGGATAATAAAGAACATTATAAACTGATGAACAAAAAGATAGATACAGAGACAGTAAAGCAACAAACAGACTTTCAAATTACAGGGGGAAAGTTAGGGAGAGGTGGGGGAGATAAGAAATCAAACTAAGGACATGTATGCATGCATATAAGCATAAACAATGGACTCAAAACTCTGGGGGGTGAGGGCATGTATGGGTGTGGGGTTGGGGGGGCAATGGTAAGATATGTACACATATAATACCTCAATTAAAAAAATGAAAAAAAAAGATAAAGCCTGTGAAATGTCTTAGAAACCAGCATTTTAAAAACGAAATGAAGAATAGGCAAAAAATAAAAATGGAAAATTAGATGACCAACTCAGACATATAAAAAAAAACAGGAATTACCTAAATAGACATAGCTCTTTTTTTTAATTGAGATACAGTTGGAATATAAAATTATGTAAGTTTTTAAGGTATACAATATGATGATTTGATACACATATTGTCTAATAAGGCCCCTGGAATCATTATGCTGGCCTGAGCAGCAAGTTCTCTTCACTTTGATTGACCTATGTGGGATGCCAAGCTGTAATACAGGGTTTTTTTAAATATATTTTTATTGATTTCAGAGAGGAATAGAGAGGGAGAGAGAGATAGAAACATCAGTGATAAGAGAGAATCATTGAACGGCTGCCTCCTGCAAGCCCCACACTGGGGATCGAACCCGCAACCCCAGGCATGTGCCCTTGACCAGAATTGAACCTATGACCCTTTGGTCCGCAGGCCAATGCTCTATTCACTGAGCCAAACCAGCTAAGGCAACAGAACTCTTTCTTAATGTTTTAGAGATATTAAGTAATTGCTCCAGGTTGGACAACTAATAAGAGGCAGAGCTGGTATTCTAACTCAGTGTCTGATATTTTAAGAGCAAATTTTTCCATTCCTCTATGATACAATAAAGCCTCTATGGTGAGAACCCACCCACAAATCACATCTATTTTCTCCTACCCCAGATATTTTGTCAATGATCAGGTAGAGGGAATGTGGTAACAGACATTTTATGATGCAGCAGGTTAGGCTTTGAGGTCTCCAGTATAAGGAATCTCTGGTTTAGTTCTTTAGTTGTAAGTTCTCTCAAAGTCCATTCCAATTCTAGAATTCTAATGCTGTTTTTGTATTTGCTATCTCTCTTCAATTTCTTCTTTAGGATCATTGTTTTTTATTCTTCCCCATTTCTCACTGGAAGTGATTTTGGTCCTTTCTAAACCAACTTCAGTCCTTTGTTCTTTCATGTTACTAATTCTACTTCACCTTTACACCTTGTGTTTATTATCTCTTCTGTCTACTAAAACCTATATCAGTATGTTTTTCTATTCTGCTTTTTAAGGACTCATACTTTTCTCCTATTAGAAATGTAGTTTTGAATCCTTTCAAACAACAAATGCAACAAAACTTACACTTATGTCTTATCAGTCTCGTCAGCATCTTAATAAGGGAATCTGGTTGTCATTATTTAACCATACTTCTTAAAATGTTTTTAATACTTTTCTGCTCTAATGAATTTGTTAGCCACAATATTCTTCTGATAATTTTCCTAGCTTTTAAAATATTCATTTCAGCTGTTATCATTCCATAGCCAGAAAAATTACTTTTCACTTGACAAATCATAACCTCCCTTGTTATTCCTCAACTCAATTAACTCATCTCAACAATTTCCCCCTTGAAAGTATACTCTAGAATATTAATATGTGTTTAACTATTCTGTAACTGTCCTTCAATTTCATCTTTTTACATTCTAAATATTTCTTCTTTTGTCAATATCTAATTATTTCTAGATCCTCTCATAGAATCTTAAACAGTATAATGAAAAAGAAACTTAAGAAGTCATCTGGGTTCATCTCCAACCTGAAACATTCATTCACACTTTAATCAAACATTTATTGAGAAGCTATATATTAGGCCCTGGTGTTCAAAGATAAAACAAAAATTTTCACTCTAAAAAAGCTCAGTCTAGTGGAGGACAGAGATAAGCAAACAAATTACAATACAGCATGGGAAATGCTATAGCAGATGATAAAAACAGAGCAGCAGGAATGCAGAGAAAAGAGTGACCAAAAATGCTTTATAGCTCACAAAATGATTTTACAATCCATTAGTTCATTGACTTCTCTAAACAACTCTGTGACACAGGCATTACAGGCAAGGAAATGGACAATCAGAAAGGTTATAGGACTTACCCAAAGTCACTTACCTAATACTGAGTGCTGGAATTCAAACTTTCTTCTTCTAATATTAAAGATTGGGTACATGCCCATCAAACTACACTGATTTTTTTTTCTTTCCTACCTATCACTTTTGAGGTTACATAAAGGAAAAGTATATAATTTTATGATTTTACTTTCTTCAATTTCTTTTAGAGAGCACTGCTTCTTCATTTCCATTTAAATCATTTTTCCACTACCCATTTATATATTGAGAGGCACTGAAAGTCTTTCAAACTACCACATTCTAAGAAATAAGAATTCCAGTACTTTATGATTCTCTCTCCCATCTACCTAAGACAGCTCTTTAATCACTTGAGGGAAATATTTCTTTTGTATCATGCCTGGTTTATTGCTTTAAAATTGCACTCAATTCTACTAACATACCTAGGAAATTGAATCCCTTTTTCATTTTAAATTATTCAAATCCTAATATATAAAAACCCTGGGTCCATCACATCCACAACGACCAGGAGGCTCGACCAACCGGAAGTCAGTTCTGCAGTCAGCGCTGGGTTGCCAGGTGACCCAGCACTGACTGCTACGGCTGCAGGCCCAGTGATTCAGCACTGATTGCTGAAGAGGCTGCGATTGCTGGAGAGAGGCCTGAAGAGAGAAGCAGGGTCTGATCCGTAGCCTCTGTGGCAGCTGTTGATCAACACTTGCCACTCTCTTTCTTTCCAGGCCTGGTCAGCAGCCACGCCTCCATTTATCTCCAGGCCTCCACCGGGGCTGCTGATCAGCCCTGCCTTTCTGATCAGGCCCCATTAATAGGCCCAGAGATGCTGACTGGCATTGAAACCGATCAATCAGAACCAAATCTGGGTCAACTGTAAGGAGCCAATGGTTGCCTAGGAGGCAGAGCTTTTGACACTGACTGGCATAGAAACCGACCAATCAGAACCAAATTGTCCATCAGAGGAGGGCAATTGGGGGGCGAGATCAGGCCAGCAGGGGAGGGCCATTGGGGGTGAGATCAGGCCGGCAGGGGAGGGCAGTTGGGGGCAACCAGGTCGGCAGGGGAGGGCAGTTGGGGGCCATCAGGCCAGCTGGGGAGGGCAGTTGGGGGGGACCAGGCTTGCAGGGAGGGCAGTTGGGGGTGACCAGGCCAGTAGGGAAGGGCAGTTGGGGGGCCATCAGGCCAGCAGGGGAGGGTAGTTGGGGGCCATCAGGCTGGCACGGAAAGACAATTGGGGGTGAGATTAAGCTGTCAGGGGAGGGCAGTTGGGGACAAACAGGCCAGCAGGGGAGGGCAGTTGGGGGTAATCAGGCCAGCAGGGGAGCAGTTAGGTGTTAATCAGTCTGGCAGGGCAGGAGTTAGGGGGTGATCAGGCTGGCAGGCAGGCAAGCGGTTAGGAGCCAGCAGTCCTGGATTGTGAGAAGGGCATCCCCCAAGGGGTCCCAGATTGGAGAGGGTGCAGGCTGGGCTGTGGGAGACCCCCCCCCCCAGTGCACGAATTTCATGCACTGGGCCTCTAGTGATTAAATAATTCAGTAGACATTTACTGAGCACTTGCTTCATATAAGGCACTTGTACTCCATGTATTGCACTGGGTTACACACTGTGAAAGATACACAAAACCATTCATAATAGCCACCCTTATGAATTTGAGAATGTAGAATGAGAGAAAAAATACACTGAGTGGCCAGATTATTATGACCATCTGATGTTTGTAGGCAAATTAGCCATGCACTGCATCGTATGGGATATGGAAGCCGAAGGCCTGTTCGAACACCTTTGCTGTCTGCAGTTACCAAGATAAAACATCTCCAATTCACACAGCAACACAGTCGAGCATTGGAAAAAAGTCATGTGGTCCGATGAATCATGTTTCCAGTTGCATCATGCAGATGGCAGAGTGAGAATTTTGCAGAAACATCATGAAAGCATGCACCCCACATGCATGAGTACAACCCTTCAAGCTGGTGGGGGCAGTGTTATGGTTTGGGGCATGTTCTCCTGGCATGGTTTGGGCCCTTTAATTCGTGTGGAACAACGTCTGAATAGCACAACATACCTAAGTATTGTTGCTGATCAAGTTCATCCTATCATGTTGATGGCGTATCCCAATGGAGATGGCTTCTTCCAACAAGACAATGCGCCATGCCACAGTGCTCATATTGTGCAGGAGTGGTTTCAAGAACATGAGGAAGACTTTACCTTGATTAGGTGGCCCCAGATCTCAATCCAATTGAGCATTTGTGGGACGAAGTTAAAAGAGCCATCAGGCAGCTGGTTGCACAACCATCAAATCTCACAGAACTGGACATTGCTATTCATCAGGCATGGTGTCAGATTCCTCGCATCACCTTTCAACATCTCGTGGAGTCAATGCCAAGAAGAATCGCTGCAGTATTGAAGACAAAAGGTGGCCCAACGAAGTACTGATGGGGTGGTCATAATAACCTGGCCACTCAGTGTATTCACAAATTATTGCAATCTAAGGAAGACAGTAATAAGTGCTGTAATTATAGTAATAGCCTTTTCAATGTCAGAATATGAAAGTGATGGTATTTGAACTGGTACTTAAAGAATGAATACAAATCTGGCATTGGAAAATGGGAAAGAAGGGATTAGGAATAGATAAAACAGCATGAGCAAAGGCATGATGGTAGAAAAAATAATAGCTAATAACCCTAGCTGGTTTGGCTCAGTGGGTAGAGCATTGGCTTACAGAATGAAAGGTGTTGGGTTCAATGCCAGTCAAGGGCATGTACCTCAGTTGCAGGTTGCGGGAGGCAAAAATTGATGTGTCTCTCTCACATTGATCTCTCTCTCCCTCTTCCCCTCCCTTCCACTTTCTCTAAAAATCAATAGAAAAATATCCTCAGGTGAGGATTAACAAAAAATAACAGCTAATAACCAAAGCTACCATTTATTGAACACTTATTATGTGTTAAGCACTGTTCGAAATGTTTTACATTCATTATCCCATTTAATCCTCATAGCAACCATATGAAATAGATAAGGAAATCTAAGATTAGAGACTTGAAATAACTTTCCCAGGGTCTCATGATTAGCAAATATTATTTGAGACTCTTTTTTGTCTATCTAATTTAAAAGACAACTGAATAATGCACTAATTATAAATTTGTGTTGATGAGCATACAAAGTATTAAGATGTAAATTGTATGACAATAACAGCACAAAGGAGGGAGGATGTAAAGGAGCTATATGGGAGCAAATCTCTTTTTTGTATAACACTAGAGGCCCTTAGATTGCACAAACTCATGCACCTTGAAAAGAACTGTGGGCTACAAGGCTGCAGTGGGCACAGGGGCAGGTCTCGGCCCATCCTCTCTGCCCCTGCCTGGCCCCTCCCACCATGGCCCCTGGTCCCCTGTCTGCCAGCATCCCCACTCCCACCACCGCCACTCCCACGCGCTGATGGCACCAGCCCTGCTTGCACCTGCTGACAGCACAGAGCAATTAGGGCCGACGCCAGCAGCAGGTGCCAGTGGGGCTAGCACCGTCAGTGGCTGCTGCCCTGATCACTCCTCAGGAGCAGGAGGAGGAGAAGAAGCCCTGAGGAGCAATTGGGGCCAGCAGCTGCCACTCACACCCACCGTCAGCACCAAGTGATCAGGACCAGCACCGGGATCTGGCAGCGGGTGTGAGCAGCAGCTCCAGTGCCAGCAGCGGGTGTGAGTGCGGGGCAGGACTGCGGCACACGAGAGCAAAGAATTTTCAGTAACCACCAGAGGCTCGCCCGGATGACAGCAACCGGTGCCCCGCCTTGGACTGGCGCCTCTGCTCACCTGCTCCACTATCCCGCCATGGCCAATGCCTGCCATGTTCCGCACTCTGCCTCCTGCTGCCAACTTCCGCCATGTTCCGCATGTGCCCCCTGGTGGTCAGCACACATCATAGCAAACGGTTGTTCGGTTGTTCTGCAGTTCAGTCTATTTTCATATTAGGGTTTTATATATATATATATATTGCAATTAAGTTGGTATTAATCTGAAGTACATTGTTATAAATTCAGACATTAATTGTAGTCCATAAGGTAACCACTAAGAAAATAACTCAAAATATAGTAAGAGAAATGATAAGGGAAGAAAACTGCTACTCTAGAAAATATTTAACACAATATAAGGCAGTAATGGATAAATAGAGGAGCAAAAAAGGTCTAAGACTTATAAAAGGAAGATAACAAAATATCAGATATAAATCCTTCCTTATCAAAATTACATTGAATGTAAATAGATGAAATATTCCAATTAAAAGTCAGGGGTTAATTTCCAAAATATATAAATAACTCATACAAATCAACAAAAGGAAGATAAACAATTCAATTACAAAATGGGCAAAGGACCTTAATAAACACTTCTCCAAAGAGGTCATACAGATGGTCAAGAGACATGATAAAATGTTTCATGTCACTAATCATCAGAGAAATGCAAATTAAAACTGCAATGAGGTATCACCTTACACCTGCCAGATTGGCTACATCAATATATCAACAACAAGGGCTGGCGAAGATGTGGAGAAAAGAGAACCCTATCACACTGCTGGTGGGAATTCAGACTGGTGCAGCCATTGTGGAAAACAGTATGGAGTTTCTGCAAAAAATTAAAAGTGGAATTGCCATTTGATCCAGTGATCCCACTTCCAGGAATATATCATAAGAATCCCAAAATGTTAATCAGAAAGATTATATGCATCCCTCTTTCTATAGCACCACTATTTACAATAGCTAAGATCTGGAAATAGCCCAAGTGCCCACCAGTAGATGAGTGAATAAAATACCTGTGGTACAAAAAAAAAACAAAACCCTGCGGTACATTTACACAATTGAATACTATGCAGCTGTAAAAATGAAGGATCTCTTACCTTTTGTGACAGCATGGAAGGACCAGGAGATTATTATGTTAAGCAAAATAAGCTGGTTGGAGAGAGACAAATATCACATGATCTCACTTATATGTGGAATCTAGTAAACATAATAAACTGATGAACAAAATAGGTCCAGAGGCATTGCTTCATGGAACAGACTGACAGATTTCAGAGGGGATGGGAAGAGATTTACCAAAGAACATATATGAATATATGCATAGTCCATGGACACAAACAATAGTGTGGGGAAGGGGTAGGTGAAATGGGGGAAATCTGTAATACCGTTAACAATAAAAAACAAACAAATAAATAAAGTCAGAGGTTGGCAAAATGTACCCCCAAAATGATTCAAATATATATCTATGAGAAACAAAATTTTGATTCAGACACAAATAGATTGCAAGTAAAAGGAATACATATAACAGTAAAAAGAGAACTAAAGTGGCTATACTTCTATTAGACAAAATAGACTTTAAGACAAAAAACATTATAAGAGCCCTGGCCAGTGTGGCTCAATGGTAGAGTGATGGCCCATCCACCTAGGGTCACTGGCTCAATTCCTGGTCAAGGGAAAGTACCTGGGGTGCAGGTTAGATCCCTGGCCCTGGTTGGGGTACATTTGGGAGGCAACCAATAATTGTGTCTCTCTAACATTGATGTTTCTTTCTCTCTCCCTCCCTCCCTCCTACTGTCTCTAAAAAATCAATGGAAAAAAATATCCCTGAGTAAGGATTAACAAACACACCCCAAAAAAGAATATATGACAATTATAAACATATATGTAGCTAACAACAAAGCCCCAAAAATACATGAAACAAAAATGGACAGAACTGAAGAAATAGATAATTCAACAATAATAGTTGGAGACTTGATTACCCCACTTTTGATAATAGATAACAACAACACAGAAGATCAATAAGGATATGGAACACTTTAATAACACAATAAATCAACCAGATCTAACAGTCATCTCCTAACACTCTACTCAACAAGAGCAGAATATGCATTCTTCATAAAGGTACATGGAATATTCTCCAGGACAGACTATGTGTTAAGGCATAAAACAAGTCTCAATAAATTTTAAAGATTTTAAATCATAAAAAATATAATAAATATAATTAAAAGAAATTAAAGAAGACCAAATAAATGGAAATATTTCCCCTATTTATGAATTGAATATCTTAATATTGGTAAGATAACAATATCCCCCAAAACAATATGCAGACTCCATATAATCCCTATCAAAATCCCTCCCAGCTTTTTGAAGAAATTGAAAAGTTCTTCCTAAAATCCATGTGCAAATGCAAAGTTCCAGAATAGCCAAAATAATCTTACCAAAAAAAAAAAAGTTGGAGAGGTTAGGGGGGGGGGGGGGGGACAAAATGGTGGCCGAATAGGCAGACGTGTCCTGAGCCTTATCCCAGAGCAGATAGAAGGAGCAACTAAATCAAATAACATCCACCTGGAATTGGCAAAGTAGACACAGCTGGTGAGACAATTCGAAGCGGAAAGGGCAGAGGATGCCTGGAGAAAGGTAGAATCAGGGATCTGGGCTGGAGAGAGTTGCGAGACCTCCAAGCCCAGAGGGTCAGAAGGAAGCAGCACAGCACCGAGCCACATCCCCAGACAGGCATAACATCTGACTATGGAAAGGAAGTCCACAGTGCTGCTGGCAACAGGGGATTCTAGACATAAGCCCACAGCCATGAGAGGCTGAGCCCAGAGGGGGCAGCCTGAACAACTGCCCAAGCCGCCCAGTGCCAGGCAAGAGGGGGGGGGCGGGGAGGGGAGAAACTCACAGTGGTGCAGCTCTTTCCCCTCTTTTTGGTCTTTGCTTTTACTCACTAAACCCAGTTCATAGTACCTTTCAAATACAAACACTCACCCGCGGCTGAGGTGCAGGTGGAGGTGTGGACTTATGGAGTCTGGGGAGAGACTGGGAAGAGGAGCAGGTCGGAGAGAGATGGCTGGGAGTCTCGCACTAAGACATGCCTGACTCTCCAGATCTAAGCAGTCATTTTCTCCTGAAGAGCCATCCCACCTTGCAGTCTCCAGGCAACCAATACAGCCACAGCCAGACTACACCCTGAGTGGTACAAAGGATTAAAAAAAAATCTGAATAGTCCCTGAGAGTCCTTGCTATAGCCCTGTCAGAAACAGCCGCTTGAGAGAATAAGATTGAAAGAGGGCAGACAGGCTAAGTGGGCAGATTGGTCCCGCCTGCTGGCAGTCAAGGTGGTGGAGCTAGACACAAACAGAGGAGCGGTGGATCGCTTGGAACTTCAACACGGTGCTGACCAGCTAATAGGAAACTGAGAAGTGGCAGACAATACAGAAGAGTGGGATCTTAAACCAGCCCGCATGGGGCATTAAAACTTGGCGGAAATGAACAACACTTCACTTTTTTTATCTCTCTTTTTTTTCTTTTTTCTTTTTTTTTTTCTTTTCATTTGTTTCTTTATTTTATATTTCTTTTCACATTATTGTTTCTTCATTCTATGTTTATTTTTACTTTTTCTCTATCTTTCTTTTTCTTCTTATCCACTCATCCTCTTTCTCCCTCCTCTATACTGAACTGAAGTCCACCCCATATTCATCCAATTCATTAACCTTACTTTCTGTATATAAGCTCGGCCTATACACATTCTGCCCCCACCCTCTTTTCTGGGTGTTTGTTATTTGCATTTTTTGGTTTGTCTGTTTGTTCTGTGGTGTTTTCTCCCCATATATTTTTTCCTTTATCTTCATTTTTCTTCTTTTTCTCTTCTCTCTTACCATTTTTTCTCTCGTCGATATCATTTGTGCTTTCTTCTCTCTCCCCTAATTCTCTTTTTTCTGGTGGTCACTTATATTGGGGCTATTGGTGTGGTGAGTACATTCATGTTTTGTTCCCCTTTATGTCATGTCTTGTCAAGTTGCATTTTGTCCTGTTTGGTCAATGTGGTAGAGAGTGAGCCACATAACTAGACATCTGGAGTGGAGACTCCATCCACGAATGGGTTAATAACACTCCAGACCCAACTACAGAGGCAGGAAGATGGCAGCAGTGAGAGAGAGAGAGCATGAGTGAGGGAGGGAGTGAAAGGGGAGTGTGTGGATGTGTGGTATGTGTGTGTGTGTGTACATGAGTGAGGGACAGTTATATCCCTCGGGGGCTGGTGGACTGGGCTTGCATCGCCGGGCAACCTCTGCTACCATTGCAAACAGTCCTGGGGTGGCTGGCTCTTCCACAGAGGCTATGCCATCTTGAAGGAGAGTGCTGCTGTGACTGGGATCCCAGCCTCACTTCCACCCAGGGTTCCCTCAGACACCTCCCAGGACTCTACAGCCACTCCCGCAAAGGACCTGCTACCTCGGCTGCAGTCCCAAGATACAGAGACTCCAGTGACCATGGCCATGAGCTCCTGTGAGTTCAGAAGAGTGTTCCCCTCCAGCTGGCCTGATGCTTTAGCCCAGGGAGCCATGACTGTGTAAGCAGTAGCTGCGCAAGCAGCCCACCCCATCCAAAGAGCTGCAGCCGCACAAGCAGCCCTCTCCCATCCAAGGAGCAGAAGCCACACAAGCTGCCTGCCCCCATCTGAGGAGCAGTACAACGTGCAGCCTGCCCCCATCCTAGGAGCAGCAGCCCTTTGATCAGCCCACTCCCACCAGCCAGAGGAGCCACCACTGCTGCAAGCAGCCACACAAGCAATATGCACCCGAAGAGCCGCCAACAACTGAGGAGCAGCTGCTGCCGTGACCACCCAAGGAGCAGCTTCCGCCCAAGTAGCTGCTGCTGCCCAAGTAGCAGCCCCTACAAAACTTGTCCCCTAGATCCTTTGGTGAGAGCAAAAATGGGGAGACAAAGAAACCCCCAAAGGAAAGAAAGGGAGGAATTGCCATAAAAGGAGCTAGGTGAAATGGAGGCATGCAAAATGTCAGAAAACAAATTCAGAATAAGGGGCATACAGTGCATATACCTGATGGATGAGAAAATCAACAACGTATGTAAGAATCAAGAGGAAATAAAGAATGATATAGTTACAATAAAAAAAAACACTATGGAAAATTTCAACAGTAGACTAGGAGAAGCGGAGGATGGAATTAGAAGACAGGGCAGCAAAACGCATCCAAACTGAACTTGAATTGAAGAAAAACACTAAAAGACAGGAGGAGAGCCTAAGGGAACTTTGGGACAACATGAAACGAAGCAACATATGAATAATAGGGGTGCCAGAACTACAAGAAGAGGAACAAGGGTTAGAAAACCTATTTGAAGAAATAATGTCAGAAAACTTCCCTGATGTGGGGAAGAAAAAAGTCACAGAAGCACAGAGAGTCCCAAACAAGATGAACCTGAAAACACCCACACCAACACACATCATAATTACAATGGCAAACGTTCAGGACAATGAAAGAATCTTAAAGGCTACGAGAGAGAGAGAAAGTTACGTACAAGTGATCTTTCATTAGATTATCAAATGATTTCTCAACAAAAAACATATCAGACCAGAAAGCATTGGAAGGAAGTTTACAAAGTGATGCAAACCAAGGAAGTGAATCCATGAAAGCTCTATCCAGCAAGGCTATCATTCAAAATTGAATGGGTAATAAGGAGCTTCACAGACAAAAAAAAAGTCTAAGGGAGTTTATCACTACCAAGCCAGCAATGCAAGAAATGCTAAAGGGACTGCTGTAAAAAGAAGAAATAAAAAGGGAAGAAGGAACACAGACACAAAAAAAATTAAAATGGCTACAAACAAGTACCTATCAATAATAACTTTAAATGTAAATGGACTAAATGATGCAACCAAAATACTAGAGTGGCTGAATGAATAAGAAAATATGACCCATATACACTGAGTGGCCAGATTATTATGATCTCTGAACGAATAATAATCTGGCCACTCAATGTATACCATATATAATAAAAGGCTAATATGCAAATTGTTCCCTTGACCAGGAGTTCGACCAGCAGGCAGGCTGGCCAACCGCCCATGTCCCCTCCCCCTGGCCAGGCTGGCTGGACCCCACCCATGCACAAATTCATGCACCGGGTCTCATGCACACACACACACACACACACACACACACACACACACACACACACTGAGTGGCCAGATTATTATGCATTCAGAGATCATAATAATCTGGCCACTCAGTGTATATGTTGTCTACAAGAGACCCACTATAGGATCCCCTTTCCACGTCCCGCGTGGTTCAGGGTTCTGGTTCAGGGTTCGAGTTCTGGAGAAGGGCCGCACATAAATGAAAAGAGACTTGAAGAAATTTAATTTGGTGATATGGGGGGCCAGGCGGTAGTCCAACTCTGGTGGGAGAACTACTCACTGCTCTGGCCTTGCTATCCCTTTTATTGAGGCTATGGGAAAACACCCATAGCACTTAGGCAGGAAATAACAGAAATTTACATAGGACAAACAGAGGTGGAGGCTGCTTCAGCTAATAATGTCTCAACTAAAGGGTGAGTGGTTAGAGCAATTAATGTTGTTGACAGCCTTCTCGGCTTCCTGTCCACATCTCTCTATTAGTGAAACAGTAATTGGTTTCCGGCAACCCACCTCAGAACAAAAGACACACAGACTGAAAGTGAAGGTATGGAAAAATATCTTTCAGGCAAATAGGAATGAGACAAAAGCTGGCATAGCAATACTTATATCTGACAAAATAGACCTCAAAGTGAAGGCCATAACAAAAGATAAGAAAGGCCACTTCATAATACTAAAGGTATCAATACAACAAGAGGATAGAACTCTGCTAAATATAAGTGCACCAAATGCAGGAGCACCCAAATACATTTAAAAAAAAAAAAACTCCTGGAAGATATCAAGGGAGAGATCGACAACAATACAATCATAGTAGGAGACTTTAATACCCCACTGACATCACTAAATAATTCCTCTAGACAAAAAAATATATATATAGCAAAGAAACAGCAATCCTAAACTACTCACTAGATCAGATGGTCTTAATTGACATCTTGAAAACATTTCACCCCAAAGCCAGAGAATATACATTCTCCTCAAGTGCACATGGGACATTTTAAAAGATAAACCACATATTGGGTCACAGGCAAAGTCTCTCCAAATTCAAGAAGATTGAAATCATATCAGGCATCTTCTTAGACCACAATGGCATAATATTAGAAATAAACTACAATAAAAACAATTTAAAAATTCAAACATTTGGAAGCTGAATAGCATGCTATTAAACAATGATTGGGGTACCAAAGAGATCAAAGGAGAAATTAAAAACATCCTGGAAATGAATGACAATGAAAACACAACAATTTAATATCTATGGGACACAATGAAAGCAGTCCTGAGAGGGAAGTTTATAGCTCTACAGGCCTACCACAAAAAAAAAAAAAATGGTAATAAGTTATTTAACTCTACAACTTAAAGAATTAGAAAGAGAGCAACAAGAAAAGCCCAGAGTGAGCAGAAGGAAGGAAATAATAAAGAACAGAGCAGAAATGAATGACATAGAGACAAAAAAATAATACAAAAGATCAATGAAACCAAGAGCTGGTTCTTTGAAAGGATAAACAAGATTGATGAACTTCTAGCCAGGCTCACTAAGAAGTAAAGAGAGAGGACCCAAATAAACAAAATCAGAAATGAAAGAGGTGAAATAACAACAGACCCCACAGAAATACAAAGGATTGTAAAAAATAAATAAATATATATATATATATATATATATATATATATATATATGAACAACTATGAACAACTCTAGTCCAACAAACTAGACAAACTAGAGGAAATGGAAATATGCCTAGAAAAATACAACCTTCCAAAACTCAAACAGGAAGAATCTGAAAATATCAATAGGCCAATAACTATGGAAGAAATTAAAGCAGTCATAAAAAAGCTTCCAGCAGCCCTAGCCAATTTGGCTCAGTGGATAGAGCATAGGCCTGCAGACTGAAGGGTCCCGGGTTTGGTTCCAGCTAAGGACATGTACCTAGGTTGCAGGGTCCTCCCTGGCCCCAGCCCTGTTCAGGGCTCATGCAGGAGACAACCAATGTGTTTCTCTCACATCAATGTTTCTCTCTGTCTTTCCCTCTCTCTGAAAATCAATGAAAAAATATATATCCTCAGGTGTAGATAAAAAAAAAAAAAGCTTCCAGCAAACAAAAGCCTTGGGCCAGATTGCTTCAAATGGGAGTTTTACCAAACATTCGAAGAATAACTAAAACCTATCTTCCTCAGACTATTGCAAAAAAGTAAACAGGAAGGAACACTTCCAAGCTCATTCTATGAAGCCAGCAGCAATATGAAGCCCCAAATAGCTACAGCAATTCTGAGAAAGAAGAACAGAGTAGGAGGGATCTCAAAACTAGATATCAAGCTAAATTACCAAGCCACTGTTCTCAAAACTAATATCAAAACCAGAAAAAGACAACACAAAGAAAGAGAATTACAGGCCAATATCCATCATGAACATAGATGCCAAATCCTAAATAAAATTCTAGAAAATTGGATCCAGCATCACATCAGAAAGATCATACACCATGATAAAGTAGGATTTATCCTGGGGATGCAAAGATGGTACAATATCCACAAATCAATAAACATGATACATCATATAAACAAATTGAGAGATAAAAATCACATAGTCATATCAATTGATGTAGAAAAAGCATTTGACAAAATCCAACACCCTTTCTTGATAAAAACCCTCAGCAAAGTGGGAATAGAGGGATCATACCTCAACATAATAAAAGCTTATATGACAAACCTATAGCCAACATCATGCTCAATGGGAAAAAAATAAAACCATTTCACCTAAGAACAGGAACGAGACAGAGATGCCCACTTTCACCACTCCAGTTCAACATAATACTGGAAGTGCTAGCCATAGTGATTAAACAAGAGGAAGAAATAAAAGGTATCCATATTGGAAAAGAAGTAAAACTATCATTATTCGCAGATGACATGATACTGTACATAGAAAACCCTAAAGATTCCATCAAAGAAATTATTAGACTTAATAAATGAATTCGGCAATGTAGCAGTATACAAAATTAATGCCCAGAAATCTATGGCATTTTTATACACCAATAGTGAACTTACAGAAAGACATATTTAAAAAACAATCCCATTTACCATTGCACCAAAAAATATAAGATACCTAGGAATAAACTTAACTAAGAAAGTAAAAGACCTGTACTCGAAAAACTATAGGACTCTGAAAAAAGAGATAGAAGATATAAACAGAGGGAAGAACATACCATGTTTGTGGATTGGTGGAATCAACATCATTAAAATGTCCATACTACTCAAAGCAATCTATAGATTCAATGCACTCCCCATTAAAATACCAATGGCATATTTCACAGACCTAGAATGAACTCTCCAAAAATTCATCTGGAATTAAAAAAGACCCCGAATAGCTACAGCAATCCTAAAAAAGAAGAACAAAGTAGGAGGGATCGCAATACCAGATATCAAGCTATATTACAAAGCCACCATTTTCAAAACTGCATGGTACTGGCACATGAATAGACATATAGACCAATGGAATAGAATAGAGAACCCAGAAATCAACCCAAAGCACTATGCTCAATTAATATTTGACAAAGGAGGCAAGAGCATCGAATGGAGTCAAGACAGTCTCTTCAATAAATGGTGTTGGAAAAATTGGACAGATACATGCAAAAAACTGAAACTGAACACCAGCTTACACCATACACAAAAATGAACTCAAAATGAATGAAGGACTTAAATGTAAGATGGAAAACCATAAAAATCTTAGAGGAATCCACAGGCGGCAAAATCTCAGACATATGGGAAAGCAATATCTTCACTGACACAGCTCCTAGAGCAATGGAAACTAAACAGAAAATAAACAAATGGGACTACATCAAAATAAAAAGCTTCTTCATAGCAAAAGAAACTATCAACAAAACAACAAGAAAGCCCACTGCATGGGAGAACATATTTGTCAACAATATCAACGATAAGGGTTTAATCTCCAACATCTACAGAGAACTCACACAACTTAACAAAAAGAAGACAAACAACCCAATCAAAAAATGGGCAACTGATCTAAATAGACACTTTTCGAAAGAAGACAGAAGGAAGGCCAAGAGGCATATGAAAACCTGCTCAAAGTCACTAATCATCAGAGAGATGCAAATCAAAATAACAATGCGGTACCATCTTACACCAGTCAGAATGGCTATCATCAACAAATCAGAAAACGACAAGTGTTGGCAAGGATGTGGAGAAAAAGGAACTCTCTTACACTGCTGGTGGGAATGCAGACTGGTGCAGCCACTGTGGAGAACAGTATGGAGTTCTTCAATAAACTAAAAATGGAACTCCCATTTGACCCAGTAATCCCACTTCTAGGAATATATCCCAAGAAAATAAAAACACCAATCAGAAAGGATATATGCACCCCTATGTTCATAGCAGCACAATTCACCATAGCTAATATTTGGGAACAGCCTAAATGCCCATCGGCAGAGGAGTGGATTAAAAAACTGTGGTACATCTACACAATGGAATACTACGCTGCGGTAAAAAAGAAGGAGTTCCTACCATTTACAACAACATGGATGGAGATGGAGAGCATTATGCTAAGTGAAATAAGCCAGTCAGAGAAAGTTAAACACCACATGATCTCACTCATTTGTGGAATATAATTAACAGCATAGACTGATAAACAAGAACAGACCCAGGGACTGAGTAACATCAATCAGAACCTCAAACCTCAGGGAAGGAGGGGGTTGGTGAGAGTAAGGGGGAGAGATCAACCAAGGACTTGTGTGCATACATACGAGCTTAATCAATGGACACAGATAACAGGGGGGCGGGAGTACGTGTGGAGGGTAGGAGGTAATGGGGGGATAAGGACATATATTTAAAATAATAATCCTATCTAATAATAGACAAATATGCAAATTGACCATACCTCCGACACACCCACAGGCCACGCCCACAAGCCACGCCCACCATCCAATCAGAGCGAGTATGCAAATTAACCCAAACCAAGATGGCTACAGCCACAGAGAGCAAGGTTTCCTAGGTAACAGAGGAAGCCAAGCTTTCCGCCTGCCCTGGCCAAGCCTAAGCCTCCACTCAAGCTACAAAGTTTCAATTATAGAAGGTAAACAAATTCAAACAAATGGCGGCAGGATGGAGCTTGAGAGAGCAGGCCAGGGTTGCTGCCGGCAACAGGGGAAGCAAAGCTTTCCACACACCCTGGCCGGGCTCACCCGCTTAAGGCAACAAAGTTTCAATTATAACCCCAACACAAATGGCTGCTGGCCTTGGAGGGAGCCCCAGGCTTGGCTCCGCTCCAGGCTACAAAGTTTCAATTGTAGAAGGAAAATAAATTCCAGATACTAGGGCCTCTGCTTGGGTTGCCAGGGGGCGTGGCCGGCCTGCAAACCACCACAGGCCCCTCGCTCAGGCCACCCCACACCCCAAGGGAACCCCCACCTGATCTGGGACGCCCTTCAGGGCAAACCAGCTGGCCCCCACCCCTGTACCAGGCCTCTATCCTATCTAATAAAAGAGTAATATGCAGACTGATCATCACTGCAACCCACAATATAGCTGCTCCCATGTGGTGAAAGATCCTGCCCCCATGTGGACACAAGATGGCCACCACAGATGGCCAGCAGAAGAGGGCAGTTGGGAGGCACCCGGCCTGCAAGGGAGGGCAGTTGAGAGGGACCAGGCCTGCAAGGGAGGGCAGTTGGAGGTAATCAACCCTGCAGGAGAGGGCAGTTAGGAGTGACCAGGCCGGCAGAGGAGGGAAGTTGGGGGCAAACAGGCTGGCAGGGGAGTGGTTAGGGGGTGATCAGGCTGGCAGGCAGAAGCAGTTAGGGGCAATCAGGAAGGCAGGCAGGCAAGCAGTTGGGAGCCAGCAGTCCTGGATTGTGAGAGGGATGTCCGACTGCCCGTTTAGGCCCGATCCCACTGGGATCGAACATCCCTCAAGGGGTCCCAGATTGGAGAGGGTACAGGCTGGGCTGAGGGACAACCCCCCTCCGTGCACGAATTTCGTGCACTGGGCCTCTAGTAGTAATAATAATAATAATAATAATAATAATAATAATAAATAAAATAAAAAGAAAGTGTGAGATAACCGGAACCACGAGAACACCTGAGAACGTCCTTCCTGCCATGCTAGCAGTCATCAGCAAGACGATAAGACTAACTGGGGCTAATGGGGAAGTATTCTGGACTTATGTTCCTAACCCTTCATGGGTTGGAACCCTTATGTGGGTTGATCCCCCCACCTAATGCAGTCACCAATGATACCAAACACCTTGGTCATCCAGGAGGACAATGGGTGGGGCAAGGAAGTATAATTACACAGAGGTCACCACCCAGCTTCCCTTCAGTATATCGCAAAATCAAACCACTACTCTTTTGTGTATAAAATTAAAGACAGGTTTCTGGCTTGCATGGACACCAAAGAAAGGGACTATCACTATTTGCTCCTGGGAGTGGTGCAGAAAATGTAACTAAGACCTTGTCTATACAAAAAGAAATTGACAGCCAGTTTGAAATGGAATTGCCATGGCCTAGAGCAAAGAATATCCTTACATGATATTATTCTACAATGTCATTATAATTTTCCCAAGATTTGCATTAACCCCATGATGTATAATAGTACCTCGCACCCCTGGGAATAAATAAAAAATCATCTCTTTGGTGCTCAGAGATAAAGGTAACACATCTCTTGATATTTTAGAATTACAACAGCATAATGTACAAATATCCCAAACAAATTTACAAACCAATCCTTTGAATGTCTGGCAGCAATTTAAAAACGACATGAAAGGATTGAATCCCTTCCACTGTGTAGAAGGCCCCCTGGGAAGGGACATGAGCAGGCTACAATGGCCCCTCTGGCCCTTTTGTCCAAGAGGGACCCTCTTCTCACGGTCCAGTTGCCCACAGCTGTTGCCTGAGTTTTCAGTTCATACCGAGGTTAAAGCATCATAGTGGCTGGTACCATAGATATATCACTCGCCCAGTGAGGTGATCTGGGCCATCCCTGGAAAAGAAACCTGGGTTCCCCAAGATATGTGATCAGTGCTGGGGCCTCACCAGCAGGCAAGAGGATCCCAAGGCAGGTCCTGGGCATGGAGGCCACAGGGGCATAGACTACCAAGGAGACAGAACTGAACCTCACATCACCCTGCTTGGCCCCGGAGGATGGCTGGTTAGCCAGAGACGGGTAAGATTCCTCAGGGAAGGAACAACCTAAGATAGGCACAGTCGCAGAGGGGCCATCAGGAGAAAACTCTGGGGTCAACAGAGGTGGGGCACAGACCCTTACTCCCCCCCAACTTTGCAGGGGCCTGAACGTTCACCCCTTCTGAGGGAAGTCTCCTGCCCCCATGGCTGCTTTGCTTCCCATGCACAGCTCAAATAGCAACCCAGGTAACAGACAGAGACTTGGCCAACAGCAGCTGTCCTCTCACTGCAACAAGACTTGTTGGAGATGCCTTGTACCCATAGTGAGGGGAAGTGGGTTTTTGATATCCAAATCCAGCCTATTACCAGGAATGCTCAGGGCTTACTCAAGAAGGCAAACAATCCTTTCCACTAATATACACAGGGTAAAATAAGATTGTTGGTAGAGTGTTGAGTTTGACAGTAGAATACTAGTCAAGTTTTCAGAGTAATTTAAATGGGCTAATTGAAATAAGCAAATATTCTAGAAAAATTAAATGCAATGTACAAAAAGCTGTTCCTAAAGTATTAACAAAAATCTTTATTGGCAGTTCATCTCATGGTAAAATTACATAACATGTAATGAACCTAAAGCAGTCATATTTTAGCACAAAAAAATTAAAATGTAAAAGCTATCAAGACTACATTATAAATTTACAAAAGCCTCCTAATACTTAAAAAAAAGGGGGGGTGATAGTAGAAGAATATCATGTAAGGAAAAATATCCTGTAAGTAAATTACATCTAGAAAATTTGTACTTTAGAAAATTAACTTTCATTTGTAATGCTAACAGCAAGACACTCATGAAAAACACACATGGTGTCAAAACAAGCCAGAGGAAAATCATTTGGGCAAAAAAAATGAAAAAGGATACCAAGTCAAGATTATGGAAAATATTCCTTTATTAACTTTTGGTCGAGAATATGTTTGTATATTTTCAGAGAACAACTCCAGGACCATGTGGATTCCTGCAACAGAGAGGAATTCACAGGACTGCTCCAACCATGAAGACAGAGGAGAGAGAGTCCAGAGATAGAAGATGTTGACGACGCCTTGCCGTGCTAGCAGACAGCAGCTGTGCATCACTGAAGGATGCCCAGGACCAAACCAGAGACGGTCGGACCTGCATCACCACCATTTGTCCACCATCCAGAACTGAAATATCAATGCTGACATCTACACATAAGTAACTGTTTGAGAATATAGGAAAAGATGGCAACCGGCACGAAGGTAGGGGGAGAGAGAGTGTGAGTGAGGAACCCATAGAGGAGAGTGTAGACGTGTGTGCTGTGTGTGTGTGTATGAGCTAGGGTCAGTTAGATTATGCAGGTCTTCCAAGGGGCTGCCTAACCGGGCAATCCTAGAAGGCACAGCCCCGTGCACAAAGCGGACACTTCTCAGGGGCTGGTGTGGACGTGGAGACCATGCCATCTTGAGAAACAGAGCTGCCTGAGACTAGGATCCGGGCTTCAGACACAAAACAGGACCCTGCAGGCACTGGGGACAGAGAACTGCTATCACAGCTTCAGAACAACAGACAACAAGAATCCAGACTTTTTGGCAGCAGATTTCCATGAGTCAAAGAGCCTATCCCCCTCCCCGCAGGCTCACGGATAGTGCCATAGTAACTGATAGACCCACCCCTCGCCCAAGCTGCGGAGCTTTGTGCAGGGACGCGCTCCCCCTTAGGGAATTTGGCGCACGGGACAGAAGCAGCTCCCCTTCAGGGAAATCTGACAGTGCGCACAGTGGGCTCCCCTTCGGAGAATTTGGGGGAATTTGGCTTGCGGGTCACAGCTCCCCTTCGGAGAATCTTAGAGCGTGCACAGATGGGCTCCCCTTTGAGGAATTTGGCGCGCAGGACAGACTCCGGCCCCTTCCGGGAATCTGGGAGAGTGCACGGAGGCAGTTCACCTTCAGGAATTTGAGAGTGTGTGAAGCCCTAGCCTGTTTGGCTCAGTAGAGAGAGCACACACAGGACACAGCTCTACTTCAGGGAATTTGGCATGCCGGACACAGCTGCCTGGGATCCCTGACTCACAGCGCATTCACACTAAGAGCCAGTGACCCCAATTGTTGGTGCAGGCACAGACAAGGACCCTGATTCTCAACGAGAAACCGCACAAGGCAACAGAGACTCTGACACTCGATTCTTGGTGCAGACACAGGGAAACTCTGACTCCTGGCACATGCTAAGGATCTCATTTTCAGCACATACCAACAGTGTGGTGCAGACAGGGCCCCTGATTCTAAGTGTGCACACGAGACCACATGGAACACTGGGGCCACAGACCCTGGGCAAGTCTGGTTCCCACCAACCAAAGGCAGCCACACGTCCTAGTGTCAGAGCACTTCAGTGAAACTCGGGTGGAGCGAAGTCCCCAAAGCACACGGCCCAGGTCCACACAAACGGAAGCTTGAGCTTTCCAGTGATAGCCAGAATGGGGAAACAAAATAACTCACAGAGGAAAGAAAATGTGGAGTCGCCAAGAAAGGAAATTAGTGAAACTGAAGCTTGCAACATGACTGAAAAGGAGTTCAGAGTAATGGTCGTGGAATTTATACATCGGATGGATGAGAAAATCAACAACTTATGCAAGAATCAGGAAGAAATGAAAAGTGATATAGCTACAATCAAAAACACCATGGAAAGTTTCAACAGTAGACTACAAGAAGCAGAGGACCGAATTAGTGAGTTAGAAGATCAGGTACAGAAACAAGCTCAATCTGAACAGCAATTGGAGAAAAAAATTAAAAAGCAGGAGGAAAGCCTAAGGGAGCTTTGGGACAACCTGAAACGAAGTAACATGCGTATAATAGGGCTGCCAGAAGGACAAGAAGAGCAGCAGGGATTAGAAAATCTATTTGAAGAAATAATGACAGAAAACTTCCCGGATATGGGAAAGATAAAAGTTACGCAAGTACAGAGAGTCCCAAGCAGGATAAACCCCAAAAGACCCACACCAAGACATGTCATAATTTCAATGGCAAATATAAATGATAAAGAGAGAATCTTAAAGGCGGGAGGAGAGAGACAGAGAGTTACCTACAAAGGAACACCCATCAGATTGTCAAATGATTACTCAACAGAAACACAACAAGCTAGAAGAAAATGGAAGGAGGTATACAAAGTGTTGCAAAGCAAAGGTCTGAATCCAAGAATACTATATCCAGCAAAACTATCAATCAAAATTGAAGGGGAAATCAGGAGCTTCACAGAAAAAAAAAAGGCTCAGGGAGTTTATCACCACCAAACCAGCAATGCAAGAAATGTTAAAGGGAATACTGTAAAAAGAAGAAATAAACAGGTAAGAAGGAATACAGACACAAAAATGGATATGACTACAAACAAATACCTTTCACTAATAACTTTAAATGTAAACGGACTAAATGCTCCAATCAAAAGACATCGAGTAGCTGAATGGATAAAAAAAAAACACGACCCATATATATGCTGCCTACAAGAGACCCACCTCAGAACAAGAGACTCACACAGATTGAAAGTGAAGGGATGGAAAAATATTTTTCAGGCAAATGGAAATGAAAAAAAGCTGGGGCAGCAATACTTATATCTGAAAAAATAGACCTCAAAGTAAATGCCATAACAGGAGATAAGGAAGGCCACTTCATAATACTAAAGGGAGAAATCCAACAAGAAGAAATAATTCTGGTAAACATATACGCACCCAATATAGGAGCACCCAAATACATAAAAAAAACTCCTGGAGGATATCAAGGGAGAGATTAATAGCAATACAATCATAGTAGGAGACTTTAATACTCCACTATCACCATTGGACAAATCCTCTAAACAAAAAATCAGCAAAGAAACATCAATCCTAAATGACTCACTAGACATAATGGAATTAATTGACATCTTCAGAACATTTCACCCCAAAGCCACAGAATATACATTCTTCTCAAGTGCACATGGGTCATTTTCAAAGATAGACCATATGCTGGGTCACAGGCAAAGTCTCTTCAAATTCAAGAAGATAGAAATCATATCAAGCATATTCTCAGATCACAGTGGCATAAAACTGGAAATCAACTACAATAAATATAATCCAAAGAAATCAAACACATGGAGACTAAACAGCATGCTATTAAACAATGACTGGGTCACCAGAGAGATCAAGGAAGAAATAAAAAACAACATGGAAACAAATGACAATGAAAACACAACAACCCAAAATCTATGGGACACAGCGAAAGCAGTCTTGAGAGGGAAGTTCATAGCTCCACAAGCCTATTGCAAAAAACAAGAAAGAATGGTAATAAATTACCTAACCCTACAACTCAAAGACCTAGAAAAAGAGCAGCAAGAAAAGCCCAGTGTAACCAGAAAGAAGGAAATAACAAAGATCAGAGCGGAGATAAATGACATACAGACCAAAGAAACAATACAAAAGATCAACAAAACCAAGAGCTGGTTCTTTGAAAGGATAAACAAGATTGATGGACCTCTACCCAGGCTCACCAAGAAGCAAAGACAGAGGACCCAAATAAACAAAATCAGAAATGAAAGAGGTGGAATAACAACAGACCCCGCTGAGATACAAAGGATTGTTACAACTCTATTCCAACAAACTGGACAACCTGGAGGAAAGGGACATATTCCTAGAAAAATATAACCTTCCAAAATCAATCAGGAAGAATCTAAACAGCTCAACAAGCCAGTAAGTATGGACGAAATTGAAGCAGTCATCAAAATGCTTCCGGCAAACAAAAGCCCGGGGCCTGACGGCTTCACAGGAGAGTTTTACCAAACATTCAAGGAAGAACTAAAACCTATCCTCCTCAGACTATTCCAAAAAATTCAAGAGGAAGGAACACTTCCAGGCTCCTTCTATGAAGCCAGCATCACCCTAATACCAAAACCAGATAAAGACAACACAATGAAAGAGAATTACAGACCAATATCCCTCATGAACATAGATGCCAAAATCCTCAACAAAATTCTAGCAAATCGGCTCCAGCAATACATCAGAAAGATCATACACCATGACCAAGTAGGATTTATCCCAGGAATGCAAGGATGGTACAATATCCGCAAATCAATAAATGTGATACATCACATAAACAAATTGAGAGATAAAAATCACATAGTCATATCAATTGATGCAGAAAAAGCATATGACAAAATCCAACACCCTTTCTTGATAAAACCTCTCAACAAGGTGGGAATAGAAGGCTCATACCTCAACATAATAAAAGCTATATATGATAAACCCACAGCAAACATCATACTCAATGGACAAAAACTAAAAACATTTCCTCTAAGAACAGGAACAAGACAGGGATGCCCACTCTCACCACTCCTGTTTGACATAGTACTGGAAGTATTAGCCATTACAATTAGGCAAGAAGAAGAAATAAAAGGTATCCAAATTGGAAAAGAACAAGTAAAGCTGTCTTTATTTGCAGACGACATGATATTGTACATAAAACATCTGAAAGACTCCATCAAAAACTAATAGACTTAATAAATGAATTTTTCAATGTAGCAGGATACAAAATTAACGCCAAGAAATCTATGGCCTTTCTATACACCAATAGTGAACTTACAGACAGAGAGTCTAAAAAGGCAATCCCATTTACCATCGCACCAAAAAAATTAAGATACCTAGGAATAAACTTAACTAAGGAGGTAAAAGACCTATACACAGAAAACTACAGGACACTGAAAAAAGAGATAGAGGAAGACATAAACAGATGGAAGAACATACCATGTTCATGGATTGGTAGAATCAACATCATTAAAATGTCCATACTACCCAAAGCAATCTATAGATTCAATGCACTCCCCATTAAAATACCAATGGCATATTTCACAGACCTTGAAAGAACTCTCCAAAAATTCATCTGGAATAAAAAAAAGACCCTGAATAGCCACAGAAATCCTGAGAAAGAAGAATAAAGTAGGAGGGATCTCAATACCAGATTTCAAGCTGTATTACAAAGTCACTATTCTCAAAACAGCCTGGTACTGGCACAAGAACAGACATATAGATCAATGGAACACAATAGAGAATCCAGACATTGACCCAAACCACTATGCTCAATTAATATTTGACAAAGGAGGCATGAACATACAATGGAGTCAAGACAGTCTCTTCAATAGATGGTGTTGGGAAAATTGGACAGATACATGTAAAAAAATGAAGCTAGATCACCAACTTACGCCATACACAAAAATATACTCAAAATGGATACAGGACTTAAACATAAGACGGGAAACCATAAAAATACTAGAGGAATCCACAGGCAGCAAAATCTCAGACATATGCCAAAAAACTTCTTCACTGATACTGCCCCTAGGGCAATGGAAGCTAAAGAGAAAATAAACAAACGGGACTACATCAAAATAAAAGGTTTTTTACAGCAAAAGAAACTATCAACAAAACAACAAGAAAGCCCACTGCATGGGAGAACATATTTGCAAATGGTATCACTGATAAAGGTTTAATCTCCAACATCTACAGGCAGCTTATACAACTTAATAAAAGGAAGATAAATAATCCAATAAAAAAATGGGCAACGGACCTAAATAGAATATTTTCAAAAGAAGACAGAAGGAAGGCCAAGAGACACATGAAAACATGCTCAACGACAATAATTATCCGAGAATTCTGCTCAAAATGGCGGCTGATTAGAGACGTGTTCTAAGACTTATCCTGGTGCGGAGAGTAAGAACAGGTGAGATTCGCACGGGGAGTGTATGTTGGCAAGCTAAGGGACAGCTAAACTTCAGGAGAAGGCGGGGGAGTGCTGGGCAGGGTTCCCCTTACCATGCAGCACCCACAGGGGCTGGGTCCCCTCCCGGAGCTGCGGGCTCACCGGGGCCTCGCCATCTGGCAAGGGAAGGAGAATTTTATTGGAAACCTGACTTTCCTCTACAACTGCAAACACTGAACAGCTGTGAGCACCAGAACACCAGTTCCCTATCAGCGCAAACATTCAGATTCAAAGGAACTCTTCACGGCACCAAGGAAAGGTCAGATTTTGCCTGAAATAAGGTGTGGTTTCTCGTCCCCACGGTGGGAGAGGGAAGCTGTGAGCCGCAGGACCTGCAGGAACCGGGAGGTCTGTGCCTAGAAAAATCTGCGGCAGTTGGAGCTGCCGTGATCCGTGAATGTGGAAGGGGGTCCTCTGAGCTGCTAACAGAAGTGACGTCTTAAAAGCAACTCATTTTAATCTGACGAGAAGGGTCAGACTAAGAATTTTCAAAGGAGTGCAGGCTCCTTAGTCTTGCGCACAGACCCACTGTCCGCACACATGGGCTCTTTCCGACTCTGATTACTAAGCCCAATACATAAGAAAACCCAGTTGGGGAATACCTTGAAAGACTGCAGGGGGAAGTTGTTTTTCCGGAACCTGGGGAGCAGAGCTGGGTGTGAACATCGGAGAGGCAGCTCTGAGGTGCACACCTCCACAAACCAGTAGTAAGTGCCATAGAGGGGGGAAAAAAAAAAAAGCTAGAGAGGCCCGGAAGTCAATTCAGAAACACTGCCACCCAGGGGTCGAAAAGCTAATTGCCTCTGGTGTAATCAAAAATAAATACGAGAAATTAAGACAAGGCCAGCTTAAAAATCAGGACTGGCTTACAACACTGAGGAGCAGTGGAACGAAGCTGAACTGAAATACCGCCCAGACTGGGAAACAAGCATACCAAACAGAATAATAGAGGAAGTGAATGACAGCCGCTACTGCACATTTTAGTCTTCCTATTTTTTATTTTAAATTCTTTTTTTTAATTTTTTTTAATTTTTTATTCTAATTTTTTATTTTCATTTTTTTGCATCTTTTACTTAAGAAACTAAATTTTTTTTCCTCACTCAATTTTCACCTTTTTAATTATAACATTTTTATTTTCAATCAGCATTATTATTACTATTATTTTACTTTTTTTAAAAATGTCATTTGATTTTCTATTTCTTTTATTTTGGGATTAGTGTCCTACATTCTATTTGCATCTTTCCCTTACAATCGTTTTACTCTATCTCAACGCTAACATTATGCCATCACTCTCCTCCTATCCTTTCCCCTTTTGGTCTCCTGTTTATCTTAACCCTTTCTGGCTTTAGATTTTCCCTACTTTTTCAGTCTACCCTCTGCTAAAATTTCACCCTACTGATATATCTAATTCCCAACCCTCTGCTCCAAGTCCATATATACCTCTCTCTACGCTACCTTAAAAAATTGTTTTTCTCTCTGGCCTTTTGTTGTTGTTTGCTTGAATGTTGATTAGATTGAATTTTTATGCTTTCTTATGAGATTGTTTTGATTATTCTTTTTGGTTGGTTGGTTGGTTCTTTTGTTTGCTCTGTTTTTCTTTGATTTTTACTTTTGTTTTCCCTTGCCTAACTTAATATTAGTTGGTGTTTCAGTTTGTATTAATCTCCAGGCTCGTGTTGCTGGAATTTGCTGGGATTAGTGGTTGTTATTTGGGAGTTTACTACCCATATATATAGTTTGTTCCCCTTGTCTCTCTTAGTATCGTTCTTGTCTCTTACTTTTTTTCTTTTCTTTTTTTTCTTCTCTTTTCCCAAGTTCAGATTCACGCTCTTTTTTGTTGTTGTTGTTCTTCCTTTTTACTCTTCCTCTTCCTCTCCTATTCCCTAATTTGTCTTTCTCTGGTGGTTACCTTTATTGGAGGTTATTAATATCGTGAATACAATTCTGTTCGGTGCCTCGTGTGTTGGGCCTGGTTGTGTTGTATTTTGTACCTTTAAATCAATCCTGGAGAGAGAGAACTATATAACCAGACATCCGGAGAAGAGAGAACATGGGGAGACAAAAAATAGCCCCCATAGGAAAGAAAATCAGGCATCACCAGAAAAGGAAGTAAACGAATTAGAGGCAAACAACCTATCAGAGAAAGAATTCAGAGAAATGGTCATAAGGTGGCTGAAAAGGATGGAAGACAAATTCGACAATATAAGTAAGAACCAAGAGGAAATGAAGAAGAACCAAGAAGAAATGAAAAATGACATCGTTGCTGTAAGAACTCAATAGAAAGCATCAAGAGTAGACTAGAAGAAGCAGAGGACTGCATAAGTGAGCTAGAAGACAAGTTGGAAAAAAATACCCAATTACAACAGCTTCTAGAAACAAAAATTAGAAAGCATGAGGAGAGCCTAAGGGAACTTCGGGACAACACGAAACAAAACAACATCAGGATAATAGGGGGACCAGAAGGAAAGGAAACTGAGCAAGGAATAGAAAACCTGTTTGAAGAAATAATAACAGAAAACTTCCCTGATATAGGGAAGAAAAAACCCACACAAATCCAAGAAGCTCACAGAGTTCCAAGCAAAATGAACCCCAAAAGACCGACACCAAGGCACATTATAATTAAGTTGGCAAACACCAACAACAAAGTAAGAATCTTAAAAGCGGCCAGAGAGAGACAGACAGTTACATACAAAGGAACCCCCATCAGACTAGCAACTGATTTCTCAACAGAAACTCATCAGGCCAGAAGGGAATGGAATGAAATATACAAAGTCATGCAAAGGAAGGGTCTCAATCCAAGAATACTGTACCCAGCAAGGCTATCAATCAAAATTGAAGGTGAAATCAGGAGCTTTACAGACAAAAAAGGACTAAGGGAGTTTATCACCACCAAACCAGCAATGAAAGAAATGCTAAAGGGTCTGCTGTAAAAAAAAAAAAAGAAAGAAAGAAAGAAAGAAATAGGAAGCAAAGAAGGAACACAGGGGTATAGAATAAAAATGGCGACAAATAAGTACCTATCAATAATAACTTTAAATGTAAATGGATTGGATGCCCCAATCAAAAGACACAGGTAACAGATTGGATAAGAAAACAAAACCCATATATCTGCTGTATACAGGAAACCCACCTGAAAAAAAAGGACGCATACAGACTGAGAGTAAAGGGATGGAAAAAGGTTTTCCAGGCGAATGGAAATGAAAAAAAGCTGGGGTAGCAATACTTATATCTGACAAATTAGATCTCAAAGTGAAGGACATAACAAGAGATAATGAAGGCCACTTCATAATACTAAAGGGAGAAATCCAACAAGAAGAAATAACTCTGGTAAACATATATGCACCCAATACATGAGCACAAAGATACATTAAAAAACTCCTGGAAGATATCAAAGGAGAGATTGACAGCAATACAATCATAGTAGGAGACTTCAATACCCCACTATCACCATTGGACAAATCCTCTAAACAAAAAATCAGCAAAGAAACATCAATCCTAAATGACTCACTAGACCAGATGGAATTAATCGACATCTTCAGAACATTTCACCCCAAAGCCACAGAATATACATTCCTCTCAAGTGCACATGGGTCATTTTCAAAGATAGACCATATGCTGGGTCACAGGCAAAGTCTCTTCAAATTCAAGAAGATAGAACTCATATCAAGTATCTTCTCAGATCACAGTGGCATAAAACTGGAAATCAACTACAATAGAAACAACCCAAAGAAATCAAACACATGGAGACTAAACAGCATGCTATTAAACAATGACTGGGTTACCAAAGACATCAAGGAAGAAATAAAAAACATCATGGCAACAAATGATAATGAAAACACAACAATCCAAAATCTATGGGACACAGCGAAAGCAGTCCTGAGAGGGAAGTTCATAGCTCTACAAGCCTACTGCAAAAAACAAGAAACAATGATAAAAAATTACCTAACCCAACAACTCAAAGAGTTAGAGAGAGAGCAACAGGAAAAACCCAGTGTAAGCAGAAGGAAAGAAATAATAAAGATCATAGCGGAGATAAACGACACAGAGACCAAAGAAACAATACTAAAGATCAACAAAACCAAGAGCTGGTTCTTTGAAAGGATAAACAAGATTGATGAACGTCTAGCCAGGCTCACCAAGAAGCAAAGAGAGAGGACCCAAATAAACAAAATCAGAAATGAAAGAGGTGAAATAACAACAGACCCAGATGATATACAAAGAATTGTTACAAAATACTACGAACAACTCTATTCCAACAAACTGGACAACCTGGAGGAAATGGACATATTCCTAGACAAATACAACCTTCCAAAACTCAATCAGAAAGAATCTAAACAGGTCAACAGGCCAGTAACTATGGACGAAATTGAAGCAGTCATCAAAACTTCCGGCAAACAAAAGCCCGGGGCCTGACGGCTTCACAGGAGAGTTTTACCAAACTTTCAAGGAAGAACTAAAACCTATCCTCCTCAGACTATTCCAAAAAATTCAAGTGGAAGGAACACTTCCAGGCTCCTTCTATGAAGCCAGCATCACCTTAATACTAAAACCAGATAAAGACAACACAATGAAAGAGAATTACAGACCAATATCCCTCATGAACATAGATGCCAAAATCCTCAACAAAATCCTAGCAAATCGGCTCCAGCAGTACATCAGAAAGATCATACACCATGACCAAGTAGGATTTATCCCAGGAATGCATGGATGGTACAATATCCACAAATCAATAAACGTGATTCATCACATAAACAAGTTGAGAGATAAAAATCACATAGTCATATCAATAGATGCAGAAAAAGCATTTGACAAAATCCAACACCCTTTCTTGATAAAAACTCTCAACAAGGTGGGAATAGAAGGATCATACCTCAACATAATAAAAGCTATATATGATTAACCCACAGAAAACATCATACTCAATGGGCAAAAACTAAAACCATTTCCCCTACGAACAGGAACAAGACAGGGATGCCCACTCTCACCACTCCTGTTTGACATAGTACTGGAAGTATTAGCTATCGCAATTAGGCAAGAAGAAGAAATAAGAGGCAGCTAAATTGGAAAAGAATAAGTGAAGCTGTCCTTATTTGCAGATGACATGATATTGTACATAAAAAACCCGAAAGAATCCATCAAAAAACTAATAGACTTAAAAAATGAACTCGGCAATGTAGCGGGATACAAAATTAACGCCAAGAAATCTATGGCATTTCTATACACCAATAGTGAACTTACAGAAAGAGACACTAAAAAAGCAATCCCATTCACCATCGCACCAAAAAAATTAAGATACCTAGGAATAAACTTAACTAAGGAGGTAAAAGACCTATACACGGAAAACTACAGGACACTGAAAAAAGAGATTGAGGAAGACGTAAACAGATGGAAGAACATACCATGTTCATGGATTGGTAGAATCAACATCATTAAAATGTCCATACTACCCAAAGCAATCTATAGATTCAATGCACTCTCCATCAAAATACCAACAGCATATTTCACAGACCTTGAAAGAACTCTCCAAAAATTCATCTGGAATAAAAAAACACCATGAATAGCCACAGCAATCCTGAGAAAGAAGAATAAAGTAGGAGGGATCTCAATATCAGATTTCAAGCTGTATTACAAAGCCACTGTTCTCAAAACAGCCTGGTACTGGCACAAGAACAGACATATAGATCAATGGAACACAATAGAGAATCCAGATATCGACCCAAACCACTATGCTCAATAATATTTGACAAAGGAGGCATGAACATACAATGGAGTCAAGACAGTCTCTTCAATAAATGGTGTTGGGAAAATTGGACAGATACATGCAAAAATAATGAAACTAGATCACCAACTTACACCATACACAAAAATAAACTCAAAATGGATACAGGACTTAAACATAAGACAGAAACCATAAAAATACTAGAGGAATCCACAGGCAACAAAATCTCAGACATATGCCAAAAGAACTTCTTCACTGATACTATCCCTAGGGCAATGGAAGCTAAAGAGAATATTAACAAATGGGACTACATCAAAATAAAATGCTTTTTTACAGCAAAAGAAACCATCAACAAAACAGCTAGAAAGCCCACTCTATGGGATAACATATTTACAAATGCTATCACTGATAAAGGTTTAATCTCCAACATCTACAGGCATCTTATGCAACTTAATAAAAGGAAGATAAATGATCCAATAAAAAAATTGTGCAATGGACCTAAACAGAATATTTTCAAAAGAAGACAGAAGGAAGGCCAAGAGACACATGAAAACATGCTCAAAGTCAATTATTATCCGAGAGATGCAAATCAAAACAACAATGCGGTACCATCTCACACCTGTCAGAATGGCTATCATCAACAAATCAACAAACGATAAGTGTTGGCGAGGATGCGGAGAAAAAGGAACCCTCGTGCGCTGCTGGTGGGAATGCAGACTGGTGCAGCCACTGTGGAGAACAGTATGGAGTTTCCTCAAAAAACTAAAAATGGAACTCCCATTTGACCCAGTAATCCCAGTCCTGGGAATATATCCGAAGAAACTAGAAACACCAATCAGAAAGGATATATGCACCCCTATGTTCATACCAGCACAATTCACCATAGCTAAGATTTGGAAACAGCTTAAATGCCCATCAGCAGATGACTGGATCAGAAAACTGTGGTACATCTACACAATGGAATACTATGCTGCCATAAAAAAGAAGGAATTCTCATCATTTGCAGCAACCTGGATGGAATTGGAGAACATTATGCTAAGTGAAATAAGCCCGTCAATGAAAGAAAAATACCACATGATCTCACTTATTTGTGGATAATAAAGAACACTATAAACTGATGAACAAAAAGATAGATACAGAGACAGTAAAGCATCAAACAGACTGTCAAATTGCAGGGGGAAGGTTAGGGAGAGGTGGGGGAGATAAGAAACGAAGGACTTGTATGCATGCATATAAGCATAACCAATGGACACAAAACTCTGGGGGGTGAGGGCATGTATGGGTGTGGGGTGGGGGGGGCAATGGTAAGATATGTACACATATAATACCTCAATAAAAAAAAGACAAAAATAAAAAATAAAAAAAATAATTATCCGAGAGATGCAAAGCAAAACAACAATGCGGTACCATCTCACACCTGTCAGAATGGCTATCATCAACAAATCAACAAACAACAAGTGCTGAAGAGGATGAGGAGAAAAAGGAACCCTTGTGCACTGTGGGTGTGAATGCAAATTGGTGCAGCCACTGTGGAGAACAGTATGGAGTTCTTCAATAAACTAAAAATGGAACTCCCATTTGACCCAGTGATTCCACTTCTAGGAATATATCCCAAGAAAGTAGAAACACCAATCAGAAAGGATATATGCACCCCTATGTTCATAGCAGCACAATTCACCATAGCTAAGATTTGGAAACAGCCTAAGTGCCCTTCAGTAGATGAGTGGATTAAAAAATTGTGGTACATCTACACAATGGAATACTACGCTGCGGTAAAAAAGAAGGAATTCTTACCATTTGCAACAGCATGGATGGACCTGGAGAGCATTATGCTAAGTGAAATAAGCCAGTCAGAGAAAGATAAATATCACATGGTCTCACTCATTTATGGAATATAATGAACAACATAAACTGATGAACAAAAACTGATCCAGAGACAGAGAAACCTCGATCAGAACGTCAAACCTCAGGGAAGGTAGGGGAGGAGGGATTAAGGGGGAGACATCAACCAAAGTACTTGTATGCATGCATATAGGCCTACCCAATGGACAGAGACAACAGGGGAGTGAATGTATGAGGGGGGGAATAGGGGGTAATGGGGGGATAAGGACACATATGTAATAACTTAATCAATAAAGAAATTTAAAAAAAGAAAAGTTATCCTCCATTTCTTTAATTCTAACTTCATGAAACCATGAGATATCTACCCTGACATTCTTATTTTATTTACTGATATTCTACATCAAGCATGTCAAACTCAAAGGCTAACACAGGCCAAATAAACAAGGTTTAAGTTTATGTGGGCTGCAATTTTTTGCAAATGCTTCAATTTTCATAGATACATAGGTTTATTTCCATAGTGACATGCTGAATACAAAGGACTGAAATAAATGAGTAATCATTAACATAAAATAATAGAACATTTTAATAAACATTAATATTTTTCTTGAACATTAACTTATCAGACACTGAATAACTGCACAAATTAATAAGCATAAAGCAAATAAACCTATTTTTCTTGTTCTCCAAAAATGAAATATTTCCTGTTGCTCACACCAAACAAGACTAATGATGTGGCAATGGGCTGCTAAAATATTCGCTGCCAGTATTAGTGGAGAGAAATTGTGCACCACCATGTAAGGCACATAAGGTGCATAAGGCGTGTAAGGCGTGTAAGGCGCATAAGGGAAATGAATGCAACACTATTATAGTAATCAGTCATTATCAAATGTTGTAGTTCATTATTAATAATCCTTACTAATAAAAGCCTAAGCGGTCGTCATGCCGTGATGCCCTTATTCCATCACAAGGTGGCTGCGCACATAGCGGCCCGCGCACAGGTGGGCAGGGCTGGGCTTGATGCTGTGTGCGCGGCATGAAGCCTGCCTGGGAGTCCCGCTTCTGCAAGGCGAGGCCTGCCTGGAGGTCCTCCCACTCCACATGGCGAGGCCTGCCTGAGAGTCCCCCAGCTCCACGCGTTGAGGCCTGCCTGGGCATCCTGGGGTTCCTGCCTCCTGGCACCGTGTGGCACGGAGGTGGGCCCCCGGCTCCGGTCTACCTCTTTGGGGTAACCCATCGAGGAGCCCCAGATGGGTGGGCAGGGCCTACCTCTTTGGGGCGATCAATCGCTAGATCACAGGGCTCCCTCACTGTGACAGAGCACAGGCTAAGCTGGGGGACCTCCCCCGCCCCCACGAGTGCACGAATTTCGTGCACCGGGCCTCTAGTTGTGTCTAACACAATATTGTAAAAATTAAGTTATGAAATTTTTATTAAAATATTTCTTACATACCGTTATATTGACTGGGCCACAAAAAATATTCTTTGTGAGCCGCATGCGGCCCATAGGCCGCATGTTTGACATGCTTGATTTACATCATTTCAGAAAGAGTCTAGGGAGAAAATAGTTTCAATTTACTGCTATTCACCAGAAAGAGCACCTTCTTGTGACTCTTTTTCTGTAACCCTAAATCTACCCCATACTTTAGTTCATTTTTTCCTGACCACATTGTCATCTTAATCATATCATATTTGCAAAGGTACACAAATATATATATTATGAATCACTGCAGTTTTGTTTGTAAATTTAAAAACCTAGAAACAACCTAAAATGGGAATAAATAAACTATGGTAGCTCATGCTAAAATATACTATGTAACTATTAAAAGAAATGCATATATAGGTGATGATATGTCTATGTAATAGCATTAAGTGAAAAAAGAAAGGTGCAAAGATTCCATAACAAGATTCCATTCTACCCCCTCCCCCAAAATAATATATGTATGTTGTAGATGCAAACATTTTTCTGGAAGACTAAATAAGAAAAAATAATGGTTATACTTATGAAAGGAAACACTAGGGCCTGGGGATAAGGGAAGGGAAATTTTTACTTATATTTTTCTATATGTTTTGATGTTTTCATCATATATAAGTATTATCAATATTATAATTTAAATTGAACTAAAAGACAACTTGCTCCACTTTAACCCACCAATTCCTCCTTCAAATATGTTTATTATTAGGGTATTTTGTTAAATATAAAAACACTGTTCAACTTGCCATTATTTCTTATCAAATACACTAATACTTACATTTTTGTATGTTAAGTATTTTGAGATGTTGTAGTGACACATTTATAAAAGATGTTTTGTTTTTTAAATATTATAGTTTTGATACTGAATAAAACACAAGAAATTACTAATCAAGCTGTTTCTGCTGATGTGAGAAATTGTGCACCTCCACGTAAGGTACATAAGGTGCATAAGGCGTGTAAGGCGCGTAAGGGAAATGAATGCAACACTATTATAGTAATCATATAATCTATTTTATAGATTTCTTATAAAATATCTGCAATATATGATGATCTTAACTGGTAATTTCCAATAAACACTTAAACCATAAATGCAGTATTATTACTCCTCAAATCAATGATGTGTTATTAGCAAAAGGAAAACTCTGGTACAGACTAACCAAGTTGTTTGAAATGACTTATTATTTAAAATTGGGTATCTTTAAGAGTTTTTTTCTGAAGTTTGGGTACAGTATGTGAAGAAAGTAAATGTACACTGCTTTAAAAAAAACAAATAAGTTTATTTTAAAAAACAAATAAAACCCATTAATTAAAATGGGTTTTAATTCAACAATGGATTTTAGTTAAAACCTGATGACCAGGTAATCATAATAACACAAGGACTTTTGAAAATGTATATTTGTACTCAACTCTCCACTTTCAAATGCAACGTCATAACACACACAGTATTTTTTTTAAATAATTCTGAAGTAACCAAGAAGAAATTTTAAATAAAAATAAATATTGGCCCTGGTGAATGTGACTCAGTTGATTTAGTGTCATCCCATGCACCAAAATGTCACCTGTTTGGTTCCTGGTCAGAGTACATGCAGGAGGCAACCAATAGCTGTTTCCCCCTCACATCAATGTTTCTCTCTCTCTCCTTCTCCCTTTCTCTCTCTCTCTAAAATCAATAAAACATTTAAATGATAAATAAATACAGGGAAAACAGAAAAAATAACCAAAGCAACATTGGAATTTTAACTGACTATGCAGTTCATATTTTTAATTTAACATTTTGGATTTGTAACACATTCACATTGTGGTGGGCACACAATGCCATATACAGATCTTGTATCATAGAAATGTACACTTGAAACCTAAAGATCGTTTACCTTATGCCATCCCAATAAATTTAATTTAAAAACTTTAATGTCTATAATAAAACATCTCACCACTCCTCACTCCTGTCTTCTATCTGCTCAGGATCGCTAGGTGATTTCCATTTCTCTTCTACTTCCAGTGAAATCCTATGAGATTAATGGTTAAAATAGAAAGTACAGAAACAGCTGTGTGTAAACTCACACATGCACACATATAGAAATTTAATACATGATATAGAGGACATTTCAAATTAGGGAGAGAATTAACTATTTAGTAAAAATCCATGGAGTCAACTGGCTAAACATATGGAAAAAATTTTTATTGTTATTTTATAGCATAGAAATGGGAATAAATAAATATATTACAAGTGAATTAAAGATATAAAACTTAAACCATAAAATTAGTAGCTTTTAATATAATATGGTTTTTATCATCACCATGGGGTTAGCAAGAATATTGGAAGAAAGCCAAAAAATATAAAAGGAAAGACCACCAGAAATAACTACTTAAAATTCTAAAGCATGGCCTGGCTGGCATGGCTCAGTGGTGGAGTGTTGGCCTATGGACCAGGAGGTCATGGTTCAATTCCCAGTCAGGCCATCTGCCCGGTTGTGGGCTCTATCCCCAGTGTGAGGCATACAGGAGGCAGCCAATCAATGATTCTCTCTCATTATTGATGTTTCTATCTCTCTCTACCTCTCCCTTTATCTCTGAAATCAATGAAAATATATTTTTTAAAAGCAATGGAAACTAAAAAAACAATAAATCCTATTTACAATTGCACACACACACACACACACAAAAAAAAAAAACACACCACACACCTAGGAATAAATTTAACCAAGGTTGCAAAAGACCTGTATTGGGGAAATTATAAGATACTAAAGAGAGAAATTGATGAATATACAAATAAGTACAGGCATATTCTGTGTTAAAGAATAGGAACAATTAAGATGATTAAAATGTCCATATTACTCAAAGCAATCTATAGAGACAACACAATTTCTATCAAGATACCAATGGTGTATTTCACAGAACTAGAACAAATATTCCAAAACTTTATATAGAACCACAAAAGACCCCTAATAGTCAAACAATCTTGAGAAAGTTGGAAGAATCACACTTCCTGATATCAGACTATACTGCAAGTTGGTAGTAATCAAAATAGCATGGTACTGGCATAAAAACAGAAATATAGATTAATGGAATAGAATAGAGAACCCCAAAATAAATTTATGACTTTATGGTCAATTAATATTCAACAAAGGAGGTATTAACATAAAATGGGCTAGAGATAGTCTGTTCAATAAATGATTTTATCCCATGGACAGACAACAGAGTGATGAAGGTCAGAGGGAGGGGGACTGGGTGAAGATGGGAAAAGGAGAGGAAAATGGGGGACATCTGTAATACTGTCAACAATAAAAAATATATATAAATAAAAATAAATAATGATGTTTGGAAAATTGGACAGATACATGCAAGAAAAATGAAACTAGACCACATTTTTACACCATACACAAGAATAAACTCAAAAGGGATTAAAACATAAGTGTATGACTCAAACCCATAAAAATTCTAGATGAAAATGTAGACATTTCTCATATATTTTTATACATCTCCTCAGGCAAGGGAAACAAAAGAATAATAAACAAATGTGACTACATCAAACTAAAAAGTTTTTGCATAGCAAAGGAAGCCATCAACAAAATGAAAAGACAATCCACTGAATGGCAGAACATTTTCACCAATGATATGTCTGATAAGGGGTTAATACCCAAAGTTTAAAAAGAACTTATACAACAGAACACACACACACAAAAAAAAAAAAACAATTTAAAAATGGAAAAAAGACCTGAATTTCTTCAGAGGATATACAGATGGACAGTAGCATATAAAAAATGCTCAATGTCACTAATCATCAGAAAAATGCAAATTAAAACCTTAGTAGATGAGTGGATAAAAAAGCTGTGGTACATTTACACATGTAATACTACTTGGCTGTAAAAAAAGAAGGAAATGTTACCTTTTATGACTATAAGCATGGATGGATCAGGCAAGTATTATGCTAAAATAGAAACAGACTCATAGATACAGAGGACAGACTGAAAGTTGTCAGAGAGAGGTGGATAGGTGGGCTGGGTGAATAAGGTGAGTGATTAAGAAAAACAAACTCATAGACACAGACAACAGTATGGTGGTTACGAGGGAAAGTGGGATGGGGGGAGGGAGGTAAAAGGGGGATAAATGGTGACAGAAGGAAATTTGATTTTTTGAGTGGTGAATACACAATAGAGTATATAGATTATATATTATAGAATTGTACATCTGAAACGTATATTATTTTATTTAACCAACTAGAGGCCCGGTGCACGAAATTCGTGCACGGAGAGGGGGTGTCCCTCAGCCCAGCCTACACCCTCTCCAATCTGGGACCCCTCAAGAGATGTCCGACTGCCCGTTTAGGCCCGATCCCAGTGGGCCTAAACGGGCAGTCGGACATCCCTCTCACAATCCAGGACTGCTGGCTCCCAATTGCTCGCCTGCCTGCCTTCCTGATTGCCCCTAAATCGCTTCTGTCTTCCAGCCTGATCACCCCCTAACCACTCCCATGCCAGCTTGATTGATGTCTAACTGCTCCCCTGCCAGCCTGTTTGCCCCCAACTTCCCTCCTCTGCCGGCCTGGTCACCCCTAACTGCCATCCCCTGCAGGGTTGATTGCCTCCAACTGCCCTCCCTTACAGGCCTGGTGCCTCCCAACTGCCCTCCCCTGCTGGCCATCTTGTGGTGGCCATCTTGTGTCCACATGGGGGCAGGATCTTTGACCACATGGGGGCAGCCATATTGTGTGTTGGATTGATGGTCAATCTGCATATTACCCTTTTATTAGATAGGAGGATAGAGGCCTGGTGCGCGGGTGGGGGCCAGCTGGTTTGCCCTGAAGGGTGTCCTGGATCAGGGCGGGGTTCCCTTGGGGCATGGAGAGGCCTGAGCAAGGGTCCTGTGGTGGTTTGCAGGCCAGCCAAGCTGCTGGTGACCCAAGCAGAGGCCCTGGTATCTGGAATTTATTTACCTTCTACAATTGAAACTTTGTAGCCTGGAGCAGAGGCAAGCCTCCTGCTGGATCCGTGGCTGCCGTTTGGAGTTGTTTACCTTCTATAACTGAAACTTTGTATCCTTGAGTGGAGGCCTGGGCCCGCTAGAGTGTGTGGAAAGCTTAGCTTCTTCTGTTGCCGGGGAAACCCAATGGTAGCCATCTTAGCTGGGGTTAATTTGCATACTCACCCTGATTGGCTGGTGGGCGTGGCTTGGCTGGTGGGTGTGGCTTATGTAGCGGAGTGATGGTTAATTTGCATACTACCCTTTTATTAGAGAGGATTACCAGTGACAGGGCAAGTTCATTGACATCATGTGCCTCCTGATGTAAAGTTTCACTTCTGCAGTATTCCTGCCAATAATGAATGACCTGAGAGCCTGATTACGAAGAATTATCAGACAGACTCTGGTCATCCTACAGAATTTAAGGTCCATACTCTAAAAACTTTAAGGATATTAAAGACAGGGAAAGACTAAAGAACTGGTCCAGATTAGAGGAGACCTAAACACAACATATAATCTTGGAAAAGATAATCAACCAGAAAGGAGCAAAGTGACAATGTTAGCCAGCTGGTGAAATTTGAATTGATGGATATTCATCAGATGGTAATGTGATACCAATATTGATTCCTGATTTGGAGGGTTGTATATTATTTATGCAGGAAAGTGAGCTTGTTTTGGAGAAAGACACTCTGGAGTGTTTAGGGGTGATGGGACATCCAGCTCTCAAAAGATTAAGAGAAAGACTAATGCTAATAGACACAGAGAGAAGAGTGAACAATAGTGCAAATGAGGTAAAGTGTTAACAATTGGGGCATCTTGTTAAAGGGACTACAGAAGTTCTATGTATTGTTCTGGCACTTTTTCTGTCATCTGAAATTGTTTCAAAATAAATTATTTTTTAAAGTCAATGAGGAAATCAGTGTATAGAACTGATAAATCCAGGGATAAATATTCATTGCATGAAAGAATTTATCTTAGCTATTCTATTAAAATATTGTTCCTACAGTAAAATGTGACTTAATCTGTCAAAATTTTAATAACATGCATTTTTTCACCAGTCTATCCATTGCCTTAAGCCAGTGATCGGCAAACTCATTAGTCAACAGAGCCAAATATCAACAGTACAACGATTGAAATTTCTTTTGAGAGCCAAATTTTTTAAACTTAAACTTTTTCTAACACCACTTCTTCAAAATAGACTCACCCAGGCCATGGTATTTTGTGGAAGAGCCACACTCAAGGGGCCAAAGAGCCGCATGTGGCTCATGAGCCGCAGTTTGCCGACCACAGCCTTAAGCAAGTTAACTCATTGAGTCTTTTAAAACGGGTACTATCAAATATGGACTATGAAGTTTGGATTTTAAAAACGAAGAGAATCTTGAAAAATCTGCAGTTGTTAAATCAAAGTTTTTGCACCAAACATTGCCATCTGCTGGAAATAATAGACCATAATACATATTGCTCTTCCCTAAGAAAATAAAAAAATCATTTTAAAATCCTAAGGCACATTTGAGAACAAAATGACACATGCAACAAAGAAAACTAAGTGGTGTAACCTATTTTTAATCCACTTAAAATTCCCAAATTATTGTACGTCTTTATATCCTAGAGTTTCAAAGATTTTTATAAGAAATAATTCTCATAAAATCATAAGAGTCAAACCGGCTTTAATGAAGTCAGTAAAAGTAGAAACAAAGATAGGACTTCTTAATTCCTGACACAATAAAACACCAGGATGGGTCTCAGTAAAAATACATTGACTCAAAGAACCAAGCTGGCAGGCAATTTAAACTTCTTCTAGTCCAGTTGTTTCAACAGGGGGAGCAGCACCCCCTAGAGGGCATAATGAAAAATGTGTGGGGATGCTACTGGCATTTAACAGCATAATAGAATGCCAGCGGTGGTACTGTGCACTGGGAGACCCTCACAATAAATAAAGAACTTCCAAATGCCCCATGTAACATTCGTGTGAGTTTAAAACTGCTTATGACTATCTGAGTCTAGATTCTAACTTCATTTTACAGATAAATATAAAGTATTTTACATAGTTTTAATATACATTGGGGTTTTTTTTTTCCAGGAAAGCAACTACCATGTAAATTGAGGGGAAATGGTACTATGTTTGACTTGAAACTTTACCAAAATTGATCAGCACTTCATAAAATCATGTCATCATTTGAAAAGGATGTGGCATTTGAGTCACCAACGTAAACATTCTTTTATCCATCTGCATTCATAGCTGTCATGTTGACAATGATGACACACATAGGTGCAACATCTGATGAATGAAATATATATATTATTTTATTCAAAGGTACTTTCTTTTTTCACTGTGTTGTATAACTGAAACTACTATAATGTATGTCGATTAAACTTTAATAAAAAAAGTGAAAATCTCTTGCAAAAAAAGTTTCTTCTTATTTCTCCTTTATATCATAATTAGGGTGTTATATTGATCTTTATTGTAACTATGTGTATAGATAGGTTTAATTACCTAGTATCTATTACTAGAATTTTACAATAGGAAAGGAAAATTATAAGACATTTGTTATTAAAAGAGGACATCAATCTGATAAGGTTGAAAATTATTGATTCAGTTCAACTCCCTCACTTTATTATGAGGAAACTGAGATCGAGAGGAAAATGAACTTACTCGAGGTCACAGTATAAGTTTAAGGCAAAACAGCACCAAAATTTTCTGATTCTCAATCCATGATGCCTAAATATCAGGAATGCATCTTGAGGGGCGGCTGGGGTGGGGGGGAGAAGCAACTCTAAATGTGGCCAGCTGCCCAGGCTAACCCGCAAATAAAGCTTATATAACTCACATACATAGCTAAAATTAATGTGTTTACAGTGAAACCAAAAGTCCTTTGGCCCTGGTTGGTGTTGTTCAGTTGGTTGGAGTGTCGTCCCCTGTACTCTGAAAGCTTGCAAGTTGGATTTCTGTCAGGGCACATACCTAGGTTGTAGGTTTGATCCCTGGTTGGGGTGGGTACCTGAGGCAACAGAGATGTTCCTCTCGCATCTCTCTCTCTCTCTCTCTCTCTCTCTCTCTCTCTCTCTCCCCCCTCCTTTCTCTCTCTCTCTAAATAATCAATAAAATGTATTCTCGGGTGAGGACTTTAAAAAAAAAACACCTTTGGTTGTTGGTAAAAAAACAGTAAGTTTCTAAAGTAAAAGTATTGTGAATAAAAATACCTTAGCCTAACATTCAAGGCTTTTCAAAATCTGGCTCAAATATTGTGAAGCCACAGCTCGAGTGGCCTGGACTCAAAGGCCTGGAGAAAGAGCTGACACACAAATTAATACACAAGACAAGAAATATAAATTTGGAAATTGTGGGGGAAGCCAGCTGTGAACTTAGTTCAAGGGACTAAGCTCCACTGAATCTCCACACCCATCTTCTTTTTATTTACTAGAATACACAATAACCTTTTAAGAATGCAAACAGACATATCAATGGTAATGTTTAGTAAACAGTAAAAGGATTATCAGGTTATGAAGGTTGCCATTGGCCACTGAGTCAGCATCATGTAATAAAATGCAGATATTCAGCCCTGTGAATATCAAAGCCCCATTCAGCCTCTGACTGGACTTCTTGCATTGGTATTAATTACTGTTGATCTTGGCTTCCAGCATTTCCCCTTTCTTTGATTTCTTTTTTTAACATTTATGAAACTTCATTTTTTAAATTTCTTTATTAAGGTATTACATGTGTCCTTTTTCCCCCATTACCCCACCAAACACACTCATGCCCTTACCCCCCTGTTGTCTGTGTCCATTGGTTAGGCTTATATGCATGCATACAAGTCCTTTGGTTGATCTCTCCCCCTTACCCCCACCCTCCCCTTCCTTCCCTGAGGTTTGACGTTCTGATCGAGGTTTCTCTGTCTCTGGATCAGTTTTTGTTCCATCAGTTTATGTTGTTCATTATTTTCCATAAATGAGTGAGATCATGTAATATTTATCTTTCTCTGCCTGGCTTATTTCACTTATCATAATGCTTTCCAGCTCCATCCATGTTGTTGCAAATGGTAAGAACTCCTTCTTTTTTACCACAGGGTAGTATTCCATTGTGTAGATATATCACAGTTTTTTAATCCACTCATCTACTGAAGGGCACTTAGGCTGTACCCAAATCTTAGCTATGGTGAATTGTGCTGCTATAAACATAGGGGTGGATATATCCTTTCTGGTTGGTGTTTCTAGTTTCTTGGGATATATTCCTAGAAGTGGGATCACTGGGTCAAATGGGAGTTCCATTTTTAGTTTTTTGAGGAAACTCCATACTGTTCTCCACAGTGGCTGCACCAGTCTGCATTCCCACCAGCTGTGCACCAGGGTTCCTTTTTCTCCGCATCCTCGCCTGCTGTTCACGTGGTTGCAGTGCCCTGGGCTAAAGCGTTGGGCCGGTCAGAGGGGAGTGCGCTTCAGAACTCACAGGAGCCTGCACCCAGGGTGGCTGGAGCCTTATTGACCGTGGGATCACAGCCCAGGTAGCAGGTCCATGGCAGGGGTGGCTGTAGAGTCCCAGGTGTTATCTGAGGGCACTCTGGGTGGAGTTGAGGCTGGGCACCCAGTTACAGCAGCTCTCTCCTTTAAAAAGCCTAGGCCTCTGAGAACGAGCCGGCCTCCCAGTACTGTTTGCAATGGTAGCAGAAGCTGCCTAGTTAGGCAAGCCCGATTAGCCTGCCCCTGAAGGTCCTGTGGGATCTAACTGTGCCTCACACACACACACACACACACACACACACACACACACACACACACCACCTGACCACACACTCCTCTTTTGTTCACTCACTCACTCACTCACTCACTCACTCACATTCTCTCCCTCACTGCCGCATTCTTCCTGCCTCTGTAGTTGGGTCTGGGGTGCTATTGACCCATTCGTGGATGGAGTTTCCTCTCCAGGTGTCTGGTTATGTGGCTTGCTCTCTAGCACCTTGGCCAGACAGGATAAAATTCACCTCGACAAGACACAACACAAAGGGAACTAAGCACAAATATACTCATGACACCAATAACCCCAATATAAGTGACCACCTGAGAAAAGAGAATTAGGGGAGAGAAAAGAGAGCACAAATGACATCGAAGAGAGAGAAAAAGATAAGAGATAAAAGAAAAAGGAGAATATATATAGAGAGAGGTAAGACACCACAGACCAATAGATAAACCAAAAAAATACAAACAACAAACACCCAGCAAAGAGGGTTGGGGAAGAATCTGTAGAGGGTGAGCTTATATACTGAAAATAAGATTAAGAATTGGATGAATATGTGGAGGACCTCAATTCAGTATTGAGGAAGTAGAAAGGGAATGAGTGGATAAGAAGAAAGAGAATGAGAAGAAAATAATAATAAATTTACCAAAAAATTTTATTTCAAAAATGGTATAAAAAGTTAAAAATAGCAAATAAAAACAAAATAAAATATAGTGATGGAAAAATAATGCGAAAAGAAATAGAAAATAAAGCAACAAAAAGAGAGAGGAAAAAATGGCGATGGAATAGAGTCGTGTTTGGAGTCTGGTCCTGGGGCGGAGAGTAGGAGCAGCACAGGTTCACAGGGGGAGTGTATGTTGGCAAGCCAAGGGACAGCTAAACTCCAGGAGAAGGCGGGGGAGTGCTGGCCAAGGTTTCCCTGACCGTGCAGCACCCACAGGGGCTGGGTCCCCTCCCGGAGCTGCGGGCTCACCGGGCGCCTCGCCATCTTGCAAGGAAAGGAGGATTGTATTGGAAACCTGACTTTCCACAACAACTGCAAACACTGAACAGCTGCGAGCACCAGAACACCGGTCCCCTATCAGCGCAAACATTCGGATTCAAAGGAACCCTTCACTGCACCAAGGAAAGGTCAGATTTCCCCTGAAATAAGGTGTGGTTTCTAATCCCCGCGGTGGGAGGGAAGCGCGCGAACCGCAGGACCTGCAGGAACCGGGAGGTCTGTGCCTAGAAAAATCGGCGACAGTTGGAGCTGCAGTGATCCGTGAATGTGGAAGGGGGTCCTCTGAGCTGCTAACAGAAGTGACCTCTTAAAAGCAACTCATTTTAATCTGCCGAGGAGGATCAGACTAAGAATTTTCAAAGGAGTGCAGGCTCCTTAGTCTGGCGCACAGACCCACTGTCCGCACACTTGGGCTCTTTCCGACTCTGATTACTAAGCCCAACACATAGGAAAACCCAGGTGGAAAAACCCTGAAAGACTGCAGGGGGGAAGTTGTTTTTTCGGAACCTGGGGAACAGAGCTGGGTGTGACCATCTGAGAGGCAGCCCTGAGGCGCACACCCCCACAAACCAGTAGTGAGTGCCATAGAGGGGGGGGAAAAAATAAGCTAGAGAGGCCCAGAAGTCAATTCAGAATCACTGCCACCCAGGGGCTGAAACGCTAATTGCCTCTGGTGTAATCAAAAATAAATACCAGAAATTAAGACACGGCCAGCTTAAAAATCAGGACTGGCTTACAACACTGAGGAGCAGTGGAACGAAGCTGAACTGAAATACCGCCCAGACTGGGAAACAGGCATACCAAAGAGAATAATAGAGGAAGTGAATGACAGCCGCTACTGCACATTTTAGTCTTCCTATTTTTTATTTTAAATTCTTTTTTTTTAATTTTTTTAATTTTTTTATTCTAATTTTTTTATTTTCATTTTTTGCATCTTTTACCTAAGAAACTAATTTTTTTTCTTTTTCCTCACTCGATTTTCACCTTTTTACTTATTATATTTTTATTTTCAATCAGCATTATTATTACTATTATTTTACTTTTTTTTTTTCTTTAAATGTCATTTGATTTTCCCTTTCTTGTATTTTGGGATTAGTGTCCTACATTCTATTTGCATCTTTCCCTTACCCTATCTCAACGCTAACATTTTGCCATCACTCTCCTCCTAACCTTTCCCCTTTTGGTCTCCTGTTTTTCTTAACCCTTTCTGGCTATAGATTTTCCCTACTTTTTCAGTTTACCCTCTGCTAAAATTTCACCCTACTTATATATCTAATTCCCAACCCCCTGCTCCAAATCCATACATACCTCTCTCTACGCTACCAAAAAAAATTATTTTTCTTTCTGGCCTTTTGTTGTTGTTTGCTTGAATGTTGATTAGATTGAATTTTTATGCTTTTTTATGAGATTGTTTTGATTATTCTTTTTGTTTGTTTGGTTGGTTCTTTTGTTTGCTTTGTTTTTGTTTGTTTTTTACTTTTGTTTTCCCTTGCCTCACTTGATATTAGTTGGTGTTGCAGTTTGTATTAATCTCCAGGCTCGTGTTGCTGGAATTTGCTGGGATTAGTGGTTGTTCTAGTGGAGTCTACTCCCCATATATATAGTTTGTTCCCCTTTTCTCTCTTAGTATTGTTCTTGTCTCTCTTACTTTTTTTTTCTTTTCCTTTTTTTTCTGCTCTTTTCCCAAGTTCAGATTCACACTTTTTTTTGTTCTTTCTTTTTACTCTCCCTCTTCCACTCCTATACCCTAATTTGTCTTTCTCTGGTGGTTACCTTTATTGGAGGTTATTAATACCGTGAATACAATTCTGTTCAGTGCCTTGTGTGTTGTGCCTGCTTGTGTTGTATTTTGTACCTTTAAATCAACGCCAGAGAGAGAGAACTATATAACCAGACATCCGGAGAAGAGAGAACATGGGGAGACAAAGAAACAGCCCCCATAGGAAAGAGAAGCAGGCATCACCAGAAAAGGAAGTAAACGAATTAGAGGCAAACAACCTATCAGAGAAAGAATTCAGAGAAATGGTCATAAGGTGGCTGAAAAGGATGGAAGACAAATTCGACAATATGAGTAAGAACCAAGAGGAAATGAAGAAGAACTAAGAAGAAATGAAAAATGACATTACTGCTGTAAAGAACTCAATAGAAAGCCTCAAGAGTAGACTAGAAGAAGCAGAGGACCGCATAAGTGAGCTAGAAGACAAGATGGAAAAAAATACCCAATTACAACAGCTTCTAGAAACAAAAATTAGAAAGCATGAGGAGAGCCTAAGGGAACTTCGGGACAACACAAAACAAAACAACATCAGGATAATAGGGGTACCAGAAGGAAAGGAAACGGAGCAAGGAATAGAAAACCTGGTCGAAGAAATAATAACAGAAAACTTCCCTGATATAGGGAAGAAAAAACCCACACAAATCCAAGAAGCTCACAGAGTTCCAAGCAAAATGAACCCCAAAAGACCGACACCAAGGCACATTATAATTAAGTTGGCAAACACCAACGACAAAGTAAGAATCTTAAAAGTGGCCAGAGACAGACAGACAGTTACATACAAAGGAACCCCCATCAGACTAGCAACTGATTTCTCAACAGAAACTCATCAGGCCAGAAGGGAATGGAATGAAATATACAAAGTCATGCAAAGGAAGGGTCTCAATCCAAGAATACTGTACCCAGCAAGGCTATCAATCAAAATTGAAGGTGAAATCAGGAGCTTCACAGACAAAAAAGGGCTAAGGGAGTTTATCACCACCAAACCAGCAATGAAAGAAATGCTAAAGGGTCTGCTGTAAAAAATAAAAAAGAAAGAAAGAATAGGAAGTAAAGAAGGAACACAGGGGTATAGAATAAAAATGGCGACAAATAAGTGCCTATCAATAATAACTCTAAATGTAAATGGATTGAATGCCCCAATCAAAAGACACAGGGTAACAAATTGGATAAGAAAACAAAACCCATATATCTGCTGTATACAGGAAACCCACCTCAAAAAAAAGGACGCATACAGACTGAGAGTAAAGAGATGGAAAAAGGTTTTCCAGGCGAATGGAAATGAAAAAAAGCTGGGGTAGCAAAACTTATATCTGACAAATTAGATCTCAAAGTGAAGGACATTACAAGAGATAATGAAGGCCACTTCATAATACTAAAGGGAGAAATCCAACAAGAAGAAATTACTCTGGTAAACATATATGCACCCAATACAGGAGCACCAAGATACATTAAAAAACTCCTGGAAGATATCAAAGGAGAGATTGACAGCAATACAATCATAGTAGGAGACTTCAATACCCCACTATCACCATTGGACAAATCCTCTAAACAAAAAATCAGCACAGAAACATCAATCCTAAATGACTCACTAGACCAGATGGAATTAATTGACATCTTCAGAACATTTCACCCCAAAGCCACAGAATATACATTCTTCTCAAGTGCACATGGGTCATTTTCAAAGATAGACCATATGTTAGGACATAGGCAAAGTCTCTCCAAATTCAAGAAGATAGAAATCATATCAAGTATCTTCTCAGATCACAGTGGCATAAAACTGGAAATCAACTACAATAAAAACAACCCAAAGAAATCAAACACATGGAGACTAAACAGCATGCTATTAAACCATGACTGGGTTACCAAAGACATAAAGGAAGAAATAAAAAACATCATGGCAACAAACGACAATGAAAACACAACAATCCAAAATCTATGGGACACAGCGAAAGCAGTCCTGAGAGGGAAGTTCATAGCTCTACAAGCCTCCTGCAAAAAACAAGAAACAATGGTAATAAATTACCTAACCCAAAAACTCAAAGAGTTAGAGAGAGAGCAACAAGAAAAGCCCAGTGTAAGCAGAAGGAAAGAAATAATAAAGATCAGAGCGGAGATAAACGACATAGAGACTAAAGAAACAATACAAAAGATCAACAAAACCAAGAGCTGGTTCTTTGAAAGGATAAACAAGATTGATGAACCTCTAGCCAGGCTCACCAAGAAGCAAAGAGAGAGGACCCAAATAAACAAAATCAGAAATGAAAGAGGTGAAATAACAACAGACCCCGACGAAATACAAAGGATTGTTACAAAATACTACGAACAACTCTATTCCAACAAACTGGACAACCTGGAGGAAATGGACATATTCCTAGACCAATACAACCTTCCAAAACTCAATCAGGAAGAATCTAAACAGCTCAACAGGCCAGTAACTATGGAAGAAATTGAAGCAGTCATCAAAAAGCTTCCGGCAAACAAAAGCCCGGGGCCAGACAGCTTCACAGGAGAGTTTTACCAAACTTTCAAGGAAGAACTTACCCTCTCAAGACTGCTTTCACTGAGTCCCATAGATTTTTGATTGCTGTGTTTTCTTTGTCATTTGTTGCCATGATGATTTTTATTTCTTCTTTGATCTCTTTGGTAACCCAATCATTGTTTAAAAGCATGTTTTTTAGCCTCCAACTGTGTTATTTTTCTTCAGTGTTTTTATTGTAGTTGACTTCTAGTTTTATGCCATTGTTGTCTGAGAAGATGCTTGAAATGATTTCTATCTTCTTGAATTTGAAGAGACTTTGCCTGTGTCCCAATATGTGATCTATCTTTGAAAATGACCCATGTGCACTTGAGAAGCATGTATATTCTGTGGCTTTGGGGTGAAATGTTCTAAAGATGTCAATTAATTCCATCTGATCTAGTGAGTCATTTATGATTGATGTTTCTTTGCTGATTTTTTGTTTCGAGGATTTTTCCAGTGGTGTTAGTGGGGTATTAAAGTCCCCTACTATGACTGTATTGCTGTCAATCTCTCCCTTGATATCCTCCAGAAGGGTTTTTGGACAGACAATTTTTGACAAAGGAGCCAGAAACACACCATGTAGTAAATTTAGTGTCTTCAATAAATGGTGCTGGGAAAATTAGAAAGCCACATGCAAATGAATGAAACTGGATTACAGTTTGTCACCATGTACAAAAATTACTTCAAAATGGAACAAAGACCTAAACATAAGACTCGAAATAATAAGTTACATAGAAGAAAATATAGGTACCAAACTTATGGACCTTTGTCATAGAGAACATTTTATTAACTTGACCCCAGAAGCAAAGGAAGTAAAGGCAAAAATAAATGAATGGGACTATATCAAACTAAAAAGCTTCTGCACAACAAAAGAAACTGACAACAAAACAAAGAGGCAGAAAACCAGATGGGGGATGATATTTGCAAACACTTGTTCTGACAAAGGTTTAATTTCCAAAATATATAAAGAGCTCATAAAACTCAACACCAAACAAGCAAACAACCCAATCAAAAAGTGGGCAATGGATCTGAAAATACACGTCTCCCAAGAAGACATATGAATAGCCAATAGACATATGAAAAGATGTTCAACCTCACTGGAAATTAGAGAAATGCAAATCAAAACTACAATGAGATACCAACTCACACCTGTTAGAGTGGCCATTATCAACAAGACAAGCAATAACAAGTGTTGGAGAGATTGTGGATAAAAGGGAACCCTCATTCACTGCTGGTGGGAATCTAATCCCCAAAAAAAATTGAGAATAGAGCTACCATATGACCCAGCAATTTCTCTCCTGGGTATATACCTGAAATCCTCAAAGTCAGGTATTCGCAAAGATATATGAACCTCTATGCTCATTGCAGCATTATTCACAGTGGCCAACACATGGAAACAACAGAAATGTCCTGCAATGGAGGACTGTATAAAGAAGATGTGGTCCATATACGCAATGGAATACAACTTAGTCATAAGAAAGGATAAAATAGCGCCATTTGCAACAACATGGATGGACCTTGAGAACATTATGCAAAGTGAAAAAAGTCAGTCAGAAAAAACTAAGAACCATATGATTTCACTCATAAGTGAGATATAATACTGAAACGTGTGAACACAAGCAGCAGTGTGGTAGTTGCCAGAAAGAAGGGGGTGGGGATAGAAGGGGATCCTAACACATGGTGACAGGAGAAGATTTGACTTTGGGTGGTGAGCACACAGTGCAATATACAGGTCTTGTAACATGGAAACCCATACCTGAAATCTACATGATCATGTTGATCAATGTCACCCCAATATCCTCCTCCTATATAATAAAGAGCTAATGTGCAAATTGTCCTCACGCCCTCATGTCGTCATGCCCTCATGCCATTGCTGTAACTGCTCAGACACTCAGCACTTAGGAGAGAGGAATGGGGACCAGCCAGGAACAAATGAGCTCTAGAGAAAGGAATGGAGACCAGCCAGGCTGCGGCCCGGGAGAGGGACAAGCCACCTGCCCCATGGTCCCAGGCACCTGCAGCTGCGGCCCAGGGGAAGCCGCACACCTATGGTCCCCTGCGGCTGTGGCCAGCCCAGGCGAAGCCGGCCCAGGTCCTGGGTTCCTGCAACTGGCTGGAGGAGGGAATCCTGGGTCCCGGGTGTGGGGTGAAGCAGAGGCGGTTAGGGGCGATCAGGCCACCAGGGGAGCAGTTAGGGGCAATCAGGCCAGAGGGGAGCAGTTAGGGATGATCAGGCAGGCAGGCAGAGGTGGTAAGGGGGCATCAGGCAGGCAGGAGAGTGGTTAGGAGCCAGCGGTCCCGGATTGCGAGAGGCAGTTGGACATCCCCCGAGGGGTCCCGGATTGGAGAGGGTGCAGGCCAGGCTGAGGGACTCCCCCTCCCCCCACCCCCCGCGTGCACGAATTTCATGCACTAGGCCTCTAGTATTTAATATAAAAAGGACCTAACCCTAAATAAGATGATTTCCAAAATTCTCCCATTTGGTGTAGCTGCATCTGAATTTGTGCTTCAGCTATTTTGCTAGCCACACTAGCTTCCTGAAAGGCAGACAGAACACCATATCATATAGACTCTAGGTATGAATCTGAATTTTAATTTAAATGTGCTTCCCTTTGGCTTTTATTGTTAACATAAGAGTTTCCACATTTAAATTTTCAATAACCAACTAATAAGTGATAAAAATGTAGAAAAGCTTCAGCACTTCAATCAACTTCTGATAATAGCTTACACTTTGAATAGTATTCTCAGTCATTAGGGAAAGGTTATTTTCATTTCTTCAGGGTATATTTCATTCCTTCCCCCAGATTACACTTCTGTATTTCATCCAGAGTTTATAAGACTGGACTATACTTATTGGACTCGTAAATTGCCTGTTTTTGCCAATTGTACTTTAGGTAAACTGCAGGACATAGCATCAAGTAATTCTGACCTCTAGCTGGATGATTCAAAGTACACACACACATTTCTAACATAATAAATGTTTCTCATTTTCTTTACCACAATTCTGTAGGTAGAAAACATAATAAACCTTTAATATAGAAAGCCAGAATGGTATCGTGGAAAAACTATGAGTTTGGGGGCCAGACAGACTAGAATTTGAATATCATTTCCACCTCCTGCTAGCTATGATCCTGAGAAAATTACTTCAGCTCACTAGGCTTCAGTATCCTCATTTATAAAATGGAGATAACAACTATAGGTGATACATAGGGACAAAAGCAAGGCATCCCCAATCTGGAATTGCTTTCAGAAAAAGATTAAAAAGAATCATCTTATAATGGCTGTTCGGGCTATCTATAGAAATGACACAAACCAAACACAATTTGTAAATGTTTAAAGAGATTTGAAATCTAATCCCAAATAAAGTGATTGGGGTTTAGTCTCAGAAAAGCACATCTAAATCTATAAGAAATAAGCCTTATACAAAATCAAAGCTGAATCAAAACAAAATATCATCTGAAAAAAATCTAAAAGGGGAAATATATAGACCTATATAGTCATAAAAGGTTTTCCCTATTAAAGAAAAGCCTCAAAGTTAATCTGTTGCTGAAGCATCTCTAATAATGTCCATGGCTAAGAATACCTAACCCATGAATATAAACATCTGGCCCATGAGCAAGCATAGCACTAGAATGCCATGAATATCATTTTTTAATACCTCATTTCCTTTTGTTCTGGGGTCCTATGCTACCAAGAAACTTTCTATTTATTCTATTCTATTTATATTTGCTTTTCAATATATTTTTGTTATAGGCAGATGTACTAACCAACTAACATAAATGGTATGGTTCACTAGGCATTTATATTTCCCCACATAAATTAATAAATAGGTATTCTAATAAATTAATATTGGACTCTTAAAACTTTGCCTAGTATGAATCTATATCCCTTTGGTATACTCACAGAATTAAAATTCTGAAGCAAAAGTTTTAAAGATTGACAAAAACCTAGTTTTTCTGAGTATTCAGGCCTAGCAACTTTTCTGGAAAACAATTTGGCATGTGTTATCAAAATGTGTATACCCTTTAATCTAAAAAAATCCTGCTTCTAAGAATTTAACTCTATGAGGTAATTACACAAGTAAAAAAAGTAAGGATGTTCATTAAAGCATTGTTTTTAATAGTTAAAATTAGACATTTGGATTTTTATCAATAGGGCACTAAGTAAGTCAATTATAACTGATACATTAAATGTACTATGCAAGCAGTAAAAAGAAGGATGTGACTCTATGTTGTTGACATGAAAATATGTCCATGACATACACATTAAGTGAAAATAGCACATGTAATATCCCATTTGTACAAAGTCATATATTTCTTAGCACCATGTGCAGTTTCCCTTGCATATTTTACAGAACATTATAGCCCCATGAGTTCTGCCTGATGCATAAAATGCTACATATTATAATCATCTTCTGAAAATTCACAATGCTTTTTAACATACTGAATACTCTTGAAGCCATTCTGTTAACATTGTTTATCCTAGCATTATCCAAAGGAACCTCATCATAGAATCTGTTTTTTTCACATAACATCTTTTTTTTTCACATAACATCTTTTAAAATACCAAGTACAATAAATTCAATCAAATATGAAGCAACTAGTTTCCAGAAAACCCTTTGACAAGCATGAGTGTCAGAGAACTAAGAGGTTATTCACCAGAATGTTAATATCTACCAAAAATATATTCCATCTTTCTAAAAGTAGTGATTTATGAAAGAAAAAATTCCAGCTGTACAAACAATAATGACTGCCATATATTGAGAACCTACTCTGTGTCATGCTAAGGGTTTTACATATTCTGAAAATAAGAATGAAATGACATGAGAAGAAATCATGCCTCAAAGACCATGTGACTTACCTTAGCTCCTGCAGTTAGTACTAGTAAGTGGCCAACCCTCAATTTAACTTCAGATCAGTCTGAGTCAAATATGTGTGCTCTTTTCTCTGTTTTTTGTTTGTTTGTTTGTTTGTTTAAATATGTTTTTATTGATTTCAGAGACAGGAAGGGACAGGGAGAGAGGAATAGAAACATCAATAATGAGAGAGAATCATTGATTGGCTGCCTCCTACACGCCCCCTACTGGGGATCAAGCCCGCAATCCAGGCATGTGCACTGACTGGGAATCAAACTGTGACCTCCTGGTTCATGGGTTGACACTCAACCACTGATCCAAACAGGCTGGGCCACAAGATATTCTTCTTTTAAGGTTCCACTTGAGTAGCCATCCAGCCTGCCAACACCAGGCAGTGATGCCAACACTAGGCAGCATCCCTGTGGCCGCCCTTGTACATCTTTCAAACCTCAGTACGAAGAGAAAGTAAAGTACCTGGCACATTACCTGAAATGTAGTGGATTTAATACAGCAATTCCTTTAATTATTGTCCTTTGAATAGCTTTAACATAAAGAACTTACCTACTTTCTTGAGCTCCTTAGCTGTGTTATACAACTTTAAATCGATGAAAATTAATGCTTTAATATTAATGAAGTATATGATATTTACATACTTGATTTAGAATAAAGTTGGATGATGACATGGAATACTTTAAATGTCACAGAATAAATGTAGGTTACATTCAACTTAGTATATTCTCCAGAAATTTCCATAGTAGTCCATTAAAAGTTAGGTCATTTTCATATGACTGCTTATAGCTAATAAAAGAGGGGGGAAAGGAAAGGAAGGAAATTTTTATACCAGTCTGACATTGTAAATTTCCATTTCATAGTGTATCAGCTATGTAACAATAGCAGGCTATAAAAAAAACGGGCCTTTCATTATATTCTGCATTTAAAATTATTTACTATTTAAAATATTTTTGTTTCTAAATGTCCCTAACACTAAAATGATGCTCAACGTATTGCCCAAAATGCAATACTTAAGAACTTGTGGATTGATTTTGTAAATCTTTTTATTAGAAAATGGCTTTATTTTTTCATATTTCATCTAATCTTTCTTCAATATATCAAATAACTTACCTTGTAACCTTAGCTGTAGAGTTAAAAAATCAAATAGGTGAAGTATAAATCATATTTATAAACACCCAGAGATTTGAGGGTCTACTGTACATAAAATGCTATGCTTACCAATAAAGGGTACTGAGGACATAGTCTATGTGCACCTCTTCTTTGAAAAAGATAATGATTATTAAAAACAGAAGATGGAAAACAAAAACTTGAAAAGTTTGAAACTAGATGAAACTAGACAAGACTGATGAAGCTAGCAAATGCTTAGCCAGGAATAAAAAGACTTTTATACCACTTGAAAAGTAGAAGAATAAAAGGGAGATAGAAAAATCAAAAGAAAAAATAGTTATGCTGTATTTACTCAACATACAATTTATCTCTTGGCTTCTGTTTAAAGGATAATATACAATCCTTATGGGATTGTCATCTCTACATGTATATGAACAATAAAACCATTCACTCACAAATGTGAAGGTTATTGATGTACACTTCTAACTCTTCATTTTTATAACCCTAGTGTCTGGAAGATAATATGCCCTTATTAAGTGTTTGTAGGATGAACATATTCTATTTAAAGCCTAAATACGTTTTTTAATATATTTGTATTTATTTCGGAGAGGAAGGGAGAGGGAGAGAGGTAGAAGAAACATCAATGATGAGAAAGAATCATTGATCGGCTGCCTCCTGCACACCCCACACTGGGGATTGAGCCCACAACCAGGGCATATGCCCTGACTGGGAATCAAACTGTGACCTCCTGGTTCATAGGTTGATGCTCAACCACTGAGTCATGCCAGCTGGGCCAAAGTACATTTTAAAACACTTATGAATTAAAGAAATAATAAATGTTAAATGTACAGATCAAAACTTAACACTAAAGAGAAAAATTAAATTACTGCATGACAATACATATCAAGTAAACTTAAACCCAGTACAAGAAATAGCTGTATTTCATGAGAGAGAATTATGCACCAAAAACTGTGTTAAGATCTGTAATCAAGGTGGAAGCCCTAAAAGTTATATAAGGCCTTATAGGCCATTTTCAGAAGTTTTGCTTTCACTCTAAATGAGATAGGAAGTAACTGGAAGTTCTTAAAAGAGGAATGACATGAACTAATATTTTTTTTCAAATATATAATTATACTAACTTTGTTGTTGAAAGTATTACAGATGTCTCCCTTTTTCCCCCATTAACCCCCTCCACCCAGCTTCCACATCCTCCCAGTCTTTCACCACACTATTTTCTGTGCCAGAAATACCAATCAGAAAGAATGTATGCACCCCTATGTTCATGGCAGTGTTATTTACAATAGCTAAGATCTGGAAACAGCCCAAGTGCCCATCAGTAGATGAGTGAGTAAAAAGATGTTGTATATTTACACAATAGAATACTATGCAGCTATAAAAAAGAAGGATCTATTACCCTTTGAGACAGCATGGAGGGACCTGGAGATTATTATGCTAAGCTAAATGAGCTAACATTTTTAAAGGAATGCTGTATTGAGAACAGGCTGCTAAAAGACAAGGGTGGCAGCAGGGAGACCAGCTACATTTTTGCAATAATCCAGTTGAGATATAATGATGTCTTGGACCAGGTGATAGTGGTGAAGGTGATGAGAATTGATGGATTCTAAGCCACATGATCTTCCAAAGGATAGGATTGTATATAAGGTCTAAATGAAGAAAGATAAAGAGCAATCGGGGTGATGGCATGGTTCTGGGGCCTGAGCAACTGAAAGGATGTAACTGCCATTTACTGAGAGGGAGTAGACAACAAGAGAAGCAGGTTTGGAGTGAAAATTAGAAGTTCATTTTTGGACATGTTAAGTTTGAAATACCTATTAGACATCCAGGTGGATATGTAAAGTAGCTAGGTATACAAGTCTAAAGATCTAAGTCATTATGGTATTTAATGTCATGAAACAGAATAAAATGACTAAAGTGTAAGTATAAATGGTTCTTCTATACAAAGTTCAAAGACTGAGTCCTGGGGCCCTCCAACATTAAGAGGTTGGAGAAATGAGGAGAAGAGTAATGAGTAACCAGTAAGACAGTAGGAAAGCAGGAAAATATGGTAACCCAAAAATCAAATGAAGCAAATATTTTAAGGAAAAGAAGTGATCATAACATCCATAAAACACCTCCACTGGCGACTCATTGTTCCTGGAGTGGCAGAGTCCTCGTCCACTTCTCTGCACTATGTCCAGTGGCCTCCTGAAGGTGCTGCGCAGCGACCCCTATGTGGAGCTGAACCTGTACTGGGACCAGCACTTCTGAGGTGTCAATGAAGAACAGGAAAAATTACTGAAGAAAATACATATGATTTATGTTGGAAATCTTTCCTTTGACACAGCAGAAAAACAAATCTATGAAGTCTCCAGCAAAAGTGGTAACATAAAAATATAATTATGGGTCTGGATAAAATGAAGAAAACAGCATGTTGTTTCTGCTTTGTAGAATCTTATTCAAGAGCAGATGCAGAAAATGCCATGTAGAACTTGTCTGGATGATCGGATCATTAGCACAGATTGGGATGTTGGCAACAGGGTTGTGGATGGCCTAGGGTCCAGGTAGGAGATGAGTTTTGACAGGACTATGATGCTGGGAGAGAAGGCTATGGAAAACTGGCCCCAAAGCACTGACCAGTAAGAACCCCATCATGAAAAACTTACTCCTTTGGCCTGCTGAATTTGACATACATTAACCAAGGGCTGCAAACCTTCCATTTTTAACAAGCTTTGATCAATGTCTCTATTAAGCCAGATACTGCTTCACAGTTTTCCTCTGAAAATTATCAAAGGGCAGAATCCAAAAGAATGCCTTTAATTCTACTCTTATGTGTCAGGTTACCAGAACAATTTCCTTATGAGGTCAAAAATTGTGTTCCTTGGCAACAGATTTTATCTCTAATGTTTATCAGCCAAAAACATCACACTTCTTTTAGGAAAATTCAAAAAGTTTTAAATTTTGTTTTCCATGTGTGTGTCTAAGTATGTTCATGGTCTACATTGGGGCCTGGAATTACTATTTTTAAATTTTTAAGTTTCCTTGAGATAAAGTTTAATAAATGGAGCTTTGTGATATTGTATACCTTTGTTCTAAATCAGGAACAGATGTTTGACAACTGAATTTATTTCTATGTTGAATTCTAACCTCTAAAGGCAAACTTAGGAGTCAAGAGAACTTCTTAAATAATTGGTGCTAAAGTAAACCTTTGACAGTCCCAGGGGTTATCACCTGCTTACATGCTTTACATATCAGGAAATTAGATACAGGACTTGAAGGGTCTTTATTAGACATATTTTTCAAGATATGTGTTTTTTCTAAAGCTAAAAAATGTAAGGGTTGCTTTGTATTATGGAAAAACTTCAAATACTCTAAGGGCAGTGGGGGACACTGTCAGTAGGAAATAGAATGAAATATCAGAGGACACAAGTTAAAATATTGCCTTGACATGTTGAAGGTTGCTGTGAGGGCCATCATATTTATTAATTTTCAAAGTGATCTTGAGAATGGAGTAGGTTTTTTAAAAGAGCTTAAAGATCAAGAGACTAACAAAAACAATAAAAAATGCTTCCCTCAGGAAATGTGTTTTGGCCAATTCTCATGTTGAAGTCTATCTTGTTTTTTCATTAATTGTGCTTACTGTTTCAGAGACTTGATAGCAATGGTCCCCAGTGAGAGGAGAGTCTAGAGTATTTATTTTGCATTTGTAAGGCAAGAGGTGATTTCTCTCTAATAGTATTTCAAACTATTGCTCATTTAAAACTGCTAATATAGCGAGGCAGCCGATCAATGATGTTTTTATCTCTCTTTCCCGCTCCCTTCCTCTCTGAAATCAATAAAAATATTTTTTTAAAAAAACTGCTAATCTAGTATAATTTTCCATGACATAAGTGACATTTTTTCATCTAGCAACAAACTATCTCCAAACTTCCTGTAGTTTATGAAATTTGACACTACAATAAATTTTCTCATTAAATTTAAGCTGGTTATTTGAATTTTTAAAAGAGCTATAACTACTTGTAAGTGCTTAGGAAAAAACATTTGAAAATATTTAATTTCGTGAGAATATACTATTCGTTTTTTCAATTTCTATTTACACTACGGGGAAGGGGAGGGGGGCCCTCAGCCCAGCCTGCCCGCCTCACAGTCTGGGAAACCTCACAGGATGTCCTACTGACGGCTTAGGCCCGCTCCCGGGAGTGGGCCTAAGCCGCAGTCTGGCCTCCCTCTGCAGGAGGAGACCGGCTGATCAGGGATATAGATACCTTCTGGAGGCAGCACGGACTCCTTCCTTATTTCTTTCCTCTGTGGTTGGAGAATAGGGGACTAAAAGGTAGAGACAGAACTGTGGCCCGCGGGGGGCTTTTGTAGGCAGCGGAAAGAGGGAGAGGGCTGGGGAAAGTCTAGACACATTTCCTTCTATTGTCCTCCCTTCCTCCAGGCCCCTCCCTTCATTTTTTCCTTCTTGTGGTGGATGCCCGGGCCTCGGACCAACCAGAGCCCAGCGACAGTGGGGTTCAGCCCCCTCACTTCTCAGCTGATTGTACAGCCACCTCATATTCCAAGCAGGGCTGTTTTCAAGTGACTAAAGCGCTGAGAATCCACAGCTCCTGGCCTCTCCCCTCTCAGTTTCCTACTTGGGTCGGTTTCAAAGTTCACCAAGACACGGAAGCAGCTCTGCCCTGGTAGTTCTGCACAGGCCTCCGCCCGGCCCCGCCAGGCACTCTTCCTCGAGTCTCAGGGCCCACAGTCTGTGCTTGGGGAGGTCACCCGGAGCCCATTCCCCTGGCAGGTGAGGCAGGGGGGTTGGCTTGGAGAGCTGGAGGAAGATGACAGAATAACAGTTGGTATGAACCGGCGCCTGCTCAGCCAGACTTCCTAAGCTCCCCACCGAGCACAGGCGGGGCCCCTTCCTTGTGCTGGGAGGACCCCGGCTGAGGTCCCCTCCCTGCATCCAGCGCCCTCCTCCCCGTTCCACCACCAGGGGCGGGAGCAGCTCGCCCACGACACTCTGGTCCCTGCCAGACAGGCAGGTGGCCTAGGGCGCCAGCGGCTGTGAGTCTTCTCCTCCTGCCTGAAGTGCAGGGCAGGGTCCCTGGAGGGTTGCGGAGGGCTGCGGAGGCGGGCGTGGGACGTGGGATGGGGCGGGGCGGGGCGGGGCGGGGCGGGGCGGGGCACACCGCAGTCTGTGCACGCCCACTCCGGCTCCAGGCCACCAGGCTCCCACCGAGCAGCAGCGGTGGCGCAGCAGCCCGCGGGGGAGGCCCCGCACCCCTAGCAGCCACCCCTGGGCACCATGCATGGAGACACCGCCTACCGCTGAGCCACCGTCTGGCCCAGGACCTGCGGGGGCTGGGGTGGCCCCGCCAAAGCTGGACTGGGGTTTGGCCGGCCACCCCGTCCTCACCCACCAGTCAGGAGTGGCCTCCACCTCCAAGGCAGCGTGTAGTTAGCGCTAGGCAGGCCTGTGCCACACCTGCGCTGGGGGCGGAACTCCCAGCCCCTGTCCCCGCCCACCAGCTCCTGCCCGGTAGGTGGTGATACGGACACCATAAGAAACAAATTAGCATATTACTCTTTATATGTATAGATAGTTTAAATTTAGTGTATTATATATTCTTTTGTAGTAAAACATAACTCAGATTTCTTCAGGCCTTAAAACCACACAGTGGTTCTATTTGGAATTGTGTCTTCTATAGCAGATTTCAATAACGTTGGACCAATGTAAAAAATTAATTAATTAATTAAAATAAACCAATTCCATTTAAAATTGGACAAAAGGGCTCTGGCCAGGTAGCTCAGTTGTTTAGAGCAGTGGTCGGCAAACTCGTTAGTCAACAGAGCCAAATATCAACAGTACAATGATTGAAATTTCTTTTGAGAGCCCAATTTTTTAAATTTAAACTATATAGGTAGGTACATTGTTATTAACTTAATTAGGGTACGTGGTATTTTGTGGAAGAGCCACACTCAAGGGGCCAAAGAGCCGCATGTGGCTTGTGAGCTGCTGTTTGCTGACCACTGGTTTAGAGCTTCAAGCCAATATTCCAAGGTTTCCAGTCAGGGCAAATACAAGAATCAATCATTGAATGCATAAATAAGTGGAACAACAAATTGATATTTCTCTCTCTCTCCCTTTCTCTCTCTTTAAAATCAATCAATAATGTTTTAAATAAATAAAAAATAAAAATGGACAGAAGACCTGAATAGACATTTCTCAAAGAAGACATACATGTCACCCCAATAAATTCAATAAAAATATTTTAAAAATAAAAAGAAGACATACAAATGACCAACAAATACATGAAAGATGCCCAGCATCTCTTATTATCAGGGAAATGAAAATCAAAATCACCTTACACCTGTTAGAATGACTATAATAAAAAAGACAACGAGTGTTGGAGATGATGTGGAGAAAAGAGAACCCTTGTGCACTGTTGGTGGAACTGTAAATTAGTGCAGCCACTATGGATAACAGTATGTAGATTCCTCAAAATATTCTGCTTCTGGGTATTTATTTGAAGGAAAAGAACACTAAGTTGAAAGATATATTAAACCTCATGTTCATTGCAGCATTATATACAATAGCCAATATATGGAAACAACCTAAGTGTCCATTGACAGATGAATGGATAAAGAAAATGCAGCAGCAATTAAAGAAGAGAGTTAGGACACCATCAATAACTTATTCTCTTCCAGATCTGTCAATTTTTCTTCACATTACACGGTATTCAGATGCTTATACATAGAAGAAAATAAAATTGCCTATTTAAATTTTCAAAGATGTTAGTTAATTCTATAGTCTTAAACAGTTGTTACTTCCATATTCTTAAAACAGTTGTTACAAAACTATAAAATGCTTTAACCAACTGAGATAGCTGGCCAGGGCACAAGATTTTTTTATATTGCATTGTGTGCCCACCACCCAAACTCAAATCTTCTTCCATCACTGTATATTTGACCCCCTTCAAGTTTATCAATTGTTTGGAGTTTATCTATGATAAAAGTAATGAAGCAAAGAAAAAAAAAATAGGATGTATTTCAGAATGTTAACAGTGGTGCCTCTGGGTAGTGAGATTATAAGCAATAATTTTTTGCTGCTTCTTTTTTTTAATCTTTGTTGTTGAAAGTATTATATATGTACCTTTTTCCCCCATTGACCTCTCCCACCCTGCCCCCGGCCTTCACCACCCTACGGCTTATGCATATACTCATATGAGTTCATTGGTTGATCTCTCCGCGCCTCCCCCCAACCCTCCCCTGCCTTCCCTCTGATGTTTGTCTTTTGCTGCTTCTTTATACTTTTCTGTACTTTCTAAATTTTCTATAATGAAAGAGTATTTACATTTATAATCATGAGCATCAAACAGATAAAAAGTGAATTCAAGTCTCTTGACCAACCAAGCATTCATTAGTTCACTCCTTAATAGCACATCTATATCTGAAGATAATTATCCAAACTTCCTTCATCAATGTTTCTTGAACTTGAAAGTTTATATAAATCACCCAGGGATCTGGTTAAATTGCAGATTCTGCCTAGCTGAAAACTGTTTGTCCCGGTGAGAAACCAAGATGGCAGAATAGGTAAACACCTAAACCGCTGCCTTGCACAACAATTTCAAAACTACAACTAAAAGACAAAACGGACATCATCCAGAACCACAGGAAGGCTGGCTGAGTGGAAATTGTACAACTAGAAGGAAAGAGAAAAGCACACTGAGACTCAGAGGAGCTGCAGGAGGCAGAGGTACTGAGACACACATGCGGAGAGGACTGGCAACTGAGTGCACAGCTGGCTTTCTCAAACAGGAGGGAGACAAAAGCTCCTGACGGCACTGAACTCCAGTTCCGGGCGAGACTCTGGGGACCCAAACTCATTCGGGGAGAAACTGGACTGTCTGGAAGCGGGCGGAACTCGAGGGTGGCTTTCTCTCAGAGGTACTTGCAGCGATTACCATGGGACACTGAGACACAGGGGCCTATTAGGGCAGGGCTGACAGGAAACCAATGCTGTCTGCTCCGCCCTGAGACCCTACCCCATCCAAGCTGAGCACAGAGGCTTTTGCAAGTCTTGTCTCATAAGGGTGTCTCCAGCACAGTGGTTCTCCCATCATAGACACAGCTGATCCTCACAGCCAATTGGCCTGGAGGTCAATTCCTCCCAGTGATACCAACAACAATCAAGGCTTAACTACAACAAGACTGTACACACAGTCCACAAAGGGGTGCACCAAGAGTGTCCACCTCAGGTAACTGGGAAGGATGAGCTACTGGGCCCTATAGGACACCTAGCACACAAAGGCACTCTATCAACTCAGGGAAGCAGCCAAAATGCGGAGACAAAGAAATAGATCACCAATGAAAGAAATGGAGGAAAGCAAATGACTGGATATAGACTTCAAACCACGGTTATAAGGTTTTTCAAGAATTTTCTAGAAAAGGCTGATAAATTTAGCGAGACCCTTGAGGATATGAAAAAGGACCAACTAGAAATTAAGCATACACTGACTGAAATAAAAAATATTATACAGAAGTCTAACAGCAGACTAGAGGATCGCAAGAATCAAGTCAAAGATTTGAAATACAAAGAAGCAAAAAACACTCAACCAGAAAAGCAAAAAGAAAAAAGAATCCAAAAATATGAGGATAGTGTAAGGAGCTTCTGGGACAACTTCAAGCATACCAACATCAGAATTATGGGGGTGCCAGAAGAAGAGAGAGAGCAAGATACTGAAAACCTATTTGAAGAAATAATGACAGAAAACTTCCCCCACCTGGTGAAAGAAATAGACTTACAAGTCCAGGAAGCACGGAGAACCCCACCAAACAGAAGGAATCCAAAGAGGAACACACCAAGACACATCATAATTAAAATGCCAAGAGCAAAAGCAGCAAGAGAAAAACAGTTAGTTACCTACAAGGGAGCACCCATACGACTGTCAGCTGATTTCTCAACAGAAACTATGCAGGCCAGAAGGGAGTGGAAAGAAATACTCAAAGTGATGAATAGCAAGAACCTAAAACCAAGATTACTCTACCCAGCAAAGCTATCATTCAGAATTGAAGGTCAGATAAAGAGCTTCACAGATAAGAAAAAGCTAAAGGAGTTCATCACCGCCAAACCAGTATTATAGGAAATGCTGAAAGGTATTCTTTAAGAAGAGGAAGAAGAAGAAAAAGATAAAGATAAAAATTATGAACAACAAATACATATCTATCACAAGTGAATCTAAAAAGCAAGTGAAGAAAAAATCTGAGGAACAGAATAAACTGGTGAATATAATAGAATCAGGGGCATAGAAAGGGAGTGGACTGACAATTCTCGGGGGGAAAGGGGTGTGGGGGTACGGGAAGAGACTGGACAAAAATCGTACACCTATGGATGAGGACAGTGTGGGTGGGGTAAGGGCAGAGGTGGGGTGGGAACCGGGTGGAGGGGAGCTATGGGGGGAAAAAGAGGAACAATTGTAATAATCTGAACAATAAAGATTTATTAAATTTTAAAAAATGCAGATTCTGCCCAGCTGATGTGGCTCAGTGGTTGAGCATAAGCCCATGAATCATGAAGTCACGCTTCAAATCCTGTTCAGGGCATATGCCCAGGTTGTGGGCTAGATCCCAAGTACAGGGCGTGCAGGAGGCAACCAATCAATGATTCTCTCTCATCATTGATGTTTCTAATCTATCTCTCCCTTCTTTTCTCTGAAATAAATATTTTAAGTATATAGGAAGATATTTGTGCTTCCTTTTTTAAAAAAATGCAGATTCTGATACACTAGGTCTAGGGTAAGGTCTGAGATTCTGTATGTCTAACAAACTTCCAAGGGGCACCAATGCTCCTAGTCCTAGAGCACACTTTGAGAACCACTTCTCTAATCCAGAAGAAGAAAACATTTGACCGCTTTTTTTTTCTGGTAGAAGTTGTTAAATGAAAGTGAATAAGTATTTTTCCAAGAGGGCTTGGGGGTGATTTTTTGTATAAGACTTGTTATGAGTTGGATTATGTCCCCCAAAAAAATTGTTGAAGTCCTAACCCCTAGTACCTGTGAATGAGACCTTATTTGATAATAGGATCTTTGCAGACAAAACCAAATTAAGATAAGGCCATTAGGGTGGGCTCTAATCCAATATGACTGGTGTCTTTATAAGAAGAGGAAAAGGCCATATGAAGACAGAGACACACAGGAAGAATGCCATGTGATGACAGAGACAAAAAGTAGAGCAACACCACTGCAAGCCACAAATACCAAGAATGCCAGCCATCACCAGAGAATGGGAGAGAAACATGGAACAGTCTCCTTCACAGCCTTCATAAGGAATCAACACTGCTCACACCTTGATCTTGAACTTCTAGCCTTCAGAATTGTGACACAATAAATTTCTGTTGTTGTAAGTTACCTGTTTTGTGGTACTCTGTCAGGGAAGCCCTAGCAAACTAAGACAAGGGTTAATAAGAGCTTTGCAACCAGACAGCCATTTACTAGCTATCTGACCATAAGCAAGTCATTTAATTTCTTTGAGCCTTATGATTGCCTTCCAGGTGAAAAGGTTAATATGAGATCCTCTGCACATTAAGGTGAGACCATCTACCCTTCCCAAAACAACACCCTCAGGGTAAAGGTGAGCCAGAAGTGAAGCTGCTCCACACCTCCAACATACTATAGGAAAAATGCTAAACAGATGCTTGATGTTAAACAGAACAAGGGTGGTGGGAAGGGTTATCCTTGAAAAGTATGGCCACAGGCCAGCCCTAACATAGATTTGCATCACCTAGGTGGTCCCAGGAAGTTCAAGTTGTGAATTTGCTTTGAGGTGGTCCCAACCTGATATTTCCCAAAGCCACCTTGCAGAAGTAATTAAAAATTCTCTCTAGAGGAAAGCACTTTGATCCTGGGACTCAAAGAAATTCCACAAACAATTGTTGCGAACAATGAAGTATGCAGCCAAAATAACAAAGCACACAAGGAAAAAATGCATCATGAGCAAGAACCATCAGAAACAAACCTGCAAAGATTTCAGACATAGGAATGATCAGAGGCAGATTTAAATTAACAAAATCTAATATATTTAACCTTTTGCACTTCGATGTCAAGTGTGACTCGACACGGTTAGCATCGGTAGCAGCTCTTTTTATACTCTTTGAATGTATCAATAATTTGAAATATAAAAAAATCCAGTGGGGCTGGGTCCCGGGTCCAGGTGGGGCCGCGCCCCTGGGTCCGAGAGAGGCCACGCGCCCCTGGGTCCGGGTGAGGCCACACGCCCCTGGGTCCGGGTGAGGCCACGCGCCCAGGGGCCCGGGTGATGCTGGGTCCCAGGTCCGGGTGAGGCCACGCGCCCCTGAGTCCGGGTGAAGCCGCGCCCCTGGGTCCGGGCGAGACCAAACCAGAGGGAGTCGGACCTGCATTACCACCATTTGTCCACCATCCAGAGCTGAAAAGTCAGTGCTGATATGTACACATAAGGAACTGGTGGACATTGAAATCGGGTCTCAAAAGAACTGTTGGTCCAGAAAGAAACTTACTACAAACTGATTCATTTGCCTGTCAGCATAACTATTATTGCTCGTCTCACATTCGGTTCTTATAAGTATATTTCTAGTAACACATGATCTCACTCATCTAGGGGAAATGATGAACAACATAGACTGATGAACAAGAACAGACCCAGAAACAAGGAGGCATCGATCGGACTGTCGGGCCTCAGAAGGAGGGTAGGGGAGGGTGGGGGTAGGGGGGAGAGATCAACCAAAGGACTTGTGTGCATGCATATAAGCCTAACCAATGTTGGGGAAAACAGGGGGGTGGGGGCATCCGTGGGGAGGGGTGTGGGATGGGAATGGGGGGATGAGGACAAATATGTGACACCTTAATCAATAAAGAAATTAAAAAATTAAAAAATAATAATAAATAAATAAAAATTAAAAAAAATCCAAATAAATAAGTTTGTATGAAAAGAAACTCCAGTTTTTTATTCTACTGCCACGCTTTGTAAAATCTGGGGTATTTAAAAAATTAAATCCCGAGTAGAATAAAGGAATCGAGAAAAAAGCAAGCGAGTGCAAAGGGTTAAAAGAAATAAAATATAAGTATGAAAGTACATGCATGAAAATATAAGTATAAAATAATGACCTAGCAGACTTGAAAAGAATAAAATACAAAAACAAATCCAGAGACAGGGAAGCATCGATCAGATTGTCAAACCTCAGAGAGAAGGTAGGGGAGGGTGGAGGTAAGGGGGAGAGATCAACCAAAGGATTTGTATGCATGCATATAAGCCTAACCAGTGGACACAGACAACAGGGGGGGTTAGAGCATGAGTGGGGGGGGGGGGTTGGGAAGGTAATTGGGGGATGAGGACAAATATGTAATACCTTAATCAATAAAGAAATTAAAATGCAAAAAAAGAAAAGAACTAAATAAAATTTGTAGAAATTAGAAATATGATTACTGAAATTAAAAATGCAATACCTATGCTTAAGAGAAGGAACAAGTGGAGAATATATAGACTAGAAGATAGGCCAGAAGAACAGAACACAGAAAAAAAAGTGGAAAATACTGAAAGGAGGTTAAGATATATGGAGGAGAAAATGAGAATATTTAATATAGCTTTAATTGATATCTGAAAAAGAATGAAGAAAATATCTGATAATGGCTGAAAATTTCAGAACTGATACTAGTAAAAGGCACCAATCCAGGGAACTCAAGGAATCGCACCTAATAAAAGAGTAATATGCAAATTAACCATCACTTTGCTATGCCCACAAGCCACACCCACCAGCCAATCAGTGCGAGTATGCAAATTAACCCCAACCAAAATGGCTGCCACCACAGAGAGCAGAGGGAGGCTTGGGTTTCCCCAGCAATAGAGGAAGCCAAGCTTTCCACACACCCTGGCAGGCCCAGGCATCCACACAAGAATACAAAGTTTCAATTATAGAAGATAAATCCCAAGAAAAATGGCGGCAGCCACGGAGCTGGAGAGAGCAGGCTAGGGTTGCCCCTGGCGACCGAGGAAGCCAAGCTTTCAACCTGCCCTGGCTGGCCCAGGCCTCCGCTTAAGGCTACAAAGTTTCAATTATAGAAGGTAAACAAATCCAAACAGAAATGGCGGCAGCCACAGAGCGAGCAGAAGGCTTGGCTTTCCTCCAAGCTACAGTTTCAATTGTAGAAGATAAATAAATCCCAGATACCAGGGCCTCTGCTTGGGTCGCCGGGGGGCATGGCCGGCCTGCAAACCACCACAGGCCCCTTGCCCAGGCTGCCCCACGCCCCAAGGGAACCCCCACCCTGATCCGGGACACCCTTCAGGGCAAACCAGCTGGCCCCCACCCATGCACCAGGCCTCTATCCTATCTAATAAAAGAGTAATATGCAGATTGACCATCACTCCAACACACAAGATCAAGATAGCTGCCCCCATGTAGTCAAAGATCCTGCCCCCATGTGGACACAAGATGGCCACCACAAGATGGCCAGCAGGGGAGGGCATTTGGGAGGGACCAGGCCTGCAAGGGAGGGCAGTTGGGGGCAATCAACCCTGCAGGGGAGGGCAGTTGGGGGTGACCAGGCCAGCAGAGGAGGGAAGTTGGGGGCAAACAGGCTGGCAGGGGAGCAGTTAGGCATCAATCAGGCTGGCAGGGCAGTTGTTAGGGGGTGATCAGGCTGGCAGGCAAAAGTGGTTAGGGGCAATCAGGAAGGCAGGCAGATGATCAGTTGGGAGCCAGCAGTCCTGGATTGTGAGAGGGATGTCCCACTGCCCTACATGACATCCCTCGAGGGGTCCCAGATTGGAGAGGGTGCAGGCTGGGCTGAGGGAGAACCCCCCCATGCACGATTTTCTTGCACTGGGCCTCTAGTTACAAATAGGATTAAAAGCAAAACAAAACAGCCTTTTGCCTCTTTGCTTCAGAGAGAGCAAGATGGGTGTGTGGGTGGAAAGAGATCAACCAAAAACTTGTATGCATATATGCATAACCCATGGACACAGACAATAGAACGGTGAAGGACTGGAGTGGGGGCGGGAAGGGGATGGGGTGGGAAAGGTCAATGGGGGATAAGGGGGACATATGTAATCCTTTCAACAATAAAAAAAAAAGTTTTAAAAGAAGCAGCAAAAAATTATTGCTTTTTTACCTACGTGAAAATTCTCTGGGCCCTTTAAATATTTTTCCTTCACAAGCTGGCACTGAATGAAACTTTGTCAGTAGAGGGCGCTGGTTGATGGGAGCTCACTCCACATGTTCTTGTATCTCCAGTGTGCACAACAACCTCTAATGAATTAATGGATCCATATATAACCACAAAAAGAGAAACAAAAATACATCAGGTGGGATGGGGGGGGGGCGGGAATGAATGGGTGGAGCACAAAGGATTTTTAGGACAGTGAAACTACTCTGTAAAATATTGTAACAGTGGGTAAATGTCATTATACATTTGTCCAAATCCATTGAATGAGCACACCAAGAGTGAACTCTAATATAAACTATGGACCTTGGGTGAATATGCTGTATCAGTGTAGGTTCATTAATTATAACAAATGTATCATTTTGGGGTGGGGGGTGTTGATAATGGGGGAGGCTATGCATGTGTGGAGCCAGGCAGTACATTGGAAATCTCTGTACCTGCCAATTTTTCTTTGAACCTACTCTAAATCATAAATCTATTTTTTAAAAAGAGATATCACGTGCTTCATAATGAAACAACACACCACTAACTTATCTTGCCAAAGAATTCAAACCTGAATCTGATCAAGCCACTGGCTCCATCTGCCAATTTGCAGGAAATAAAGACCAAAGGAGTATGCAAAATTGTTTGGATAAATGATAATTGTAGCATCTAGGTGCTGAGTATATGAGTAGCCACTATATAATTCACTCAACTTTTCTGTGTGTTTGAAAATACTCTTAATAAAATATTAAATAAAGCCCTAGCCGGCTTGGCTCAGTGGATAGAGCATCAGCCTGTGGACTGAAGGGTTCCAGGTTCGATTCCCACCAAGGGCACATGCCTGGGCTACAGGCTTTATCCCCAGTAGGGGTTGTGCAGGAGGCAGCCAATCAATGATTGTCTCTCATCATTGATGTTTCTCTCTCTCTCTCCCTTTCCCTTCCTCTCTGAAATCAATAAACAATATATTTTGTAAAATATTAAATAAAGACACATAAAATGATCATGTCTAAACTATAGTGTCTAGGGATGTAGACTTGGATTACAAAACTATAAAATAAACTCAAGGAAGTGATTAGGATAAAAGTTAGAGTAGGTTTAAGAGAGGGAGGGTTATTGTAAATGGGTAGAGATACATGCATACTTTCTGGGGTGGCTGGTAAAATTCTATTTCTTAACTGGCTGAAGTTTACAAAAGTGTTCCTCTTAAACTCACTAAACTCTATATCTGTTCTGTGTGGTTTTTGAAAGTCCATATCTTTTGACCCAGGAATTAATACTTATATGAATTTACTCTAAGGTAGTAATTAGAGAAGAGTACACATTTATTGAGTGCTTATTATGTATTAGACACTGCTTCAAGCACTCTACAAGTATTATCCTATTTATCCTCACAACATGCTATCCTTATTCCCATTTTACCAATGAGGCTCAAGAGGCAAAAGAATGTTCACTACAGCACCTTAATAACACAAGTTGAAAACACCTACCCATGATGGAATGGCTAAAAAATATGATCATCCACACAATGGAATATTGTGAAATAATTTTTAAGTATACTTTCTTGCTCTTGTTTTCTTTTTATCTATCTATGTAGGTGAACATGATAAAAAGCCCATTATAAACTTCTAATTGAATACAGACAAGCAGATAACAGAAATATATGTAGTATAGTCTGATTTAGATTAAGAAACTATAAAGATGGCTGGGTAGAGTAATCTTGGTTGTAGGTTCTTGCTATTCATCACTTTGAATATTTATTGCCACTCCCTTCTGGCCTGCATAGTTTCTGTTGAGAAATCATCTGACAGTCATATGGGTACTCCCTTGTAGGTAACTGTTTTTCTCTTGTTGCTTTTAAGATTCTCTCTTTGTCTTTTGCCCTTGGCATTTTAATTATGAAGAATTGAAGGTCAGATAAAGAGCTTCACAGATAAGAAAAAGCTAAAGGAATTCATCACCACCAAACCAGTATTATGTGAAATGCTGGAGGGTATTCTTTAAGAAGAGGAAGAAGAAGAAAAAGGTAAAGGTAAAAATTATGAACAAAGTGACAACAAATACATATCTATCAACAAGTGAATCTAAAAATCAAGTGAATAAAAACTCTGATGAACAGAATAAACTGGTGAATATAACAGGATCGGGGGCATAGAAAGGGAGTGGACTGACAATTCTCAGGGGGAAAGGGGTGTTGGGGGTGGGGGAAGAGACTGGACAAAAATTGTACAACTATGGATGAGGACAGTGGCGGGGGGCGGTAAGGGCAAAGAGGGAGGTGGGAACCGATGGAGGGGAGCTATGGGGGGGAAAAAGAGGAAGGACTGTAATAATCTGAACAATAAAAATTTATTAGAAAAAAAAAAGCAACTATGAAGATGGCCATGTAAGTAAATGTGGTACTTGCCTCTCCCACAACCACATCAAACTTACAACTAAACTACAGAACAACCATCATTCAGAACTACCTGAAATCTAGCTGAACGGAAATCCTACAACTAGGGAATTAAAGAAGAAGCCACATCAAGACTAGTAGGAGGGGTGGAGACGTGGAATGTGCTGATCCCACACCCACATGTGGGAAGAATATCTTGGCTGCCGACAGAGGTCTCCCCAGAGAATCAAGGAGTCCCACACTAGGCCCCCCAGCCCAGGGTTCCAGTGCCAAGAATAGAAACTCCATAGCTTCTAGCTGTAAAATACAGCAGGGATTAAGCTGAGGGAGGATTATGGGGAGACTCTCACTGCGTATTCTGTATACCTCTGTGTTGTATGAGGTTTTTACAAATATGTATTATATGTGCAATCATAGTGGTGGTGTTTGCACAGTTAAATTTACTTGATGACTTTTAAAGCAAAAAAAAAAAAAATTGATCAGAAAATCATATTTGCCACTTTGATTATAATAATCTATTTCAGCAGTTCTCCGACTTTTTAGGTTCAGGACTCCTACTCTTATATACTATTAAGGACCCTAAAGAGCTTTTGTTTATGTGGATTATATCTACCCATATTGACCACATTATAAGTTAAAATGGCAAAAAATTTAGCCCTGACCGGTTTGGCTCAGTGGATAGAGCTTCGGCCTATGGACTGAAGGGTCCCAGGTTCGATTCCAGTCAAGGGCATGTACTTTGGTTGTGGGCACATCCCCAGTAGGGGGTGTGCAAGAGACAGCTGATTGATGTTTCTAACTCTCTATCCCTCTCCCTTCCTCTCTGTAAAAAATCAATAAAATATATCTTAAAAAATGGCAAAAATTTTAAACACAAGAATATAGAAGTCACATTCCATTAACCTTCAGAGTGATGACATCATCACACTTCATATAGTCTCTGGAAAATTCCACTGTGCACTCATAAAAGAATTAAAGAAGGCAAATAACACCTTTTTTATTTTTTTAAATATATTTTATTGATTTTTTTACAGAGAGGAAGGGAGAGGGAGAGGGATAGAGAGTTAGAAACATCTATGAGAGAGAAACATCGATTCAGCTGCCTCCTGCACACTCCCCACTGGGGATGTGCCCGCAACCAAGGTACATGCCCTTGACCGGAATCGAACCTGGGAACATTCAGTCCGCAGGCCAAGGCTCTATCCACTGAGCCAAACTGGTCAGGGCGCAAATAACATCTTAATATTATTATTTCAGACCCCCTGAAAAGTTCTCAGTGAGGCCCAGACCTCACTTTGAGAACAGCTGATATAATTATTCCCACAAAAATGGTCAATAACCCTATAAATACTATGAATAACTTTGAAACTTGCCTACAGCTTTAATTTTGCAATGAAAGGGAGCCTACGTGTAAAGGGGGCAAGGAGGAGAATGTCAACATATATCCAAGATAAATAGCCTTAAAGCAAAAATAAATGAGAAAAGTCACAAGAAAGAGTTCTTCTCTGTATAAAAGGGATAACAAAAGGCAACTGCTTGTTTTATTTAACCTTGGTAATTTCAGGATGGCAAATCACAAATGCTACTCTGGCCAACTGGGGCTCTTTTATCCTATTGGTTTATTTATTCTTCTCAGACTTGATCTCCACAGACATGGTCTTTAAAAGGTCCCAAGGAAACCACTTTCATGTATAGTGTTAAACACAGGCTATATTAATCAAAATTTCTCCTGTTCGTGAACCCCCTCTTCCACCATTCTTCCCTTATTTTAAAAGAATTATCAGTGAAGCAGTTGTTTGTTGCTCCTCTTCCCATATTCTCTACCTCAATGTTTACCATTGTGAAGAATACATATCACTGGGGATATATGAGATGATTTCAGGTGGTAGATAAAAAAACAATTGGTACTTTACTTTTTTACCTATTTGAAATTAGACAGGTAAAAAATATAAGTAGTACACAAAACCTATAATTTCTGGGCTATTATAGTTTATTTTCTAAATTGATTTAAGTTAAATCCTGGATTTTAATAGATCTATACCTAATAATAGACAAACATTTAAATTGACTGTACCTCTGCAACACCCACAGCCAATCAGGAGTGAGTATGCAAATTAACCTGACAAAGATGGCAGGCCTGTGGGCAGTGCGCACATGCACAGGCACCGAGCAGCTGGGGGCAGGGCGGGACGCTGGCGTCATCACCTGGGCAACGAGGTCCGATGGTTTGTCCTCTGTATTTGCCTCCCCGGGGTGCACCTGCACCAGCGGCTCCTACATACAGTTCCAACCACTGAGGGGTGGTCCGACCCCAGGGCCACTGTCTGCCAAGAGCCAGGAGGCCACTGCCCCGAGGCCCAGGTGAGAGCACGGCTCTGCCTACTGCTTTTCAGACCCACCAGGACACAGGAGCAGAGCCCCGCCTTCACAGTCTCTCTGGAAACAGCCTCCCGGGACAGGTGAGTGGGCTGGAGATCATGCCTCAGGCTCCCCGCCTTCCCGCGGGTGGGGAAGAGGTAGCTCGGCTCCTCCTCCTCTCCCCAATCCCTTCCCTTTCTAACCAGGGGCCTCACTGGGAACTTAACTTTCTTTGTTAAACAAGGGAATTCTGAACAACGATTGTCCAACCTCTGGGAACCCAGCGGGAGAACACATCTGGGGCCGGGGTGCCCCTGCCAGCCTGGGACCAGGCAGTGACTGTGCACAAGATGGATGGCTGCTCAGAGAACTCTGTGGAACAGCAGGGATCCGCTGAGCAGTTCCTGGGCATCTGGCGACCAGTCCGCCTGCAAAGAGGTTATGGGAAAAGGGTGTCTCTCTGCCACAGGCGCTCCTGGCCAACCCCTCTGACACCCACAATAGTGAAGTTTCCCATGAAAACCGCAACGCAGGACAAGACCTGCATTTCCTCACCATCGAGCTCTCTGAGAAACTAAGAAAGAGGCTTCCAAAGCTGTGACTGTGAGCGCTTCACGCAAACCCACACGACTGCCTCCCCAGCCAGCATCCAGCACCTGCTATCACCCAGGGGTCTTCCATGTTGCATTCACCCAAACCTATGACAGCACACCTCCATCGCTGCGCGTTTAGGGGCCGTGATGGAAGAAGGCACCATGACTGCTCTGGGGACGCAACAGTGGGGCGACTCAGGGTGCAGAGAACTGGCCGCATTCCCAATGCCAGGATCTGGTTACTGCGCGGGATCAAGGCTCTGACTCCCCAGGACGTGCTTTCCCTGTAAGCTACGCACAGCCCTGACGGGCACCGCACTGCTGGACAGCATGGAGCAGATGCATGAGACCCCCCCCCCCCCCAGCCCAGGAACGAGTCAGTCTCAGGCAGATGGTCATGAACTGGCCACTGCAGGGATGGCCCTGCTGGCCGTCCCGTACTCAATTGCCTGTGGAGGTCCTGACCCTATGGTTTGGTTCACTCCTCTTCCTCCCCAGCCCCCTCCAGAGACCCAAACTTATATATATATGAAATCATCTGAAGAAAGAATGCTTCAAAAATTTCCAAATTTAGCAAAATATAGTAAAAAATATAAACCCACAGATCAAAGAAACTCAGTAAATAGCAAGCACATGACATAAAAGAAAGCTACATCAAGACACATAAAAATCACATTGCTCAACACCAATGATGAAAAGAAAAATCTTTTAAGTAGTCAGAAGAAAAGAGACACACTATACACAGGAATAAACATAAGGATTACAAAAGATTTCTCATCAGAAACAGTGTAAGGGAGAAGATAGTAGAGCAACATCATTAAAGTACTCACAATGGGGGGAAATCCTCTCAATTTATAATTCTAGACTGAGTGAAAATATTTTTTAAAATACTTAAAATATATTTTTCATATATAAAAGATTGAATTTTTTTATCACCAGCAGATTTGTAGTGTAAGAAATGTTAAAAGAAGTCCTACAAGCAGAAATAAAAATTTGCCAGATACAAATAACAATCTATGCCAAGAAATGGAAAACACCAAAGACAGTAAATGCATAGGAAAAAATATAATAGAAGTTTCTTATTATTTAACTATATTTAAAGATAATTAACTATTTTAACAAATAATAATGTAATGTCAGTTTTATAACATCTGTGAAAGTAAAATACATGACAACAATAGCACAAAGTAAAATACATGACAACAATTGCACAAGGAAAAATGAAATTTTGTTACAGTGAAGTTTCTATACAAGATATGAAGTGGTATAATATCCACTTGAAGACAGACCGTGACAAGTTAAAATCCTATATAATAAAGAGCTAATATGCAATTAGTCATCACGCCCTCATGCCATCACACCATAACGGCTCAGACACTCAGGCTGGGGATAGAGGAATGGGGACCAGCCAGGCTGCAGCCCGGAAGAGGGACAAGCCACCCACTCCAGGGTGCTGGCTGCCAGCAGCTGCGCCTGCGCCTCTGGCTCAGGAGAGGAACAAGCCGCCTGCCCCGAAGTCCTGGGCACCAGCAGCTGCACCTGCGCCTGCGGCCCAGGAGAGGGACAAGCCGCACGCCCTGTGGTCCCAGGTGCCTGTGGCTGCGGCCAGCCTGGGTGAAGCCGGCCTGGGTCCTGGGTGCCTGTGGCTGGCCAGAGGGAGGGAAGCCTGGGTCCCGGGTGTGGGGTGAGGCAGAGGCAGTTAAGGGCAATCAGTCCAGCAGGGGAGCAGTTAGGGGCGATCAGGCTGGTAGGTGAGCAGTTAGGGGCAATCAGGCAGGCAAGCAGAGGTGGTTAGGGGTGATCAGGCAGGCAGAGGTGATTAGGGGCGATCAGGCAGGCAGGCAGAGGGGTTAGGGGCAATCAGGCAGGCAGGCAGAGGCAGTTAGGGGCGATCAGGCAGGCAGGCATAGGGGTTAGGGGCAATCAGGCAGGCAGGCAGAGGCAGTTAGGGGCGATCAGGCAGGCAGGCTGGTGAGTGGTTAGGAGCCAGTGGTCCCAGATTGCGACTGGCAGTTGGACATCCCCGAAGAGGTCCCCAATTGGAGAGGGTGCAGGCTGGGCTGAGGAAACCCCCCCCCCTCCATGCACGAATTTCATGCACCAGGCCACTAGTAGGTAAATAATAATACAAGTGGCTCAGATATGGCAAAAATCACTAAGGTAAGGTGATGCATGAATGACTGTAATTTGAGGAGCCCTGCCCTTTTTTCTGGAAAGAAATAATGAAGAGAACCATCAGTTGCCCTGGCTGGTGTGGTTCAGTTGGTTGAGTATCATCCTATGCACAGAAAGGTCCACTGATTCAAATCCCAGTCAGAGCACATGCCTAGGTTGTGAGTTCAGTCCCTGGTCTGGGTGCATACAGGAGGCAACCAGTCGATGTTCCTCTCTCACATGGATGTTTCTCCCTCTGTCCATCTCTCATCCTCTCTCTGTAAAATGAATAAAAACTTTTTAAAAAAAGAGTACCATCACCCTGGCAGTGTTGCTAAGTAGTTAGAGCATTCAGCCAAAGGGTCACGGGTTCGATTCCCAGTCAAGGGCCTGTACCTGGTTGCGGGTTCACTCCCCACCATCAGTCGAGTATGGGAGACAACCAGTCAATCTGTCTCTCTTACATCAATGTTTCTCTCTTCCTCTCCCCCTCTCTCTGAAAAACAATGGAAAAAATATCCCCAGGTAAGGATTAACAAAAAATAAAAAATAAAAACAGAGTACCATCTGTTAGACAACCAAGCCACAAAACAGGCCATCATCTTATACTCTTCCCTCTTCATTCCCCTTCATCCTCATCCACATGGAGTCTCCACATAAACAGATTGTAAGCAGTGCTGCCCAGGTTGAGCTCTTGCATGTCCATCGTGCCTCTCCCTTAGCCTCCATGACATCCACAAGACAGGTCTATTACCCTAGGGCTCAGTCAAGACAGTTTGAGAACCATAAGGCAGATTTCAAACACAATGTGGTTGGGACTTCCAAGCTAAAAAGATCTGAGATGGAGTCCTACCTCTGCCACTTACTAGCCATATACCCCTAGTCATGTCACTTACCCTCTCTGAGATTGAGCTTCATCATCTGTAAAATGGTAGTAGTAGATTCTAGCAAGAGGGCTGTTCTAAGGATTACATTAGTCACTGAATATAGATTAATATAACATTGCTCCTGCCACATAACAGGCATCCAATGTTATATTTCTTACCATTGCACACAGGACCTCCCTCCATGATCTGACTCCTGCCTACCCACCCACCCCCTTTTAGCTTATTTCTAGCTGCAACTCCCAAACCCCAAATTTTATGCCACAGACTCAACTACCTATAGTTTCCCAACAATAGCATGCTGTTTCAGACTTCCAAGCTCTGGATCACACTGATTTACCCACTAGAAATGCTCACCTACCCATTTATCTGACAAATACTTTTTCATTCCCTCCATTATATCCTCCTTGCCCCCTCAGTCTCCTATCATATAACATTTTATTGCATTGATTTGTTTATATGTCTATCTCCCCACTTAGGACTATTAACTTCTAGAAGACAGGGACCATGTCTACTTGTCTTTGTATCCTCAATACCTAGCACAAAACCTAGAAGGTGGGAAGTGTCCCATTAATGTTTGCTAAGTTACTATAATAGAAAGCAAATTGAAAGTGAAGCAATGTTCTTATGTTTCTATAGTAAGTTCTCAACACTTACACTGATAATGCAAGCATCTTTTGATATGCCACTTTTGGTAATAAAATATCCTATTAGAAATCCTGGCATACAATACTTTTTTTCACCTTCCATAACATGATACCATATTACTGGCATATTACGAATAATCCTAAATATAAATATTTTTAAAAGAAAATAATTAACAAATATTTCATGTTAAGCAATTCTAACACCATCTTGTGTACATTTAAGTTCATATTTTTAATGAAAGTGAAGTCACAAAAAATAGTATAAAATTTCAAGTTTTTATTAAAACTACTTCTGAAAGAAAATGAAAAATTCAATCATGTCTTTCAGCTGCCAAACCTATCAGTGATGTTGATAATTAAGCTGCATTCCTTTCTTCAAAAAAGCCAGCTTTTTCCTTTGGTCTTCATTTGCTATATCAAGATTTTACACAAACTTTTATACATGTTTCTGTCTCATTAATAGAAAACTGTTAAGAAAGAATTAAAAATATTAAGAGATTTGACTGAGTTTTATAAACCAAATGTCACAAAATAAGCATTTTATCTTAAGATAAAACTATTGCTTATGGGTTTCTGTATGCCATCATCCTCAACACTATCTCCTCTAAGTTTCAATTCATACTTAAAATGATTACACTAGCCACAACACTTTCACCACTAATTTTGGCTTCTTCTATAATATATAAAGTGGGATAGAAAATATACAGTAGCTTCCTAAAAACTATCCTGATATAGAACCCTTCACTTAAAAGTGATAATATAATTGAGTAATAGTAATGGTTACACAACTCTGTGAATATACTAAAACCACTTTACATGGGTGAATTATTTTGTATGTGAATATCTCTCAATAAAGCTGTTACCATAGAAAGTGATAATAAAATATTTGATACTTTTAATATGAAACCTCTTATTTACAAGGTCTAGCTATGGGGGATTATCAGGGTAAAGTGCCATTGTTGTTAATCAAAAAATAATGAACAAGAATAAACTATGAAAAGAGTCATTTAGCACTTCATATCCTGAAATCATACAAATACTAACCTAAAAATTCCTTATTGGTAGTTGAATTGAATAACACTGGCTCATTTCTTCAGCCCAAGGGGTGGAATTTCCTGAAAAGTCATACTTTTCTATTAGGATAGGAGCAATCCAAGGCTACTGTGTGCAACTTTAATCATGGAAAAGCTAATGCTTGACACAAAGACCAATTGATCAATGGAGAACCCAGAAACAGGCTTACACAACTATACCGAAGTGACTTTCTTTTTTTTTACAAAGGTGCAAAAGCAGTTCAATGGAAGAAGGATAGTTTTCTCAACAACAAAAAAAGACATCAACAAGCAAAAAGAAAAAAACAAAAGAATTTCAATACAAACCTCACACCTTATACAAAAACAACTAAAAATGGATCACAGACTTAAATATATAAAGCAAATTTTATAAAACTTTTAGAAGAATGCATAGAAGAAAATCTTCAGAACCTAACATTGTGCAGAGTCCTCAGACTTGGCACCAAAAGCATAATCCATAAAAGGAAAATTTGATTATTGGACTTCATGGAAATCATTAAAAAGATGCTTTCTGAAAGACCTGGTTAAGATTATTAAAACACAAGCTACAGACTGGAAGAAACTGTTTACAAATTATTGTTACAAGAAAGGAATCATATCTAGAATATATAAATAATTCTGAAAACTCAACAGTAAAAGAACAAAAAATCCAAATAGAAAATAGGCAAAAGGGGAGACAACTCATTGAAGAGGATATACATATGACAAATAAGTACATGAAGATATTCAACATCATTAGCTATTAGACAATGCTAATTAAAACCTTAATGAGACTCACCTATCAGAATGACTGAAATTTTAAAATAACACCACCAAATGCTTGCAAGGATACAGAGAAACTGGATCGCTCATAAATTGCTGGTGGGAATGTAAAATGGTATAGCCATTCTGGAAGTCAGTTAGTTTCTTAGAAAACTAAACAAACATGCAACTTATATCACAATTATGCTCTTGAGTGTTTATCTCAGAAGAATGAGAAACTATCTGCACCCAAAAACCTACACATAAATGTTCATAGCAATTGCATTCATAACAGTTAAAAGCTGTGAGAAATCCAAATGTTCCTCGATAAGTAAACAGTTACATTCATACCATGAAATAATATCTAGCAATAAAAATGGACAAACGGTAGATAAACACAATCTAGATAGATCTCAAAGGAATTATGCTGTGTGAAAAAAGGCTAATCTTAAAAAAGTTACACATTGTATGATTCCATTTGCATAACATTATTGAAATAGAGAAGAAGTTAGCGTTTATCTGGGGTAAGGATAGTGGAGGAAGGCTGGAGTGACTATAAATGGAAAGAGTGAGTGAGCTTTATGGTGATGGAACTATGCTGTGCATTGATAGTGGTGGTGGTAACATGAATCTGCATAGGTAATAAAATTGCAAAGAATCTCTCTTCCTCTCTCTCCCTCTTTCTCTCTCATCTCTCTCATTCACACTACACACACACACACCCCGCGCACACACACACACACACACACAAACACATGACTGCATGTAAAACTAGTGCAATCTAAATAAGCTCTGTGCATTGTGCCAATGTCAACTGCCTGGCTTTGATCTTGTATTATAATCATGCAAGATGTTACCACAGGGGAAATTTGGGTAAAGGGTACATCAGACTTTCCTGCTCATTTTTTTGTAGTTTCCTATGAGGCTATAATTGTTTCAAAATAAAAGGTTTTAAAAGAAGAAAACATAAGCAGTAAAATGTCAGATATCTTGTGTAGCAGTATTTTCACTTATATATCTCCTAGGGCAAAGGAAAAATAACAAATGTGACTACAACAAACTAAAAAACTCTGCACAGAAAAAAAAATCAACAAAATGAAACCCACTGTATGGGAGAATATATTCACCAATGATACATCTGAAAAGGGGTTAATATAAAAAATATATAAAGAAATTATACAGTTCAACACCAGAAAGACAAACAATCCACTTTAAAAATAGAGAAAAGACCTGAATAGGCACTTCTCCAAAGAGGTCATACAGATGGTCAAAAGATATATGAATAAATGTTTAATGTCACTAATTATCAGAGATTCAAAATAAAGCTACAATGAGTTATCACCACATACCTGCCAGATTGGCTACCATCAGTAAATCAATAAACAAATGTTGGCAAGGATGTGGAGTAAAGGGAACCTTCGTGCACTGCTGATAGGAATGCAGACTGGTGCAGCCATTGTGAAAAACAGTATGGAGTTTCCTCAAAAAATTAAAAATGGAACTGCCATTTGACCCACTTCTGAGGATATAGCCAAGGAATACCAAAACACCAATCAGAAAGAATACATGCACCCCTATGTTCATAACAGCTTTATTTACAATAGCCAAGATCTGGAAACAGCCCAAGTGCCCATCAGTAGATGAGTGGATAAAAAAGCTGTGGTACATTTACACCATGGAATACTACATGGCTGTCAAAAAGAAGGAACTCTTACCCTTTGCAACAGCATGGATGGACCTGGAGATTATTATGCTAAGCAAAATAAGCCAGTCGGAGAATGACAAATATCACATGATCTCACTTATATGTGGAATCTAATGAACAAAATAAACTGATGAATAAAATAGGACCATGGAACAGATTGACAGATCTCAGAGGGGATGGGGAGGGGGGACTGAAAGAGATTAATCAAAGAACACATATGCATATATGCATAGACCATGGATACAGACAATAATATGTCAAAGGTCTGAGGGGAGCATGGCTGGGTGGAGGGGAACAAAGGGAGGAAACGGGGGACATTTGTAACAGTATCAACAATAAAAAAAGTTTTAAAAGAAGCTGTGTAATAGTTTCACAAGTGTATACATACATTAAATCAATCAGATTATACACATTCAATATGTGCAGTTTATTGTACTTCAATTATACTTCAATGAAGTTTGAAGAAAAGAGTTAATGGCTTCATTTTAACAACTGCTTGTGAAAACATCTTTATCCTACCTCCATACCTATTAAGATATTGAAGGCAATATCAATAGACACTGAAAGCCCAATTACATTTGCTTATATCACCCTATCCAAAATATGCAAGGACAGCATGTGTGCCGTGCCAGCACAGCCAAGGGTTCGGCGAGCCTGAGGGAGGGCCAGCAAAGGATGAAGAAAAGACAGACAAAGAGAATAAGCTTGGTCTAGGTGGATCTTTTGTGTCTGGCCGAGACCACAGAACAGATCCAGACTGCAAGTTGATGCTTTATTTTATAGTCAGAGGTAAACAAGGTAGTGGTCACCATAGTTACAATGTTCTTGTGAGTTTCACTTGTTTTGGCAGTACTTGCTGCACCTCCAACAGCCCATTAGCTACCCAGGAAGGATCTAGGGAGTGTCATAAGGTCAAGCTTAATTATGCTAAGAGGGCTGTGCCCTCTAAGTTGGGACTTGTTTGCGGCTTTGCTAACAGGTCAGTCCGAGGCTTAACCCTATAACCACTCCCTACATCTCGCCCTTCTTTTATTTTTAAGCTACTAATAATGGAAGTAAAACTTAAACATTAAGGACAAAGCTCTGACTTTTAAAATATTAACAAAACAATGCCAATGCAAAACCCAATAACAAAACAATGCCAATGCAAAACCCAGACATAGTTATTAATAAAACAATGCCAATGCAACACAACAATAATAGAGAAATCAAACTACAGTAACATTTTTCTACTAAATGAAAGTTTCTTTTGCTGATTTACTCAGAGTCCTCGGACTTGGCTACACAAGAGTTTGCAGAAGACTGGCAGCTAACCAATGCTAGCATGGCCAGAAACATGATTGAGGGAGTAGCTTCCACATCTTGCTTTTCTACCATCTGCTGGGCCTCAGTTGGTAACTTCTTCAGGTGACCCAATGTTGGCACCTCAGTCTCTTGCGTAGCCTTCATCATCTTCCTTTTCTGCTTTGCTGTCATCAGGGCAACTCTCAGTCTTTTGAATGATGGGACAAGGAGCTTCTCTGGGTCCATTGTGGTGACACACATAACCCTCTGGCACCCAAATTGGCTGCGCTGCTCCTTCTGGAAAGAGACAAACACAACCTCTTCCCCACAAAGTTACTGGATCTGGTCCAAACCATTGTCCAGTTTGTGCATCCTTCCATCGGACTAACCCCACGGAGGCTATTGTACAGGAGGCCCTATGCCTTTCGACTGCTGTATGACCCTCTGCATCACAATTCAAAAAATTTAAAGTATAAAGAACATGACTGAATTTGTTTTGAGGTGACACATAACATCCATCTCCCCCTTTCTGTTTTAGTAATTGCATTTTAAGAGTACTATTTGCTCTTTCCACTGTTGCTTGACCTTGAGGGTTGTAAGGGATACCAGTTTTATGACAAATTTGATATTGCTGACAAAAATGCTGAAAAGCAGAACTAGTGTATGTGGGTCCATTGTCTGTCTTTAGCTCTAAGGGAGGACCTAGTAGCACAAAGGCAGCTAGGCAATGATGAATTACATGCTTGGCACTCTCTCCCGTTTAGGGAGTCGCAAAGATAAAGCGGGAGCAGATATCTATATTAACATGTACCCATCTATGCTTACCAAACTCCGGGACGTGGGTGACATCCATTTGTCGTTTCCTCACACTCAGGCCCGCATTGAGTGCCACTTGGGCTGAACTCAGCCCCACGTTGGGTACCACTTGTGCCACGCCAGCACAGCCAAGGGTTCGGCGAGCCTGAGGGAGGGCCGGTGAAGGATGAAGAAAAGACAGACAAAGAGAATAAGCTGGGTCTAGGTGGATCTTCTGTGCCTGGCTTAGACCATAGAACAGATCCAGACTGCAATCTGATGCTTTATTTTAGAGTCAGAGGTAAACTAGGTAGTGGTCACCATAGTTACAATGTTCTTGTGAGTTTCACTTGTTTTGGCAGCACTTGCTGCACCTCCAATAGCCCATTAGCTACCCAGGAAGGATCTGGGGAGTGTCATAAGGTCAAGCTTAATTATGCTAAGAGGGCTGTGCCCTCTAAGCTGGGACTTGTTTTTGGCTTTGAACAACAGGTCAGTACAAGATTTAACCCTATAACTGCTCCCTACAAGCATGGTTGAGTGTCGATCCATGAACCAAGAGGGCACGTGCCTGGGGTTGCTGGCTAGATCCCTAATGTGGGGCATGAAGGAGGCAGCCAATAAATGATTCTCTCTCGTCATTGATGTTTCCATTTCTCTCTCCCTCTCTCTTCCTCTCTGAAATTAATAAAAATATATTTTTTTAAAAATGAAATAACTCATCTTAAAAATAGATTTAATAATAAGATCAGAAGATGATGTTATTCATTCTCCAAATAGCACTTGTCCAAAATTTTCAAAAGGATTTTCCTTTTCAGACTCTTAACAGAGGTCAAAGCTAAAAAAGGAGAGGTTCATGTAATATTTTTAAAACTCAGCAAAAAAAAAAAAAGTCTTTATAATTTATCTAGCCTCTCCATTGTAATATTGATGCTTTTAAAAAATATGTCCCAGAAAGTGTTTAATTATGATTTATATACCTTATTATATATTTCTTTTTAAACTGCTTAACCTCTGATAATTATGAATTATTTAAAATGTTCCTGGTGGAAGAGAAAGATGGCAACCAGCAGGAAGGTAGGGAGGGAGAGAGTGTGAGAGAGTGAGGGAGCCATAGAGGAGAGTGTAGACGTGTGTGGTGTGTGTGTGTATGAGCTAGGGACAGTTAGATTCTGCAGGTCTTCCAAGGGGCTGCCAAACCGGGCAGCCTTAGACGGCAGAGCCCCGTGCACAAAGCGGACACATCTGGGCGGCCAGTGTGGGCACAGAGACCACGCCATCTTGAGAAACAGAGCTGCTTGAGACTAGGATCCTGGCCTCAGCACCACCCAGTCGCGTCTCAGACGCAAACCAGGACCTTGCAGCCACTGGGGACAGAGAACTGCGACCACAGCTTCAGACCAACAGACAACAAGAATCCAGGCATCCCAGCCACAGATTTCTGTGAGTCGAAGAGCCTATCCCCCTCCCCACAGGCTCGGGGATAGTGCCATAATAACTGATAGACCCGCCCCTCGCTCAGGCCGAAACGCTCCTACAGGAATTTGAGCTTGGGAGTGCATGCACGGGCCACAGTGGTGCTACAGGAATTTGAGCTTGCACACACACAGAGACTGGGAATCTGTTCCCCGCAACGCAATCGGGCGACTGAACCCGAAGCCCACGCAGGGCGGCAGTGCCACCTGACTTCGATTCTGGGCAAGCACACATGGAAGTCTGATTTCCACAGCGCAGGCATGCCACATTGCTACTGTGCAACGCAGTCCCCCAAGGTGACCGGGACCCAGATTCTCCCCGCAAGAGGCAGCACTGAGCACCACTGACTTGACTCTGTTTCTTATTGCATGCACCTGGGATCCCTGACTCACAGCGCATTCACACTAAGAGCCAGTTACTCCAATTCTTGGTGCATGCTCATACAGGGACCCTGATTCTCAGCGAGAAGCCGCACGAGGCAACAGAGACTCTGATACTCGATTTGTGGTGCAGAAACAGGTGAACTCTGACCCCTGGCACGTGCTAAGGGACTCTGATTTTTGACACATGCCAACAGCGCAGTGCAAATGGGGTCCCTGATTCTAGGTGGGCACATGAGACCACACAGAACGCTGGTAACACTGACCCTGGGAGAGCCTGGTTCCCACTAACCCAGGGCAGCCACACGTCTTAGTGTCGGAGCACTTCAGTGACACTCAGGTGGTGTGAAGCTCCCACGGCACATGGCCCAGGTCCACGCAACTCAAAGTTTGAACCTTCTGGTGATACTCAGAATGGGGAGACAACACAATCCCCAGAGGAAAGAAAATGAGGAGTTGCCAAGAAAGAAAATTAGTGAAATTGAAGCATGCAACATGACCGAAAAAGAATTCAGAGTAATGGTCATGCTATTCATACATCGGATGGATGAGAAAATTAACAACCTATGCAAGAATCAGGAAGAAATGAAAAGTGATATAGCTACAATAAAAAACACCATGGAAAGTTTCAACAGTAGACTAGAAGAAGCAGAGGACCAAATTAGTGAATTAGAAGATAAGGTAGAGAAACAAGCTCAGTCTGAACAGCAACTGGAGAAAAAAATTAAAAAGCAGGAGGGGAGCCTAAGGGAGCTTCGGGACAACATGAAACGAAGTAACATGCATATAATAGGGCTGCCAGAAGGACAAGAAGAGCAGCAAGGATTAGAAAATCTATTTGAAGAAATAATGACAGAAAACTTCCCGAAGAAAAGGTAGAGAAACAAGCTCAGTCTGAACAGCAACTGGAGAAAAAAATTAAAAAGCAGGAGGGGAGCCTAAGGGAGCTTTGGGACAACATGAAATGAAGTAACATGCGTATAATAGGGCTGCCAGAAGGACAAGAAGAGCAGCAAGGATTAGAAAATCTATTTGAAGAAATAATGACAGAAAACTTCCCAGATATGGGGAAGAAAAAAGTTACACAAGCAAGAGGAATCCCAAAAGACCCACACCAAGAAACGTCATAATTTCAATGGCAAATATTAACGACAAAGAGAGAATCTTAAAGGCGGCAAGAGAAAGACAGAGAGTTACCTACAAAAGATCCTCCATCAGATTATCAAATGATTTCTCAACAGAAACACATCAAGCTAGAAGGAAATGGAAGGAGGTATACAAAGTGTTGCAAAGCAAAGGACTAAATCCAAGAATACTCTATCCAACAAGACTATCAATCAAAATGAAGGGGAAATCAGGAGCTTCGCAGACAAAAAAAAGGCTAAGGGAGTTTATCACCACCAAACCAGCAATGCAAGAAATGCTAAAGGGAATGCTGTAAAAAGAAGAAATAAAAAGGTAAGAAGGAACACAAACACAAAAATAGATATGACTACAAACAAGTACCTTTCAGTAATAACTTTAAACGTAAACGGACTAAATGCTCCAATCAAAAGACATTGAGTGGCTGAATGGATAAAAAAACACGACCCATATATATGCTGTCTACAAGAGACCCACCTCACACAAGGGACTCACACAGACTGAAAGTGAAGGGATGGAATATATCTTTCAGGCAAATGGAAATGAAAAAAAAAGCTGGGGTAATAATACTTATAACTGACAAAATAGACCTCCAAGTGAAGGCCATAACAAGAGATAAGGAAGGCCACTTCATAATACTAAAGGGATCGACACAACAACAGGATATAACCCTGATAAACATATATGCACCCAATGCAGGAGCACCCAAATACATAACAAAACTCCTGGAAGATATCAAGGGAGAGATCGACAACAATACAATGATAGTATGGGACTTCAATACACCATTGACATCACTGGATAAATCCTCTAGACAAAAAATCAGCACAGACACAGCAATCCTAAATGACTCACAGGATCAGATGGACTTAACTGACATCTTCAGAACATTTCACTCCAAAGCCACGGAATATACGTTCTTCTCAAGTGCACATGGGACATTTTCAAAAATAGACCACATATTGGGTCACAAGCAAAGTCTCCCCAAATTCAAAAAGATTGAAATCATACCAAGCATCTTCTCAGACCACAATACCATAAAATTAGAAATAAACTAAAATAAAAACAATCCAAAAATCTCAAACACTTGGAAGCTGAATAGCATTCTTTTAAACAATAACTGGGTTACCAATGAGATCAAAGAAGAAATTAAAAGCATCCTGGAAACTAATGACAACAAAAACACAACAATCCAAAATCTATGGGACACAATGAAAGCAGTCCTGAGAGGGAAGTTTACAGCTCTACAGGCCTACCTCAAAAAACAAGAAAAAAATGGTAGTAAATCATCTAATGCTACAACTCAAAGAATTAGAAAGAGAGCAACAAGAAAAGCCCATAGTGAGCAGAAGAAAGGAGATAATAAAGATCAGAGCAGAAATAAATGACATAGAGACCAAAAATCAAGACAAAAGATCAATGAAACCAAGAGCTGGTGTTTTGAAAGGATAAACAAGATTGATGAACCTCTAGTCAGGCTCACCAAGAAGCAAAGAGAGAGGACTGAAATAAACAAAATCAGAAATGAGAGAGGCAAAATAAAAACAGACCCCACAGAAATACAAAAGATTGTTTAAAAATACTATGTACAACTCTACTCCAACAAACTAGACAACCTGGAGGAAATGGACACATTCCTAGAAAAAATACAACCTTTCAAAACTCAATCAGGAAGATTCTAAAAATCTCAATAGGCTGATGACTATGGAAGAAATTGAAGCAATCATCAAAAAGCTCCCAGCAAACAAAAGCCTGGGGCCAGATGGCTTCACAGGGGAGTTATACCAAACATTCAAGGAAGAATTAAAATCTATCCTCCTCAGACTATTCCAAAAAATTCAAGAGGAAGGAACACTTCCAAGCTCATTCTATGAAGCCAGCATCACCCTAATACCAAAACCAGATAAAGACAACACAATGAAAGAGAATTACAGGTCAATATCCCTCATATACATAGATGCCAAAATCCTCAACAAAATTCTAGCAAATCGAATCCAGCAATACATCAGAAAGATCATACACCATGACCAAGTAGGATTTATCCCGGGGATGCAAGGATGGTACAACATCTGCAAATCAATAAACGTGATACATCACATAAACAAATTGAGATAAAAATCACATAGTCATATCAATTGACACAGAAAAAGCATTTGACAAAATCCAACACCCCTTCTTGATAAAAACTCTCAGCAAGGTGAGAATAGAAGGATGATACCTCAACATAATAAAAGCCATATATGGCAAACCCACAGCCAAAATCATACTCAATGGGTAAAAACTAAAAACATTTCCCCTGAGAACAGGAACAAGACAGGGATGCCCACTCTCACCACTCCAGTTCAACATAGTACTGGAACTACTAGCCATTGTGATCAGACAAGAAGAAGAAATAAAAGGCATCCAAATTGGAAAAGAAGAAGTCAAACTGTCCTTATTCACAGATGACATGATATTTTACATAGAAAACCCTAAAGACTCCATCAAAAAATTATTAGACTTAATAAATGAATTTGGCAATGTAGCAGGATACAAAATTAATGCCAAGAAATCTATGGCATTTCTATACACCAATAGTGAACTTACAGAAAGAGAGACTAAAAATGCAATCCCATTTACCATCACACCAAAAATATTAAGATACCTAGGAATAAACTTAACTAAGGAGGTAAAAGACCTATATGTGAAAAACTACAGGACACTGAAAAAAGATAGAGGAAGACATAAACAGATGGAAGAACATACCGTGTTCATGGATTGGTAGAATCAACATCATCAAAATGTCCATATTACCCAAAGCAATCTATAGATTCCATGCAATCCCTATTAAAATACCAATGGCATATTTCACAGACCTACAACAAACTTTCCAAAAATTCATCTAAAATTAAAAAAAAGACCCCGAATAGCTGCAGCAATCCTGAGAAAGAAGAACAAAGTAGGTGGGATCTCAATACAAGATATCAAGCTGTATTACAAAGCCACTGTTCTTAAAAGAGCTTGGTACTGGCACAAAAAGAGACATATAGATCAATGGAATAGAATAGAGAACCCAGAAATCGACCCAAACCACTATGCCCAACTAATATTTGACAAAGGAGGCATGAACATAAAATGGAATCAAGACAGTCTCTTCAACAAATGGTGTTGGGAAAATTGGACAGACACATGTAAAAAAATGAAACTAGACCACCAACTTACACCATACACAAAAATAAACTTAAAATGGATCAAGGACTTAAACATACAACAGGAAACCATAAAAATACTAGAGGAATCCACAGGCAGGGAAATCTCAGACATATGCCAAAGCAGTTTCTTCACTGATACTGCTCCCAGGGCAATGGAAAATAAAGAGAAAATAAACAAATGGGACTACATCAAAATAAAAAGCTTTTGCACAGCAAAAGAAACCATCAACAAAACAACAAGAAAGCCCACTGCATGGGAGAACATATTTGCCAATGTCATCACCAATAAGGGTTTAATCTCCAACATTTACATGGAACTCATACAACTTAACAAAAGGTAGATAAACGACCCAATCAAAAAATGGGCAACGGACCTAAATAGACACTTTTCAAAGGAGGACAGAAGGAAGGCCAAGAGACATATGAAAACATGCTCAAAGTCACTAATAATCTGAGAGATGCAAATCAAAACGACAATGAGGTACCATCGCACACCTGTCAGAATGGCTATCATCAACAAATCAACAAAGGACAAGTGTTGGCGAGGATGCGGAGAAAAAGGAACTCTTTTGCACTGCTGATGGGAATGCAGACTGGTGCAGCCACTGTGGAGAACAGTATGGAGTTTCCTCAAAAAACTAAAAATGGAACTCCCATTTGACCCAGTGATCCCACTTCTAGGAATATATCCCAAGAAACTAGAAACACCAATCAGAAAGGATATATGCACCCCTATATTCATAGCAGCACAATTTACCATAGCTAAGATGTGGAAACAGCCTAAGTGCCCATCAGCAGATGAGTGGATTAAAAAACTGTGGTACACCTACACAATGGAATACTATGCTGCTCTAAAACGAAGGAATTCTTACCATTTTCAACAGCATGGATGGAACTGGAGAGCATTATGCTAAGTGAAATAAGCCGGTCAGAGAAAGATAAATATCACATGTCTCACTCATTTATGGAATATAATGAACAGCATAAACTGATGTACAAAAACAGATGCAGAGACAGAGAAGCATCGATCATACTGTCAAACCTCAGAGGGAAGGTAGGGGAGGGTGGGGGTAAGGAGGAGAGATCAACCAAAGGACTTGTATGCATAAATATAAGCCTAACCAATGGACACGAACAGCAGGGGGTGGTGAGGGTATGAGTAGGGGGTGGTTTGGGGGGTTAATGGAGGGATGAGGACACATATGTAATACCTTAATCAATAAAGAAATTAAAAAAATAAAAGGGATTTGTGGAGTGAAAATAAATAAAATGTTCATGGTACTGCTGCTTACTCTTATAATGTAGGTAATCACAATCTTTAAAAAAAAAACTAATAGTATTTGCAGGGTTAAGCTTCAAATTACATAAAATAAGCCTATACTAATTCTAACTGCAGACATTTAGAAACTGTAATTATCAGTTCTGATTAAAGGAGAACTTTAAATACAAAATCCCCCCCGAACACATTCCTACATACTCACTCCCAAATCAAGTAGGTACTAGGTGAATAGAATTACAAGTATGTTTAAGTAAATCTGTATATACTGGTTAAATGGCTTAAGTAGCCCTAGAGGGTTTGGCTCAGTGGATGGAGCATTGGCCTGTGGACTGAAGGGTCCTGGGTTTGATTCCAGTTAAGGGTACATGCCTGGGTTGCGTGCAGGAAGCAGCCAATCAATGATTCTCTCTCATCATTGATGTTTCTATCTCTCTCTCCCTCCTTGAAATCAATAAAAATATATAAAAAATAAAAATAAATAAAATGGCTTAAGTAGAAGATAAAATTATAAACCCGTGTAATATTTTAAATACTCATACTAACACCCTTTAGACCTGGTATTTTAATAAAAATGTGACCTGATTTTATTTCTGCTTAATTAGTGGAAATAAGGTAATATCAAAGGGGACTACAATATTTTTTTTCTAAACAGTAATTTGTTGTTATTCTCAAATGACTAATCATATTTAATCTTGGTTATGTAATAACTGCTCACTATTAAACTAAGCACTTTCATCTCTTAAAAACCTTAGTATAAGCATAGCAATTCCATGTTGTAGAAATAAGCTATATGCCAAAACCGGTTTGGCTCAGTGGATAGAGCGTCAGCCTGCGGACTCAAGGGTCCCAGGTTCGATTCCGGTCAAGGGCATGTACCTTGGTTGCGGGCACATCCCCAGTAGGGAGTGTGCAGGAGGCAGCTGATCGATGTTTCTCTCTCATCTATGTTTCTAACTCTCTATCCCTCTCCCTTCCTCTCTGTAAAAAATCAGTAAAATATATTTTAAAAAAAGAGGTGTTAATCCCATGCATTGTATCTGGCAAAAGTAGAACTCCACAGCAGTATCTAAATTCAAAAATTTCTATAAAAAAAAAAGTTCTCTATCCTAATCGTTTTTTTCCTGTTACTTTTATTACAAAATTACCACCACATTTCTTACTATATCCAGGACTTTCATTCACTATCTTTAAAAAAAATTAAGGCACATTTTAAAACAATAAAAATTATATTGGATATAATTATAATACTTATGACTTACATATTATATTCCTAAGGGGTAAGACAGATTCCATTGAATCCAACCTATTTACAAATAGTGCGACTGATGACTACAAGAAGGAAAAAAAACATTGATTAGTAATACAAAGTAAAATAAGGTAGCTCTTGCAAAATACATAATGAAGTAACTGAAAGGTTATTGAGTCTATTGCTCCCATCAATTTATAATTATAATATTATAAATTTATAACTGTACTGTGCTATAAATTTATAACGCTGTACTAAGTTATAAATTTTTAACACAGCATAGCTATAAATTCATAACATTTCATTTATCTGGCATCATTGGGTTCCAAAATACATAAATTTTTCAGATACCTCAGCCATTCTTAACCTTTTCTTTAAAAAAAAGTTTTTATTGATTTCGGAGAGGATGGGAGAAGGAGGAAGAAACAGAAACATCACTGATGAGAAAGAATAATTGATCGGCCTGGCCAGCATGGCTCAGTGGTTGAGCGTTGACCTATGAACCAGGAGGTCATGGTTCAATTCCCATGTGGGGTGTGCAGGAGGCAGCCAACCAATGATCTCTCTCATCATTGATGTTTCTATATCTCTCTCCCTCTTGCTCTCTCTCTCTGAAATAAATTTAAAAATATACATTTTTTAAAGACTCATTGATCGGCTGCCTCCTATTGGGGTTCGAACCTGAAACCCAGGCAAGTGCCCTGACCAGGAATTGAACCATGACCTCCTGGTTCATAGGTCTATACTCAACCACTGAACAACACCAGCCAGGCTTTAACCTTTTTAAATTATAGAACCCTTTGAGAAAATGATGAAAGGTAAGGCCTCTCTCCCCAGAAAAGCACCATATTCACCAAATTCTCTGTTCATTTTAAGAGACTCCATGGGGCCCCTAGGATCCATGGAAATTAGGTTAAGAACTTGAAACAATTAGAGCTTTTCTTATATTATTTCAACCATTTTTATAAGAATCATTTTAAAATACACTTTAGTCTTGGCCCTGGACCGTAGCTCAGTTGGTTAGAGCGTTGTCCCGATTACAGCAACGTTGTGGGTTCAATCCCTGGTCAGGGCAACTACAAAAATCAACCAATGAATGTATAAATACTACTAAGTGGAACAACAAATTAATGTTTTTCTCTTTCTCTCTCTCGCTCCCTCCCTCCCTTCCTCTCTTTCTCTAAAAATCAATATACAAAAATAAATTAAAAAAAAATAAAATGCACTTCTGTCTTTTCTACCCTAAACAGAACACAGTGATCACAATGTTCAAGGTCATTTTGAATATCAATCATTGCACCTGCTTTTACTCTGTGACATCTTTAGTATCAAATGATGTGAAAAGAGCAATTTGCCCCAAAACTAAATGGTGATAGGTGACTACTCACAACCCTGTTACCCACACCCTCTCACTTCTACCAAAGAACTTAAACTTGTTTGCAAAAATGTTGCCTTTTTTCCTTTTGGTGATCAGCAGTCAATATGCCTCCTCTCCCTTTTTTCTCCCCTAATTTGTTAGCAAGCAAGCCCTCCATTTATGGAATAAGTACAAGATTTGTTAAAACTATGTCAAAAAGATTGTCTGAGACATGAGAGTTAGTGCATGAATATTATGACATCTAGTCTGGCTCTTCACAGAACATTTTTGCTTACTTCTCTAGATCTCAGCTGTGTTCCTAATAATTTACCAAATAGCATTTTTTTTAATCACTAAAACAAGACAACTTGGTAATCACTTTATTCTTTTTCAAAATTCCATACATTGCCCCTGATAGATCATCCCTCCCCCCAACTGGTGGGCCGAGTATGACGTAACCTGCAGCCTGGACATACCTGAGTACCTAACCATGCACCTTATATGGACTATATATTGAACCACCAATCAGCGCCCGCCGAGTACACTAAGCCCCCATTCCTTCCCATTCCTCCCCTCAAAGGGCGTGTTCACCTCTGCATGTGTTGCTGTTCTCCCCTTGCGAGACAGCCCCGCTGGTCCTTCTCCTCTAATAAAGCCTGTAGTCCTGGTTTTCGGCCTCTGTCTGATCTTTCAGCCCCAAAACTAAATGGTTATAGGTGACTAATCACAATCCTGCAGTTGTATCTAATCATTAATTTTGCAATAGCAACATATCTCAGTTATAGTTTTATAAAGGTGAATAGGCAAAAGTTTCTAAAAAACGGCAGATAGTTAAGGATAATAGTTCTTGTCTAGAGTCCCAATACCGACAAAGTACAAAATATTTGAACTATATTTTTAAGTGCATGTTTGAAACTTATTGTATTTTGAGAGAGGATGAGGAAGAGAAAAAAGAGAGAAACACTGATTTGCAGTGAAAAAGCAATCAAGACTATTCCCCATGTGAAGACACTGAGAGAAGATGGCCTTCTCTAAGCCAGGAAGAGGGCTCTCACCACAACCCAACTATGCTGGCACCCTGATCTGCCACCCCCCCCCCCGCATTAGCATTCCTGTACTCCAGTATCTTGCTCTACTCTTTTTCTATAGCATTTATTGCCCTCTACCATATTAGAGAATTCACTTACTTTGAAATATATGTACCCACAAGAATTTAACTCCATAAAAACAGAACTCTTTGTCAACTTTGTTCACTAATATATTCTACACACTTGGAACAGTGACTGGCATCTAGTTGAGGCTCTATAAATATTTCTCCAGTTATTCAATCTCAGTCTTCGCCTTTCTTCCTAGTACTTGGTATATGTAGCTCAATGTTTACCATACAGTTTATCCTTTTTGCCCACCCATCTCTCTGCCTCTGGATGATACACTGTAAGAGAAGCTATATAATTCTTATAAAAAAATTTTTACGGAAAAAAAGCAACCTAGGAGGGGGAAAGGAAGGGACCAAGATAAAGAGGGCAAGGCCTAGGGGAGGGGCGGAGCCTAGAGGGAAAAGGGTAAGGGAGTGGGGAGCTGAAAGTGAGGGTAAGGGGAGTAGCAGATACAGAAGGGATAGAGCTTATAGAAAAGGAGAAAAGGAGGAACTGTGAAGGAGAGGGGCAGTTGGAGGAACCAAGAGAAAGGGGGAGGAGCCTAGAGCGAGGGAAAGAGGATCAGAGAAAAAGAGAGATTGGGATCTGCAAAGTGCGAGGCTCAGAGTTTAAGACTTTGAGACACATCCACAGAGAGGGCTCTGGCATCCCGGTCCGAGTCAAAGAGCCACGGACCCTGCCCTGCCCCGATGTGCCCCGAGTCCCTACCTGAAACCTTCCCTTCACATCTCCCTCATCCACTCCTGTCCTCACGTTGCAGGTTGCAGTCTCTTGGTCTGCCTCGCAATAGTTGACCTGAGCCAACCTGGGGAGGTATAATGTGGGGCAGCGGCCTGAGGCCCCTGGAGCAGCCCCAGCAGCCACCTCAGCCCAGGGAAGGGTGGACAGAGGTTGGTTCCTGCTCAGCGTATGGGGACACACACCATGAGCGAGATGGGAACCAGTGGAGGGGAGAAGCAAAAAGTGATAAGGAAGAACGTGGGCAGGGAAGAGCCAAAAACAACTAGTGGGAACAGAACTCCCAAGAAGGCCACTTAATCTAGCGACGCACTGGCTGGGAACCGGGTTGCTAGCTTCCTGGTTGGGTTTGTCTGCGCACACAGTACGCATGCGTGCGGGCAGCGTGTTTTGTTTTGTTTTTTCTACCCCGCCTCTCCGACAGCCCCTCCCTCACCCCCCACCCACGGCCAGGCACTTTCCCGTGGTTCCTTGCGGGGGGGGGCGGTGCCTCACCCAGTGCCTTCAGAGCTGCCTCTGGGACAGGGTTGGGGGAAGTGGGGGGAGGCTGTGTGATAGGTCTCAAAATCTCAACATCACAGGATTTCCTGTCCTCCCGAATTTGCCTTTCTCAGTTTCAAAGTAGCTGGGCTACCGCCCCCGCCATCTTCATTTATACCTGCTGGGGGTAGAGGGCGGGGCGAGGAGGGAGAAAAGGGGAAATTCCAGAGCCTTGTTGCACAGTGTGGTGGCTATTAGGCGATTGAAATGCAGCTAGCCAGAAATTAATGTTCTGTAAGTGTCAAATGCACACCGTGTTTCAAAGAATTTGCACAGTAAGAATGCAAAACCTCTCTATTTGTATATTGATTACATGCTGAAATTATAATATTTGGGGTTTATTAAGTTAAAACATTAGAATTGATTTCAGCAGTTGCTTTTATTTTTCAAGTGTAACTACTAGAATATTTAAAATTACTTTTATAGTAGCTGCGTTATATTTCTATTGAACTGCGCAAGTCTGGGAAAGGAGGAAGGAAGGTGATAAGACTAAAGAAGAACGGAGGAGAAAGGGAGTTTCTCTTCGATTTTGAGAGAAAGTTTCTCTTAATGGCAGGGATCTTGTTTTGCAACCTCTGTTAGATTCCTTGTCGCCAGTACCTTCTGCTCCTTGTGCTGGCAAAGTGCTTGTATTAGAACCTAGAGAGTATTGTCGCTATCATAGGACAAAGATAGCAGAAGAGCTTATTTTTCTACCTTGTGTCTCAGAACTTTGGAGAACAAAAGGTCATTCGTTTATGCTGAGACATATGCGCCTCCCCAAGTGCCTTTCTGCCGAAGTTCCCTCCCTCCAAGAGGTCTAAATCTTCTGCTGATTGGCAGGTGGTGATTCAAGATAGACAAAGGCAAAAAAAAAAAAGAAGAAAAAAAAAAAGATAGACAAAGGCAGTGAGATGGCCATTAGCAGAAGCATGTATAAATTTAGCTAGTTAATGCTTGGACTAGAGAGGTAGGAAACGTTGTAAGAAAAATAAAAGGAGAAATGTACAAACAATCAGAATTAGGGGAGTAATGAGAGTGAAAATACTGAACTTTACCAAGAGAATTGAAGAAATCCATATAAAGATTTGGAGAACAGGATAACATGATCAGAAGGGGCATCATCTTTGTGAAGAGAAACAGGAAAAGGGAGCTGCAAAGCAGGAGAGTGATCACAGTTGGAGGTAACCACAGCTTGAAAAAAATCTTGTGTTTCACCACTGCATTACCACAGCTCTCTGGACTGCTTTTGGATGAAAAAGTTTATATGTTAAAATAAACGAGATACTTCGACAGCCTCCCAGGCTTGGGCCCAGGCATCTAGTCATTGCACTAGGACTAGGAAGGCCAGGACTACTGTGGAACTGGGAGGCCTGAGGAGCAAGAGGACTCACCAAGTGAGGGGACCAGTGTATGATTGTATGCCTTTTGTTTCTTTTTTCTTGCCTTGTTGCACTGGCTAGGCTTTCCAGTATGATGTTGGCGCTTCCTGGGGCAGGTGAGCCACCAATGCCACCTACAGGATGCCAGCCCTGCCCCTCTGAAGACATTAGAGAGAAATGAGAAGCAGGAAACATCAGAGGTCAGCATGTTCATGATCCTTTTGGCCTTCATCACCATCTGTCCTCTAGAATTCTTTCCTTAGAACTACTAGACAGAAAATCAGCAAGGATATTCTTTGCCATTGAGGTCTTCCATTAAGGCTCCAAGCTGGGCTTATCTGTTAATCTCAAGAAGTGAAGCATCACCAAATGGTACATCCCCATTTTCAGCAACAAGACACAGTGCTGGTGTAACCAGTGTATGGTTGTTACCAGCTCCAGCCACCTGCCAGGCCCATAGATCAAGGTGACCCTAAGAGTTTGTCTTTTGAGTTCCCACCACCCCCTTCCAAGAAGTTCCAGAGAAGCCTTGTGCAAATCATCCACTAGGCAGGCCTGCCTTTGCCCAGCACTAAGGACTCCCCTCCCCCGTGCACAAATTTGAAGACCTCTTCCTGAGTGAGGCCTGCCTGCCACCTCAGGCCAGTCCTGTATACCTTCTCATGTTGTATGCAAATAGGGACAGTTTTATTTCGTCTTTTCTAATTTGTATGACTTTTGTTCTTTTTTTCTTGCCTTGTTGTACTGGCTAGGATTTCCAGTATGATGTTGAACAGAAGTGGTGAGAGTGGACACTCTTGCCTTGTTCTCCATCTTAGAGGGAAAACATTCAGTCTTTCACCATTAAATACGATATTAGCTATAGGCTTTGAACAGCTGCCTTTTATCAGGTTAAGAAACTACCCTTTCCACCTGGGGTGGGTGGGGGTTGGGTGGATGGGGGCATAAAGAGAGAAAATGGAAGGCATCTGTAACACTGTCAATAATTTTTAAAAAAATAAAACAAAACAAAGGAAGTACCCTTCCCTACCTAGTTTGCTGAGAGGTTGGTTTTTTGTTTTTCTATCATGACTGGGTATTGAATTTTATCCCATTTTTAGCATCAATTTATATGATTGCATGTTTCTTCTTAAGACTATTCATATAGTACATTGATTTTCAAATATTAAATCAGCCTTGTGTTTCCAGAATAAACACCACTATTTTGACTGGTTGCTGTGTAACGAAAGCAACAACAAAACAAATGGAGCTATATTGTGGTGTGGAAGGCAAAATTTGCAAGGCTTTTAAAAGGTAAAATTCAAAGAAATTAATTTCTTAATGTAAGCTATGTCCCAAACTCCAAGGAGATATGGGTTCTACCTCCTGTGCCATTAGGGGTATTTGGGTGGAAAAGTGAAGAACACTTTATTCATTTTATTTGCTTACTTGTCTCTTTCCTTCTACTGAAAGTAAACTTCTTGAGCACAGGATCCATTTCTTCCTTATCTTCATATTCCTAGCGCAAACCCGGGCACTTAATAAGAGCACAGTATGACTCAGAATAAATAAAAAGGGTAAATGAATACCACATAACATGCACTGTTGTAGGCATTTTTATATATTTTACCTCATTTAGAAATAAAAAGAAGATGCAATAAAAAGATGAGAGTAAGTGTAGATAACAAGGATAATGCCCCCTTTATTTATGTACCAGTAGAGTCTGCAAAGTTTTGCCCATCCATTATTTCACATGATCCTCCTAGTGACCATGTGTGGTTATTTTATGTGAGATTACAGAGGCCAGGAGAAGTTAATTTGCTTATCTAAGATCACACAGCTAATACCTATATGAGCAAGTTGAGGCTAGGAAGCAGGTCTCTGATATCTAATACTAGAGGCCCGATGCACAAAATTCGTGCACAGAGGGGAGGTGTCCCTCAGCCCAGCCTGTACCCTCTCCAATCTGGGACCCCACGAGGGATGTCCAACTACCCGTTTAGGCCCGATCCTGGATCGGACATCCCTCTCACAATCCAGGACTGCTGACTCCCAACTGCTTGCCTGCCTGCCTTCCTGATTGCCCCTAACAGCTTCTGCCTGCCAGCCTGATCACCCCCTAACCACTCCCCTGCCAGCCTGATTGATGCCTAACTGCTCCCCTGCCAGCCTGTTTGCCCCCAACTTCCCTCCTCTGCCAGCCTGGTCACCCCTAACTGCCCTCCCCTGCAGGGTTGATCGCCTCCAACTGCCCTCCCTTGCAGGCCTGGTCCCTCTCAACTGCCCTCCCTTGCAGGCCTGGTGCCTCCCAACTGCCCTCCCCTGCTGGCCATCTTGTGGTGGCCATCTTGTGTCCACATGGGAGCAGGATCTTTGACCACATGCGGGCAGCCATATTGTGTGTTGGAGTGATGGTCAATCTGCATATTACTCTCTTATTAGATAGGATAGAGGTCTGGTCCAGGGGTGGGAGCCAGCTGGTTTGCCCTGAAGGGTGTCCCGGATCAGGATGGGGGTTCCCTTGGGGCGTGGGGCGGCCTGAGCAAGGGGCCTGTGGTGGTTTGCAGGCCAGCCACGTCCCCTGGTGACCCAAGCAGAGGCCCTGGTATCTGGAATTTATTTACCTTCTACAATTGAAACTTTGTAGCCTGGAGCGGAGTCAAGCCTCCTGCTCGCTCCGTGGCCGGCAGCCATTTCTGTTGGGGTTAATTTACCTTCTATAATTGAAACTTTGTAGCCTGGAGTGGAGGCCTAGGCCAGCCAGGGCAGGTGGAAAGCTTGGCTTCCTCCGTTGCCAGGGGCAACCCTGGCCTGCTGTCTCCAGCTCCGTGGCTGCCGCCATTCTGTTTGGATTTGTTTACTTTCTATAATTGAAACTTTGTAGCTTGAGTGGAGGCTTAGGCCTGTAATTAGGCCTGCAAGGGCAGGCGGAAAGCTTGGCTTCATCTATTGCCTGGGAAACCTTGCTCTCTGTGACTGTAGCCATCTTGGTTGGGTTTATTTGCATATCTGCTCCTGATTGGCTGGTGGGCATGGCTTGTGGGTGTAGCAGAGTTAAGGTCAATTTGCATATTACTCTTTTATTAGGTAGGATAGTTTTCAAATATAATGGTATTAAAAGAATGTGAAAATGGTAATAAAAAATAAACTCATTTTATGATGTATCAGTAAAATTTCCAACTACATCAACTATGAATGTTTCAGTTAAAAAGCAAGTATAATATTGAGTGAAGCATATGAATCTCAAGTTAGGAGTTACCTTTGACAGTAATGCAAGGAGAAAAAATTGTGATATGCAGTGTCACTCAAACAATTTTCTGAAAGGAAAGAAACACAAGGAATGGCACTTCACAAAAGTTAGTGCTTCAGCCAGGTTAAAGAAAATGTATAAAACAGACTAATGTAACTTATAGGTCTTTAGAGAGAGGAAGGGAGAGAGAGAGAGAGAGAGAGAGAGAGAGAGAGAGAGAGAGAAGAGAAGAGAGAAAGAGAGAGAAGAGAGAGAAACATTGATTGGTTGCCACACAGGCCCTGGCCTGGAGGATCGAGCCCGCAACCTAAGTATGTGCCCTCCCTGACTGGGAATCAAACCCACAACCATTTTTGGTGTACAGGACGACACCCTAATCAACTGAGCCACACTACCGGGGCACTATTAAGTATTTAATAGTTAATGTTTTTCCACATTTTTAACCATTTAGAGTAAAGGTATCCAAGCTACAGTTCCCATCCTCTTTCCAGGTCACTTCAACGGGTACATAACAAAATTAAGTAGTGGAACAAAAGAAGAATACTGTGATCTAGTAGAAACATGCTCTATTTAAGCCATGTTTCTAAATCAGCATATTGGAACATCTAAAAGGGAACTAATGTGTCCCTGTGAGCCAGTTTGTCAGCTCCAGAGACCATATCATACCTTTCACAGTGTGCCAACAGGGTCAGATTAACTTATCCCTTGGGGTTCCTGCCTTGACTCACTTTTTTCCCAAGTTCCCCCACATCTAAATATGTTTCTCTCAAATAGGTAGTGCAAACCTAATTGCATCACACTCTTTAAAAATCTTCACTAGACAGTTCAATGCAATGTGAGGTCCTGGATTGGATCCTGGCACAGAAAAAGAACATTAGTGGGGAAACTGGTGAAATCCAAACAAAGCCTATAGTTTAGTTAATAGTAGTGTACCATTGTTGATTTCTTAATTTGATCATTCGTTATACCATGGTTATGTAAGATGTTCATATTATGTGAAGCTCAGTAAAAAGTATACCAGACCTCACTGTACTGCTTTTGAATGCTTCTGTAAATCTAAAATTATCTAAAAATTAAAAATTGAAAATATTGCACATGTACCTCTCCAGCATCAAACTTCAGTGGGTGGAAGTGGGAAAGGACAAGAGCTCCACTCCCATAATCACTGGCCACCCTCTGATCCTGCTCCAGTGAACTACTTTCTTTTACACTAAGAGGCCATTCTCTTTAACCTCTGAACAGATCCATCATTGTTGTTCCTTGGTCTAGTATGCTCCGCTGACTCTGCCATCCTTTTTTTTTTTAACCTTTTGCTTGGCTAAAATCTTGCTTGTATATTTCAGCCCTTAATGTGAATGCTATTTTTTCCCAGCAGATTATCCCAAACAGCCCCCATTCCATACATATACCAACCACACACACACACACTGAATTGTATTAAGTGCCCCTTGTATATGCTCCCACTGTACCCTATGTATAACTCTAATTTGTCACTTTCACACTGTACTAGAGTCCTGTCTGCCTCCTCCATTATTTTATTGTTAACTCTAGACCTTCTGTCCATACCTATCACTTCCATATAACAAAGCAGCTATTCAAATAGCTTAATTTCACAGGTTTAAACACTTTGAGGGTTAAGTTTTCCATTTGAGTAATTATTCTTGTAATTACTCAAATTGATATACTCTATGATATTATGAGAGTGGAGAGTTTTAGTTTTTTGCTGGAGGAAAAGACCAACAGTAGTTAGCATAATAAATGCAAGAAGTCCATCAGAAGGCTGAAGGACTTTGATATTCAGCAGGGCTGAAATTCTGCATAATATTACTGCTGCTGGCTGAACAGCTAAAGGCAATTCCCCTAACCTGATAATCTTTTATTGTTTACCAAACCTTACCTTTGATATGTGTGTTTGCTTTGCTAAAGGGCAAATGTGTATTGGAGAAAATAAAAAGCCATGGGTCTGGAGATTCAGGGAACCCACTTCACTAGAGGGTGAGGCCTCTGCCTGGTTCCCCATGCCTTCCAAATTTATATTTCTTGTATAGTGTATCCATTTATGTCATAGCCCCTTCTCCAGATTCCTAAACCCTTGCTGCGAAAGACTTCGGCAGTTTTTCCCTTGGTATTGTAGAGTTTCGGACTGAGAATCATATTTCTGCACCAATATCAATTTATCAAAAGGGTACACATATACCCCTGAATTGCATGGAATCATTGCAAAATAATTCCACAATAAGTCTAATTAACATCCATCACCACACCACACATAGTTTAAAAATTTTTTTTTGTGATGAAAAATTTTAAGATCTACTCCTTTAGTAACTTTCAAGTATACAATACAGTATTACTAACTATAGTCACCATGCTTAATTACATCCCCAGGACTTATTTTATACCTGAAAGTTTGTACCTTTTAACACCCTTCATCCATTTCACCAACCCTTCACCTATGGCAACCACCAATTTGTTCTCTATAATCCATGAGTTCCATTTATTTTGTTGTTGTGTTTTTGGGGATTATTTTTTTTGCAGGGACTAATTTTTTTATTTTTTTAAATATATTTTTATTGATTTTAGAGAGGAAGGGAGAGGGAGAGAGAGAGAGAGATAGAAATATTAATAATGAGAGAGAATCATTGATTGGCTGCCTCCTGCATGCCTCCTACTGGGGATCGAGCCCGAAACCCCAGGCCTTGGCCGAAATCAAACCCAAGACCCTTTGCTTCACAGGTTGACACTCTATCCACTCAGCCAAACCAGCTAGGGCCATATATATATATATATATATATATATATATATATATATATATATATATTAGATTCCACATATAAGTGAGATCATACAGTATTTGTTTTTCTTTGTCTGACTTATTTCACTTAGTATAATGCCTCAAGGTCCATTCATGTTGTCCCAAATGGCAAGATTTCACATTTTCCTTAGCCATTTATCCATCAATGGACATTAAGTTTGCTTCCCTATCATGGTTATTGTATATAATGCTGCAATGAACATAGGGATATAGATATCTTTTCAAGTTAGTGTTTTTGTTTTCTTTAGGTAAAGAATTGCTGGATCATATGATAGTTCTATTTTTAATTTTTTAAAAACCTCTGTACTTACCCAAAGCAATCTATAGATTCAATGCAATGCCCATTAAAATACCAATGGCATATTTCACAGACCTAGAACAAACTCTCCAAAAATGTATTTGGAATAAAAAAATACCCTGAATAGTTGCAGCAATCCTGAGAAAGAAGAACAAAGTTGGAAGGATCACAATACCAGAATTCAAGCTATATTACAAAGCCATTGTTCTCAAAACTGCCTGTTACTGGCACAAGAATAGACATAGAGACCAATGGAACAGAACAGAGACCCCGGAAATCGACCCAAGCCATTATGCTCAATTAATATTTGATAAAGGAGGCAAGAGCATACAATGGAGTCAAGACAGTCTCTTCAATAAATGGTGTTGGGAAAATTGGACAGATACATGTAAAAAATTGAAACTAGACCACCAACTTACACCATACACAAAAATAAACTCAAAATGGATAAAGGACTTAAATGTAAGACAGGAAACCATAAAAATCTTAGAAGAATCCATAGGCAGCAAAATATCAGACATATGTCAAACAATTATCTTTACTGATACATCTCCTAGGACAATGGAAACTAAGGAGAAAATAAACAAATGGGACTACATCAAAATAAAAAGTTCTGCACAGCAAAAGAAACCATCAACAAAACAACAGGAAAGCCCACTGCATGGGAGAACATATTTGCCAATGTTATATCCGATAAGGGTTTAATCTCCAAAATTTATAGGTTACTCATACCATTTAACAAAAGGAAGATAAACAATCCAATCAAAAAATAAGCAAAGGACCTAAATACACTTTTTGAAAGTGGACATACAGACATAGGCCAGGAGACATATGAAGAAATGCTCCAAGTCCCTAATCATCCCAGAGATGCAAATCAAAATGACAATGAGGTACCATCTCACACCTGTCAGAATGGCTATCATCAACAAATGACAAGTGCTGGCAAGGCTGTGGGGGAAAAGGAACCCTCATGCACTGTTAGTGGGAATGCAGCCACTGTGGAAAACAGTATGGAGTTTCCTCAAAAAATTAAAAATGGAACTCCCATTTGACCCAGTAATACTACTTCTAGGAATATATCCCAAGAAATCAGAAACACCAGTCAGAAAGAATACATGCACCCCTATGTTCATGGCTGCACAATTTACAATAGCTAAGATTTGGAAACAGCCTAAGTACCCATCAGCATATGAGTGTATTAAAGCATGGTGGTACATCTACACGATGGAATACTATGCTGCTATAAAAAAGAAAGAATTCTTACCATTTGCAACAGCATGGATGGACCTGGAGAGCATTATGCTAAGTGAAATAAGTCAGTGCAAAAAAGATAAGTATACCTCATTTGTGGAATATAATGAACAACATAAACTGATGAACAAAAATAGATCCAGAGACAGAGAAGCATCAAACAGACTAGCAAACCTCAGAGGGAAGGCAGGAGAGTGTGGGAGAACGGTAAGAGATCAACCAAAAGACTTTTATGCATGCGTATAAGCATAACCAGGACACAGACAGTATGGGGGCAGGGACATGTGCTGGGGGAGAGGAGGAGCAGCTGGGGAGAGGTCAATGGGGGAAAAGGGAGACATATGTATTACTTTCAACAATAAAGAATTTAAATTTTAAAAAAAAGAACCTCTGTACTGTTTTTCATCGTGGCTGGACCGGTTTACATTGCCACCAATGAGAGTACACAAGGATTCCCTTTTCTCCACGTCTTTATCAGCACTTGTTTATCTCTTGTTGTTTTTATAATAGCCATTGTAATAAGTGTGAGGTGATATCTCGTTGCGGTTTTGATTTGCATTTCCCTGATGACTCATGATATTGAGCATTTTTTCATGTGTGTATTGGAAATCTATATGTCTTCATTTTATATATCATGATATACTATGTTATGGATGGAATGATTCTATACATCATATGATAGTGTGTGATGTATAGAATTAAGTACTTCATTATTTTAGCAGATCCATTACAGATATTACATACTATGAGTATATCATAATTTATTTTGCATTCCTCTATTAATAGTTATTTAAGTTGTTTCCATTTTTTTCCTCAGTCACTAACAATTCTGTGAAAAACTGCCTTATACACACTATCATGGGCAAAGACGGCAACAAGAAAGGTATGCTCATTTAACTTGATTGTAAATCCGAATTCCCTGGAGAGCTTGTTAAAACTCAAATTGCTACCCTTTCCTCTATCTGAGTTTGTGATTCTATAGGTATGGAGGTGGGGGTCTGCAAATTTTCATTTCTATCAAGTTCCCAGGCAGAGCCTATTCTGCTGCTCTGGTGAACTAACTACATTTTGGGAAGCACTATCCTATGTAGCAAAAGGAAAGGAAGATAGGATAGATAGATATATATGTTTGGTAACCAGAAGATCAGGGATTTCCTATATAATGGCTTCTATTTTCTCTATGAAATAAGAATTGGGGTCAAATATTGAAAGTGTGGGGGCAGGAGGAAGGTGGTACTAGGGTAGGTGGTTAGAGAAGAGTGGAGAAGTTTTAAAAAAATAAACTATTGCAGAAGGTAGGAGAGAGAATTGACCAAAGGGTATGAAGTCAAATTACTGGACAATATTGAAGTCTCATTTGTGATCTGTGGTCTCATTTGAAATCTATAATACAATCATTCTGCTCAATTGTGTGACATTTTCCAGTAGACATGGAGAAAGTAAATTATCAGTGTCACCCAAGACTGAGGTTTTGCCTCCCCAGTGTCTCAAAAAGACATTCAGTACCTCATGCCCAAAACTAGGCATCTCCATTGATTACTCCCTCACTCGCACAGCCTACCCCTTATCAATATAATAGCTAACACTTAATATAATGCTTACTATGCTCTAGAAATGTTATGAATGTGCTGTGTTGTATATATTAATGCATTTAATCTTGACACTTCCTATAAGTACTATTATTACCTTCATTTTGTAAATGAGGATACTGAGGCACAGATAAATTATGGATTTTTCCAAATTCATGCAGCTAGAAAGTGTCAAAGCTGGGCTTTAAACCAGGCATTCCAGCACAAGGGTGTGAATGACCCACGTCCCATGTGGTTCAGGGATCTGGCTCTGGAAGAGGGGCCACATGCAAATGAAAGAGACGAGACAAGAAACAATAATTTGGAAATATTGGGGGACCAGGCAGGAGCCCAGCTCAAGAGGAAGGACTCCGCCTGAGCTCCGGCCTCACCATCCTTTTATTCAATTTGGGATACACCTATAGCCCGTAGGCAGGCAATTTCCAGTAACAGTCAGACTATCTTATCAGTAAGGATTTACATGACTGTCTGGTGGGGAAGTTGCTTCAGCTACCATTATCTGGACTAAACAGTGGGTGTACAGCCCTGACCTTTGCCAGAGCTCAAGGGTCACCAGCCTTCTGGGTTCCTTGTTCACACTTCTCTGCTAGTGAAGACAATGGGCAGCTTCCCTCACAAGGGTCCAGTTCATATGCTATTCTGTGTTGTTTCAACTTCCTAAATATCTTTCTGATATATCTACTCTTCTCCATTTCCACAACTATCTCCATAACCCTAGTCCAAACCATATCATATCTCATCCAGAATACTGCCTTAAACTCCTGAGCAGTTTTCTAGCTTTCATGCTTGCCCCTTTATAACTCATTCTCCACATTGCTACTGAAGCACTTTCAAAAATACAAATTAGCTCAAGTTTTTCTCCTGTATTAAAGCCCTTCAGTGGTTTTCCATCATTCTTAGCAAAAAACCCCCCAAATCCTATTCATGACTTACAAGGTCTTGGATGATCCTGACAGCTTCTTAACCCCCCAACTAGTTCACTTTTCATTATTTTCCCTAAATCACTATGTTCCAGCCATAGTAGCTTCATTTAAGTTCTTAAAATATATCAAATTAGCCCTAACCGGTTTGGCTCAGTGGTTAGAGCGTCGGCCTGCGGACTGAAGGGTCCCAGGTTCGATTCCGGTCAAGGGCATGTACCTTGGTTGCAGGCACATCCCCAGTAAGGGGTGTGCAGGAGGCAGCTGAACGATGTTTCTCTCTCATGGGTGTTTCTAACTCTCTATCCCTCTTCCTTCCTCTCTGTAAAAATCAATAAAATATATTAAAAAATATATATATATCAAATTATTTTCTTCAGTAGAGCCTTTTCACATGCTGTTACTGTTATCTAGAATGTCCATCCTGAAGTTCTTTCCATGAATGGTTACTTTTCTTTTTCTATTGTTGACACTATTGCAAATGTCCCCATTCCTCCCCCTTTGCTCACCTCCACCCAGCCCCTGCCCCCCCTCCCCTGGCCTTCACCACCCTGTTGTGTGTGTCCGTGGGCTATGCATATATGTTCCTTGGCTAATCTCTTCACCTTCTTTTACTTCTCAGCTTCCACGTCACTATTTCAAAGAGATCTTCCGTGACTTTCGTAAGTAGGTTTCCTCCAATTGCACAAACATACTTTTTTTTGTTAATTTATATTATTGCAACTTGCTTTCTTTATAGCAGTTTTCACTATTTTTAAAATTTGTTTTATTGTTTATTTTCTCACACAGCCTTCCATGGGAATGGTAGTTTCATGAGGGCAGGGACCAAGTCCATTTTATTCAACCATTGTATACCAGTCCCTAACATAGAGGCTAACACATAATAGGTACCCAATAAATATCTGAGAAGGCAATGAGTTAATGTATTTGAGGCAGCCAAGTGGTAATGTCAGGAAGTGTGATATGTACATTGAGGAGTACAAGGGAGAGATTTGACATAGGAGTCATAGAGATATTTATCATAGTGGACACCCTGGGAATGGATGAGATTTACCTAAGAGTGAGGATAAATGAGAACACAAGAGGATCTAGGCACAAGACTGAAAAAACTCTAATATTTAAAGATCCACTTGAAAAAAATGAGCTATCAAAGCAGTGTGAGAATGAAGAAATGCTTTTATAGTCAAACTAGTGGCCCGGTGCACGAAATTCTTGTGTGGAGTGGGGGTTTCCTCAACCCAGCCTACACCCTCTCCAATCAGACATCCCTCTCGCAATCTGGGACCTCTGGCTCCTAACCACTCACCTGCCTGCCTGCCTAATTGCCCCTAACTGCCTCTGCCTGCCTGCCTGATAGCCCCTAACTGCCTCTGCCTGCCTGCCTGCCTGATGACCCCTAACTGCCCTCCCCTGCCGGCCTGATCTCATGCCCAACTGCCCTCCTCTGCTGGCCAATTTTGTTCTGATTGGTCGGTTTCTATGCCAGTCAGTATCAAAAGCTCCATCTCTTAGGCAGCCATTGGCTCCTCAGAGTTGACCTAGATTTAGTTCTGATTGGTCAGTTTCTATGCCAGTCAGAGTCAAAAGCTCTGCCTCCTAGGCAGCCATTGGCTCCTCAGAGTTGACACAGATTTGGTTCTGATTGGTCAGTTTCTATGCCAGTCAGCGTCAAAAGCTCCGCCTCCTAGGCAGCCATTGGCTCCTCACAGTTGACCCAGGTTTGGTTCTTTTTTTTGTGGAGGGGGGGGGCTGTTTATTAAGTGGTTATTACAGGGGTCAGACCACATAAGTGGTGTCAGCCCCGGGAATGTGACCTCTCAATGTTGATCACAAAGCCCCCAAGGCTGGTCCTGGTGAGCCCCAAGGTCAGAAATGAAACTGAAAGGCCTTGGTCACATGCTGTTTCCAGGCATCCAGGCTGGGCAGCAGGGAGGAGATGCCCATGATGTGCCAGGTCTCCCCATCGGACACTACTGAGGTCTGGTAGGACAGCAGCTGCACGCCTGCCTCTGCCAGGAGCCCAACCATGGTAGGCAGAATGGCAGGGTTGGAGGGCTGAGCCAGGAACAGGAGCAGGGGCAGACCCCTGTGGAGAGGCACTTCTGGTATGAAGGCAGCTCTGTTGAGTGCCTGCAGCACAAAGCCCACACCCTGGTAGGGGGCACCTGCCAGGGCCACGCTTAGGAGGCCTTCCCCGCATCCTTGCTCTCCTGGCACAGTGGGATTATGGGAGATGGTTATATTGAGGCCGGCCTCCTTCACCAGCAGCTTGGCATTCACCAAGGTCACATCCGCATGATTAGAAGCATCTTTGAGGAGGCTGACAATGACTGCGGGGCTCAGGCAGTTCCCGGCATTCTTCAGGGATAAGCCCTGCGTTACCACCTGGATGGTCCCTTTGGGGGACCCTGCCAGGCTCACATCAGAGTTCCCAGAACTTCTGCCAGACCAATCCAAGGTTTGGTGTGCGGAGAGAAGGCGCTGGTAAGGGCCTGGGCATTCACGACGCCCGCAAGGGCTCTCTCCTTCACCATGTCCATGAACTGGACAGCGATCTCCTCCCCGCAGAGGCTCGAGGCCTCCTTGGTGCTGGCGCCCAGGTGGGGGCAGCTGATGATGTTCTCGTGGTCCACCAAGGCATGGTCCCGAGGCGGCTCCTCCATGAACACGTCCAGCGCTGCACCCGCGCACTGCCCTGACTGCAGGGCCTGGAACAGGGCGCCCTTGTCCACGATCCCTCCGCGGGCGGGCCCAGTTCACCAGTGCACGCCCTTCTTGCACAGGGAGAAGGTGCTGTCGTTCAGCAGGCCTGTCGTGGAGGGCAGGAGAGGGGTGTGCACAGTGATGAAGTCACAGAGGGGCCCGATATCCTCCAGGGGCAGCTGCTGAACGCTGAAGGAGGCCAAGACCTCTGGTGAGATGATGGGGTAGTACCCTACAGTCTTCATCCCGAAGGACTGCATCTGGACAGCCACCTCTCTCCCAATCCTCCCCAGGCCAAGAATTCCCAGGGTCTTTCCATTCAACTCGGTTCCCATTAACTTCTTTCGGTCCCATTTGCCATCCTTCATCAAAGCTGTCACCTGGGGAATCTGCCTGGCCAGACACATGATCATCCCACAGGTGAGCTCCGCAGCACTAAGACTGTTCCCATTGGGCGTGTTCATGACCAGGATGCCCTTCCTCATGGCGGCCTCCAGATCCACGTTGTCCATGCTGGCGCTGGACCTGCCCACCACCTGGAGCTTCTCTGCTGCATTAATGACATCCACGGTCACCTTCGCAGTCCTGCAGCTCAGCTATCAGCTCTTCTTTGCTCAGGTTCTGCTTCTCCACCACCTGCAGCCCTCCATCTTGCAGGATCTTCCTGCAGCAAAGGTCCAAGCTGTCACTGATGAGCACTTTCTGTAGATTTGCGAAGGCCATTGCTGGAGCGGCTGAGGGATCAATGCTCTCCCTGGACAGAAACACCTCTAAGCCCCTAGATTTGGTTCTGATTGAGGCCGGCCTCCTTCACTAGCAGCTTGGCAGTTTCTATGCCAGTCAGCGTCTCTGGGCCTATCAATGGGGCCTGATCAGAAAGGTGGGGCTGATCAGCAGCCCAGGTGGAGTCCTGGAGAGAAATAGAGGCAAGGCTGCTGGCCAGACTGGGAGAGAAAGAGAGAGGCAAGTGCTGGTCAAAAGCTGCCACAGAGTCCCTGCTTCTCTCTTCAGGCCTCTCTCTGGCCCTGATTCGCAGCCCCCTCAGCAGTTAGTGCTGGGGCACCCCACCTGCAGCAGAAAAGCAACCCAGCACTGACTTCTGTTCTGGTCGAGCTTCGGTCCTAATGGTGTTACACCCTGGCTCTTTATTATAGAGATGAACCAATTTTTTCATTCATGTCATCTGGATTTTGTGTTGGGAAGTTCTTTTGACTTTACCTTCAAAATATGTCCAGAATCCAACAACTTCTCACCACATCCACTGCTAGCCCCTTAATTCAAGGTACTATGATAATCATCTTTTGGTAGATCTCCCTGTTTTCACCCTTGCTGCCTACAGTGTATCCTGGACACAGCAGCCAAAGTGTTCCTCTTATGAGGTAAAACAGATATGTTACCCCTCAGCTCAAGGCCCTCCAGTGGCTCCTGATTTCAATCACAGTAAAAGATGAAAGGGAGCAGAATTTGCCACCCCGAAATAAGTCTCTTAGGCATAAGGATTATTATTATTTTTTTAATCCTCACTCAAGGATATTTCTCCATTGATTTTTGGAGAAAGTGGAAGAGAGAGGGAAAGACCAAGCCTGGGCCCATGAGGAGCCTGCAACCAAGTTACGTACCCTTGAGGAGAATCAAACCTGGGACCCTTTGGTCCGCAGGCTGATGCTCTATCCACTGCGCCAAACTGGCTGGGGCATAAGGATTATTTTGAGTTGATGGTTTTTAAAAAACAGTAGACATTTGGTCGAGAATATGTTTGTATATTTTCAGAAAACAACTCCGAGACCATGTGGATTCCAGCAACAGAGAGGAATCAACAGGACTACTCCAGCCATGAAGACAGAAGAGAAGCAGTCCAGAGATGGAAGACACTGATGTGGCCTTCCCATACTAGCAGTTAGCAGCTGTGCATCAATGCAGGTTGCCCAGGACCAAACCAGAGAGTCGGACCTGCATTACCACCATTTGTCCACCATCCCGAACTGTAATGTCAGTGCTGACATGTACACATAAGGAACTGTTGGACATTGAAATTGGGTCTCAAAAGAACTGTTGGCCCAGAAAGAAACTCACTACAGACTGATTCATTAGCCTGTCACCATAACCATTATTGCTTGTCTCATTTTCGGTTCTTATAAGTGTATTTCTAATAGCACATGATCTCACTCATCTAGGGGAAATAATGAACAACATAGACGGATGAACAAGAACAGACCCAGAAACAAGGAGGCATGGATCAGACTGTCGGGCCTCAGAGGGAGGGTAGGGGAGGGTTGGGGTAAAGGGGAGAGATCAACCAAAGGACTTGTGTGCAAGCATATGAGCCTAACCATCGGTTAAGGACAACAGGGGGGTGGGGGCATGTGTGGGGAGGGGTGTGGGATGGGAATGGGGGGATGAGGACAAATATGTGATACCTTAATCAATAAAGAAATTTTAAAAAAACAGTAGACATAGGAAAAACACTGAAACTTCACTATAAATTACCCTTTTGTTGGAGACATTTACATTTAGCAGCGAAATCTCCATTTGTAAGGTTGTCTCCCTCTATGTAGCTGGAAGAGGAGGATTACCAAATCTCTGGAAACTGTCATTACTAGAGAAGGCATTACTAATGGATTTAGGCCTGCATAATGACCATGCCCTGTTAACTGTGATTTTCCTGATAACCTCCCATAACTGTCTCCCCTCTCCCAATCTTCTTTTATCTTTAGCTGCAGATGGTATTTGGGGTAACAACTTGAATCATTTTGGGGAATTACTCAGTTTTCCTGCATCTCTCCCATGTATACAGGAGAAATACATGTCATTAAACATGTTTTATTCATGTTAATCTGTCTTTTATTACAGGGGATTCTCAGACAAAAATCTAGAAACATAAAGGGAAAATTATTTTTTCTCCTGGACAAAGGCAATCTTTGGTCTACAAAGACCTATATGATCTGACACTCTGCTACTTAAGAGCCTTATCTCTTACTACTCTTGATTCCCTCACCCAGTTTCAGCCATACTGACCTACTTGATGTTCTTAGAATATAGTACGTAGCAGATATGCTTCAGTCTTCCTGGCATGCTCTTCCCCCAGGTATCCACACAGTTCCCTCCTCTATCATTGCTTCAATTTTGCCTTCTTAGTGAGGCCAAATTTTTTAAAATATGTTTTTATTGATTTCAGAGAGAGGAAGAGAGAGGGAGAGAGATGAAAAATATCAATGATGAGTCATTGATCAGCTGCTTCCTGCACACCCTTTACTGGGGATCAAGCCTGAAACCTGGGCATGTGCCCTGACCGAACTCAAACCATGACTTCCTGGTTCATGGGTCAACGCTCAACCACTGAGCCACACCAGCTGGGTAGTTAGGCCAACTTTGATCAACCCTTTTAATTTTGCATGCTTCCCCTTCTATACTCCTGACCCTCCTACTTATTATGCTCTATTTTTTTCATATCATTTTCATCTTCAAACATACTTTGTATGTTAGCTCCAGGTAGGCAGAAATTTTTGTGGTTTTGTTCACTGATGTATTTATTCCCAGCACCTAAAACTGCTGGCACATAATAGGCACTGAATAAATATTTAATAAATGAGTAAATGGATGGATGGCCCTCAAAACAAGAATACAAATGCATCTACCCATTTTTCTTCTAATATCTACCCTTTACATTTAAATCTTTGAGCTAGAATTTATCTTGGATTAAAATGTGTAGTATGAATCCATTTTTTTCTCTTTAAATGGCTAATTGTCTTGACACAGTTTATTGAAAAATCCATTATTTCCCACCTCCTCTTTGAAATATTTCTTAAAGCATACTTTGTTTCCTTTCAATTGAGTATTAAGTTTAGTTAAAACACATCATCTCCATTATGAAAAAAGATTCAGTAGGATTATATCTTCATTTGTTCAGCCAGTTCCTATATAGATAATACAACCATATGTTCATTAAAAAGTTTTTTTTTAAACACAGGGAGAAAACTTTTTTTATTAATTTTTTAGAGAGAGAGAAAGGGAGAGGGAGAGAGAGATAGAAACATCACCCCCCACTGGGGAGCTTGGAACCCAGGCACTTGCCCTGATGGGTAACCAAACTGGTGACCTCTTGGTGCATGGGACAACGTTCAATCAACTGAGCCATACCAGCCTGACTCATTAAAAAGTTTTTATTCCTCGTTTGTTGTAGTTAAGTAGGTTATCTTCTGTACGGTGGCTACTGAAAGTGGTTTGAAAAGTCTCCTTTAATCGCATAAAATTCTTTCCTCCTTTTGCTTCCTACCAGATAACAGGCACTTTTACATGTTGGCAGGATCTCTTTCTGCAGTTTAGAGAACAGGCCTAACTGGATGCAGAGTGACCTTATATCTGCCCTTTATGTAAAATTGCAAGGCTGGCAGGAGAGCTTCAATTTACTTATCTAGAGTGATCCCTAGTGGATAACTGAAGATTCTTTCTTTCTTTTTTAAAAAATTTATTTCAGAGAGAAAGGGAGAGGGAGAGAGAGATAGAAACATCAATGAGAGAGAATCATTGATTGGCTGCCTCCTGCATGCCCCCAATCTGGGCATGTGCCCTTGGCCAGAATTGAACCCAGGACCCTTTAGTCCATAGGCCGACACTCTATCCACTGAGCCAAACCTGCTAGGGCAAGGTTATTCCTTAATCATTTAACTGGTTGAAGCTTTTAAAACTATGGCATATTTTTGTTTTGTCTTTTGTTGTTGTTGTTTTAGTATAAAAAAGTGAGCCACAAAGGTAAGGGAGGGTGAGTGGGAAGAGATCAACCAATGAATTTTTATCCATATATGCATAACCCGGGACAAGGACAATGGGGTGGTGAAGGCCTGGGAAGGTGAGGAGGATGGGGAGCCAGCTGGAAGAAGTTAATGGGGGGGAGGGGGGGAGAAAGAAGACCTATGTGATACTTTCAACAACAAAAATTTTTTTTAAATGAGCCCTTTGCAGATAAACTGGGATTAAAGCTAAGACCACCAGTATTCAATATTTAATTTACCAGGTACACATCTCATACTAAGTATCATGGAGGATAAAAAGAACTTGAAAATCATTCAGCAACATTTATTTAGCACTGATTACACTCTAAGGATACCTAGTGGCAAAGTAATATTGCTTGACTCAATCTTTCAGTAAATCATTGAAATGGTATCTGGAGAGAAACAATGTGTCAAGGGAAAAGTTATAGTAAAGAGAAAATTTAACTCGATTTAATGATAATCCAAAGAAAGAAGTAAAGGGAAAAATCTAGACCATCTAATAGGAGGAGGAATGGGATTCAGAGATTAGTTTTGGGCAGTGTGAGACCTGCTTATTGGACTGCAGGTTGGCCAGAGTCTCTCACTCAGCAAGCCCACATGTCTTCTCTGTTGGATTACAACAGCTATACCTTGCTTCCTGACCCTCCTTCCCCCAATACAGTCTCCATACTGCGGCCACCATGATCTCTTTAAGATTAAATCTGATTACCTTGCACAGCACAATTAAAATACAGAAAAGTTCTATCATCTCTAAACATTCCCTTGTGCTGCCCTTTAGGAGTAAAACCATCTCCCCTATACTCTAGCAATCACTAATCTGTTCTCCATCCCTAAAGTTTGCTTTCACCAGAATCCTATCTAATAAAGAAGGAATATGCTAATTGACCCTCACACCATTGCAAATGGCAGCACTCACAGCCAATAAGGAGGGAATAGGCTAATTGCTGCCCCGCCCTCTAACTGACTGCCACACCCTCAAAGATGGCAGCGCCCACAGCCAATAAGGAGGGAATATGCTAATTGACTGTCCCACCCTAAAAATGGCGGCACCCATGGCCAATAAGGAGGGAATATGCTAATTGACTGCCCCACCCTCAAAAATGGCGGCACCCAGTCCCCTCAGCCCTGCTGGGGTGGCAGGAGCGCAGCAAGGCCGGGCCCGAGGCGGGCCCAGCCTTGCCGTGCACCTGCCTCCAGAGTCCCCCAGTTCCCTCAGCCCCCCAGCCACCCAGGGCTGGCTCGAGGTACAGGCAAGCCTCAGATGGCCCCTGCCCAGCTGCCCAGGGCCGTCCAGGGCTGCCCAAGGCTCAGGTAACCAGGGCCGGCCGAGGCTTGTACTGCCAGCAGTGGCAGCAGCAGAGGTGTGATGGGGGCATCACCTTTCCCTGATTGCTGGGTCGCCTCCCGCCCCTGAGGGCTCCCGGACTGTGAGAGGGGGCAGGCTGGGCTGAGGGACCCACCCCTCCAGTGCATGAATTTTCAGGTACTGGGCCTCTAGTCCTACCTAATAAACCAGTAATATGCAAATTGACCGCACCTTCGCTACGCCAAAACCATGCCCACCAGCCAAAGCCACGCCCACCAGCCAATCAGGGCGAGTATGCAAATTACCCAACAAAGATGGCGGCTAATTTGCATATGCTGAGGGAGGGAGGAGTGAAGACTGAGGACAACGTAGAAGGAAGAGGGAGGAAAAGCGGAAAGCAAGGTGGCTGCCAAAGGGAAAGCCTGGGCGGGGCGGGGTGGAGCGGGGCCTGCAGCAGTGGCGAGCGGGTGCAGGCACGGCGGCCGCAAAGGCGGCGGCAGTGCACGCGGCCCCAACGGCTGCTTGCAGGATTCTTCCTGCAAATGGGCTACTAGTTTCATATAAATGGAATCATCCAGTATGTAGCCTTTTGAATTTGGCTATTTCTCTTAGCATTCTACTTTGGGATTTATTGCTGAGTAGTATTCAATAGTATGGATGTACCACAGTTTATTCTTTCTTCTGTTAGATGATTTGACTTTGGATGGTGGGCACACAATACAATATGCCAATCATGTTTCATAGAAATATATATTTGAAACCTATGTACTTATTAACCAATGTCACCCCAATACATTTAATTTTCAAAAGATTTAAAAAAAAAATTAAAAGGCTCCCCTCCCCATTGCCTTCTGATCCAGTCAGTAGGCCCTCTGCCTCCCTCTCCAGCTTGTTTGTCCTGTGGGTCCCCATTCTGTGATACAGCCATAATGACCCTCTCCTACAATTCCCTCAATTAGCTGTTCCCCCTCTCCCTCCCTCTCCTGGTCCTTGGAAGTGCTGCCCCACAATATATAACACTCTCCTCCTTCCCCCACATTCCTGGACATTAACTGCAAAGACAAGAGTGATCTAATCCACAGGGGTGCACATTTCCTTCCTAAAACCTAGGGGGACAGGGACATCTGTTGGCCCTGTTCTGCCCTAGACCAGTGGAGGCCTGGCTTAGAGTTTAGGGAAGGTCCTGTAGTCATTGGGTCCTGGATCTGAGACAAAGAGAATGCCAGTGGCCCTCGGGGCAGGACTTTCCTTGATTCTATCTGGAGGTGCAGATTCTACTGGCTGAACCTGGCACGTAAGTGGTTTTTGCCAACCTGGCCAATTTTCAACTATTGCCAGAGCCCAATCTTTATGGTTGTGAGTACACACACATACAAGAGTTTATTCTTGTATTATTATTAATTATTGTATTAGTTCCCATATGAACAACTATAAACCTACTTTTGCCTATCCCGGATGTGTATTTCATATTATGTGATCTTGGGACTTCTTTTTGTGTGTTTTTTTTAGATTTATTTTTGTTGTGTTGTTTTATTTTTAATAATTATTTATTGTTGAAAGTATTACATATGTCTCCCTTCTTGCCCCCATTGATCCCCTACCCTGCCCCAGGCCCTTACCACTCCATTGTCTGTGTCCAAGGGCCATGCATATATGCAGACAAGATCCTTGGTTGATTACCTCCCCCCCACCCCCTCACCCCCGCATTCCCTCCAAGATTCCACACTCTATTCCATGCTCTTGAGACTTCTTTTTGCATTGTATTCTCTTTTTGGTGGCCTCATTCATTGAGATGGGTTTTTATTACCATTTCTAAAATAACAATTTAGTCCTAATCTCTGAGCATCAGATTTCCCAATCTCTCTCCTCTGCAACCTTTTTGGTAAATGGCCATCACCTGCTAATGGCTTCCTTTTTCCTCAATTCCACCCTGTCCTTTCCCGTCTGTTTCATTAGCAAATCCTGTCCATACTACCTGCCATGTACATCTAACAATTGTTTCCTCCCCATATCCACTGCTACAACCCTAATCTGAGTCACTGTTTTCTTTCCTGATCTGTTTGCACTATCCCATTGGTGTCCCTGCTTCCACACTTAAGCCCCGAAATCTTTTAATGGATTCACTTGTTCTATTTACCTTAACTCCCTCCTTTTATAACCCTTAAATTGCTGTCACCCTGGATCTCTTTCTGTCTCTTGCTACGAGCAAACTCTTAACCCCACTTTATGCTTAGTACTCTTTTCTTTTCCTGAAAAGCTCTTCCCCCAGCTTTCCCATGGCTGGTTTCTTTTTTCCCCTTTATATCTGATCTCCAAAGTCACGTCTTTAGACAGACCTTCCCTGATGTCTAGATCAAATTTGGTCTCCCAAATATTGTCCATCAGAGCTCCTAGTTTACTTCAGCCCTGGCACTAATCACAACACGCAATTAATTGTTTTAATTGTTGTTGTTTTAGCTTTTAAAGAAATTAGAAAAATTATAATTTTTGTAATCCCCCCCAATGGCAAACAAAATACACAATGCCCAGTTAAATTTGAAGTTCAGATAAACAATAATTAAGTTTTTTTGTATATGATACTTACTTAAACTGAAAGTAAAATATCTGAACTTCAAACTTAACTGGGAGTCCTGTATTTTTCTTCGATAAATCAGGCAGCCTTACCCATGGAGGTGCCTTGCCCTTGTCTCACTTGTTCTGGGTTGTATTCTCATAGCCAAGCAGAGCCTACCATTTAGGTGTTCAGTTTATCTGCTGCCTTTTTGTATGCCCCCCCCCCCGATATTTATTTATCAGAATTTTATCCATACACTAAAAATTCTGGTTAAATATATTTTGGGGAAAAATATTTTATCGTCTATACTTCTTTGTTTTCCATTTCTGCAAAATTGTCAGAAGTATCTACCCTCATCACGCTACTTTTGAGAATTAAACCAGTTAAGTGATGTTAAAGTTTAGCAACGTTCCCCGGTCACTAGAACACGCAATTAATTTCAGTTCTTTAGTAAATGCAGCCAGTGAACCATTTCAGCGGGAAGCAAAAACGCGGGTTTACGGCGCACCGGTGGGGGCTGGGAAAACGGTTAGGAACAAGCCCTGGCCAAGAGCTGTGGGCCCGGAAATGGGGAGGAACTAAGAATGAATGGCAGAAAAGACAGCCAATGGGAAGACTGGGAACTGCTCACACCCCTCCCTTGCGTTTCAAATTCTAAGCTCCGTTTTCATCCGGGTCCTTCAGCCTCGTTCCCGGGCAGTATAAAGTTTGCTGTCTCCTTTGTTCGCCCTCGTTGCGCAGTAGTTCCTGCAGGTTCTCTCTTCCGTCTTCAGAGCCGGCGGCCCTCCCTTGTGCTGAGCGGCTAGGAAGCCTCTGTCAGCGAGCTCGTAGGAGCTTGAAACCGTCGTCACCCCTCCGGTAAGTGTGTCCTTTCCTTCGGCCTTTTTCTTGGCACTCTTGTCGTGTTAGGATCTGAGATTATCTCCCAGGAGATGGGGCTGGCGGGCGCCATTTTAAGAACCCAAAGGTGCCGACCTATTTAGATAAAGCAGAGTGTCGCAGGGAAACAAATGTAGTGGGTCCGTTTAGTTGTATGCTTGGAGAAAGTTTGACTGTCGCCTGCCGGGCTGGTGGCGGAGGTCCGGGTTTTGGCTGGACGAGGAGACCACGCCACCGCGGTACCTGCATTGGGATGGCGCCGGCGCTACAGATAAGCACGTGCAGTTTTACGCGGGGTCCTTGTTCATTGGTGGGGCCTTGAAGAGGAAGCCCTTTGAATTTTCCCAGCCACTGCTGATGGTAAAAGTTACTCCTCTGACCGGTGCCGGTTGTTCTGGGCCGAGTCCAAGTGTCGCCATTTTGTGTTTTCCACGCGGTTTTTAGTGACGGTTTTAATTGGGTTCTGCTGCAGCCATGGAATGTTGTACATTCCAGTGCGCGATTTCATGTACCGTTATTTAATAAGAAATTATATTGACACTTTCTAAGGTTCTTGTGACCTTTTTGGCGGGCCACGGACTGTTGAAGAACGGGAGGCATAACTTGGCTCAAACTTTAAATTTCTAAATAAGTTTACCAGGGAATCCTAATAAGGAAATAGAGTCCTCTGAAGAGAGCTTGATGTTAAGGACTTGCGTCTGGCCTGTGTGTGACCTTGAATGAGTCGATAGTCTTCAGGGTAATTAGGATGTAATTGTTTAAAAAGCTACAATTTTGAGATTAAAACAAACTTGTAAATGTTGAGTAGCCGTTACTAGATTAACACTGCCAGGGTGGATTAAGGGTAAACGCATAAATTAAATTGATCCTTTTAATCAGTTTAATAGAAACTCGCTATGGCTTAAGTAGTTAATTTGGGTTTCCTGCTTAGAAGAGATCGATTTTGGTGTCTAGTTATTAAGGAATAATGGTTTTAGAAAAATAAAAGAAATGCACTCTGATAAATTCATGTGTCCGATAAACTTGGAACTTTTCCCAGTGACATACTGTATATATTCTTTTTCTATAGACTCTTACCCAGGGGGTAAACATGGTTGAAGCTGATCGCCCAGGAAAGCTCTTTATTGGTGGCCTCAATACAGAAACAAATGAGAAAGCCCTTGAAGCTGTATTTGGCAAATATGGACGGATAGTGGAAGGTGAGTTTATCTGAAAGTATTTGCAGGGTTATTTTGTAATTAAAAAGGGAAGCTATGATGAATTTAATTGCAATGATCGTCTGAAATGATAATGTATTTTGTCCTCTAAGAAGTTCTGAGCTTTCTTTTTTAAAGATTCACTTTTGCTAATTCATTTGAACCAGAATAACACTTCCCCCTTTCACCCCCCCCCCCCGCCCGAAAATGACTTTTTAGTACTCTTGATGAAAGATCGTGAAACCAACAAATCGAGAGGATTTGCTTTTGTCACCTTTGAAAGCCCAGCAGATGCTAAGGATGCAGCCAGAGATATGAATGGAAAGGTGAGATTGTCTGCATACTAATGCAGTGTTTCCTAGTGCATAAAATAGCCAAGTCAGGCCTTAAGGCATGGCATCTCTTGAATTTTGTTTTTGGTGTATAACTTTCTAGGACCCTGTGATCGTAACCCTTTGTAATTTTATAGCCAAATTTACAGGTAATACTTTAGCAAGTCTTTCAGTTCAGAATAGTGTGTGCTGTTTATTTTATCTGGGATTTATAAACTGCTTTAATAACTTGGCTTTTCCTTTTGGTTATTAGTTTTGATAAGTTGATAGCCGGCCTTGTTTTAAAATTTTATCCACCAATAGTGCAGTAGGTCCACCTTGTTTGGCTCATATCATTAGGATCAGTCTTAAAGATGAGTAAGCATTTTAAGTAAATGGAAAAGTAACACCATGACTGTTTGCATTATTTTTCTTAGATTAATTAGCAAAATTTACCTGTAATTACATTTTCAAGGCCATTGCTGTCAGTGTGCAGTGGATATGCAAGTTCTTTTTAAATGATGATGTAACTAACCACTTAATTATTTAGTCCTTAGATGGAAAAGCCATCAAGGTAGAACAAGCCACTAAACCATCATTTGAAACTGGTAGACGTGGACCACCTCCACCTCCAAGAAGCAGAGGCCCTCCAAGGGGTCTTCGAGGTGGAAGAGGAGGAAGTGGAGGAACCAGGGGACCTCCCTCACGTGGAGGGCACATGGGTAATTTGGATCTACCTCATGCTTGGTGTTTAAGTTAGGAACTGCAAATCCATAACATGTGTGCTTTGTATAAGTCTTTAAGGGCTCCAGCTTTTGAAATTGAGACCACATGCTTATCTACCAAAGTGATAGTGACTTAAAAATGGGGCATCAAATCCTAAATTACATACTGTATTTTTAAATGATGGAAAATAAACTATTCAAATAGTTCATTCTAGGAAAAAACACTTGCAAAAAGAATTTTTGATAGGCCTAGCTGATTTGGCATACGAAAATTAAACAATTTATCAGATAAAATTTTTAAGATTATCCTTTTTTATTTCACTAGCCTATATAGATTTCATGCTCAGTATTTTCTTTTTTGTTGTTAATCCTCGCCATTTTTTTAAATATATTTTATTGATTTTTTTTACAAAAAATAAGGGAGGGGGGAGTTAAAACATCGGTGAGAGAGAAACATCAATCAGCTGCCTGCACACCCCCTATTGGGGATGTGCCCACAACCAAAGTACATGCCCTTGACCGGAATCAAACCTGGGACCCTTGAATCCACAGACCATGCTCTATCCACTGAGCTAAACCAGTTAGGGCCTCAGTATTTTCTTAAAAATATATTTTTATTGACTTCAGAGAGGATGGAGAGAGAGAGAGAGAGAGCAACATCAATGATAAGAGAATCATTGATCTGCTGCCTCCTGCATGTCCCCCACTGGGGATCGAGCCTACAACCCCAGCATGTGCTTGGACCATGACCTCCTGGTTCATAGGTTGGCACTCAACCACTGAGCCGCACAGGCCGGGCACATGCTCAAATCTTGTATGTGTGAAAACTAAAGCAAGATTCCCCAACTAAACAAATATTCTCAATGAAGCAAAGAACTTTTATAGCCTTTTCTTGATTCTTGTGAATATTAACATTTTTGTTTTCTATTCTAATGTAGATGATGGTGGCTATTCCATGAATTTTAACATGAGTTCTTCCAGGGGACCACTTCCAGTAAAAAGAGGACCACCACCGAGAAGTGGGGGTCCTCCTCCTAAAAGATCTGCTCCTTCAGGACCAGTTCGCAGCAGCAGTGGAATGGGAGGAAGAGGTAAGTTTCCATTTATGACAACCTATCCTGTCACCATAACACGAAAGATTGAGAGGTGAATCCTAAAAATTATACTTAAAACTGACTTACAGACCCCAGGTGATCTAGCTACATGCAGTAAATATGCATTAAAAAGAATTTAGGTGTGAATAGAAAATTTTAGAGAACAAAATATGATATAGTTCTAAGTCATATGTCATTGAATCACGATTTTTCATTGCTTGACTATAAATTCACATTGCATTTTCTATCTGAGTATATTTTAATAATGGTTTTTCCTTAAGCTCCTGTATCACGTGGAAGAGATAGTTATGGAGGCCCACCTCGAAGGGAACCCCTGCCTTCCCGTAGAGATGTTTATTTGTCCCCAAGAGATGATGGATATTCTACTAAAGACAGGTAACCGGAAAATGTAATAGCTCCCTCTTACAAATGATTAGTGTTGAAGGGAAAGCTCATCCAAAGCATCAAACAAGTTATTTTTGTTTTGGTAGCTACTCGAGTAGAGATTACCCAAGCTCTCGTGATACAAGAGATTATGCTCCACCACCAAGAGATTATACTTATCGTGATTATGGTCATTCCAGTTCACGTGATGACTATCCATCAAGAGGCTATAGGTAAGTCACTTTGCTTCCATGATTTTGCTGTAAAATGTAAAAGTTGATGCTCTGGGGCTTACAAGTTTTTCTCTTTAATTTAGTGATAGAGATGGCTATGGTCGTGATCGTGACTATTCAGATCATCCAAGTGGTGGTTCCTACAGGGATTCATATGACAGTTATGGTAAGATACTGGTTTAGTGTCTTTGAATATCACCAGCTTGAGTTTTTAGGTTCATGAGCCAATTTACTAGGCTGTGTGGTGCTTGCTTTTAAAGGGATGTTTGCTTGCTTTTAAGGGAATAACTATCAGCTGGGCTTTTCCTAGTTTTGTGAGGGGCTTTTGTTGTTGTTGTTGTTGTTGTTTTTTCTATAAGTTTTTTTTCTTTGAGGCTGTTTGCTTGCTTTGGAGGGGGATTTTGCTTGCTTAAATTGGCAGCCTTATGTGTTTTCCCCCAACAGTGCAAATACAATTTTAAAATTTTATTAACAACAACAAATGTTTACCATTCCAATATGAAGGAAAGTCTACAGTTCAAAATTGCAACTTATCACTGGAAAGTGGCTGAGTGTCTACTATAAAATAACAAGCTGTCTGGAATATCCTCTTGAAATACACACCGTCTTCAATCTTTTCAAACAAACATTAAAACCCATCCATTTCCATATCTCAGCAAATGAGCAAATCCCTGTTAATGGCCAGCAATGGCAGAGTTTAAAACCTCCCAGTTGAGAAAGTAAAAGTTTAATACAGAAATTCTGTAAATTCAGATTTAAATGTTGTATATATACAATTTATAGTGTTGCCATATTACCTGACCATTGACCCTGCAGGTAACTCACGTAGTGCTCCACCTACACGAGGGCCCCCGCCATCTTATGGTGGAAGCAGTCGCTATGATGATTACAGCAGCTCACGTGACGGATATGGTGGAAGTCGAGACAGTTACTCAAGCAGCCGAAGTGATCTCTACTCAAGTGGTCGTGATCGGGTTGGCAGACAAGAAAGAGGGCTTCCCCCTTCTATGGAAAGGGGGTACCCTCCTCCACGTGATTCCTACAGCAGTTCAAGCCGCGGAGCACCCAGGGGTGGTGGCCGTGGAGGAAGCCGATCTGATAGAGGGGGAGGCAGAAGCAGATATTAAAAACAAAACTTTGGACCAAAATCCCTGTTCAAAGAAACAAACAGAAAGTGGAACCTATTCTGTCATAACTACCCAAGGACTACTAAAAGGAAAAATTGTGTTACATTTTTCAAATTTCCTGTTAAGTTCCCCTTTCATAATTTTTATGTTCTTGTGAGGAAAAAAGTAAAATATGTTTGATCTTATGACATTGCTTTCAACAAGCAAATGTTAAATGTGTTAAGGCTTGACTTGTGTACTAGTGTTGTCATTTTCCAAGTAAAAGTGTCCCAAAAGGCCACTTTCTAATTTTTTCCCCCCAGTTAATGAGGCAAGCAATTCTAAGATCTACAAACATTTAGCCATCTAAAATGGAGAGATGAATCCCTCTGCCTATACAAACAAGCTAGCTATTAGAGGGTGGTTGGGGTATGCTACTCTTAGGATATCATTACAGTCTTCAAACTGAAATCTCAAATGTTATCAGTATGAAAAACCTGAGATCAGATGCTTATGTAAAGAAAGTGCTATTCACCCAGTAAACCCAAAACAAATAGTGCTGGCCATATTTTGTCTTTCTGACATTTCCTTGGGAATCTACAAGAACCTCTCCCTCCCCCCTCCCCCAATAAGATCATTTAAGTGTGTGTTAAGCAACTACAGAATACTAAATAAAAAGTTTGGCCAAAACCAACCATGAAGCTGCAAACGGTGCTTGCTCTTACTGTTTCAAATTTTTGCAACTCTGTAGTGTCTCACTTTTAAGGAACAGCTTGATTGCAAAGGAGAAAATAGATAAGCAATGAAGTTATCTCCAACTTCTCAAAGGCTTATGACTTCTAAAAAGTGAATCTATCAGCATTCCACATCAGATTTAAAGCATCAAATGCCTGTGAAACAGCAAAGATGGTAAGCAAAGCAAACTAGTTTTTCCATCTAAGTCGAAATTGAACACTTCCTCATAGTACAGTGAAACATACTGTACCTCATGGCAGTGGAAATGCTTTCTAGATTAAAAAAAACTTTTGGAAAAGCAAAGTGTTCTATAGCATATTAGAAGTTCTCCAAATTCAACTCTTGGATTTTTTTTTTTAAAGCATGTATGACACTTAAAGGCCTTTAGTACAGCTGTTTACCAGTAGCCACCTGGGGCTTGGGAGGGGGTAACTTAAGTTTTTGATGAAGACCTTTAAACATGCTTCACATATTTTAACATTTTTAAATTAGATTTTTAGTCAATGTAGGAAATGGCTTAAGTTTGGGGTGCCCCTCTCCCTACCCCTATAAGCCATTGCAAACTTGACATTTAGTTGGATGCCTGACTTGTTTTTCTGTGAAACTACACTATGGAGAAAATCTATTTGCAAGTGGTCTTTAAAAAGCAAAACCTGAGGCAGCATGACCCAGGTCCAGCCACGAAGTTGAAAAAGATGCTCTTGAATATAGTAAACTTGAAGACCTCCAACTAAAAATCCTTGTACTGCACATATTCCTTCAAATAAGTTTTGTCCGTTCAACTTATGGATTTAACATGGCAGTGCACCATTGGAACAGAATGAGAATCCATAAGCCATGCAACTTAACCATTTAAGCCATTCCAGTCCATCCCAAGCCAGTGAATCTTCCACCACTTAAGAGAAATAGTAGACCATGAAATACCTTAAGCTGCAAGTCTGAACTTGCCTTTTCTTTCTGGCAAAGGGGGCAGTAAGTTATAGGCAAGTTTTGAAGTATTTCTGACTAGAGATAACTAGTTACCTATTTAATTTTTACAGGTTGAGGATTATGGTCACGGAATGCTGATTTATTCACACTAGATAAAGCTGACTAAAGTTGGCAGCAAGAGAAATCAAACGCTAAGGTAAGTTTCAAAAGCATGGTAGCTTTTATAGGTTTAAAGACAAGCTTTGCCACTTTGCATGGTTAGGGTATTGGTACATTGTAAAGGGATCAAGTTAAGTGCTGTAATGTGCAACACCTTGCATATTAACTGCTGATTTGAATGTAGGGTGAAGCTATTTTAAACACAGGTATAGTTCTGTTCCATTATGGCTCAGTCATGTAATGCTTCGCTATTTTTCAATGTATAAAATTGGTTAGTGCTATTTCTGCATAAGCAGTTGTTGACTGGAGATGTATAGATTATGTTTTGGCAAATGAGCAAGCTTCCTATTATCAGTACCTGATTGATTACAGCACGCAGTACAAATCCACTAAAGGGAGACTAGATGCAGCTGCCAAGTTCCCAGTTTGAAAAACAATTTTATTGGTGTAATGATAGTTATATAGTCTTGATTACACTAAATTGATGCTTACAGGAATTGTACTGGGTATTTATGGTTGCTTTTAGAGTTTACAACTTAAAGCAAATGCATTGTTGCCAGTAAAAGCAACAAAATAGCATGTATTTAAAGAATAGGTAAGGGAGAGAAATTGACCTGATCACGTGCTTTTCATTTTACAGAGTTGTTGAAGCAGAAGAATGCAGAATGTGCATAAGGCACAACAGTTGCATAAGCAGTGCTCATCAGAATTGGTTTGGTGCAAGCAATAGATTTTTGCCTTCAAGGGTTCCTGTTGGACAAAAGGCATCAGTGTTGGTTAGCACTCTTAACTAGGGAGTGGTAGATACTTAAGTAATAATTGACAGATGGAGAAAGGGGAGCAATTAAGGAAATTGGTAAGTGGAGATAGTGAGGAGCGCTTATGGTTCTTTATGTAGATTTTATAGCTTTGGCTTTCATTGTTTAGCCAAAGTCATTAGGAACAACTTTAATTTAGAACTTCCTAATTATCAATGTCAGAAAGTTAATTAGAAAAACGAAAGGCATAAGCGGTAGCTCTATCTGATTTTCAGCAAGTGAAACACTCTGCTCTTATCCAGAACTGGGGCTAAGTCATAAAACAGCTAAAGGAAAGAGTAATATCTGGAAACATGGCTGAAATGATTGAAAGCACATTTAAAAACGAAACAAAATTGGGCCACTTGGCTTTTTAAACTGTATTTTTGTTAGCCTATGTTACCCCCACCTATCTTGGAAACAAATCCGAATACAGCTTCATTATGTTGGAGATCAGAGCCAATAGTATAAAATCTGTTCTCAAAGGAAACAGTTGAGTTGTTGGGTTAGAAAAATCAACTCAAGAATTTTTGCATAGTAAAATAGCAGTACTATCATATCCAACATTTGTGATTGTGGGAAATAATTAAGAAAGGTGTAACCCTCATTTGACAGGCTCTTAATCACAGATCATGAGGGTATTGGCCAAATTTTAAATGGCTGTTGCACTTACATAGCTGTCTTCCTCAATCCTATAATCTTAAATTACTTGGGTTTATGCTTTTGAGTCCTGAGATTTTATTTAGATATCTTGAAGATAGTGTAGAACATTGAGATTAATTATAGTAAATATCAATACTAAATTCAAATTAGGAAGTATGCTTAAATGACCAAGACAGCCATTTGGCAAGTAGTTTACTGACCCAGTAGACTTAATTCTGCTCTTGTTGGAAAAGAATTGATCTTGATATTTCTGGCTTTATACTGGCTGTAAAAACACACAAAAAAAAACCACAGAATTGATAGTGTTTTCCTTGTTTATTTGAATATAGAACATAGGTATTATAGATCACTTCTCTTTTTGGAATGTTTTGTATTTGAAACTTAATAAAACTTAATATGCATTTTTGTGGTCCTGGGTTCTTATTTGCAATAAGGAATTTATTTAGACTTTTTTTTTTTTATCTGAGAGGCTGGGAGAGAGTCCTCAATGATGAGAATCATTGATTGGCTGCCTCCTGCAAACCCCCATCCTCCACTGGTGATCAAGCCTGCAACCCCAGCATGTGGTTTGACCAGGAATTGAACTGTGACCTCTTGGTGCATAGGTCCACTCAACTGCTGAGCTACACTGGCCAGGCTACTTTACTTTTAAATATGACATTAACTTGGTCCCTTCCCCAAAACGTTCTCATCCACTGTTGGCACTTGAGCAGTTATTAAGGAACATAGTCACTGAGGTGGCCTATTGCTGTCACTGGACTTGGTTTCTTTGGGGAGTGAGCTCCATGTAGGCATCAAGGTAATTTGTATGGTTTCATTTAATCCTTACCCTGAAGTGAAATGGGGGCAATAACAAATTAGGAGCTAAAATAGCAAAGATGTACTGTAGTGCTTTTAATCTTACTTAACTCTTGGGAAAATTGGTATGGAAACTTCTAGGCAGTGAATCCACCTTGGACTAAAGTCCTTCAGCATTGCTGTTAAACCAGCACATGATTAATACGTTTCTGTATTCACAATTTTGTTTCTCTGTCTGCCAGTTATATATACATCTGACCTCTGATACTTAATGCCAAAACAACTTAGTAACATTTGTCCTTTGTTCAAGGGAAAACCATGGACTGAGGTATTACCAGGTCCAAGAAACTAGGTTAGGTGAGCTATCTAAAGTTGAGTTGGAGGATTGTGATTGGTGTATGTTAAGGTTTCATATAAATATAGACTGACATGGGCTTAGATTTGTGACATGGGCCAGGCCACTGGGGCAGCTTCCATTTTGTGGTTCCTAATATACGAATTAACTTACCTAGCACCTAAAATAGGGTATTGCCTTTGGGTTATAGCCAGTTGCATGGAACTTGAACCACATGGAAAAGGAATGCTAACTACTGAGTATTAGGATGGCAGAAAAAGGCCCAAGTATTGTCCTTAAATAAATAACCTCAGCCTATAATCAGTTCCAGAAAATTGTCATCCCAGTCAACAGCATCTCCCTCCCCCGGAGAAGCAATGATATCACTGTAGAATGTTTTTGCATATTTTAATAACTTCATTTAAGTCCTACATGAATATAGTTTTTGTGTGTCTGCTTTCAACATGTTTTTGAGATTGTTATAATTGTGGGTAGTAGCTCATTTTTTGTTGTTGCAGAGTAGAATTTCAGTGTATGCTTTATGTGCATAGTATGTCCATTCTATTGATGTCATGTGGCCTATTACCAGTTTTGGGCTATTGACTAAAATTTATGAAGAGTTCTGGTTGCTTTCCAACACTTAACTGATCTATTTTTAACCATTTTTGAGTTTAGTTGGCATGCAATAATAGTTTCAGGTGTACGAAATAGTGATTCGATATTTATATACCTTACAAGGTGATCACCACTAAGTCTAGTAACCATCTGTCATTGCATACTTATCACAGGATTGATTATATATATTACCCTTACACCTTTTTCACCAATTCCCCTACACCTCTAACCATAAGTTTATGTGAGGTTTTTAAAAATTCTTTATTGTTAAAAGTATATGTCTCTTCTCCCCCCTCCCCATTGACCTCTCCCGCCCCCCAGCACATACCTTCACCCCCCACCCCCTACTGTCTGTCCATTGGTTATGCTTCTATGCATGCATACAAATCCTTTGGTTTATCTCTTGCCCCCCCCCGCCCCCGCCTTCCCTCTGAGATTTGATGGTCTGGTCTGTTCAATGCTTCTATGCCTCTGTATTTTGTTTCTATTTTTGTTTTGTTTGTTCTTGGTTTAGTTTTTTACTTTCCACATAAAGTGAAACCATAAGTTATTTGTCTTTCCATTATGATTTTTTAAAATACATTTTATTTTTTTAAAGAGAGGAAGGGAGAGGAATAGAGAGAAACATCAATGCGAGAGAAACTGATCAGCTGCCTCCTGCACACTCCCTACTGGGTATGTGCCTGCAACCAAGGTACGTGCCCTTGACCGGAATCGAACCTGGGACCCTTTAGTCCGCTGGCCGACGCTCTATCCACTGAGCCAAAACGGTTAGGGCTCCATTATGATTTTAATTCGCATTTCCCTTAATGACTGATACTGAGCACTTTAAAAATATTTTTTGGGATTTTAAATTTACAGAAGTTGCAAAGATAGCATAGAGTTCCTATATATCCTTCACCAGTTTGCCCTGATTTTAATCTTCTATAACTGGTACATTTGTTAAAACTACGAGATTAATATTGGAATATGACTTAACTAAACTTCAGACTTCAAATTTCACAATTTTCCCACTACTATCTACATTCCAGGATCCAATCCAGTATGTCACATTGTATTTTATAATGGGGCAGTTCCTCATGTTCTTATAGCCATCTGTATATCTTTCACAAACTGTGCAAGTGTTTTGTCAGTTTCAAAAAACTGGATGGTCTTCCTTTTTTTAAATTTATTTTATTTTAGAGAGAAGGGGGAGAGAGACAATGATTGGTTGTCTCCAGCACACACCACAACCTGGGCATGAGCCCTTACTGGGAATCAAATTAGCAACTTTTTGATGCATAGAACAACGCTCAACCAACTGAGCCATACTGTCCAGAGCTGGATCATCTTTTAAATGTTGCAAATATTAATGTATTCTGGATACAAGTTGTCTGTTAACGTGTTGTGAATATTTTCTAGTCTTTGTCCTGCCTAATTTTTTTTGTAATCCTCACCTGAGCATGTCTGTTTAAAATATGTTTTTATTGATTAGAGAAAGGAAGAGAAACATGGATCAGTTGCCACACACACCCTGGCTAGGGGTCCAACCTGCAACCTTGGGTATGTGCTGTGACTGGGAATAGAACCGGCGATCTTTATATGCACGGGATGATGCTCCAATCAACTGAGCCACACTGGCTGGGGCTTGCCTATTATTATTGACTAGAGGCCCAGTGCAGGAAATTCGTGCATGGGAGTGGGAGGTGTCCCTCAACCCGACCTGCACCCTCTCCAGTCTAGGACCCCTGTGGGATTGGGCCTAAACTGGCAGGCGGACATCCCTCTAACAATCTGGGACCGCTGGTTCCTAACCGCTCGCAGGCCTGATTGCCCCCAATTCCCCTCCCCTGCCGGCCTGATGGCCCACAACTGCCCTCCCCAGCCGCGACCCGCCTCCAGTGGAGACACAGGGACCAGCCTCCATGAGGCCTCCTCCATGCCATGCAGAGCCCCAGGACTCACCACACAGAGTGGCCACTGGGCCCTGCCTCCGCTGTGCGCGTGGCCATCTTGTGATTGGCGTCACGTGAGGGTGTGACTCCACCTAGGCTTTTATTATATAGGAGGATGAGCAATTTATCAAATTTTATGGTTATTGCTTCCTATGACCTATTAAAACTGTCTACTTTGAGGTCATTTAAGATTTTTTCTGTCTTCTACATACAGGCTTCAAGTGAACAATTCAGTATTTGCATACTGTCTGGTGTGTTCACCACCCAAAGTCAAGTCTCTGCATCCCCATTTATCCCTCCCACTTTCCCTCTGGCTATCACCACACTGTTGTCTATGTGTATTAAACTAGACTACCAGGCCATTGTAATCAAAACAGCCTGGTATTGGCATAAGAGCAGGCATATAGATCAGTGGAACAGAACAGAACCCAGAAATAAACCCATATCATTATGGTTGATTAATATTTGACAGGGGACAGGAGCAAACAATGGAATAAACAGTTTCTTCAATAACTGATGTTGGGAAAATTGGACAGGTACATGCAAAAGAAAATAAGACTAGACCACCAACTTAAACCATACACAAGAATAAACTCAAAATGGATAAAAGTCTTAAAAGTAAGTCACAAAACCATAAAAATCCTAGGAGAAAACAGGCGGTAAAATCTCAGAGAACTCATAGCAATACAGGAAAAAAATAATGTGGCTACACCAAACAAGCTGCACAGCAAAAGAAACCAACAAAATGAAAAGGGCAGCCCATTGCATGGGAGAACATATTTACCAATGCTATATCTGATAAGTGGTTAGTTTTAAAAATACAAAACTTACATAACACCAAAGCATATAACTCAATTAGAAATCTGGCCAAAGGGCCTGAATAAACAGGACATTCAGATGGCCAATAGATATGAAAAGATGCTCAATGTCATTAACCTTTTGCACTCAGATTTCGAGTGTGACTCGACACGGTTAGCATCGGTAGCAGGAATCGAGAAGAAAGCAAGCGAGTGCAAAGGGTTAATCAGAAATGCAAACTAAAATCACAATGAGATATCTCATGCCTGTCAAGGATGTCGTGAAAGGGGAACCCTCATGTGCTGTTTATGGGAATGAAGACAGGCACAGCCACTGGAAAACAAGTTTCCTCAAAAAATTAAAAAGGACTACCTTTTGAGCCAGTGATCAGACTTTTGGGAATATATCTGAAGAAACCCCAAACACTAATTTGAAAAAAGATATGTGTCCCTATGTTAATTGCAGCATTATTTACAATAGCCAAGATCTGGAAACAACCCAAGTGCCGATCAATAGAGTGGATAAAAAAGCTGTGGTATATTTACACAATAGAATACTACTCGACTATAAAAAGAAAATCTTATCTTTTGCAACAGTATGGATGGACCTGGAAAGTATGCTGAGTAAAATCAGTCAAACCAAAAGATAAATACTATATGATCTCAATATGTGGAATCTAATCAACAAAATAAAGTAGAAACATAGAACAGACTGACAGCTGTCAGAGGGAGATTTGGGAGGCTGGGTGAAAAATTGTGAAGAGATTAAGGAAAGTGATGTTTTAACTTATTTGTTAGGTCTATAATCCATTTTTATTTGATTTTTTTTATGATGAAGTAGCATTTGAAACTTATTTTTTAAAACATCGATATAAGCCCTAGCCGGTTTGACTCAGTGGATAGAGCGTCCTGCTTTGGACAGTCCCGGGTTCGATTCCAGTCAAGGGCACATGCCCTGGTTGCAGGCTTGATCCCCAGTCAGTGGCGTGAAGGAGGCAGCCAATCAGTGAATCTCTAGGCACAGGAACTGCTCGGGATGAAATTTAAAAGTCTAACGGACAGCCCTTCATCCGCATTGTGGGCGAGTCCATCCTTGACTGCTAGGTGGAAACGAGAGACTCGAGGGAGAGAGAGAATGAGAAAGTAAAGCTTTCAAAGCTCCCCCGCCCCAGCATCCCCACCCCACGGGTGGTCCTGATGCAACCTGTCCCTGTCCAGCACACTAGTCATGGGCCATCATTGATGTTTCTATCTCTCCCTCTCCCTCTCTGAAATCAATAAAAATAAACTTTAAAAAAGACAAACATGGATATCCATTTATTTTAGCATCTTTTATTGAAAATCTCAGTATATTTGTAGGAGCCATATATACCTAGGTACATTACTGTACTTTTTCTTATTAGTATGTCTACCTTTTTCTTGATTACTGTAGCTTTATAGTAAATTCTGTAAAGATACTATTTAAAAAATGTTTTCTTCCTTCAGAGTGTTTTTCCCCCTTAAGGTAATCGCTGTTTGTTTTTTCCATGTTAGAGGCTTTCCTAAAATGAATGGAAATTTTGGGTTTCATGCTTATGATTATAAGAGTAGGAGATTAAAATGTTTGTAAGCTCTGAAGCCTTTTTGGCTTTGACCTTAACTGTGGGGGGTTTGTTTGTTGGAGAACCCCTGATTCCAATGCCTTTAGATTTTTCCTCTTGGGCTAATAATATTCCTCAAGGAAATCTTGGCCAAATACCTGCCTTGAAGATCTAGGTTGTTTTTCCTAGCTCAAGATGGAGGGTTGGGGTTCAGTGTATGTTTGGTGGGCAATCACATGGCCTGTGTGCCTGCACATGTAATATGCTCTCCACTCCAACAGCTCCTACTGACTGGGAACTGCTGTTCTCTGTCTTGCCATGGTGATGAAGTAGAGAATGATCTCAGCAATGTTGGAGTGGGGTATGGGGGAAAGGCACAATTAGAAATTTCTCCTGGCATCTCTGTAATGGTGCCTACCCCTATACCATTTTACACCACTCTCCCCTGAACTTCATCCCTGCCCCAAACTCATCTCTATAGATGTTAGAGACTGAGTTCAATTTTCAGCTCCAGCATTACCAGCTGTGAAACCTTAGGGAAGTTAACCTCTCTATACTTGTTTTCTCATATGTAAAATGGAGTTCATAATATCTAATAGCATTGACTGAGAAGATTAACTGAGTTAATAGTGCCTGGCATGTGGTAAATGCTGCATAAGTAGCAGATTTCATCTGTCAGTTTTTCTCATGTGTCATCTTCAGGGCTGGAATTGGGGAGGGAGCCAGCACCTTATGTTAGATCAGCATCTTGTAAAGGACTGAAAGTCCCTACTGCAAGCCAAGGTTTTTCCTTTTTCTCGAGTCATATTCCTCATTTTTTGGGTACATTACTGTGATTATTCACACAGGGTCCTTCTTAATTTACTTAAATGGTTTGCTATTATTATATACTAGAGGCCCGGTACACGAAATCCGTGCACGGAGGGGGGGTGTCCCTCAGCCCAGCCTGTACCCTCTCCAATCTGGGACCCCTCAAGGGATGTCCGACTGCCCGTTTAGGCCCGATCCCACTGGGCCTAAACGAGCAGTCAGACATCCCTCTCACAATCCAGGACTGGCTCCCAACTGCTTGCCTGCCTGCCTTCCTAATTTCCCCTAACTGCTTCTGCCTGCCAGCCTGATCACCCCCTAACCACTCCCCTGCCAGCCTGATTGATGCCTAACTGCTCCCCTGCCAGCCTGTTTGCCCCCAACTTCCCTCCTCTGCCGGCCCAGTCACCCCTAACTGCCCTCCCCTGCAGGGTTGATCACCTCCAACTGCCCTCCCTTGCAGGCCTGGTGCCTCCCAACTGCCCTCCCCTACTGGCCATCTTGTGGTGGCCATCTTGTGTCCACATGGGGGCAGGATCTTTGACCACATGGGTGTGTGGGAGTGATGGTCAATCTGCATATTACTCTTTTATTAGATAGGATAGAGGCCTGGTGCATGGGTGGGGGCCAGCTGGTTTGCCCTGAAGGGTGTCCCGGATCAGGGTGGGGGTTCCCTTGGGGCGTGGGGCGACTTGAGCAAGGGGCCTATGGTGGTTTGCAGGCCGGCCATGCCCCCTGGCGACCCAAGCAGAGGCCCTGGTATTTGGAATTTATTTACCTTCTACAATTGAAACTTTGTAGCCTGGAGCGGAGCCAAGCCTCCTGCATGCTCCGTGGCCCGCAGCCATTTCTGTTTGGGTTAATTTACCTTCTATAATTGAAACTTTGTAGCCTTAAGCAGAGGCCTGGGCCCTGCCAGGGTGTGCTGAAAGCTTTGCTTTCTCCGTTGCCGGGGGCAACCCTGGCCTGGTCTCTCCAGCTCCGTGGCTACCGCCATTCTGTTTGAATTTGTTTACCTTCTATAATTGAAACTTTGTAGCTTGAGTGGAGGCTTCGGCCTGGCAAGGGCATGTGGAAAGCTTGGCTTCCTCTGTTGCCTGGGAAACCTTGCTCTCTGTGGCTGTAGCCATCTTGGTTGGGTTTATTTGCATACTCGCCCTGATTGGCTGGTGGGTGTGGCTTGGGCTGGTGGGCATGGCTTGGGCGTAGTGAAGGTGCAGTCAATTTGCATATTATCCTTTTATTAGGTAGGACTAGAGGTCCAGTGTGCACAAAATTGGGTGCGGTTAAGGTCCCTAGGCCTAGCCAGGCCTCCGTTGCTGGCCTCTGCTGCCCTGCGATGCTAAGTGAAGCTCCCCGCCCCACCCCGGGATGCTCAGCAATGCTCCCCCCATCCCACCACTGCTCTGCGAGGCTCCCCCACGCCCTGAGACTGCTCTGTGAGGCTCCCCCACCCCACCCCGTGACTGCTCCGCGAAACTTGCTGCCACTGGTGACTGCTCCACTAAGCTCGCTGCCGCCCTGCAAAGCAGCCCGCCACCGCCAAAGCAGCCCACCACTGCCGCTGCTCAAAGTCCCCAGTCCCACCCACTGCCACTCCCCCCTCATGGCGAGTGTCTCAGGGGTGAGGGAGGGACCAGTTGTTCGTTCAGTCATGATGGCACCTAGCTCTTTTATATATTAGGGGCCCAGTGCACGAATTCATGCACTTTGAAAGGAACTGTGGGCCACGAGGCTGCGGTGGGCACAGGGGCGGGTCTCGGCCCATCCTCCACGCCCCCACCCAGCGCCTCCTGCCACGGCCCTCAGTCCTCTGTCTGCCAGCATCCCCGCTCCCGCCATTGCTCTCACATGCTGATGCAGACAGCGCTGGCCCTGCTTGCACTCACTGATGGCGCATAGCGATTGGGGCCGGCGCCAGCAGCGGGTGTGCAAGCGGGGCTGGCGCTGTCAGCGAGTGCAAGTGGTGGCTGCTGCCGTGATTGCCCCTCAGGAGCAGGGGGAGGTGGAGAAACCCTCAGGGGCGATTGGGGCCGGCAGCTGCCGCTTGCACCCATTGACAGTGCCCAGCAATTGGAACTGGTGCTGGGCACTGGCTGTGGTGCGAGCGGGGCTGTCGCTGGCAGTGGGTGCAAGTGGCAGCTGCTGCCCTGATCATCCCTCAGGAGCAGGGGGAGGTGGAGAAGCCCTGAGGGACAATTGGGGCCGGCAGCCACTGCTCGCACCTGCTGATGGCACCAAGCAATCATGGCCAGTGCCAAGCACCGGCAGCAGGTGTGAGCAGCGGCTCCAGTGCCAGCAGTAGATGCAAGCATTGGGCAGGACCACGGCACATGCGAGCAAATAATTTTCAGTAACTACCAGAGGCTCACCCTGATGACAGTGCTCGGTGCCCCACCTTGGTCTGGCACTGCTGCTCACCAGCTCCACCATCCCACCACGGCTGACGCCCACCATGTTCCACATGTGCCCCCTGGTGGTCAGCGCACGTCATAGCAACCGGTTGTTTGGTTGTTAAGTTGTTCTGCCATACAGTCTGCATATTAGCCTTTTATTATATAGGACTAGAGGCCCAGTGCACAAAATTCATGCATGTGTAGGGTTCCTAGCAGCTGCCAGCTGCCAGCAGGGGCCTCCCTTCCCCTTGCTGCCTGTCGCCGCTGCCACCAGCCGAGGCAGGGCCGGCTGGGGGAGGGACCGCAAGCAGTTGTCCATCCGGCCCCACCCCCTGGTTGAACTATTTGCATTTATTATAGGGACTAGAGGCCCGGTGCATGGATTTGTGCACCAGTGGGGTCAATCAGCCTGGCCTGCACCCTCTCACAATCTGGGACCCCTCGGGGGATGTTGGACTGCCGGTTTTGGCCTGGTCTCTGCAGGCCAGGCTGAGGGACCCCACTGGTGCATGAATCTGTGCACCGGGCCTCTAGTATGCATATAAGATCTTTGGTTAATCTCTCCCTGCCCTCTCCCCTCCCCACTTCCCTCTGAGATTCATCAGTGTGTTCCATGTTTCCATGCCTGTGGTTTCCGCTCCTGTGTTGAGGTTCTGCCCCCTGGTGGTCAGTGTGTGTCATAGCTACTGGTCAAACGGTCACTTAGTCTTTTATATATATATAGATTGGTTCTTCTAACTTCTCATCACCATGTTTTGAAGATTTACCCATGTTGCAAAATATACATCTAGTTCATTCTAGCTATAGCATCATATTTGATTGTGTGCATCTCCCATCATTTGCCATCTACTCTGCCAGTTTGGTATGTAATCTCTTTCTTCCTGGGTTATATATTACCTGGCTGCCTGAAGTATGCTGAGATTTGACCCTAGTTGTGGGTCTAGTGGCATTTTGAGGTGGTTGTGGTGGACCTTAAAAACAGCATCCACTTTCAAGGGGTCTGCCCCAGGTGAGGTTATCACAAGATTTTAAGCAGTGAAAGAGTTATTCTAGACACTGCAAGGCAACATGCTTCAACTGGTAAGGGAGGTTCAGAATGACTTGATTCAAGATTGTCAATTCATCTGGGTCCAAACAGAAAGATGTCTCCATTCCAAGTTTCAGGGTCCCATTCCTCATAAATGCCCTTTCACTTGAGAAACTTGATGAGACCAACTTCAACTCATAATTCATCATCCAGTTCAGTTGATTTTCAGGAATATGAGGCCTGCAGCTATAGATTGATGGGCTGAGAGTTAATGGACTTGAGCTTGTAATTGTTTTCTTTGTAAGCACTCAAGTGAACTCAAAATAAGCCTCCCAAAATCAGTCTTTTTTTTTTAAGAGAGGAATTTTATTTCATTTTTATTATTTTTTTAAATTCTCACCTAAGGATATTTTCCCATTGATCTTTAGAGGGAGTGGAAGAGAGAGGGAAAGACAGAGAGAAATAGCAATGTGAGAGAACACATCAATTGGTTACCTCCTGCACGTGCCCCAACCAGGGCCCCGGGCTGGGGAGGAGCCTGCAACCAAGGTACATGCTCTGGACCAGAATTGAACCTGGGGCCCTTTGGTCTGCAGGCTGACGCTCTAGCCACTGAACCAAACCGGCTAGGGCCCAACACCAGTCTTTATGGTCATTACTGGTACAATGGTTAAGTGTCAATCTTCTCCCTATGAGTCTATCACCATTTTGCTTATTTTTTAACTTTTAAAAAACATTTTTAAAAAATTGAAGTTTAACACAGAAAAGTAAACTAAACCACTTCCAATTTTTTCTTTTTTCTTCTCCCCACCCCTTTTGCTTTATTTGAAACTGGCCCACATACTATAGAGCAGACTACAAGCACCATGAGGCCAGCTTCAGTTTTACTTTTCCTCCTTTAACAACCACCAAAACTGGTGTTCAGATCCAATGGGAAAGGGAACCTGCAGGCAAAATCATTTCCTCTTCATATGATGATGGGGTAACTGGTGCTGACCCTGCTTGTCCACCACAAACAACTATAAAACTGGACAAAATATAATGAGACAACTATTTTCAGGCATTACACAGTAAGCATTATCTATATACAGAGTGGCCAGATTATTATGATCTCTGAACGCATAATAATCTGGCCACTCAGTGTATATCCTATATAATAAAAGGCTAATATGCAAATTGTCCCCTCGACCAAGAGTTCAACCAGCAGGCAGGCCAGCCAACCGCCCATGTCCCCTCCCCCTGGCCAGGCTGGCTGGTCCCCACCCATGTCTAATATACATATAAACTGAGTGGCCAGATTATTATGCGTTCAGAGATCATAATAATCTGGCCACTCAGTGTATATACTAGTAAAATGCTAATATGCTACGTGTCTGACAATCTCACTAGTCGCTATGATGTGCAGTGACCACCAGGGAGCAGACGCTCAACACAGGAGCTGCTGATCTGCAGTGACTTGGCAGCGGCAGTTTTTGGGTGAAGCACACCGAAACCAGAGAGGAGGGAGCCTGATTCCTTGTGGGGCCACACGATTCCACCTTCGGCCGTGGGTTATGTTGTCGCTGGGGCACTGTTGGCCCCAAATCTAATTTACTGCATACTTGTGTTTGCATTCCATACCCTGTGTGACAGCAACTTTGCAGGGTGTCCTCTCACACTCTGGGACCCCTCAGGGGATGTCAGAGAGCCAGTTTCTGCCCAATCCCCACAGGCCAGGCTGAGGGATCCCACCTGCCGGAGGGACCCCACTCACTTCGCAGATGCTGGGGAGGGACCACCAAGGGAGGTTGGCTCCAGGGCGCGTCTGGCCCTTCTCACCCAGTCCCACCCTGCTGGCCACCTTCTAATTAATTTCCTTTCAATGTGCACAAATCCATGCACTGGGTCACTAGTAGAGTATAATCTCTGAGAAAAGGGAAACACATGAGGGGAGCCTTATATTCACTCCAGTTCTCTTCCTGGGGACAACTGTAACACAGGAGGTAGGGTCCTAGTCTCAACAGGTTTAAAATCAAAGTGTTATGTTAAATGAATTGCTGCATTCATCTCTGAAGGTTCTAGGAGAGAGTCCATTTCCTTATTCATTTGTGTTGGCAGATTTCATTTCCTGTGCTTATAAGACTGAGGTCCATGTTTTCTTTAAGTCTATAAACTGAGTAATGCTTCCAACTTCTAGGGGCTACCAGGTTCCTTGGCTTGTATCCCCCTTCCTCCATCTTCAAAGTCAGCAATGGCAGGTTGAGTCCTTGTCATGTTGCATCTCTCTGGACCTTCTGCTTCCCTCTTTTACTTTTAAGGATTTGTGTGATTAGCCTGGTCTCACATTGATAATTCAGAATAATCTCCCAATTTTATTTTAAATGATTAGCAACTTTAATTTCATCTGCAAACTTAAATCCTCCATGTAACATATTCACAGGTTCTGGGGATCAAGACATGGACATTTTTGTGAGGGCCATTATTCTACTTACCACACAAAATGTGTTCTCTAACTGTAATGGAACCACAATTACTTTAGCAAACCTGATTCCCCCTACTTCTGCAACATTATGTAGAGTTAGTGATCCACTATGCACTCCAGTTACTTATTCCTCCCTGTCCCCAGACCCTAGAAAACGAATCTACTTTCTGTTTTAATGGATTTGCCCATTTTTTTCCAGTTTCCATCTCCATTTTTATTGAAATATTAAAAATGCAGAGGTGAAATGCATGATTGATGCCAAGGAATTCATGAAGTGTGAATGTGAACACTTGATCCACAGTACAAGCCCTCCCCCCAGCCCCCACTGACCAGAAGGGCAGGGGAAGGGAAAGACCAAAGAGATCCATAGGTTCCCAGTAAATTGGACTGTGAACACCTGATACACAAAGGAGGGCAGAAAGCAGAGGCCTGTACCCAGGCTAGAGACACAGGGACTGGCAGAACCAGCAGCCAGCCAGGTACTGGGAGTCTTGACACACCAGTGCCCCGGGAGAGTGCCCAAAAGGAGTTGGGCTGGTCAGTGAGGACCCCCCATGTTACAGGCTCTAGGCTCTGGCCAAGGCTATGGGGACAGGGTCACTGTGTAGGGATTTCCCTGCTGCTACAGGAAGGCGGGGGGTGGGGAGGGCATTCTCAGGATTCACCAGAAAGGAGTATAATTCTAAAGGATACAGTTGGAAAAAATAAATAAATAAATAAATAAATAAATAAATAAAGGATACAGTTGGAATGCAGGGTGGCCATCATCACTGGGTCCAGGTTGTCTGAAAGACAACAGGTCCTGGGACCCCTACTCCCTGGGGAAGGTTGCTAGACCTAACTAGCACAATCTCTGCCCAGGCCTCCAGAAGTCCCCAGAAGGAGGAAGGAGCCACCACAGATCCTGAGGCACTGAGTCACCTCTGGCCAGAGCAGAGACCAGTGTGACTCCACAACAGACATGACTGAAAGAGCTTTTGGCCTAGAGTCTGTCCTTAGACAAGGCATAGAGGCTGAGCCTGCTTCCCTGCTCAGGCACCAGGGGTCTCTCAGGGTGGGGGCGCTATCTATCTCAAATGGATGCTAGAACTCAGCCATGTCATCCAAGCTGCGTCCAGGCAGAAGCAGAGGGTTAGAACATTCTGGGGGAAGTGCCACTTGGTAAAAGCTGACCAGGATATGTGGAAGATAAGGCAGAAACAGGAAGCAGACTCCAGGTTGAATTCCTCAGTTGTGGAGTACCCATGCTGAGGGGAGGATAGGAGCAGGGGGCTTGCACCCAGGCCTTCACCCAGACAGGGAGGAGCCTCAGCAGGGCCTGCCTAAGCCAGCTCAGCCTTTCATTCCCTGGGCAATCAGGAGGGGGTGGACCAGCCCAGTTAACCATCCCAGCCAACAGTGATTTTGGCATCTGCAGTTGCCAGGGAAAGAGGAAGGAGAAAGCAGAAAAGGGATTTCTGGGGCCAGTCCTCCCACTGGAAGAGCTAAGGCCAGCTCTGCACAGTCCTACAGGAACCAGGGACCCAAGGAGGCAGAAGTATAAGGTGAAGAAAAATGTCTCATGGTAATAGCGAGGACTCCAGGGTTGGCAAGGTGGACTGGAAATAAGGGGAGGAGGAGCTGCCCAGTTGGCTGGCTCCAGCTTCTGTCTCCTCAGGCTTCATGACCCCTTCTGGGCAGTAGCCCTGGGCTCCTATAAGGCTGATGCCAGGAGGAAGAGTCCAAACTAGGACTCCCGGAGGAAGGGCTATCAGAGAAGGGGACTGGTGGGCAGGGCCTGGGCTCAGAGCCCCTAGAAGTCAGGTGTAGGGAACAACTCCCCTTGATGGCCCAGGAGGAACTTTGTGGGGAACGGGCTGTAAGCTGACACGGTCCTTGCACCTGTAGGGGCCAGCAAGGCTGGCACCCTACCCGCACAGATTTCCCAGGCCTGTTTGGATGGCAACTAATCAGTATAACGAGAGCAGCCCCTGCCTACAGAGCTTTCCCAGGGTTTGTTTATATGACTGCTATCAGTAGGATAAGAGCTACTTTCATGGCTTACCAAGAAATATGTATTCAATTAGTGAGATTTATTGTAACAAGAAACCTGTCCTTCAACTTATCCTTCCAGTAGTGATTTTAGAGAAACAAAGAATGTTTTCCTTGTGAGCCATTCCCTGCTTAGTGTCTTATGCGTAAAAAGCACTGTATTACTAATAAAAGTTGCCAGAGCTTCTCGAGAGCTGTGGACCTCCCGAATCCCGCTGTCCTGTCTTTCTTTCTCTTCTCAAATCCCACCTCCCTACCTCAGCCCGGTTCAATAGTCAGGCTGGACCTGACAAATTGGTGCCCGACCAGAGACCTGAGGACTTGGGAAGCAGAAGGTGAGGATCTCCTCCAGATAAAGAGTGCACTCGATAAGGTAAGGGAGGAGCATTTTTTTGATAGTTGGGAGTAAAGCATGGGACAGTTAGAATCTAGAGAAAATGCCCTTTATGGGCAAATGCTAAAGTCTATGCTCAACAGTAAAGGAACTAAAGTTAATGACAAGCAAGTAAAAAAATTTTTTAAAATTCATTCAGGATGCATTTTCCTTATGGAATCTGATACGGGATTGTTTAGATCCCAGGCACGAACATAATCAACCATCTCTTAATCCAGGAAAGAAAGAGAAGCAGTGTACTGGCACAAAAAAGGGGTCTAAAAAAGATGATGATACAGGTGTTGTTCAGGCAAAAGAGGAGGAAGATTATTTTTCTGCTAGAACTGAAGAGGGTAGTGACATGGATGATGTGTTAGAACAATTTTTAGAAGGATTAAAGCATCTTGGCAAGAAAAAGAGAAGCCGCGGGGGCCATTCCCGCCGCTCTCCGCTGCCCTGTGCAGCACCAGTTCCACTTTCCCCTCTCCAGATGGCTTTGCAGGAGGCACGAAAGGCTGGTGAGGATTTGGGCATTCACGCCTTCCCCGTTATGGAATGGTGAACCCTAACACGGGACAGCGTGAGCGTACTTATGACCCGCTTCCTTTTAAAACCCTGAAGGAGTTAAAAACAGCCTGTGCTCAGAATGGGCCTACTTCTCCTTATACTTTAACCATCTTGGAAACTATAGCCTCAGAGGCTCTCCCACCTAATGATTGGAGAGCTATTGCCAAGGGTTGTTTATCAGGAGGGGATTATCTCTTGTGGAAATCAGAATATGATGAAAAGGCTAAGGAGCAAGCTGCTCGTAATCGAGCAGCCCAGATTAATATTTCTTATAAAATGCTAGTAGGAGAAGGAGCCTATTCTGATACCCATAATCAAATTCAATACCCCCAGGAAGCTTATGGGCAAATTAATAGAGCTGGGATCAAAGCCTGGAAAAAGCTTCCCACCTCTGGTCAAAAAACAGAGGAGCTCTCAAAGATTATTCAAGGGCCAGATGAAAAGTATCAGGATTTTGTCTCTCGGCTATTACAGGCTGTTGGTCGAGTAGTGGTGGATAGAGAGGCTGGCATGTTAATAGTCAAACAGTTGGCGTATGAAAATGCTAACACTGCCTGTCAAGCTGCATTACGGCCCTATCAAAGAAAGGGGACTCTCTTAGATTATATCCGCATTTGCGCAGATAGTGGTCCCTCATATATGCAAGGAGTTGCCATCGCGGCCGCATTAAAGGGAACCACCATTGAAGGAATTCTTCAGCAACAGTTCAGCACAGGGAAAAGTCAAACACACAAGTGTTTCACTTGTGGAGGAACAGGACACATGGCAAAACAGTGTCCCTCTAATAAAAGGGTTAATAAAGGAAATGGCAGAAGTCCCAAACAACCTGGACTGTGCCCTAAATGTAAAAGAGGAAAACATTGGGCAAATGAGTGTAAATCTAAGACAGATATCCAGGGAAATCCCTTGCCTCAGCAGCAGTCAGGAAACTCCCGAAAGGGGCCAGCTCAGCCCCGGCAAATAATGGGGGCACTATCTGTTTACCCTCCTGCCCCTGTGCCACCTCAAGGCCAGCTGGCTGCGAAGCATCCAGCCTGCCCCAGGAGCAAAACGGATACAGGAGTTATTCCGAGCAACCCCCGGAAGTGCCGGGTTGGACCTTGGACCCATAAATCGATATGTATTAACTCCAGAATTGGGACCACAAGCCATCCCTACAGGGGTATATAGACCTACTCCTGAAGGGATGTTTAGCCTTTTACTAGGTAGAAGCAGTTTAACTATAAAAGGATTACACCAGGAGTGGCAGGAGAGGGCAGGGCTATCTGCTCTCCTGCAATAAGATTACTTACAATAAGATTACTTAAAGTTACATTTAAGAATTATAAAAGAACTTACAGGGAAATTCGAATCTTGGCTAAATTAGGTATGAGTTATTACTTTAGAAAGCCAAAAAGAAAGAAAAAATTTGAGATCTATCTTTCTTTTAAGCATAAAAAGAAATTCGGCCAGATCTGTTACTAATGCTTCCCCTAAAGTAAGCAGGATGTGGGGGAAGGGAGAGACACATGACGATCCAATATGGATGCCCACTCTCCCAGTATACAAATTTAAAGTTTCCTTTCTCGCCATGAAAAAACCTTAAAAATTTAGAAATGTGTCTGGAATTTCTGTGCTGGTGGGGAGAGAACTTAGCTGTAAAACAGAATGCGTGCATAGTCTGATTTCAGACATTTAGATTGTCTTCAGCTGGAATCTCTCTGCAAAAGCTATAGAAAATTAAAAACCCAGAACTGGTTATTTTTCCTAAGAGAAACGGCGAAAAAGTCTTCTTAAAAGAAATTCAAGCTAATTCCAGCAACAAGATTCGCATTTCCATAATAAAGAGCTGTTTTTAAAATACTAATAAAGTGTGTTAAAAGGTTGACTTTTAAAGCCTTCAAAAATATAAGTAAATTTATCTCTGTCATAGAATTTATTCAAAATAAATGCTTTAAAATAATTAGAATTGGATTTGAATCTCAGAAATTATTAAAATATAAATAATATATTAATTATAAAGATCTAAGTAGCCCAGATAACTAACTACACCCTTTATTAATAGAGGAAGGGGTAGATGCCCTCCCCCCAGCAGAGTTACTAGCAAATAAAAAGTAAAATTTAAATTTACCCCATAAGAAAAATCTAGAGGACAGAATTAAAGCCATTAATTGATTATGTCTTATATTTCTCTTAGAAATATAAAAGTGTCATCAATCTAAGAACTACTAAAAATATTTGATTTACAAGCTCTAAAAGTTCAAAGTACAGATTAAATTAGGAGAAATTATAAATATAGTAATTATATTACCTAATATATAAAAATATATTTTTGAGAAAATAAAATGCTATGTTTTCTCTAATAATTAAGAATTTAAAATATATTAGTTATTAGTCTGATTTTAAAAAGAGGATTAATTCTATAATCCAGTTTAAATATAATTGATATTCTTTAAGATAATTTAGGTATATAATTTTTAAAGCATATATATAAATATATGCGTATATATATATATATATATATATATATACACATATATTTAATCTTTCCAAATTATTTCAAGACTGAGAGTGACTTTTGAACATTTCATTGGGCCCCGAAATATTCAAAAGTCTGTTCTCTCTTAAAAGAAATTTTTTTTATTTAATTAAGCCAATTGATACTTGAAGTCACATAGAAAGCTTTATCAAATATAAATTAATATATTTTACTTATACATATATATTAAATATTATAAAGGTTTTCACCTGTAAGAAGGGCAAAAACAATATATTTCTTAAATATAGCCATACTTTTAGATCAGACCAATAAAGTATTAAACCTATAAGTTTTACTAAATAAGTTTCTTTACTTTTTAAATAAAGATACCTACTTTAATTCCTTAAATATATTAGCTTATTAAATTATAATCAAGGGTTTCAGCTTAAAGAAAAGCCAATGTCTTTGTAAGCAATTTAATTAAGTATTCTAAGAAAGTTACTAAGGCCTTGTCTATACAAAAAAAATTAACAGCCAATTTAAAATTAAATTACCATACCTAGAGCAAAGTATATCCTTACATAATATAATTCTACAATGTCATTGTAATTTTTGATATTTTAATACAGCATATTTTACATTTATCCAAAACAAACTTACAAACTAATTTTTTGAATGTTTGGCAGCAATTTAAAAGGACATAAAAGGATTTAATCCCTTCCACTATGTGGAGGGCCCCCTGGGAAGGCACCTGAGCATTCTACATTGGCCCTTCTTGCTCTTTTTACCAAGAGGGACCCTCTTCTCACAATGTAATTGCCTGCAGCTGTTGCCTGAGCTCTCTATTCATACTAAGGTTGAAGCCTCATAGTGGCTGGTACCATAGATCTGTCTCTTGCCCAATGGCGTGAGCTGGGCCCTCCCTAGAGAAGAAACCTGGGTTCCCCAAGATATGTGATCAATGCCAGGGCCCTGCCAGCAGGCGAGGGGATCCCAAGGCAGGTGCTGGGAGTGGAGGCCACAGGGGCATAAGCTACCAAGGAGACAGAACTGAACCTCACATCACCCTGCTTGGCCCCGGAGGATGGCTGATTAGTCAAAGACGGGTAAGATTCCTCAAGGGAGGAACAACCTAAGACAGGCACAGTCGCAGAGGGGCCATCAGGAGAGAACTTGGGGGTCAACAGAGGTGGGGCACAGAACCTCACCCCCCCAACATTATAGGGGCCTGAACTCTAGCCCCTTCTGAGGGAGGTCTCCTACCCCATGGCTGCTTCGCGCTTCCCACGCCCAGCTTGGATCAGGACCCAGGTAACAGACAGAGACTTGGCCCAGCACCCAGATAACAGAGACATGGCTAACAGCAGCTGCCCTATATCTAAATCCAGCCTAACACCAGGAATGCTCAGGGCTTTCTCAGGGATACAAATAATCCTTTCCATTAACATTTACAGGGTAAACTAAGATTATTATTAAAATATTAAATTTAAAAGTAAATTAGTAGTCAGCCTTACTATAAAAGTACTTATAATAAAGCTAGCTAGTCGCCTACAGGCTCAACCTTCAAACTACAGCAGAAAACACAGAGCAGAAAACAAAGGTCCTTCAAACCCCTTATATTTCAGTAGAAATACAAGCTCTTATTTATGCCTTAACAGATTTTACTACGAAGCCCATCAACCTATAGTAATAGTACTTATATAGTAAGTATAGCAAAAATTATTAAAACAGCTACTATAAGGCACACTAATTTACAAGAATTTTTCATTTAATTTTCAGCCTTTAAAATATTATTTAACAATAACAATTTCCATATTTTATTAGAAGCAATGTTCTCAGTATATTATCCACCTTCCTATACCAACTTTAGGGGTAAATCCCCAAGGACTTAAACCTAATCATATCTAGCAGAAGAATGTCACTCAATTGTAGAAAGAACCATTCATACTCTTACAATCATTTACTAAAAAACAAAAAAGGGGAAGAGGTTGTGTTTTATATCTTTCCAGAAGGAGCAATGCAGCCAATTCGGGTGCCAGAGAGTTACGTGTGTCACCGAAATGGACTCAGACAAGATCCTGTGTCCCTTCACTCAAAAGGACTAAGTACTACCCTAATGACAGCAAAGCAGAGAAAGAAGAAAAACTGAAAGCTACGCAAGCAACTGAGGTGCCAACATAGAGTCATCTGAAGAAGTTAACAACTGAAGTGCAGCAGATTATGGAAAAGCAAGAAGTTGAAGCTACTTCTTCAACCATGTTCCTGCTCATGCTAGCATCTATTAGGTGCCAGTCTTCTGCAAAATTTTACGCAGGCAAACAAAAGACTCTAAGTAAATATACACCAGGAACACCAGCAGCAAAAGAGACTTTCTTTCATTTAGTAGCTAAAAATATTAATATGTCCATAGTTTTGATTTCTCTCATTATTTTATTATTATTTAATAGCCATAGTTTTGCTCTTTTTTTTTTCAATTTTTTTATTAAGGTATTATATGTGTACATATCTTACCATTGCCCTCCCCACACCCCACTCCCATATATGCCCCCACCCCCCAGAGTTTTGCATCCATTGGTTATGCTTATATGCATGCATACAAGTCCTTTGATTGATCTCTTATCTCCCCCACCTCTCCCTAACCTTCCCCTTGTAATTTGACAGTCTGTTTGATGCTTTACTGTCTCTGTATCTATCTTTTTGTTCAAGTTTATAATGTTCTTTATTATCCATAAATGAGTGAGATCATGTGGTATTTTTCTTTCATTGACTGACTTATTTCACTTAACATAATGTTCTCCAATTCCTCCCAGGTTGCTGCAAATGATGAGAATTCCTTCTTTTTTATGGCAGCATAGTATTCCATTGTGTAGATGTACCACAGTTTTCTGATCCAGTCATCTGCTGACGGGCACCTAGGCTGTTTCCAAATCTTAGCTATGGTGAATTGCGCTGCTATGAACATAGGGGTGCATACATCCTTTCTAATTGGTGTTTCTAGTTTCTTCGGATATATTCCCAGGAGTGGGATTACTGGGTCAAATGGGAGTTCCATTTTCAGTTTTTTGAGGAAACTCCATACTGTTCTCCACAGTGGCTGCACCAGTCTGCAATCCCACCAGCAGTGCACGAGGGTTCCTTTTTCTCCGCATCCTCGCCAACACTTGTCGTTTGTTGATTTGTTGATGATAGCCATTCTGACAGGTGTGAGATGGTACCGCATTGTTGTTTTGATTTGCATCTCTCGGATAATTAGTGACGTTGAGCATGTTTTCATGTGTCTCTTGGCCTTCCTTCTGTCTTCTTTTGAAAAGATTCTATTTAGGTCCGTTGCCCATTTTTTTATTGGATCATTTATCTTCCTTTTATTAAGTTGTATAAGCTGCCTGTAGATGTTGGAGATTAAACCTTTATCAGTGATGCCATTTGCAAATATGTTCTCCCATGCAGTGGGCCTTCTTGTTGTTTTGTTGATGGTTTCTTTTGCTGTGAAAAAGCTTTTTATTTTTATGTAGTCCCATTTGTTAATTTTCTCTTTAGCTTCCATTGCCCTAGGGGCAGTGTCAGTGAAGAATTTCTTTTGGCATATGTCTGACATTTTGCTGCCTGTGGATTGCTCTAGTATTTTTATGGTTTCCCGTCTTATGTTTAAGTCCTGTATCCATTTTGAGTTTATTTTTGTGTATGGCGTAAGTTGGTGATCAAGCTTCATTTTTTTGCATGTATCTGTCCAATTTTCCCAACACCATTTATTGAAGAGACTGTCTTTATTCCATTGTATGTTCATGCCTCCTTTGTCAAATATTAATTGAGCATAGTGGTTTGGGTCAATATCTGGATTCTCTATTCTGTTCCATTGATCTATATGTCTGTTCTTGTGCCAGTACCAGGCTGTTTTGAGAACAGTGGCTTTGTAATACAGCTTGAAATCTGGTATTGAGATCCCTCCTACTTTATTCTTCTTTCTCAGGATTGCTGTGGCTATTCGGGGTCTTTTTTTATTCCAGATGAATTTTTGGAGAGTTCTTTCAAGGTCTGTGAAATATGCCGTTGGTATTTTAATGGGGAGTGCATTGAATCTATAGATTGCTTTGGGTAGTATGGACATTTTAATGATGTTGATTCTACCAATCCATGAACATGGTATGTTCTTCCATCTGTTTACGTCTTCCTCTATCTCTTTTTTCAGTGTCCTGTAGTTTTCCGTGTATAGGTCTTTTACCTCCTTAGTTAAGTTTATTCCTAGGTATCTTAATTTTTTTGGTGCGATGGTAAATGGGATTGCCTTTTTAGTCTCTCTGTTTGTAAGTTCACTATTGGTGTATAGAAAGGCCATAGATTTCTTGGCGTTAATTTTGTATCCTGCTACATTGCCGAATTCATTTATTAAGTCTATTAGTTTTTTGACGGAGTCTTTCGGATTTTTTATGTACAATATCATGTCGTCTGCAAATAAAGACAGCTTTACTTGTTCTTTTCCAATCTGGATGCCTTTTATTTCTTCTTCTTGTCTAATTGCAATGGCTAATACTTCCAGTACTATGTCAAACAGGAGTGGTGAGAGTGGGCATCCCTGTCTTGTTCCTGTTCTTAGGGGAAATGTCTTTAGTTTTTGTCCATTGAGTATGATGTTTGCTGTGGGTTTATCATATATAGCTTTTATTATGTTGAGGTATGAGCCATCTATTCCCACCTTGTTGAGAGCTTTTATCAAGAAAGGGTGTTGGATTTTGTCAAATGCTTTTTCTGCATCAATTGATATGACTATGTGATTTTTATCTTTCAATTTGTTTATGTGATGTATCACGTTTATTGATTTGCGGATATTGTACCATCCTTGCATTCCTGGGATAAATCCTACTTGGTCATGGTGTATGATCTTTCTGATGTACTGCTGGAGCCGATTTGCTAGAATTTTGTTGAGGATTTTGGCATCTATGTTCATGAGGGATATTGGTCTGTAATTCTCTTTCATTGTGTTGTCTTTATCTGGTTTTGGTATTAGGGTGATGCTGGCTTCATAGAAGGAGCTTGGAAGTGTTCCTTCCACTTGAATTTTTTGGAATATTCTGAGGAGGATAGGTTTTAGTTCTTCCTTGAATGTTTGGTAAAACTCTCCTGTGAAGCCATCATGCCCCGGGCTTTTGTTTGCCGGAAGCTTTTTGATGACTGCTTCAATTTCGTCCATAGTTATTGGCCTATTGAGCTGTTTAGATTCTTCTTGATTGATTTTTGGAAGGTTATATTTTTCTAGGAATATGTCCATTTCCTCCAGATTGTCCAGTTTGTTGGAATAGAGTTGTTCGTAGTATTTTGTAACAATCCTTTGTATCTCAGCGGGGTCTGTTGTTATTTCACCTCTTTCATTTCTGATTTTGTTTATTTGGGTCCTCTCTCTTTGCTTCTTGGTGAGCCTGGCTAGAGGTCCATCAATCTTGTTTATCCTTTCAAAGAACCAGCTCTTGGTTTTGTTGATCTTATGTATTGTTTCTTTGGTCTCTATGTCATTTATCTCCGCTCTGATCTTTGTTATTTCCTTCCTTCTGGTTACACTGGGCTTTTCTTGCTGCTATTTTTCTAGCTCTTTGAGTTGTAGGGTTAAGTAATTTATTACCATTGTTTCTTGTTTTTTGCAATAGGCCTGTAGAGCTATGAACTTCCCTCTCAAGACTGCTTTCGCTGTGTCCCATAGATTTTGGATTGTTGTGTTTTCATTGTCATTTGTTGCCATGATGTTTTTTATTTCTTCCTTGATCTCTCTGGTGACCCAGTCCTTGTTTAATAGCATGCTGTTTAGTCTCCATGTGTTTGATTTCTTTGGATTGTATTTATTGTAGTTGATTTCCAGTTTTATGCCACTGTGATCTGAGAAGATGCTTGATATAATTTCTATCTTCTTGAATTTGAAGAGACTTTGCCTGTGACCCAGCATATGGTCTATCTTTGAAAATGACCCATGTGCACTTGAGAAGAATGTATATTCTGTGGCTTTGGGGTGAAATGTTCTGAAGATGTCAATTAATTCCATCTGGTCTAGTGAGTCATTTAGGATTGCTGTTTCTTTGCTGATTTTTTGTTTAGAGGATTTGTCCAGTGGTGATAGTGGGGTATTAAAGTCTCCTACTATGATTGTGTTGCTATTAATCTCTCCCTTGATATCCTCCAGGAGTTTTTTTATGTATTTGGGTGCTCCTATATTGGGAGCGTATATGTTTACCAGAATTATTTCTTCTTGTTGGATTTCTCCCTTTAGTATTATGAAGTGGCCTTCCTTATCTCTTGTTATGGCATTTACTTTGAGGTCTATTTTGTCAGATATAAGTATTGCTACCCCAGCTTTTTTTTCATTTCCATTTGCCTGAAAGATATTTTTCCATCCCTTCACTTTCAATCTGTGTGAGTCTCTTGTTCTGAGGTGGGTCTCTTGTAGACAGCATATATATGGGTCGTGTTTTTTTATCCATTCAGCTACTCGATGTCTTTTGATTGGAGCATTTAGTCTGTTTACATTTAAAGTTATTACTGAAAGGTATTTGTTTGCAGTCATATCTATTTTTGTGTCTGTATTCCTTCTTACCTGTTTATTTCTTCTTTTTACAGTATTCCCTTTAGCAATTCTTGCATTGCTGGTTTGGTGGTGATAAACTCCCTGAGGCTTTTTTTGTCTGCAAAGCTCCTGATTTCCCCTTCAATTTTGATTGATAGTCTTGCTGGATATAGTATTCTTGGATTCAGTCCTTTGCTTTGCAACACTTTGTATACCTCCTTCCATTCACTTCTAGCTTGTTGTGTTTCTGATGAGTAATCATTTGACAATCTGATGGGTGTTCCTTTGTAGGTAACTCTCTGTCTCTCTCTTGCCGCCTTTAGGATTCTCTCTTTATCATTTATATTTGCCATTGAAATTATGACATGTCTTGGTGTGGGTCTTTTGGGTTTGATCCTGCTTGGGACTCTCTTTACTTGCGTAACTTTTATCTTTCCCATATCCGGGAAGTTTTCTGTCATTATTTCTTCGAATAGATTTTCTAATCCCTGCTGCTCTTCTTGTCCTTCTGGCAGCCCTATTATACGCATGTTACTTCGTTTAAGGTTGTCCCGAAGCTCCCTTAGGCTTTCCTCCTGCTTTTTAATTTTTTTCTCCAATTGCTGTTCAGCTTGAGCTTGTTTCTGTACCTGATCTTCTAACTCACTAATTTGGTCCTCTGCTTCTTGTAATCTACTGTTGAAACTTTCCATGGTGTTTTTGATTGTAGCTATATCACTTTTCATTTCTTCCTGATTCTTGCATAAGTTGTTGATTTTCTCATCCATCCGATGTATAAATTCCATGACCATTACTCTGAACTCCTTTTCGGTCATGTTGCAAGCTTCATTTTCACTAATTTCCTTTCTTGGCGACTCCACATTTTCTTTCCTCTGTGAGTTATTTCATTTCCCCATTCTGGCTATTACCAGAAAGCTCAAGCTTCTGTTTGCGTGGACCTGGGCCGTGTGCTGTGGGGACTTCGCTCCACCCTAGTTTCACTGAAGTGCTCTGACACTAGGACGTGTGACTGTCTTTGGTTGGTGGGAACCAAACTTGCCCAGGATCAGTGTCCCCAGTGTTCCGTGTGGTCTCGTTTGCACATTTAGAATCAGGGGCCCTGTCTGCACCACACTGTTGGTATGTGCCGAGAATGAGATCCTTAGCATGTGCCAGGAGTCAGAGTTTCCCTGTGTCTGCACCAAGACTCGAGTGTCAAAGTCTCTGTTGCCTTGTGCGGTTTCTCGTTGAGAATCAGGGTCCCTGTGTGTGCACGCACCAACAATTGGGGTCGCTGGCTCTTAGTGTGAATGCGCTGTGAGTCAGGGATCCCAGGCAGCTGTGTCCGGCGTGCCAAATTCCCTGAAGTGGGGCTGCGTCCTGTGTGTGCTCTCTCTACTGAGCCAAACCGGCTAGAGCGCACATTCTTAAAAACCTGAAGGTGAGCCGGCTCAGTGCACTCTCCCAAAGTCCCAGAAGGGGGGCGGAGTCCGTCCTGCGCGCCAAATTCCCCAAAGGGAAGCCCCTCTGTGCACGCTTTTAAGAATCTCCGAAGGGGGAGCTGTGACCCGTGAGCCAAATTCCCCCAAATTCCCCGAAGGGGAACCCTCTGTGCGCACTGACAGATTTCCCCGATGGGGAGCTGCTTCTGTCCCGTGCGCGAGCGTGCGCCAAATTCCCTAAGAGGGAGCGCGTCCCTGCGCAAAGCTCGGCAGCTTGGGCCAGGGGCGGGTCTAACAGTTACTATGGCGCTGTCTGTGCGCGCGCCTGTGAGCAGCTTGGGGGAGGGGCGGGTCTATCAATTACTATGGCGCTATCAGCGCCTGCGAGGAGGGGGATAGGCTCTTTGACTCACGGAAATCTGCCGGGAAGTCTGGATTCTTGTTTGTTTGTCTGAAGCTGTGATAGCAGTTCTCTGTCCCCAGTGGCTGCAGGGTCCTGGTTTGTGTCAGAAGCCAGGATCCGAGCCTCAGGCAGCTCTGTTTCCCAAGATGGCGTGGTCTCTGCCTCCGCACCAGCCGCCGAGAAGTGTCCGCTTTGTGCGCGGGGCTCCGCCGTCTAGGGCTGCCCTGTTCGGGAGCCCCTTGGAAGACCTGCAGAATCTAACTGACCCTATCTCATACACACACACACACACCACACACATCTACACTCTCCTCTATGGGTTCCTCACTCACACTCTCTCTCTCCCTACCTTCCTGCCGGTCGCCATCTTTTTTCTCCATAGTTTTGCTCTTAACATTCAAGTTTTAAAAATGATAACATGTATATAATTTAATTTTGCATTGGCATTGTTTTAATATTAGAGCTTTGTTATTGATATTTAAATTTTACTTTTATTATTAGTAGCCTAAAAAACAGATATCAGTATATTACATAGAGAGATTCAAGCTATTAATGATGCAGGTTCTGCTCTGTTGCCTCCTAGTGAAGTGGCACAGAATATTTTTGATAAAATTCTAAGCCTTATGTCTTTTCATAGATTACAATCATTTATCTGGTCTCTGTCAATTATTGTTATCCTTGCTCTCGTTATTCTCTGTTCAATTCCAGTCTGCTTCCGAACCATTGGATCCAGCATCCGGTCCCTGCAAATAGGACTACATGAACTTCGCTTAAAAGACAGAGAAGAGGGATCTGTGGGGAACGGGCTGTAAGCTGACACGGTCCTTGCACCTGTAGGGGCTAGCAAGGCTGGCACCCTACCCGCACAGATTTCCCAGGCCTGTTTGGATGGCAACTAATCAGTATAACGAGAGCAGCCCCTGCCTACAGAGCTTTCCCAGGGTTTGTTTATATGACTGCTATCAGTAGGATAAGAGCTACTTTCATGGCTTACCAAGAAATATGTATTCAATTAGTGAGATTTATTGTAACAAGAAACCTGTCCTTCAACTTATCCTTCCAGTAGTGATTTTAGAGAAACAAAGAATGTTTTCCTTGTGAGCCATTCCCTGCTTAGTGTCTTATGCGTAAAAAGCACTGTATTACTAATAAAAGTTGCCAGAGCTTCTCGAGAGCTGTGGACCTCCCGAATCCCGCTGTCCTGTCTTTCTTTCTCTTCTCAAATCCCACCTCCCTACCTCAGCCCGGTTCAATCATCAGGCTGTACCTGACAGAACTTGGTAAAGTTATTGATGGAATTAATGGCCTTGAGAGTGATGGCAGCATCCTTGGCCCACAGCTGGTTAGGGCCAAAGACAACAGCTGGGTTAGTGTTGGTCATCTTGTTTTGGTCAAACTGGGCAGAAACCTGCACCAGGAAGGCAGTGAGGAAACAAAGCACCTGGTAGTTTTCCTTGGGCAGCATCCGAAGGACCTGCAGCATCACCTCCACTCTCTGGCTCTCACCAATGTTGAGGAAGCCCACTACGCGGGGGTAGAGGTCAAAGGTGAGTAGGGGTTCAGGAAGCACCCAGAGGAAGGTCTTGAGGATGACTGCTGGCAAGTTTTAGTTGTTGTACTGGTCTAAGTCCACAGGCAGCCCCATGTACTTCTGCTGCACCTCTTGTACAACTTGGATGTTGGCAGACCTCCGGAAAAATCCCTTCAGTGGTGAGAGCATGGGCCTGCAGGTGGGCAATGGTCTCCTGGAGCATGAGAGGAATGGGCTCCCGCTCTGATTCTTCTTCTGGAGGTGCTTCAGTGAGACCTCAAACTGCTGGTTGGGCAGAGGGGGCCGTGGTGGCATGGGCTTGGGGGCTGTTGCAGGTCTCTTCTGTGTGGACTTCAGAAAGTCATCATACTTGAGCATTGGCGAGGGATCCCTAGTTGCTCCAGCTTCACGTGCTTGCTTAACTCACTCAGGTAATTCACATAGAAGATCTTCTACCCAAACTTGAAGCTAATGAGGGGCTTAAAGAGGATGAGCGGGTGTTGATGAACATGGTAGGGTGCAAGATATACAGGGCCTTGATGTTCTTCTTGTATTTTCGGTCAAACTCCCGGTAGGCATCCCAGAGCCAGCTGAACGAGGGCTTGTTGTTGCTGGTCAGGCCATGGTGCAGGTAAGCAGTGTGTAATCACTCCCCATGTACTGGTCCAGGGTGTGTTTCAGGTACCCCAGGAGCTTACTGTGGTCTAGCTGGTGGCTGGGAGGCATTCAGCAGGCACTAAACACAATGATCTTCTGCCCATACTTGTCATCTCCTGCCACCTCCACAATCTGGTGCCTGGTGAAGTTGTAGTAAGGGTCATCCCACTTCAGGTGTGTGACAGGTTTTGGGGAGCTGCTTTTGGAGTCATCTGACTTGGGAAAGTTGGGCATTTCATCTGAGGGCCAGTTCTTCTCATCAATGGAGGCTAGCTTCAGCTGGTTCAGAGCCTGGCTGATGTCATCCAAGGTCAGGTCATCCTGCAGCTCTGAAAGTGGGTCCATAGCTGAGCCTGTCCCCGACAGTCTCACCCCATAGAACCTGAAGAGAAACCGCGGTCGGGCTCTGCTCCTTTTCTGCCTATTCTTTTCTTGCAAGTAAATGGAATCATAAAATATACTGTATAGCCTTTTGTGATTGTCTTCTTTCACTTAATATAAGGTTTATAAGGTTCATCCATGTTGTAGCATATATCAGTATTGCATTCCTTTTTTTGGTCTATTATTCCATTGTATGGATATAACATTTTTATTTTATTTATTTATTTATTTTAGTTTTTGCTTATTATTTTTTTTTGTGTTAATCCTCATCTAAGGATATTTTTTCCATTTATTTTTAGAGAGTGTGGAAGGGGAGAGGTGGAGAGAAACACCGATGTGAGAGAGACACATTGATTGGTTGCCTAATCCCTGTCCGGGGCCAGGGATGAAGCCTGCAACCGAAGTACGTGCCAGTGATCGGAATCAAACCCTTCCATCCATGGGCCAATGCTCTACCCACTGAGCAAATCAGGCCAGGGTAATATAACGCATTTTAAAAAATGATTTTGTTGATCCTCACCTGAGGGTATTTTCCCACTGATTTTTAGAGAGAATGGAAGGGAGGGGAAGAGACAGAGAAACATCAATGTGAGAGAGACACAATGGATGCCTCCTGTACCTGCCCCAACCAGGGCCATGGATCAAACCTGCAACCCAGGTACATGCCCTTGACTGGAATAAAACCCGGGACCCTTCAGTCCCAGGGCCAATGCTCTATCCACTGAGCCAAACTGGCTAGGGAAAGATAAAATACATTTTATTTATCCATTCAACAACTGATGGACATTTGAGTAGTTACACATTTTGGTTATCATGAATAATGCTGCTTATGAACATTCCTGTGCAGGTTTTTGTGTGAACATATGTTTGCAATTCTCCTGAGTATATCTCAGGGTGAAACTGCTGGGTCATATGGTAACTTATCATTTACCATTTTAAATTAATACAGAATTGTTTTCCAAAGTAGCTACAATATTTTACAATCTCATGAAAGAGAAATTTATAACAACAAATACTGCAGAGAAATGGGAAACCTCATAAATTGCTGGTGGGAATGTATGTGGTGCAGCCACTTATGAGCAAAATGAACTAACAAGCAAAATAGATAGACTCAGATAGAGAGCAGGCTGATAGTTGTGGGGTACGGCTGGGTGGGATGTGGAGGGATTGAGTAAAAAAGAGAAAAAACTTGTGGACATGTGAAATAGTGTGGTGATTGCAGGGGTGGGGTGGGGTGGAGTAGGGTATAGGGGAGATAAATGGTGATGGATGGAGACTTGACTTGGGATGGTGAACACACAATACAGTGTACAGATGACATGTTGTAGAATTGTGCACCTGACATCTATATGATTTTGTTAACCACTGTCACCCCAATAAATTCAATTAGAAAAAAAAAGTTTTTCAGTTTCTTAAAATATTAAATATAAGTTTACCATATGACCCAGAAATTACTCTCCAAGGTGATTACCCAAGAGTGTTACAGAAGACCAGAGAAAAACCAAGCAATGCTTAGAGAAATGGAGTTACACTGCTTTATTATGCCAGCGGTCTCAGTGGAGTCACCTCCAAGAAAATCTGAGCAAAGCAATATGGTGGGAGCTTTCCTTTATATTCTACTAGAGGCCCGGTGCACGAAATTCGTGCATGGGGGGGAAGTCCCCTCAGCCCAGCCTGCACCCTCTCCAATCCAGGACCCCTCAGGGGATGTCTGACTGCCGGTTTGGGCCCGATCCTGGGTCTTCCTCACTATTCCTGGCACAGAGCTCCTTAAACTTTGGAATTTCGTAAGAGATAAGAGAGATTGAGATGTCTTTTGTTATTCATAACAAGCCCCTTTAAACCACACCTGAGTTTGTATTAATGCAGTGACTTCATGAAAGCTGCCTAAGGGTGGGGCCAGTAGTCAGGGCAGTGATTAGAGGAGTCCAAGTTTCAACCCCACCCTCCAACCTCCAGGGATGGGAGAGAGAATAGAGGTTGAATTAATTACCAATGGTAAATGATTTAATCAATCATACCTAAGTAATACTGAAGCCTTCATAAAAACCCAAAAGTGTGCATTCAAAGAACTTCCTAGTTGGTGAACACATGGAGATGTGGGAGAGTGGTGTGCCTGGAGAGGGCATGGGAGCTCTGCATTCCTTCCTACATACCTTACTCAATGCATCTCTTCTATATAGATGTCCCTGAATTGTATCCTTTTTAACCTTTTGCACTCGGATGTCGAGTGTGACTCGACATGGTTAGCATTAGAATAAAGGAATCGAGAAAAAAGCAAGCGAGTGCAAAGGGTTAAAAAATGAGTAATCTATTAAGTAAACTCTTTACCTGAGTTCTGTGAGCCACACTAGCAAATAATAAACCTGAGTAGAGAGTCGTGGGAATCTCTGATTTATAGACGGTTGGTCAGAAAAACCGGTGACAACCTGGACTTTCTATGCTGATGACCTTGTGATTAATGTCTTAAATGGGGACAGTCTGTGGGACTGTTTTTTTTTTTTGTTGTTGTTTTTTTTAATATATTTTATTGATTTTTTACAGAGAGAAAGGAGAGGGATAGAAAGCTAGAAACATCGATGAGAGAGAAACATCGACCAGCTGACTCCTGCATACCCGCTACCAGGGATGTGCCCGCAACCAATGTACATGCCCTTGACCGGAATCGAACCCAGGACCTTTCATTCCGCAGACCGACGCTCTATCCACTGAGCCAAACCGGTTTTGGCAGTCTGTGGGACTGTTGTAGGCAGTTAGACAGACATAAGCAAAGCAAGGATGATGGGCCAGGTATAGAAGGTCATCAGCATAGAAAGTCCTAGGTGCCTAGCAATGGACAATCAATTGTAGAGTGGGGCCTTGCTCCCAGGGTGACTTTTTCTCCCCTTGCATATCGCTGGTCTTGAGGTTTGCACCACCTGACCTTTCCTCCCTGGAAATAACAACTAGGCCTCAGTTGTATTTCAGCTCTAGGCCCAGATAAGCAACAAAACTAGCCACGCTGCCTGCCATCAGGACCAGCTGCATGAAATAATGCCCTGATGCCGGCCAATCAGTCATTGGAGACCACAACCCTGAATGGACACACCTGTAAAACTACTGACTATTCTATTAAGATCTTCATTTGGATCTCCCCTGAATTCTCTATCCTTAAAACCCTTAGGATGGAGGACTGAGCAAGCTCTCCTCCTAGGAGCATGCCCTCCTGGGAGCACAGGACTAAGCCTTTGAAATAGGAATTTTTAGGGGTGAAATAGGCATGTTTAGGGATTTTTTTAAATTAAGGGGGTCCATGGAAAAAGCACAGGCTGCAAAGCTGCAAAAGGTTACATTTCCATAAGACAGGGAAGTTGGGAGAGGCAGCAGTTATATTTCCATAAGATAAGGGAACTGGGAATAGCAAAAGGTCTATATTTACAAAATAAGGAAGGAGGAAGAAAGCCCGGAGGGAATAGGAGAACAATGAGGGAGGAGGGCCTTACATGTCACATGTGAGGTTTGACCTTTGAGCTCAGGAGTTACTATAGTGACCAAATCAAAGGGGAATAGTGACCAATCAGAGGGGATATTGAGGCACAAAAAACTGCAGCCTTTATAAACTGTGGAAAAAGGGACTCAGTGGGACTCTTTCCCCCTCTCCTCATGGGAATCTGTACTTGTTCTTCAATAAATTTCCACCTTTACTATATCATCTTAACCTGTTGTATCTAACACTATCTTTATATTTTTTTAAATTACTTTATTGATTAACACTATCTTTAGAGTGTCAGAAGTGAGTTAAATTATAGGACACCTAGATGGTACTGCAGAATTTCTTGGTGTGGGAAAAACCCCTCACACATTTAGTGACCAGTATTGAGAGTAGTGAATGTGTAAGGGAGAATAAGAGTGTGTTTTTCTAGTACTTCTGATCCCTTTAACAATTCCTGAGGGCCATTTCCTCTGAAATTTGTGTATGTTTGCTTCTCAATGCATGCACCTGTCTCTTTAATTATATTGGAAGCCTGTTTGGGGGTTAATGGAGATGCTTTGCTTGCACATGCAGAGATGGCAATGTGTACAAGTTTACAGTCACCCTTACACAACCCCATTCCTCCCCACCTGCAAGCCATGGACCGTCTTTACCAATGAAGGTGTAAAAATTTAGTTCCTTTGCTTCAAGCAGAGACAAACTCTAAGGCCAAATTTACACTTAGGGTTCCCCTATTGCTGTGGTCGGCAAACTGCGGCTCACGAGCCACATGCGGCTCTTTGGCCCCTTGAGTGTGGCTCTTCCACAAAATACCACGGCCTGGGCAAGTCTATTTTGAAGAAGTGGTGTTAGAAGAAGTTTAAGTTTAAAAAATTTGGCTCTCAAAAGAAATTTCAATCGTTGTACTGTTGATATTTGACTCTGTTGACTAATGAGTTTGCCGACCACTGCCCTATTGGATCATGCTGAAGCAACCCTCCACAAGATGTTGCCAGAAATTACACAATTGTTGAGTTTCTTCCCTTTCCTGTCCTGCTTCCTCCAGTCTCTTATCAGGTTCTTCTGGGAGCACTTCCTTAAATTAATTGCATGTACATAAGTCCTTATCTCAGCAGCTGCTTCTGGAGAACTCAACCCAAGACAAGGGGTGTTACTTATTCCTTACTAGGAGCCCAGCGCACGAAATCGCGTGGTGCCGCCCACCCCACCCACCTGCAGCTCTGCCTTGACAACCGAACCTGTCCAACGCAGAGCTCCAGTGCGCCTGGCCCAGCCCCCAAACCCTCTGGCCTTCTCTGGCTGCTTCAAGCCCCACCCTCAGTTCCTCTAGTCCCCTTGGGCTGGTCCCGCATTCTCTGGGGGCCTCCCCGCTTCCGCCCCATCTCCAGAACAACTCGGGGGCATGGAAGCCTCCCACCTGCTGTGCTGTGCTCCTTCCTCTGGCAGGTGGGCCGCAGGGCACTCAGAGTGCAAGCAGTGGGTGGTGAAGGACTGGTGAGGGGGGTGCTATGGACTCTCACCCCTGCCCTCCCCAGCATGGGATGGTCCTGCCTCCTCTGGGCGCCTCCCCATTTTCGCTCCATCTCCAGAGCAATGACCCAGCTAATATGCTAATGAACTGGTCATTACCCGTTATGGTGTATCGACCATTAGCATATTAGCTCTTTATTAGTATAGATTACCCAGTTTTCAGATGGAGCGACATCTATTGGAGTAATACTGCTGGCTTTTCTGTGCCCCCACTTCCCCCTATGGGAGGAGAAGTGACATGCTGAATTGTGAATTTGGGATTAGGAATTTGGCATATGTTGGTATATCAGATGTTCTATGAACCTTCAGGTAGTGGTGCTGGCTGAGTCTTTGTGGGCAGTAAAGGCAATCTACATTTGGCATAGGTGTCAATCTGGCAGAATGAACTACTGAAACAAAGGGAAAGGGTCAAATATAATCATTTTGACACATGGTTGATATCCTCAAGGGATAGTGCCATACTGGGGACTTGGTATTGGTCTCTGCTGCTGGAAGCTTAGACATCTGATCAGGGTAATATGTAGATCAGCCTTAATAAGAGGAAGCCCATGCTGTTGTTGGGCCCATGCATTACCTCCATCTCTGCCACTGTGGCTACTCCATTGTCCAAGCACTAGGGTGGGAGAGGACAAACTGACTGATGTTAACGGGCCAGGTCATCCTGTCTCCTTGGTGATTTAGTGATCCTTTTGCAGTGGATGCTCTCTGGTGGGTAATACAAAAAGACAAAAACCTTTACTTTTTGACCATTCCCATAAGTCCACCCACAAGTCTCTTCCTCAGGCCTCCTTGACCCCAATATTTCTATCTTTCCCTTCCAAGTGCCTAACCAACCAACCAGGTCATTTACTATTGCCCATGAATTGATATTATAACCTCAGGTAACTTCTTCCACACAAAGTGGATGACCAAGCATACCACCAAAAGCTCTGCCACTGCCTTTCATGAACATCTTTGAGAAGGGCCATAGGAAAGCAGCTGCACATTTTCAGCTTGTACCCAAACACTAAGCCTACCCATTCATGAAACAAGTTTGAGGTCTTTCCTTTTATGTCAGTTGGTAATAAGGGATGTTCCCTCTTCCATGTGCCCATCGGTGTGAGTTGAGTGAAAGGCACTAATGCAACAGTGGTGGGTGATATGGGTGTCTGGACCACCTGTTCCTACTGCTTACTTGTACCCACTGGGCCTACTTGAGTCCAATCCTGTTGATGTACCACTTTACCTTACAATGGAATTATGCTGGGCCTGCCCAACCTTATGACTGGTTAAGTCTGACAGAAGCCAGCTCATGATGGGAAGTTCTGGGAACATGGTCACTTGATGTCCCAAGATCAGGTGCTCAATATCTACAAGGACTCAATAGCATGATAGGCGATTCTTTTCAAATGGTATATAGTTATCTGCTTCCAAATGGCATGTCGTTGCTCCAGAACCCTTAAGGTCTTACTGCACCACTCCTATTTGGGCTGTTCAGAGACTCCACCCAGTATTTTATTTTATTTTTTTACCACAGATACCTCTAGTATCTTGGCTCTTTCTGGATCAGATTACCCAAGTGGCAGGATTGCATTATTACAGCTTGTGCTTAATCAGAAACCTTCCTTTGAGCCCCACTCAAAATTAGTAGCCTTCATGTCATTCAATAAATGGACCACTGTAGCATTCCCAAGAGCAGACAACATTGCTTCTGGACCTACAGAGGCCTACATTTATACTTTTTCTTTCTGTTTTTAAATAAGAGAACATTTATTTATAAAATTATTAGGGGCAAAAATAGAATACTGGGGACTAGCTATGGTTATGGGAAATATTCAGACTCTGTTAATTGTGATTGCCTTGTTCTGGTTAAAGAAATGACATTCTAACCTGGCTGGGAGTTGTATGTCCTGGGACCTGGGAGTCAATCTTGGACCTGGGAGTCAACCTTGGAATGCGGTCCATTCTCATTCAAGAACTGCCTATTATCATGGAAAGTTTAGCAACCTTGTTGCCCAAACAATGGAGTCCCACCCCAGCCTGCATAGCCCAATTCTCCATGTCTATAATCCCTACTTCCCCGTGTAATCCTTGTCCTACCCTATGTAGGCAGCTGGTTTATGAGGAGTAGCAGAGCAGATTTTTGTGGATGACTTGCTGCTCTCCCATACTGCCTGCATTATTGGAATGAATGCTCATATGAGATTCAACCCTGTCTCTGCTTAATTGGCTCAAGTAGTGACAGGCAGCCAGGACCCATTGGTGTTCCAGTTTCAAAATTACACAGGTAGAAGAAGTAATTTGTACAAGAAATGGGCTGAGGAAATGAGTTATGGAAGCAAAACCCTAGGAGCTTGGGAGTGAGGAAGACAACGGTAAAGCACCTGGTGGGTCATGGAAGGAGGAAAGGAAAGGGGAAGGGAAGGAAAAGGAGGTGGGGAGGGTGAGCACACTGGGTCCTCCTTCCTAAGGGTTTTAAGGGTGGAGATTTTAGGGGAGGCCCCAGGAGAAGATCTCAATAGAACATTCTGCAGTGTTCCAAGTGTGGTGTCCACTGACTGAATGACCAGCATCAGGGCAGGGGGTCATTATTCAATGAAGCTTGTCCTAAGGTCAGCCATGGGGGTCACTGGTCTGGTTTTGTTGCTTTTCTGGACCTGGAGCTGAAATATAACTGAGGCATAGGTGAAATCTCTAGGGAGGAAAGGTCAGGAGGTTCAAACTGCATGACCAGTGATATGCTAGGGGAGAAAAGTTCACAGTAGGGGCAAGGTCCTACCCTATAATTGCCCTTTGCTAGGCACCTGGGGCTTTCCACCCTGGTGCCTTTCTGTACCTGGCCCATCATCCATGCTCTGATCATGTCTGTCTAACTGCCTACCATATCCCCCCTCAAGGATCTTGGCTCTGAATTCTTTCAGAGAAAAGGGGCACAGGGTCTCTTCTGTAGCTGTTTCCTGTTGAAAGGGGGTGAGATTTTTCTTTAGAGCCAAGAGAACCTTGCTCTCTGTCAGAGGAACAATAAGGCCTGGGAGGTAGCCATGATGTCTAGATGTGGTATTCCCTGAGTACGAGTAGGGCTTGTAATCTGGAGGAGACAAACTTATAAATTTTAATGTTATTGTGGCAAAAGCTAGAACAAGAATTATGACAAATGATCCAGTGGAAGGAAAAAGTTTTAGTTCTCATTAATTCTAACTCAAAGGATGGGAGAAAAATGAAACATTAGTTTGGAGGGTTGTAATAAAATATTTAAGAACATTAGAAAAATTCAGTATCCAGTTCAATTCATAGATGAAAAATAAAACTTTGAAAATAACTAATTGAATTAGAATCTAATATTCACAACTGTGTATTATAGAGTCTGTTGAAACAATTTTCCACCCTAAAATCACCCTCATTTTTATTGAAGAGTCAAATTAAGACCAATCTATTTACTGCATTAACTCTAGTTTCAATTTGGCCTGGTTATTTGCATAAATACCATAAGAATAGCAATTGATCATAATAGGCTTTTAAAAATCTGCTTTGCTGGAATCTCATGATTGAGTTTTAACTAGCCTGTCAGGGCAAAGAAGCTGAGCCACCTAGTTTCCATCAGGTTTGCCTGCAATACATATAGTCTTGGGTGAATTCCTCAAGTTCTTGAGGTCCCCAATGATGTCTTGAGGTTCCTTCCTTGCCATCTCTTAGGAAAGCAACCTTCCTTCCTTAGCTGGAAAGACTACCATGAACTGTGCAACCAATCAAAGTACTAGGCTATTTCTCCAAGGTGCTCTTATTGGCTTCAAAGGGAATTTGATTTCTTAAGGCTTTCTGGTAACATCCAGAGTCCAAGCATGTCTCTCTCAGACATGACATTCCAGTTAAAGTCTTAATTAATAAAACCACAATTGGAAACTGATCTTATTGAATTTTTGCAAAGAAACATATTGCATGACTCACTGATTAAGAATTGCCAAATTCCGCCCTGGCTGGTTTGGCTCAGTGGATAGAGCGTCGGTCTGTGGACTCAAGGGTCCCGGGTTCAATTCCAGTCAAGAGCATGTACCTTGGTTGCGGGCACATCCCCAGTGGGGAGTGTGCAGGAGGCAGCTGATCAATGTTTCTCTCTCATCGATGTTTCTAACTCTCTATCCCTCTCTCTTCCTCTCTGTAAAAAATCAATAAAATATATTAAAAAAAAAAAGAATTGCCAAACTCTGGAGGGATCAAGTAAGGAGAAAAAAATATATAATTTACCTAGTACTTTGAGATATAAAAAAATCTCCTTATATCTGAAAAACAAGAGGAAAATTCTTGTCCTTTTAACAAAGGAGAAAAGAACCAAATTTTAACTCTGTATTAGTTTACTTATTTAAAAAATACATTTTTATTGATTTCAGAGAGGAATGGCGAGAGAGAGAGAGAGAGAGAGAGAGAGAGAGAGAGAGAGAGATCAATGATGAGAGAGAATCATTGATTGGCTGTCTCCTGCATGCCTCACACTGGGGATTTAGCCCACAACCAGGTTGGAACTCTACTTTAGCCAAGACTAGGGCTCTAAACCCACTGGTGAGGTAATCTTCTTGATGATATAGGTGTTTTGCATATTATCTGTCTGGGAAGATGGAGGGGCACTACAAATAATGTTGGAGGGATTGCTCTAGTCCCTTTCAATCCTCCTCTTCCCAGTCCTCTGTTTTATTTGTTTTTAATATTAACCCTTTGCACTCGCTTGCTTTTTTCATCGAGCTGCTACCGGTGCTAACCGTGTCGAGTCACACTCGACATCCGAGTGCAAAAGGTTAAAGGAAAAAGTCCATGACTCCAGGGCCCATAAGCCCTCTAGCACACAGGGAGGTGTAGGCACCAGAAGCATGCTGTGCCTCCCTCCTAGGCTTTCCTACAATTTTAGTAAGGACTAGGACCCCCTATAACCCCCACAAGTCTAAGGCTAGTTTCTTAAAATTCAAACCCTGGGAAAGTTGTCAAACTTATTTGACCAAAAGATTATATACAAAAGACACAATTTTAACAGATTGGAAAAGGACTAAATAAATCCCACATTAAAAGGGGTGATGTATTTCTTCAGAGCCAAGATAACCTTGCTTCCTGTCAGAGGGATGATGAGGCCTGGGCACGGAAGGAGGTGGCGATGGTGTCTAGAAGTGGTATTCCCTGTGTGCGAGCAGGGCTTGTAACCTGGTGGAGACAAATTGTACAACAAGAATTATGACAAGTCATCCAGTGAAAGGAAAATCATCTTCTTGGATCACAATGGCATGAAATTAGAAATAAACTACAGTAAAAACATTCAAACACATGGAGGCTAAATAGCATGTTATTACACAACTAGAGGCCCAATGCACGAAAATTCATGCAAGAATGGGTCTTCCTTCCCCTGGTTGCTGGCACTGCCTTTGCTCTGGCCAGAGCCACTTTTCCACCTTCCCACGCTGCCCAGAGGCCCGGAGCTGCTGGGGTGGTGCGCAACGCCTGCGCCGTCACCATGGCAATGATGCAAGCATCCCACCTTGCCCCCGGCCGCCCGGTGCCTGTGTATTCAAATTAACCCGTCATCTTTGTTGGGTTAATTTGCATACTCACTCCTGATTGGCTGGTGGGCATTGTGAAGATACAGTCAATTTGCATCTTTCTCTTTTATTAGTGTAGACTAGAGGCCTGATGCATGAAATTTGTGCAAGAGTAGGCCTTCCTTCCCCCAGCTGCTGGCACCGGCTTCCCTCTGGCACCCAGGACCCAGGCTGTTTTGCTCTGGCCACCGGCAGGCACCCGGGACCTGGGCTTTGCTCTGGCCCCAGCTTCGTCCGGAAGGACGTCCAGTTTAATTAGCATATTACCCTTTTATTATTATAGACTAGTGGCCCGGTGCACAAAATTCGTGCACATTAAAAGGGAATTAATTAGAGGAAATATTTTAATATTGCTATTTGGCCTTTATCTATAATACAAGTGTCAGAGATGAAAGAAAATTAGTAAAATGTATATGAAAGTCTTCCTCCTGTCAAGTCCCCACTCAGCCACACGTGCCTCGAAATCACGCGAGACCCAGACCTGGCCAGCCCCACCTCCATTGGGCGAGATCCAGACCCGGCCGGCCCCACCCCTATCAAGCCCCGCCAGGCGGGGGGTGCAGCCTCAGGTACCCCGTCAAGTCCTGCCAGGTGGGGGGCACAGCCTCAGGTCCCCTAGCACACGATGGGTGGGGGTGTGTGGCCTGAAGTCCCCCAGCCCGGGCCGGGGTGAGGGGCACGCTTTGAGGTCCCCTGTCAAGCCCTGCCAGGCGGGGAGCATGGCCTGAGGTCCCCTGTCAAGCCTTGCCGAGCCAGTGGGGCGGTATAGCCTCAGGTCCCCCACCCCAGCCTGGCACCATGCAGCCTCAGGTCCCTGCTGATCACTCATTATGGCTCGTTACAAGAACCCCACCTCCGCTGTGGGCACAGCCATCTTGTGTTACGGGAACCCAGCCTCAGCTGTGCATGCCACCATCTTGTGACGGTGTTATGGCATGAGGGTCAATATGCATATTACCTTCTTATTATATAGGATAAATGGATTACCAATGAGATCAAGGAAGAAATAAAATCTTGCTGGAAACAAATGAAAATAAACACACAACAACCCAAAATCTCTGGGGCACAGCAAAAGCAGTTCTGGGAGGGAAGTTCATAGCACTACTACAGGCCTACCTTAAAAAACAAGAAACAATTTTAATAAGCTATCTAACCCTAAAACTTAAAGAATTAGAAAGAGAACACTAAGAAAAGCCCAGAGTAAGTAGAAGGAAGGAAATAATAAAGATCAGAGCAGAAATAAATGACATAGAGACTGAAAAAAAATACAAAAGAACTATAAAACCAAGAGCTGGTTCTTTTTCTTTAAAAAAATATTTTTTTATTGATTTCAGAGAGGAAGGGAGAGAAACATCAATGATGAGAGAGAATCACTGATTGGCTGCCTCCTGCATGCCCCCTACTGGGGATTGAGTCCACAACCCAGGCATGTGCCCCTGACTGGAATCAAGCCCAGGACCTTTCAGCCCAAAGGCTGAAGCCCAATGCTCTATCCACTTACCCAAACTGGCCAGGGCGAGGGCTGGCTCTTTGAAAAGATAAACAAGTAACCAGAGATTTACCTTTGCCTGCAGGCTGATTGTTATTCTCAATCTCTTAATGAGCCTCAGACTCCACAGAGTGGGGTGAGAGGTTTTCCAACCAGGTGTGGCAATTACTTTCCCCCATGAAAAAGCTGCTTGGATGGTAAAGGTCTGCCTGAGACAGATGACCTCTGCAGTATGGGGGAATAACTCAGCACGGGAAACTGCAGTGGCTGCCTTCTAAATTCTAACCCCAGAACCCCCAAACTGGTTTCTGCTCACACAGCTCTAGTACACTCTACCTTCCCTCTGCCAGAGCCCAAGGTGAGTGGCTGCACACAAAATTTTGTTCATTGGCCCTTTAAGAGGGTGCCAGCATTTCCAGCCATCTCTCCCTGGCAGACAGCAACTCTGCTGCTTTTCACAGCCAGATGTTATGTGGGCACCTTTCTCAGTTCTGATGCTCTGGGCTAGAGAGCCCAACTTGGCGTTTAGACCCCAGAGTTCTCAGTGGGAACCCCCCACATCTGAGATATCCCTCTGGAACTTCAGCTGCTGCCTGTGGGAGCCCGGCCAGCCCTCTCACGCCTCCACACTTCCTACCAGTCTCTGTGCAGTCTCCATTTTATGTCCTTGGTTATAAGGGTTCTCTACAGCTAGTCTTCAGTTGATTATTCAAGACTAGAGGCCCGGTTCACAAATTCATGCACAGGTGGGGTCCTTTGGCCTGGCTGGCGATTGGGGGCCGATGAGGGGGGGTGGCTGGGGGGAGGGACTGCAGGTGGTTGGCTGGCTGGCCGGGCGGGATGGGGGGGAGGGGGGAGGGACCGTGGGAGGTTGGCTATGGGAGCACACTGACCACCAGGGGCAGCTCCTGCATTGAGCATCTGCCCCCTGGTGGTCAGTGTGCATCACAGCAACTGGTCAACCGGTCATTCCGTTGTGTGGTAGTTTGGTAGTTCGGTCACTTAGGCTTTTATATATATATATATATATATATATATATATATATATATATATATATATATGGTTTCTTTATATTTCAGTTGTAATTCAAGTTTGGTCCTGGGAGAGTGTCAGTGTAGCTTTCACTTAATCTGTCATCATTTTGGAACTCCAGTAAAAACATTTTACTTCTGAATGGAAGTTTTTTATTTTCCTTCCTGATGATATGAAAACAATAGATTTGCCCAAATGTGTAGCCAACTACCACCTACCACCTGCCAGAGGCTGTGTTAATCTGCTCTACTAAAGATACCACATTCAGCTCAGTAAATGTAATTGGGGCTATTACTGGGCAGGTGCAAGACTGATTAAATGGGTATATAATGGGGACCATGACTCTTGCATCATCTAATGTTTTGAGGTTGACACTAATCAATCAGCTGCCTCCTGCACACTCCCCACTGGGGATGTGCCTGCAACCAAGGTACATGCCCTTGACCAGAATCGAACCTGGGACCTTTCAGTCCACAGGCCGATGCTCTATTCACTGAGCCAAACCAGTTAGGGCACCATTGGAGGTTTTTTGGGGGAGAGGAGTTTCAGGGGCTTCCATGGGGCCTTTTCTATTACAATAACTCTTACTCTATAGATCAAGGCACTGGTATAAGGATTCTGCTAACTGCTAATATATTAATTCCAATTATTCATCTGGGAGCCATGGAGATGATTACTGAACCTACTGTGAAACAGATATAAGCCAATTCTCCTTATTTTTTTATTATTACCCGACCCCCATAAATCCCTCTCTTACAGGGCAGCCACAATTGAGCTCCTGGGTATCAGTGTCTGCTTACTGGTTCCAATAGGCCTCAAAAGTTTTGTGTATTCCCCTTTCCCCAGCTATTTGAATAAATAATCATAGATCCTTTTGGAGAAGGAATGGGGAAATCACTACTGGATATAATTGCCATATTGTTGTACGGTCCTTCCTCATGAGAACCTGGCCTCTCCTTCATTTTATGGGTTCTGGGGTCTGAGAACTGGCTTAGTTCTGGAAATTGGAAAGGGATTGTGCCTTTCTTTCTTTTTAAACATTAAGCCTCTGTCAAAAATGTGTTTCTTATTTTAGGGTACAGGATTGAAGGACAAGATGATACAAGTAAGGAAAATTTACAAGAAAAAAAGCTTAACAAAAATTTTTCAGTTAAGGTATTATAACATTAAAACTTGATTTAAAACATAACAAAAGAAACAAAATTGCAAACAAAAATGTTTATGTATTTTTTCCAAACATAAATGAAATAGTGTTTAAGCAGTAGGGCTCATGTTGATGGCTATCAGGAAGTAATAAGTGTAATCCACTTGGGAAATCATTAATGTACAATAACAAGCCCAAATTATGGACTGCAGTAGTTTAATCATCACTGTCATTTTTCTTACTTCCAAAATAAAGCCTTGATTAAACCATTCATGCCCTATATTACTCATATCTTTACTTCAGAGATTGAAGAACTATATACAACAAATGAATTTATTTTCACCACAGGGATAACATATTGTACTTCTCTGCTAATGTTACTTGAAAACCTTCCATGTCAAAACAATTTGACAGCAAATATAAACAATTCAATAAATGTGCAAAGATCTTTCATTACAGTCCATTAAAGATGCATGTTAATTCATGCTGTTAACCTTAGGATAACAGTGCTTAGAATCCAAATAGGAATGAGTTGGGATAACTTTGAAAGTAATGTTGGATTTCTCAGTTTAATTATAATCCCATTACAATTGGTAAGTTCATTTCATAGGCCCAATCATGAATTAATTATTGAGTCGCAGGAGTTAATGAAACTTTTTTCCTGTTGTGATGTCCATTGCCAACAATAAACAACCCAAAAATGCCAAGGAAATCATTGTTATTGCATAATACATGAGGACCTGGAACTTTTCCAAAAGCTTAAAAAATAAAAAGTGGAATTACAGGTTACATTTTTCTGACACTTGCAAATACTATATGATTAATAAAAGCATGTCAATTTCCTGGACTGAACCAGCAATCAACATGTGCCCAGAATGCACACAAGTAATAATTCAGTAAAAGGAAGTAGTCTTCATTGCCTGTGGGTCACTTCCAGTCAAAGGTTAAAGTTCAAAGACTGAATGATCAAAGTACTCATTTTCACAGTAGGACTATCCTGGTAGGAGGATAACAGCGGCACCAACAAGTATCATCATGATACCACCATTTTGTTTTCCTTTTATTCTTGTTACATGTTTGAACTTAAAAAGAATGATCGTCTCTTTTCTTTGCAGCTGGAAAGCAGGTGAATAACACTAAGACAAACTGACTGGACTGAGAGCACTAGGGACCAGTCTTTCGTTAGAATGAATAAACAGATATGACCATTGCTGTAAACATGAGGATGTACAAAGATATTTTCACCAGTAAACATGACCTGAGGAGAGTCAAAAGAATACTGACTACTAAACGTCAAAAGAAGTTTACATTTCCCCCTTCGTATAAGGTACCTGGTGCACCTTCCATGTCTACAATCCACTGTGTAATTAAACTTTGAATTCTATTTTCATTTAAAGTCATCCTGGGAGGTGGATCATTTTGTTCTTCCTGAAGTAATTTCTGCATTGACACTATGATGAACCCTTCCCAAATGGGGTTGTGAGTTTCCATTGGGGCAGCTGACCTCTGTCTTAGGCTGTTTGGGCTGCTAAAACAAAACACCAGAGACTGCGGGGCTTGTACTAGTAACAAATAAACATTTATTTCTCACAGTTTTGGAGGCTGGGAAGTCCAAGGTCAAGGTGATGGCAGATTTGATGTCTGGTGAGAACCTGCTTCATGGTTCATAGAAGGCCATCTTTTTGCTGTAACCTCACATGGCAGGAGGGGTGAGGGAGCTCTCTGGGCTTCTTTTCAAAAAATATATTTCTATTGATTTCAAAGAGGAAGGGAGAGGGAGAAAGAGATAGAAACGTCAATGATGAGAGGGAATAATTGATCGGCTGGCTCCTGCACGCCCCCTACTGGGGATCAAGCCCACAATCTGGGCATGTGCCCTGACCTGGAATCGAACCATGACCTCCTAGTTCATTGGTTGACATTCAACCACTGAGCCACACCAGCCAGGCAAGGGCTTCTTTTAAAAACATCTTATTTATTGATTTTACAGAGAGTGTGAGGAAGGTAGAGAGAAATATCAATTTGTTGTTCCACTTATTATTTATGCATCCATTGGTTGATCCCTTTCTTTTAAATTCTTCATTGTTTTAAGTATTACATAAGTCTCCTTTTTTCCCCATTGACTTCTTCCCAGCCATTCCCACCCCCCAGCACATGCTTTCAACCCCCTACTCTCTGTGTTCATGGGTTATGCTCATATGCATGCATACAAGTCCTTTGGTTGATTTCTTACACCCTCATCCCCACCTTTCCTCGTAGGTTGGACAGTCTGTTTGATGCTTCTCTGTCTCTGGATCTATTTTAGTTCATCAGTTTATGTTGTTCATTATATTCCACAAATAAGTGAGATCATGTGATATTTATCTTTCTTCAACTGGCTTATTTCACTTAGCATAATGCTCTCCAGTTCTATCCATGCTGTTGAAAATGGTAAGAGTTCCTTCTTTTTTACCACAGCATAGTATGCCATTGTGTAGATGTACCACAGTTTTTTAATCCACTCATCTGCTGATGGGCACTTAGGCTGTTTCCAAATCTTAGCTATTGTAAATTGTGCTGCAATGAACATAGGGGTGCATATATCCTTTCTGATTGGTGTTTCTGATTTCTTGGGATATATTCCTAGAAGTGGGATTACCAGGTCAAATGGGAGTTCCATTTTTAATTTTGGGAGGAAACTCCATACTGTTCTCCACAGTGGCTGCACCAGTCTGCATTCCCACCAGCAGTGCACGAGGGTTCCTTTTTCTCCGCATCCTTGCCAGCACTTGTTGTTTATTGATTTGTTGATGCTAGCCATTCTGACAGGTGTGAGATGGTCCCTCATTGTTGTTTTGATTTACAGTTCTCATATTATTAGTGACTTTGAACATGTTTTCATATGTCTCCTGGCCTTCTGTGTGTCCTCTTTCTAAAAGTATCTATTTAGGTCCTTTGCCCATTTTTTGATTGGATTGTTTATCTTCCTTTTGTTAAGTTGTATGAGTTCCCTATAAATTTTGGAGATTAAACCCTTACAGATGTAACATTGGCAAATATGTTCTCCCATGCAGTGGGCTCTGTTGTTGTTAATGGTTTCTTTTGCTGTGCAGACATTGGTTGATTCTTGTATGTACCCCGACCAGTGATTGAACCCACAACCTTGGCGTATTGGAAAGATCCTCTTACCAACTGAGCTACCCTTCCAGGGCTCTGGGGCCTCTTTTATAAGGGCACTAAACCCATTTATGAAGGCTCTACCTTCATGACCTAAACACCTTTCCAACGTCCCACCTCCAAATACCTTCACATTGAGGATTAGATTTCAACATATGAATTTTGAGAGGGCCACACACACTCAGTCTATAGCAACCTAAGACTTCTGCTTATCAAATTTTTATGTTTTTAAATTATATATATATGAGGCCCGGTGCATGAATTCGTACATAGGTGGGGGCCCTCAGGGTGGCCTGCAGAGATCAGGCCCCAGCTCGCTCTCCCAGCCTCGCACCCCCAGCTTGCGCCCCCAGCCTCACAGCCCTGCAGCCCCGCCTGGCACCCCGCCTTGGCCTGGTGCCACCCCCTCACCTGCTCCACCATCCCACCTGGGAGGTGATCGATCTGGGCCAGGCCCCCTGCCCGGCTCCCTCAGAGCCTGGGAGCAGGCAGCGACCCCGCCTCCCCCCCACCCCCTGCCACCGGTGGTCGCCATCTGTGGGGCGATCTGTTGTGGCCCATTGGGGCCAGCAGTGCCTCCATGCTGCCAGCGCTGAGTTGGCTACACCTGCCATGTTCCGCACCGCCCCCTGTGGTCAGCACACGTCATAACGAGTGGTCAAACTCCCCATCCCCTGGTGGAACTCCAAGTAGAAGGACCACCTGAGGGGACAATTTGCATATTAGGCTTTTGTTATATAGGATATTTGTTGGTTGTTCTATCTTACCCCAAGAAATACAATGTTCTATGAGTTACCTCATCTCATTAGATACCTGTGGGTGAAGTATTCCTTGGTGACATTCCAAACTTGCTTTCCAGTACAGCAATTATACCTACTTTGCTTCTGATGGTTAAGTGCTACCACTTGGCCTCACATATTACAGAATCCTATCATTTCTATTGCTACCATAGAGCCCAGTTCTATAATAGCATTTCCTACTTTTATCATCAGCCCAGGCTCACATTCCTCCTTCCCTCCCTCCTTTCCTTTTTTCCCCCTCCCTTTCTCTATTCCTCCTTTCCTCTTTCTGTTTCTCTAGGGCAGTGGTCAGCAAACTCATTAGTCAACAGAGCCAAATATCAACAGTACAACGATTGAAATTTCTTTTGAGAGCCAATTTTTTTAAACTTAAACTTCTTCTTGGCCTTTCTATACACCAATAGTGAACTTACAGACAGAGAGACTAAAAAGGCAATCCCATTTACCATCGCGCCAAAAAAATTAAGATACCTAGGAATAAACTTAACTAAGGAGGTAAAAGACCTATACACGGAAAACTACAGGACACTGAAAAAAGAGATAGAGGAAGACGTAAACAGATGGAAGAACATACCATGTTCATGGATTGGTAGAATCAACATCATTAAAATGTCCATACTACCCAAAGCAATCTATAGATTCAATGCACTCCCCATTAAAATACCAACGGCATATTTCACAGACCTTGAAAGAACTCTCCAAAAATTCATCTGGAATAAAAAAAGACCCCGAATAGCCACAGCAATCCTGAGAAAGAAGAATAAAGTAGGAGGGATCTCAATACCAGATTTCAAGCTGTATTACAAAGCCACTGTTCTCAAAACAGCCTGGTACTGGCACAAGAACAGACATATAGATCAATGGAACAGAATAGAGAATCCAGATATTGACCCAAACCACTATGCTCAATTAATATTTGACAAAGGAGGCATGAACATACAATGGAATAAAGACAGTCTCTTCAATAAATGGTGTTGGGAAAATTGGACAGATACATGCAAAAAAATGAAGCTTGATCACCAACTTACGCCATACACAAAAATAAACTCAAAATGGATACAGGACTTAAACATAAGACGGGAAACCATAAAAATACTAGAGCAATCCACAGGCAGCAAAATCTCAGACATATGCCAAAAGAAATTCTTCACTGACACTGCACCTAGGGCAATGGAAGCTAAAGAGAAAATTAACAAATGGGACTACATCAAAATAAAAAGCTTTTTCACAGCAAAAGAAACCATCAACAAAACAACAAGAAGGCCCACTGCATGGGAGAACATATTTGCAAATGGCATCACTGATAAAGGTTTAATCTCCAACATCTACAGGCAGCTTATACAACTTAATAAAAGGAAGATAAATGATCCAAAAAAAAAATGGGCAACGGACCTAAATAGAATCTTTTCAAAAGAAGACAGAAGGAAGGCCAAGAGACACATGAAAACATGCTCAACGTCACTAATTATCCGAGAGATGCAAATCAAAACAACAATGCGGTACCATCTCACACCTGTCAGAATGGCTATCATCAACAAATCAACAAACGACAAGTGTTGGCGAGGATGCGGAGAAAAAGGAACCCTCGTGCACTGCTGGTGGGATTGCAGAATGGTGCAGCCACTGTGGAGAACAGTATGGAGTTTCCTCAAAAAACTGAAAATGGAACTCCCATTTGACCCAGTAATCCCACTCCTGGGAATATATCCGAAGAAACTAGAAACACCAATCAGAAAGGATATATGCACCCCTATGTTCATAGCAGCACAATTCACCATAGCTAAGATTTCGAAACAGCCTAGGTGCCTGTCAGCAGATGACTGGATCAGAAAACTGTGGTACATCTACACAATGGAATACTATGCTGCCATAAAAAAGAAGGAATTCTCATCATTTGCAGCAACCTGGATGGAATTGGAGAACATTATGTTAAGTGAAATAAGCCAGTCAATGAAAGAAAAATACCACATGATCTCACTCATTTATGGATAATAAAGAACATTATAAACTTGAACAAAAAGATAGATACAGGAGAAACCAAGATGGTGGCATAGGTTAAACACCTAACCTACAGCCTGGCACAACAATTTCAAAAATACAACTAAAAGTCAAAACGGACATCATCCAGAACCACAGGCAAGCTGGCTGACTGAAATGCCCACAACTAGAAGGAAAGAGAAAACCACAAAGAAAATCAGAGCAGCCGTAAAAGCCTGAGGTATGGAGACACGGGCGGAGACACGAGCCCGCGCGTGTGCGGGGAGGGCGGAGACACGATCCCGCGCGTGTGCGGGGAGGACGGAGCCGGAGAGGAAGGGGCGGCTGACGGCCTGGCTGGCGTTCTCTGGCGGGAAGGAGATAAAAGCTCCAAATTGTGCTGAACCCCAGCTCCGGCTGCACTGAACCCCAGTTCCGGGCGAAACCCTGGGAAGCCGGGCTCATGCTGGGGGAGTCTGGGCTGTGGGGCGGAGGCACAGAGGAGTTGCGCCGGAGCCATGCACGGGAATGTGCGCAGAGGAGGGACTGTTGCCTGTGCCGCTGGATTGCCCTAGCGGGAAGGAGACAAAAGCTCCAGACCGTGCTGAACCCCAGTTCCAACTGCACTGACCCCCAGTTCTGGGAAAGACCCGCTGAAGCCAGGCTCATACTGGGGAAAACTGGGCTGTAAGGCAGAAATGCAGAGAAGCGGCGAGGGGCAGAGCACCGGAGGCGCGCACGGGATTGTGCGCAGACGATGGTCTGTTGACTGTGCCGCTGGATTGCCTTGGTGGGAAGGAGACAAAAGCGCCAGACTGCGGTGAGCCCCAGTTCTGACTACACGGAAACCCAGTTCCGGGCGAGAATCTGGGAATCCAGATTCATTGGGGGAGAGACTAGACTGTTTGGCAGCGGGCGAAACTCCAGGGCGCTTTTCTCTCAGAGGTGTTTGCTGGGAGTACAGAGGGACACTGAGACCCAGGAACCTCATAGGGCGGGGCTGACGGGAAGCCAAGGCTGTAGGCTCCGCCCTGTAACTCCGCCCCATCCAAGCTGAGCACAGAGGCTTTTACAATTTTGCAAGTCTAGTTGAATGGGGCTGTCTCCCGGCATAGACACAGCTGATCCTCACAGCCAATTGGACTGGAGGTCACATCCTCCCAGTGTACCAACAGCAATCAAGGCTTAACAACACCAAGACTTTGCACTCAGCCCACAAAGGGGGGTATCAAGAGTGACCACCTAGGGAGATTGGGGAAGCTGAGCGATAGGGAGGCAGCCAAAAGGGGAAGACACCGAAACAGGTCACGAATATAAGGGATGCTGTAATTCCTGCTGAGTGGCCTCAGGCAGTAGCTGACCTACACTCCATTGGAGACCCAGAAACGAGGGCATCTAGTGGTTGGTGTGAGATGACACCATATTTCAACCATTCTCATAAGGGACACATTCAAGAGGCAGACTCAGTGAGCGCCAAAGCCTTGCTGCACCAAGACCCGGCCCATAAACGTGTCTCCCGCACAGCAACTCTTCCTTTATAGACACAGAGGGTCCGCACAGCCAATTGGCCTGGAGGACAATTCCTCCCAGTGACACCAACAACAATCAAGACTTAACTATACAAAGAAGGACCAAAATGGAGGCATAGGGCAGAAGCCTGATTGTTGCCTACCACAACAATTTTGAGACTACGATGGGAGAGCAGAGCAGACACCATCCAGAACCACCGGAGGGCTGACTGAGCAGATGCTCTACAACTAGAATAAAAGAGAGGGGTACGCGGGATGAAGCTGATGCCGGTGACCCAAAGACCACACTTTAAGAACTACGGCTCAGGCGACACAATGGCGGCCTGGAATGTGCTCGGCGCAGTTCCCCCAGCGGTCTCCGGCTGAGGGGAAGGCTCCACTTGCTGCCGAGCACGGACAGACGAGCCCCTGGGAGACATGGGGTGGGAGACTCCGCGCTTGCTGACCTCCGAGTCCTTCAAGAATCTCAACGCCCTGGCAGCGGCCAGGTGCGCATGCTCGGCGACCGGCCACCGCTGCAGACCCAAGGGCCGACACAGCCACCCCGGATCAGCCCGCCGCCGCGCACCGGGCACACCAGAGCTTCGCCGAGCCCGCCGCCCAACGAGTTCTGCGGCGGCTGCCCTGGAGCTCTGAGAAAATGGCCGAAGGAATTGCTGAGAGGGAATTGACCAACAGGAATTGGGATCAAGAAGACGAAACCCCGCTGGGTCCCGGATCCGGGTGAAGCCGCGCGCCCCTGGGTCCGGGTGAGGCTGGGAACTGGGTCAGGGTGAGGCTGGGTCCCGGGTCCAGGTGAGGCCACATGCCCCTGAATCCGGGTAGGGCCACACGCCCATGGGTCCGGGTGAGGCTGGGTCCCGGGTCCGGGTGGGGCCGCCCCCCTGGGTCCGGGTGAGGCTATGCGCCCCTAGGTCCGGGTGAGGCTGGTACCTGGGTCCGGGTGGGGCCGTGCTACCCTGGACTCAGGTGAGGCCACGCGACCCTGGGTCTGGGAAAGGCCACGCGCCCCTGGGTCCGGGTGAGGCCACGTGCACCTGGGTCCGGGTGAAGCTGTATCCCGGGTCCGGGTGAGGCCGTATGCCCCTGGATCCGGGAGAGGCTGTGTCCCGGGTCCGGGTGAGGCCTCGCGTACTTGGGTCCGGGTGAGGCCACGTGCCCCAGGGTCTGGGAGAGGCCACGCGCCCCTGGGCCTGGGTGAGGCCACACGCCCCTGGGTCCGGGTGAGGCCTCGCGTACTTGGGTCCGGGTGAGGCCACGCGCCCCAGGGTCTGGGAGAGGCCACGCGCCCCTGGGCCTGGGTGAGGCCACGCGCCCCTGGGTATGGGTGAGGCCACGCGCCCCTGGGTCCGGGGGAAGCTGGATCCCGAGTCCGGGTGAGGCCGTGTGCCCCTGGATCCGGGTGAGGCTGGGTCCCGGGTCCGGGTGAGGCCATGGGCCCCTGGATCCGGGTGAGGCCACGCGACCCTGGGTCTGGGAGAGGCCACGCGCCCCTGGGTCCGGGTGAGGCCACGTGCCCCTGGGTCCGGGGGAAGCTAGATCCCTGGTCCGGGCGAGGCCATGTGCCCCTGGATCCGGGTGAGGGTGGGTCCCGGGTCCGGGTGAGGCCGTGGGCCCCTGGATCCGGGTGAGGCCATGCGACCCTGGGTCTGGTAGAGGCCACGGGCCCCTGGGTCCGGGTGAGGCCACGCGCCCCTGGGTCTGGGTGAGGCCACGCGCCCCTGGGTCCGGGTGAAGCTGGATCCCGGGTCCGGGTGAGGCCGTGTGCCCCTGGATCCGGGTGAGGCTGGGTCCCGGGTCCGGGTGAGGCCATGGGCCCCTGGATCCGGGTGAGGCTGGGTCCCGGGTCCGGGTGAGGCCATGGGCCCCTGGATCCGGGTGAGGCCACGCGACCCTGGGTCTGGGAGAGGCCACGCGCCCCTGGGTCCGGGTGAGGCCACGTGCCCCTGGGTCTGGGGGAAGCTAGATCCCGGGTCCGGGTGAGGCCATGGGCCCCTGGATCCGGGTGAGGCCATGCGACCCTGGGTCTGGGAGAGGCCACGGGCCCCTGGGTCTGGGTGAGGCCACGCGCCCCTGGGTCTGGGTGAGGCCACGCGCCCCTCGGTCCGGGTGAAGCTAGATCCCGGGTCCGGGTGAGGCCGTGTGCCCCTGGATCCGGGTGAGGCTGGGTCCTGGGTCCGGGTGAAGCCACGTGCCCCTGGGTCCGGGTGAGGCCGCGCACCCCCTGGGTCCAGGTGAGGCCACATGCCCCTGGGTCTGGGTGAAGCCGTGCCCCTGGGTCCGGCCGAGACCAAACCAGAGGTAGTCGGACTTGCATTACCACCATTTGTCCACCATCCAGAGCTGAGGGGTCAGTGCCGACATGTACTCATAAGGAACTGGTGGACATTGATATTGGGTCTCAAAAGAACTGTTGGTCCAGAAAGAAACTCACTACAGACTGATTCATTTGCCTGTCAGCATAACTATTATTGCTCATCTCACATTCAGTTCATATAAGTATATCTCTAGTGACACATGATCTCGCTCATCTAGGGGAAATGATGAACAACATAGACTGATGAACAAGAACAGAACCGGAAACAAGGAGGCATCGATCGGACTATCGGGCCTCAGAGGGAGGATAGGGGAGGGTGGGGGGAGGGGGGAGAGATCAACCAAAGGACTTGTGTGCATGCATATGAGCCTAACCAATGGTTAAGTTCAACAGGGGGTTGGGGCATCCGTGGGGAGGGGTGTGGGATGGGAATGGGGGGATGAGGACAAATATGTGACACCTTAATCAATAAAGAAATTAAATAAATAAATAAATAAATAAATAAATAAATAAATTTAAAAAAAATAAAAAAAAATAAATTTGCTATATAATTACTAGGTAGTTCTAAAGAAAAGTTTTGGTTAAGTTATTGAAGATGTTTAGAGTCCATGATAATATTCCTAATAAAATTTGTATTAACTTTGAAAAAAAAAAGATAGATACAGAGACAGTAAAGCATCAAACAGACTGTCAAATTACAGGGGGAAGGTTAGGGAGAGGTGGGGGAGATAAGAGATCAATCAAAGGACTTGTATGCATGCATACAAGCATAACCAATGGATGCAAAATTCTGGTGGGTGAGGGCATATATGGGAGTGGGGTGGGGGGGTAATGGTAAGATATGTACACATATAATACCTTAATAAAAAAAATTGAAAAAAACAAACAAACAAACAAACAAAAAAAACTTCTTCTAATGCCACTTCTTCAAAATACCCAGGCCGTGGTATTTTGTGGAAGAGCCACACTCAAGGGGCCAAAGAGCCGCATGTGGCTCGCGACCCACAGTTTGCTGACCATGGCTCTAGGGAATTCCTCAAGGGTTTTGAGACTCCATACTATTTTTTTTCTAGCAATTTATAGAGAAACTTCTTCGTTAAATTTGTTCCAATAGAGGGATCTATAATTTTCAAAGTGTGAGCGGGTTGCTGGTAGCTTCAGAAAGCAAAGAGCAATGTAAATCTGACTGATGCTTTGGCTTTATTACAATTCTTTGCTTCACAAGGGAATAAGGCATCACTAGACAAATTGCAGTATTGCTTATTTGAGCTAAAATATTTAGGGCATCTATTGTCAGCTGTAGGCCACAGAGTATGACAATCTAGGAGTAAACCCATTTTGTAGCTCAAACAGCCTACGAAAAACTTAGAGAAGTATGAAATTAGTACAATATTATGCACAGTGGATTCCAGTTTTTGCAGAGTGGATGAAACCTCTGGTGAAGCAATTGCATGATAATCCTCCAGACCTTTTGGGTTGGGTCCTAGAATCTCCAGAGGCTTTTGAACAACTGAGATTGACTATAGCCTCTTCCCAGCTTTGAGGAGTCCAAATTTTGAAAACTCTGACCTGATTTATATGGTATTCTTGTTCAAAATGCAGATTTACCAATGAACAATGTACTGTGGCTAAAGTGGCCCACTTAAGGCCTCCTGTGCTGTGGTGACCTATACCCTTAGAAGGTCATGTTTTGTCTGAAATTAAGCCTGTGCAAGAAGACAAGTTTAACACAAATTACTAGAGCTGCAATTCTCAGTTCTGGACTTACAATAAACATCATATATATACAAAACTAATAAATATGTTTGGTATCTGTCATGAACATGGTAATTAAAAATAGAGAATTTTTACTTTATTAAAAACTAAACAAAATTTCATGGGAAACTGATACCTGATTTATTAGGGGCTTTACAACTACCTCTCAGATACCAGTACTAGTTCATTTTACTGACAGAGTTGCAAAAGCTGCTGTTAAAACATGACAGACTCCAAACTTAGAAGCTTCATTCTTAATACCATAAGAAATGATTGTTCATTTTAAAAAATGTGTTTCACAAAAGGAAATGGGCAAATGGATTGAAAAGAGGGCTAAATTGGACTGGGATTTGGGAATTACCTAACAATAATTCTAATGCCTCAGTTGGTGTGTTGTGTCATCAACGAAACCATCTGAATAAAAAAGGGATTTTAAAGGCACTGAACTCTTACTACCCTACCAAAAAGATGAAATTATTCAAAACACATTAAAGAGATGTGCTATTTGTCAGCAGAATTCTTTACAGGCAACTCTAATGTAAACATAGGAAGATCTCCCTAAGCAACTTGACCAGGAACCTGATAGCAGTTGAATTTCATAGACCTCATACTTGTAAAAGGTAAAATATTTTGTCTCATGGTATGTGTAAAGTTCAGACGGCCTGAATACTTTCCCACTTCAAAAGCTGATGTTCAGGCAATAGTAAAGGCTTTTAAAATACACATAATTCCCATTTTGGGGATACTAGAGTACACTGACAAGGAAAGAGGTAGTCATTTTATTTTTTCTGTTATCCAGGAATTGTGCAAATGTTTGTAGGTGCTTATAAACCTCAATCTTCTGAATATGTAGAGCAAATGACTCAAACTCCTTGGCTAAGATTCAGCAATCTACCAGGTTAAAATGAATTAGAGCCTTATTAAAAATTAGAGTGATTCCCTGCTTAATTAAGTTTAGCAGGTCTATGAATTTGGGTCTGAGACCATGTACTGTGCCTGATTTCACTGAATCCTCTCATAATCATGTTCAATACTTAAAAGGACTTCTCTCTTCTCTAGAAACCTTGAGACTTAAGGTCATAGTACCTGTAAGTACCTGCTTTAGGAAGTCTGCCACCCCTATCAACTGGGAAACTTCAGTTACATAAAGGTATTCTGGAGGAAAGACAGCTGTCACCCACAGAGTTCAAAGGGACACTTTCAAGTGCTGCTGATCACCCATACAGCTATCAAAGTAAAGGAGAAATTTAGCTGGATTCATGCTTTACATGTGAAGCCAGCTTCACAGGAGAGCTGCACTGTGATTCCCACAAAGGATTTTTATAGAGTAATGAATATTGATACTGAACTCAACTGAAAAGAGATCCTAGAAAATTGATTTCTGTTCTCATAGGCTGCATGTCAGTCCTACTCATGGCAGTAGTTATTCCAATTACTTTATGAGTCACATTTTTAAAGAAAACAAACGTTGTTACGATACTTTTCTATCTGTTCTCTAACCAAATATTTCCGATCTGCTCTGAATTATGCCCCTGGCATGGAGATGATCTGGATTTATAAATACAGTAATCTGATCATTTGCAGAGTACAAGTGGGACCATCTTTATTAGTAATTTTTATTATAACAAAGTAAAAGTAGTTAGTATGCATCTATGTACTCAAGCTTTAAATTTAACACAGAAATGTTTTGTTAACTGGTTTGATTGGAAGGTTGATATAGAAAAGAGGAACATTTAATTACCACACACACAGAAAGCTGGCATCTACAGATAGAAGCTGCAGAAGACAGGTTTGGTATCACTAGATTAACATGGGGAGGCAAGTTCTCTTTAGTCACAGTATAGATGGAAGAACAAAGATGGATGACTGTTATTTACAGAGATTCAGTTGACTGTTATAATAATACTAGAGGCCCGGTGCACAAAATTCGTGTGGGGGGGTGTCCCTCAGCCCAGCCTGCACCCTCTCCAATCTGGGACCCCTTGAGGGATGTCCAACTGCCTGTTTAGGCCCGATCCTACCGGGATCGGGCTTAAATGGGCAGTCGAACATTCCTCTCACAATCCAGGACTTCTGGCTCCCAACTGTTCGCCTGCCTGCCTTCCTGATTGCCCCTTACCACTTCTGCCTGCCAGCCTGATCACCCCCTAACCACTCCCCTGCCAGCCTGATTGATGCCTAACTGCTCCCCTGCCAGCCTGATTGCCCCTAACTGCCCTCCCCTGCAGGCCTGGTCCCCCCAACTGCTCTCCCCTGCAGGCCTGGGTCCCCCCCAACTGCCTTCCCTGAAGGCCCGGTCGCCCCCAACTTCCCTCCTCTGCCAGCCTGGTCACCCCTAACTGCCCTCCCCTGCAGGCTTGATCGCCCCCAACTGCCCTCCCTTGCAGGCCTGGTCCCTCCCAACTGCCCTCCCCTGCTGGCCTGATCACCCCCAACTGCCCTCCCTTGCAGACCTGGTCCCTCTCAACTGCTCTCCCCTGCTGGCCATCTTGTGGTGGTCATCTTGTGTCCACATGGGGGCAGCCATCTTTGACGACATAGGGGCAGCCATCTTGTGTGTTGGAGTGATGGCCAATTTGCATATTACTCTTTTATTAGATAGGATAAGTATTAACTTAAACCAATGTGAAAAAATGGCCCCTAGTATGGATTGGTCCTTAAGACTTAAAACATTAGAACAATGTACATTAAATACTGGGACTTCCATCTGTATTCTTGAACTGGTGCCTTCTAATAAGACTTTGATTGCAGCCTTGGCTGGTGTGGCTCAGTTGGTTTGAGCATCATCCTGTGGCCCAAAGGATCACAGGTTTGATTCCCAGTCAGGGCACATAACCAGATTGTGGGTTCTATCCCTAGTTGGGGCGCATGTGGGAGGCAACCCATTCATGTTTCTTTCTCATATTGATGTTTCTCTCTCTCGCTCTCCCTTCCTCTTTCTCTAAAATCAATTAAACAAGACTTTGATTCCAGATGATGGACATAGATAGCTTTGTAGTTCACATCTGAAAAAAATATGTGGAAAGATGAACAATTACTGAAGTGCTTAAGTTATCATTTAAATGAGATGTTACTTATATAATCAATGGAACCTCAGGAAAATTTTATTTGCTTTAACTCTTTTCTCCATTAATTTTTTTTTCTTTAGGGAGAGTGGAGGGGAGGGAAGAGGGGGAAGGAGAGAGAAATAGTGATGGCAGAGAGAGAAACATCAATGTGAGAGACACATTGATGGTTTGCCTCCTGCACGTGCCCTGGACTGGGGCTGGGGATCAAGCCTGCAACTAAAGTTTGACCAGGAATTGAACCCTTCAGTGCTCAGACTGATGCTCTAACAACCGACCATGGCTTAAAAGAAAACTCTTAATTAAAATTTTAAATGATGAATCTTCTTAGGCTTGGATTGGGAAAGACTTCATAAGAAACTATAAAATAATACTCAATAGTTAATCATTTGAAAGCACAAGTAATAAAAACATCACAACAATTTGTAAAATTGATGTATAACTAAAAAAGGTTGTTTGTTGCTAATCAAGAATCTGATTTAACTGCTCATCATAAGTATGATATATTCAAAGGTTATTTCCCCAAGGCAAATAATATCCTGACTTTCTAAAAATTCAGGAATTCTGTTATTCTATCACAATTTGGATAATTGTTTTGCTTTCTATTTTAATATGGATTTGCTGTATTTATTTATTTACCCTCACCCGGGGATTTTTTTCCCATTGCTTTTCAGAGAAAGTGAAGGGGGGTAGGGGGCGGAGAGAAAGAAACATCAATTTGAAAGAGACACATTGATTGGTTGCCTCCCACACGACCCCTGACTGAGGTTGGAGATCTAACCTGCAATCCAGGTACATGCTACTGACTGGGAATCAAACCTGATATTCTTTAGTGCATGGGCCGATTCACTAACCACTGAGCAACACTGGCCAAGGCTGGATTTGCTGGATTTTTTTTTTCTTTTCTTTAATTAAAAAAATCTTTTTATTGATTTCAGAGACAGGAAGGGAGAGGAAGAAAGGGATAGATACATCAATGAGATAGAATCATTGATCGGCTGCCTCCTGCATTCCCCCTACTGGGGATCAAGCACAAAACCCTGGGCAAGTGCCCTGACCTGGAATCTAACCATGACCTCCTGGCTCATGGGTTGATGCTCAACCACTGAGCCATTCCAGCCTGGCTGGACTTAGATGGCTACAACTTTCCCAGAGAAAGGGAAAAAAACAACAATCTGGATCATTTAAAAAATCTAATGTTACTATTTTATATTAAAACAGGGAGGAGATTGTAAGGACAAATACAAACAAAATAAGCTTAATTCTCCCTGTTGAAAATAAGGTATAAGATTTCCCTCCTCTCCTTTTCCTCAAAGCACTTACTTTAGAAAACTTGTAATTGTAAGTACTTTCTCATCTCTTTGAAATGTATATAAATTCTCTGAAGATGATATAGGCCTTTTGTCAGCTTTGTGACCCAGGAATGTATTTTTTTTTTAAGAACATGAGGGCCATCTCTTTGAGATGCAAACATAAAGGGAGATTGCACCCTTATCTCCTAGTTTCTGTGGCAGGGTAGGAGTAGGCACCTTGCTTCCAGTTGCAAAACTACTTCCTATTGTATAGATATGAGAAATTTGTTTTTTATTTTTATAAAGCCAATTAGTTAACACAGATGATCACCACAATTACCAGGTAAAGTTAGGATTAACTATGTGTGAAAAATGGTGCTATCAAGTCCTCTTATTTAAGAAGTCTTGGCCATCATTTTGTCTTGAGAATATGTGTATCATAGGCTGTATCTGCCTGGCTATGTAAAAGGGTGAGATTCCTTTCTGTTTTAGCAATCTGTTAGTAGATTACCTGTGATGCAAATCACATCCTGGTTTAAGGCTTATTCAATAATAGAAAGTGTTTTCTTTCTCTACTACCATTGTGGAAATGATTTATGTATTTGGAGAGAATTTCTTTTTTAATTATATCTCTCCAATTTAGGCAAAATAATGGCCCTTCAAGATGTCCATAGCCGAATGCCTGGGACCTGTCAATGTTACCTTATATGGCAAAAGGGACTTTGCAGATGTGATTAAGGTTATGAACCTTGAGATGGGAGATTATCCTGATTATCTAGGTGGGCCCACTTTAATCACAACAGTTCTTAAAAAATGGAAGAGAGAATCTTAAGAGTGGGTCACATTTGTGATGTAAGGACTCAACTTGCTGTTGCTAGTTTTGAAGATGGCAAAATGGGGCCAAAAGTCAAGGAATGAAGGTGCCTTAGTCCATTGAAGCTGTTGTATCAAAATACCACAGATTGGGTAGTTTACAAACAACATAATTTTTTTCTTCACAGTTCTAAATGCTGGAAAGTCCAAAAATAAGGTGCCAACATGGTTGGGTGAATATCCTTCTCCTGGTTCATAGTCTGTGCCTTCAGGCTATGTCCTCACTGTGCTGGAAAGGGCTAGGGATCTCTGGAGCCTCCTTTATAAAAAACACTGCCCTCATGACCTAAACATCTTTCAATGACCCCACTTCCTAATTACAACATTTTTGGAAGTCGGACTTCAAAAGATGAATTTGAGGAGGGAGGCACAAATATTCAGACCATAGCAGCAGATGGCCCTTAAAAGCTTGAAAAAGCAAAGAAGTGGATTCTCCCTTAGAGTCTCTAGTAAGGCGCACAGCTCTGCTGACACCTTGATTTTAGCCCAGTGAGAACTGTGTTGAACTTCTAACCACCAGAACTATAAAATAGCAACTTTGTGTTGTTTGAAGCCACTAAAATTGCAGCAATCTGTTCATGCAACAATAAAAAACCAAGAGCAAGTAGTCTCCAAGAGATAAGAACAATTCTAAGGTTGGTTTTAAACTGTTAGCTGCATCTCTCCCAGGAGCTAAAGGATGGGTGCATTGGTCAGAAAAGTGGCAAACACCAGTGGCTACTACAGTCAGTCTGCCTATTTCTGGGATGCAGTATAAGGAAACCTATGTTTATGGTTTGGTGTGTGTTTTTTTTTAATAACCAGACTTTTATTAATTGTATTATATAACTGACGTTTAAATTTTTAAAAAGTATTACATATGTCTCCTTTTTCCCCATTGACCCCTCCCTGGCCACTCCCATCCCCCAGGACAAGCTCTCACCTGGTCCTCCACCCCCCATCTGGTCTGTGTCCATTGGTTATGCTTATAGGTATGCATACAAGTCCCTTTTTTGATCTCTAACCCCCCCTCCCAACCTTCCCTCTGAGGTTTGACGGTCTGTTTGGTGTTTCTCTGTCTCTGGATCTATTTTTGTTCATCAGTTTATGTTGTTCATTATATTCCACAAATGAGTGAGATCATGTGATATTTTATTATTGTTGTTGTTTAAAGTATTACAAATAGTAGTACACATGTCTCCTTTTCCCCCCATTGACCTTTCCCCGCCCCCCCCCCCGCCCCGCACATGTGCTCTCACCCTTAGTGTCTGTGTCCATTGGTTATGCTTATATGCATACATGCAAATCCTTTGGTTGACCACTTACCCCCACTCCCCAACCCTCCCCTGCCTTCCCGCTGAAGTTTGACAGTCTGATGCTTCTTTGTCTCTGTATCTATTTTTGTTCATCAGTTTATGTGGTTCATTATATTCCACAAATGAGTGAGATCATGTGATATTTATCTTTCTCTAACTGGCTTATTTTGCTTAGCACAATGCTCTTCAGGTCCATCCATACTGTTGCAAATGGTGAGAACTCCTTCTTTTTTACCGCAGCATAGTGGATGTACCACTATGTAGATGTACCACAGTTTTCTAATCCACTCATCTGCTGATGGGCACTTAGGCTGTTTCCAAATCTTAGCTATTGTAAATTGTGCTGCAATGAACATAGGGGTGCATATATCCTTTCTGATTGGTGTTTCTGATTTCTTGGGATATATTCCTAGAAGTGAGATTACTGTGTCAAATGGGAGATCCATTTTTTACTTTTTGAGGAAACTCCATTTTCCCCCCATTGATATCTAGAGAAATGGAAGGGAGGAAGAAGGAGGGGAGAGAGAGAGATAGAAACATCAATTGGTTACCTCCCACATGTGCCCCTACCGGGGCTGGGGAACCTGCAACCAAGGTACTTGGCTTTGACCAGGAATCAAACCTGCTACCCTTTGGTCTGCAGGAGGATGCTCTAACCACTGAGATAGGGCTACAACTGATGTTTAAATTGCTGGGGCACTGGAAGATCTTTGACTAATGTTTGAATTTACAAAGATTCCGATACAATCTATGATTCACAATCTATGAGTATGTTCAGATCAGTTTCAAATGAAGACTCTTTTGTTAAAAGATTTTAGTTATTTAGGATTGTGTAAGCTACCTTTGTATTTAGGTAATATGGGGAATCACAATATTCAGTAGTCCAGAAAACTCTATTTCTAACTATTCCTGATAGAGGAAAGGGATGGAGTGGGCAGGGCAGGGAGGCCTTGAAGAAGCCAAACTAACAAATCTAGTTTTAAACATACTCTCTGTTCTATTATGCCAATTTTTGCCATTTGTTTTTGCTATCTCAGTTCTAAACTTAGTTTTTCTGTGAAGCTATAATATAATACCTTTTTATATTTGATATTATTTTGTATTAGTTTCAGATGTATAGAAAAGTGGTTAGAAAATCATGTACTTTACAGAGTGATTCCCCCACTGCTTCAGGGACCCACCTGGCACCATACATATCTATCTTGATATTGTTGACTGTATTCCCTATGCTGTAATCTACATCTCTGTGGCTATTCTGTAACTATCAATTTGTGCTGCTTAATCTCTTCACCTTTTCCCACACAGACTCCCAAACCCCTTTTTCTCTGACAACTATCAGTCTGTTTTCTCTATTCTGAGTCTGTTTCTAATTTTGTTTGTTTGTATATTTTGTTCATTAGATTCCACATATAAGTGAAATCATATGGTATTTGTCTTTCTCTGACTGACTTATTTCACTTAGCATAATACCATATAGGTCCATCCAGGCAAGATTTCAGTTTTTATTTTATTTTTTAAAAATATATTTTTATTGATTTCAGAGAGGAAGGAAGAAGGAGAGATAGAAACGTCAATGATGAGAGAGAATCATTGATTTGCTGCCTCCTGCATGCCCCACACTGGGGATCGAGCCCACAGCCTGAGCATGTGCCCTGACCAGGAATTGAATCTAGACCTCCTGGTTCATAAATCGAAGCTCAACTTCTGAGCCACACTGGCTGGACAAGATTTCATTTTTTATAGCCAAGTAGTATTCCATTGTGTATATGTACCACAGCCTTTAAAACTTTAAAAAAGATAAGTTTATTTGAGCCAAACAGAAGATAGACCTGGAAACAAGATCTCAATAGACTGAGATAAATGCTTCTACCACATTAAAAAAAATCTGTTTATCTACTGATGGGGCACTTGGGTTGCTTCCATATGTTGGCTATTGTTAATAATGCTGCAATAAACATAGAAATGCATATATTCTTTCAAATTAGTTTTTTGGGTTTCTTTGAATATATTCTCAGAATTGGAATTACTGGGTCATAAGGCAATTCCACTTAAAAAATTTTGAGGAGCAGCTATACTATCGGTTTTGGGTTTTTTGAGATGGATACTTTGTAGGGAGCTATTCCTTACCTGAAGCCCCAAAACATGTACCCTTTTACATTTTATTCTACTATGTTTTTAATTTGGTTTTAAATACATAATAATTTAATCATTATATTATCATAAGGTTTATAAGAATTATACATAAATTTCTGAGTTATTTTTGTTTGTGGTGTAAGTTGGTGGTCTACCTCCATTTCCAAATGGATAGCCAATTGTCTCAACATCATTTATTGGAGAATCAATCTTTCCCTATTGATTTAAAATACTCTATCTATGATATGCCTCATTCCCACATATGCATGAGTTAGTTTCTGGGCTATTTTTTTCTACTGATTTGTTCACCTAATCTTGAGTCAACACCACACTTATTTAAATATTGTAACCTTACAGTTTGTCTTGGTATCTTGTGGGTAAAATCTCTTCTTTATTTTTATTTTTAAAGAGTCATGGTTCTTTTGTGGGGAGATCTATTGAGTCCATATCTTCTTTTTAAAAAATATACAAGAGCTTTATTGATATATAATTTACATACAATACAATTAATCCATTTAAAGTGTACAATTTGTGGGTTTTTTTTTGTATATTCACAGAAATGTGCCACAATCAAGTAGAGGTAGTAAGTAATCAGTTGAAAATCGAAGTCTGCTATTTAAAGGTGAGATCATGGCTAGAGAGCTAAAATGAACAACTCTGGGTTGTTTCTAGTTTTGGCTGTTAAAAATAAAGTTGTTATGAACATGAATATATAGGGTTTTTTGTTTTGTTTGTTTTTAAATATATTTTTATTGATTTCAGAGAGGAAGGGAGAGGGAGAGAGAGATAGAAATATCAATGATGAGAGAGAATCATCCACTGGGGATTGAGCCCACAGCCTGGGCATGTGTCCTGACCAGAATCGAACCATGACCTTCTGGTTCATAGGTCGACACTCAACCACTGGGCCACAACCGCAGGGCTGTTGTTAGTTTTTATTTTATTTTACTTTAGCTCTTCTAATATGTGTGTAGTGATATCTCACTGTGGCTTTAATTTTCATTTTCTTAGTGACTAATGATATTGAATACTTTTTCATATGTTTATTTGCAACTCACATATCCTATTTCATGAAATATATTTTCATGTCTATTGCACATTTTCTATTGGGTTGTTTAATTTTTACTGTTAAGTTTCTAGAATTTTTGTCTTGTTTTTAAAATATATTTTTATTAATTTCAGAGAGGAAAGGAGAGGGAGAGAGAGATGGAAACATCAATGATGAGAGAGAATGATTGATGAGAGAGAATCATTGATTAGCTGCCTCCTGCACACCCCCTACTGGAGATCGAGCCTGCAACCCAGGCATGTGCCCTTGACCGGAATCGAACTCTGGACCTTTCAGTTGGCAGGACGACACTCTATCCACTGAGTCAAACCAGCTAGGGTGAGTTTCTAGAGTTTTAAAATGTGTTTTAGATAGTAGGCCTTTATCAGATATGTATTTGCCATATTTTCTCCCTGCCTGTGGTTTGCCTGTTCATCCTCTTCAAGTGGGCTTTCACAGAGCAAACGTTCTTGATTTTGATGAAGACTAATTTATTAATTTCTTCTTGATTCTTTTTTAAAATATATTTTTATTGATTTCAGAAAGGAAGGGAAAGAAAGAGAGAAACATCAATGATGAGAGAGAATCATTGATTGGCTGGCTCCTACATGCCGCTCACCGGGGAATGCAACCCAGGCATGTGCCCTTGGCTGGGATCAAACCTGGGACCCTTCAGTTCACAGACCAATGCTCTATCCACTGATCCAAACCGGCTAGGGCTCTTCTTGATGCTTTGGATTGGGATATTTATTGTCATCAACATGTATCTTCTGAACTTGTCATTATTTCCCTAAGATAAATTTCTAAAGCAACCTTGTGGAAGGACTTTAAGTATGATATAAAAGGTATGTATCATAAAAGGAAATATTGGTATATTTAATTATAGATAAAATTTAAAAATTATGTATAGTAATTGTTAAAAAATAAAATTTAAAAGTGAATACTAACTAGAAAAATTATTTTAAAGTATATATCAAAAGCTTAGTATCCTTAATACTAGAGAGCCTTTATTTGTTATATGATGTAAATGACATAATTAAAAGTAGAGTAAGCTGATAGGAGGGTCGAGATTCAAAATGGCGGCAGAGTAGGAGGATGCTTCACGGACATGCTCCCAGGAACAAGCTGGAATTACAACTGAAATATGGAAAGGCTTCCTGAATAATCAATGGAAAACTCACAGGAGAGAACCCTGATACCCAAGGACCAAAGGTGGAGACCACATAGAGACTGGTAGGAGAGGCGGAGGCGCTAAAGGGCTGGCCAGGCACCCACAGACGGCAACTGAAGTCCCGGAGAGATATCTCAGCTGTCTGTGTGTGGGGGGATGCCACTGAGAACTCTGGGATCTAATCCCAAAGCTGGCTCCCCAGCAGAGAGCACCAAACTGAGGAGGGTGCCTACATAACATCTAGCTGTGAAAAGCAGTAGGGTGCTGACTGCCAGGGAGTGGCAGCTGAAAGTTCAGGCACCCTCTTAAAGGGCCAATACACAAAAATTCCCTGTGGAGCCACCCACTTTGTGCTCTGGCAAAGGGAGGGTGAAATGGACAGAAGCTGTGGGAGCAGAACCCAGGACTGGGGACTGGAAGGATAGAGCTCAGAAGGCAGACACCCCAAGTTTCCTGGGCTGAGTCATTCCCTCACACAGCACAGAACATCTTTCCCACATAGACATCTGCCTTGCCTGGGGGGGAAGGCAGTCAACACACCCTATTGAAAAACACCTTGCCCTGAGGCCACTTAACAGATTAAAAGTAACAATTAGCCTCCAGGCAGAAGCAACTGCCACACCCTGCTGAAAAAACTCTGGCCACACTTGAGGACGATTTCCTGGGGGTAATTCAAATTGGAATCCTATTAGTTTGTAGGCAGAGGCAGTCTCTGGAGGCTTTGAGTCTTGGCCTGATCCAATTAGAAACAGCCTTTACCACTGTCCTGCATTAGAGACTGAGAGGTGTAGAGGATCTACCTAAAACATAGTCACAAACCCAGACAACCAAAATGAGGAAACAAAGAAACAACCCCCAAATAAAAGAACTAGTGAATTCTCCAGAAGAAGAGATAAATGAAGAGATAATACATTTATCTGAAACAGAGTTCAGAGTAATGATGTTAAAAATGCACAACAGTATGAAAAAAGATATAGTAACTATGAAAAAAGAACAGTCTGAGATAAAGAATGACATAACATAAATAAAGAACACATTGGAAGGAATACACAACAGACTAGGGGAAGCTGAGGATCGAATCAGTGAATTAGAAGACAGAGTTGAAAATATCACTCAATCAGAAAACCAAAAAGAAAAAACAATAAAAAAAAAAAGGAGGACAGCTTAAGGGAGCTGTGGGACAATGTGAAACGTAACAATATTAGAATAGCATGTGTGCCAGAAAAGGCAGAAACAGAGAAAGACATAGAGAAGGTGTTTGAAGAAATAATGGCAGAAAACTTCCCTAACCTGGTAAAGGAAAAAGTCACACAAGTTCAGGAGGCACAGAGAACCCCAAACAAGAAGAACCCAAACAGACCCATGCCCAGACACATCATAATTAAAATGCCAAAAATTAAAGACTAAGAGAGAATTTTAAAGGCAGCAAGAGAAAAGAAAACTGTTACCTACAAAGGCGTTCCCATAAGACTGACAACTGATTCCTCATCAGAAACTCTACAGGCCAGAAGGGAATGGTATGAAGTACTCAAGGTAATGGAAAGCAAGGATCTGCGACCAAGATTACTATATCCAGCAAGGCTATCATTCAGAATAGATGGTCACATAAAGAGCTTCCCAGACCAAAAAAAAAAAAAAAAAAAAAAAAAAAGAAGCCTAAAAGAATTCATCACCTCCAAGCCAGCATTACAAGAAATGCTAAAGGGATTGCTGTAAGGTATTGCTGAGAAGAAACAGAGAGAAACCTAGCCATACAGAATTAAAATTGCTATAAATAAGTACCTCTCAATAATAACCCTAAATGTAAATGGATAAAATGCTCCAATCAAAAGGTGTAGGATAGCTGAATGGATACAAAAACATTACCCAACTATATGCTGTCTACAAGAGACCCACCTCAAAACAAAAGACACACACAGGATGAGAGTGAAGGGATGTAAAAAAAAATTTCCATGCAAATTGAAAAGAAAAAAAAGTTGGAATAGCAATACTCATATTCGACAAAGTAAACTTTAAAAGCTTCATGCTAAGCAAAATAAGCAAATTGGATAAAGAGAAATCTATGATCTCACTCATTTGTGGAATATAATGAACAACATAAATTAATGAACAAAAATAGAGCCAGAGGGGGGAAATACTCTAGAATAGAATAAAAGTAATCCTATTATTTGCAGATTTTAAATATTTCCTACAACTTTTGTGCTATCATACTAGGTTAGTACAGTTTTGATCCTTTTATTCTTGAAATATTAATGTTTATTGCATGTAATATTATATGTAAGATCATTTTTCTTGAATAATTGGTGTCTATTACATGTAACATTATCATATTTAAAATCATTTTTCTTGATATATTAATGTTTATTGCATGTAACATATTTAAAATCCTTTTTTTTAAATGAAAAAAACTGAAAAAAAAAAGAAAAGTAGAGTAAGCCAACTTCAGCTTCTAACTATGAAGGATTATGTCGTATGGATTTGTCCTTCCAATATAAACAACTAGAAAACTGGAAAAATTATATATGAAACAACTCTTTCCAGACATTGAGACAACAGGCAGTGTAGGACTTTGATCCTCAAGGGAAGAACCCCAGGCCATTTAGATTTTTGCCCTGACAAAAATTCAGTACTATGACACCAGGAGAGGTGACTTAATTGGATGCTACTTTGAAAAAAAAAAAAACTTTAAAAGACATTTTCAGGAGTAATTGGGGAAATCTTAATATGGAATAAAAATTAGATGGCATTAGTGAATTATTGTTAATTTTCTTAGTTGTGATAATATATCTTTGGTTATGTTGAAAATGTCCTTAATTTTAGGAAAGGCATGCTGAAGTATTTGGAGTGAAATAATATGTTTGCAACTTACTTTCATAATTTATTTTTTAAATGCAGCCACTGCACCTATTTACAATTCAGTTTTTTTTTTGTATTTTCACAGAATTGTATAACCATTACCAAATCAATTTGACAACATTTTCTTCACTGTCCCCAAAATACCCTTATACCTTCTCAACCCCACCCAGTCCTAGGAAACTATTGTTATACTTTCTGTCTTTACAGGTTTGCCTAGTCTGAACATTCCATATAAATATACACTGAGTGGTCAGATTATTATGATCGCTGAACACCTAATAATCTGGCCACTCAGTGTATATCCTTTATAATAAAAGGCTAATATGTAAATTGTCCCCCTGCCTTCCCTTGCTGGCCATCTTGTGGTGGCCATCTTGTGTCCACAGGGAGCAGCCATCTTTGACTACATGGGGGCAGGTAATAAGCAGATTATCATATCAGTAAGGATTTACATGATTACAAGATGGGGAAGTTGCCTCACTTACCATTGTCTCAATTAGATAGGGAGTGGCTCTGACCTTTCAGAGCTTCAAGGTTGACCAGCCTTTTACATCTTTTCTATTACTGAGACAATGGTCGGTTTCAGGCACCATTGCTCCACATCATAGGTAATACTTGGTAGCTCAAACTTTTAAATCTTGTTGTTTTCATGGGTGTGAGTCTACTTTTCTATGGTTACTAACAAGGTTGAGCAGTTTTTCATATATTGATTGGTCACACATATTTTCTTTTCTGTGAAATAATTAAAGTGGGAAAATTATCTGAGTAGACATTTCTCCAATGAAGATATACAAATAACTAAATAAGCACAAGAAGAGATAGTCAATATCATTAGCCTTCAGGGAAATACAAATCAAAACCACAGTGAGATTCCACTTGACATCTACTAGGATGGCTATAATCAAAATGTCAGATAATAACTAGTGTTCGTGATGATGTGAAGAAATCGAAAACCTTCATACGTTGCTGGTGGAAATGTCAAATAGTGCAGCTACTGTGGAAAGCAGTTTTGCAGTGCCTCAAAATGTTAAGCATACTTACCTTATGACCCAGAAATTCCACTCCAAGAGAAATGAAACTGTGTCCACATAGGAACTTGTACACAAATGTTCATAGCAGCATTATTTGTAATAGCCCAAAAATGAAAACAACCCAAATGTCTATCGTTTGATGAATGGATAAATAAAATGTTTCAACAGCAACAGAATATTATTCAGTCATAAGAACGAAACACTGCTACATGTTACATCATGAATAAAGCTTGAAAACATGCTAAGTGAAAGAAGCCAGTCACAAAAAGATCATACACTGAGTGGCCAGATTATTATGATCTCTGAACGCATAATAATCTGGCCACTCAGTATATATATATATATATATATATATATATATATATATATATATATCCTATCTAATAAAAGAGAAACATGCAAATTGACCATACCTCTGCTACGCCCACAAGCCACACCTGGAGCAAGTATGCAAATTAACCAATCAGGAGCGAGTACGCAAATTAACCCAACAAATATGGTGGTGGCCACAGAGCTGGAGCAAGCAGGAGGCTTGGGTTGCCCCCAGCAATGGAGAAAGCCAAGCTTCCTGCCTGCCCTGACGGGCCCTGGCCTCCGCTCAAGGCTATAAAGTTTCAATTATAGAAGATAAATAAATCCCAGATACCAAGGCCTCCACTTGGGTCACCGGGGGGCATGGCCAGCCTGCAAACCACCACAGGCCCCTTGCCCATGCCGCCCCACACCTGAAGGAAACCCCCACCCTGATCCGGTACACCCTTCAGGGCAAACCAGCCAGCCCCCACCCATGCACTAGGCCTCTATCCTATCTAATAAAAGAGTAATATGCAAATTGGCCATCACTCCAACACACAAGATGGCTGCCCCCATGTGGTCAAAGATGGCTGCTCCCTGTGGACACAAGATGGCCACCACAAGATGGCCAGCAAGGGAAGGCAGGGGGACAATTTACATATTAGCCTTTTATTATATAGGATATACACTGAGTGGCCAGATTATTAGGTGTTCAGCAATCATAATAATCTGACCACTCAGTGTATATTTATATGGAATGTTCAGACTAGGCAAACCTGTAAAGACAGAAAGTATAACAATAGTTTCCTAGGACTGGGTGGGGTTGAGAAGGTATAAGGGTATTTTGGGGACAGTGAAGAAAATGTTGTCAAATTGATTTGGTAATGGTTATACAATTCTGTGAAAATACAAAAAAAAAACAACAAACTGAATTGTAAATAGGTGCAGTGGCTGCATTTAAAAAATAAATTATGAAAGTAAGTTGCAAACATATTATTTCACTCCAAATACTTCAGCATGCCTTTCCTAAAATTAAGGTGTATCCCAAACCTGCTTAAGGGTAATGGGTGTATCCCATAGTCTCAATAAAAGAGATAGCAAGGCCAGAGCCTAGCAGTAGTCCTCCCACTAGAGGTGGGCTCCTGCCTGGCCCCCCATATCGCCAAATTAAATTTCTTCTAGTCTCTTTTCATTTGCGTGCAGCCCTTCTCCAGAACCAGAACCCTGAACCAGAACCCTGAACCACGCAGGATGTGAAAAGGGTTCCCACACAATGGGAAATCATATCCTGCTTGTGGGAATGCAAATGTATATAATCATTTTGGAAAACAATGCTTTGAACATCCTGATGAGGTTAAGGACTAGTAGTAGGAGTAGTTTAACAAGCAAGGTGAAAAAAAAAGATGGTAGGCTGTGGTTAGAAAAGTGTAGTGTTCGAATTCACTATTTAGGAAGCAGAGAAATTTGTATGATGACAAAAGTACAAGATGTGACCTTACAAGTGTTTGGATAATGTGGAGGAGTGTTCATTGAAGATAATGAGGCATGTCAGACTGGGTACAATCAGGACAGAAAAATCACAGAGGGATTTGAACAGAAAGAATTTAACATAAAGAATTATTAATGATAACGGGATTGGAGTAATGAGGGATTGGCTAGTAATATGTAAAGGGAACTCTAAAAGGATCTAGAAATAGCAGATATACTATCAAATAGCAGGCAATATAAAAATAATATATTATAGCCATTCCCTTAGAGCTGTGATACTCCATGTCTCCGAGATCCAGGCCTTGTTAGAGAAGTTACTTTGGTGCTGAGTCAGTGGATCTCCCTGGACATCTGCCCTCTTGAACTTGCTGAAAATGTGCCTCTCTATGGTGTTGGTGCCTGTTACAGGGGAGGTATCTCACCAGAGACACTCACTACAGAACCACCGAAAGGTGGTGCCCAGAGAAGCTTCTATCCACTGTGCATTGAGGAAGCCAATGCCACAAAAGGTGAGCATCAGGAAAGCTGGGAGCTTGGCAGGAGCATGTGGAGTGAACACACAGGAAATAAAAAAAAAATCCCTTTTTCCTGCAATGTCTTTCCACCACTATCTACTGATAAAACTTCATGTCATGCCAACTGGCAAAATAAAAAATATTTAAAGGACTCAGATCCATTTTCACAGAACAGGCATAAAGAGGGAAGATTCAGGTGGTCAAGGACCTAATAGTTCTAATCATGGATTGTTCTTGTGGATGACCCAGGTATTGGCAGAAATAAAGTTATTTCTCCAAGTATGACCTTGGTTCACCTGTATCAGAATCAAGTGGGGCACTTTAATAATACAGATTCCTTTGTCCCATTGCAGATCCTTTGAACTAGGGCAGTGGTCGGCAAACTCATTAGTCAACAGAGCCAAATATCAACAGTACAACGATTGAAATTTCTTTTGAGAGCCAAATTTTTTAAACTTAAACTTCTTCTAACGCCACTTCTTCAAAATAGACTCGCCCAGGCCATGGTATTTTGTAGAAAAGCCACACTCAAGGGACCAAAGAGCCACATGTGGCTCGTGAGCCGCAGTTTGCCTTCCACGGAACTAGGGTATTGGGGAGTAAGGCCCCCAAATCTTTTTAACACGTGCCCCAGTAGACTTAAAATTCAATTATGAATATTTCAAACACATAAAAGTAAAGAAAATAGTATAATAGGTTCCAGTGTACCTATGTAGGAGGATCCCACATATGAGGATGGGTAGTGATGGTGAGTTCCATGCATTTACCAATATGAGGAGATTATACTGTACTGTTAAAGTTGGCCTTATAAATTTCCCAATAGTATGACTATTTCGACTGGTCCTAAAAATGTTCAAGAATAGTTCAAGAACTTTTATTATAGCCCAGTTTTTATCTTCAGATAAGCATTTTTAATGTAAAGTGTTTATTGTTTGGGAAACATCAACCTTCCAGTCTGTAGTATAGACAGAAGACAAGTGCTTTTTTGTTCTAAAAAAATTCTGTTTTCAAGTTGTTTTTTTTTTTTTCCCCATTTATGTGACTGCTTGAGCCTCGGCTAAGGGTACTGCAGCTGGATTGTGTAGTGAAATCAGGTCTAGAAAAATAATTGCTCAAGAATGCAAGTAAACAGGATGTCAGATGTTATCCTTAGCCTATTTCCCTAAACATAACTTTTTGGCTGCAAAGTAAAATGCCATTCCTTTAGCTTCTGACTATATACAGTGATGGCTGACAGCAGGCACAATCTTCATTTGCTTGGCACTGTGTCACCATGCAACTCAACATGTTTTGCAAGCAATGATCATAACACACCATCTCTGTGAGACAGTTTGAGGAGATTCAGCCATTTCATGGAATAATTTTTATGAACCTACCTTCTTTGAGCCATTTTGTGCCAGCAGAGCTCCCTATGAGGCTCTCATCTGTCTGACCTAAGAGCCAGTTGGCATCTTCCTCTTGACAGAAGCCAGATTTTCACTGGGGCTAGACTATTTATTGACAGCATTTTCCCAGACTGGCCCGAGAGTGTCTCATTTCCAAGGTCCCCTGAAGTGCTGGCTCACCTCTGTTTTCCAAGAGCGCTCGCTTCCTTCTTTCTCCTCCCTCCCTAGCATCCTCCTCACTTCCTTCCCTTACAGCTTCTTGCACTGTTTTGTTTTTTTCTCCCCTTGGTGTGTTCCTGTGTGTATTTCTTCTTTTTTTAATTCTAATGAATTTGTTTTGCAGATTTTGAAAAAGAAAACCAGTGTTATCCAGGTTTTTACATTAATTCTCTTCCCCCATCTTTGAGTGTGATCTTTGTGGTTTTAAAATCCCGTAATTTGAGTGAGTTCCAACGTTGTCCAAGAAAGTTGTTTTAAAGCTTTGCTCTGCAAGCACCAGAAGAGAACTCATAAAAAGGAAGACAACAGCAGATGCAATCGCGGATGTGGCTTCGTCCTTGCAGCTGCCCCAGAGAGCTGTTCAGAGCGTACAGTTCTAAGGAATGAATCCAGAAGAGCAAATCGTGACATGGCTTATATCTCTGGGAGTTTTAGATTCCCCCAAAAAAACTATCTGTGATCCGGAGGAGTTCTTGAAGTCCTCGCTGAAAAATGGGATAGTGCTGTGCAAACTGATCAACAGACTGAGGCCTGGCTCCGTAGAAAAGGTAAGGGACATTTACAGTATCTTTAGGAGTGCTAACTGTGAGAGAGCAGCAATAATGTAACGCTTGAGATTTTCTATTGTCCCGGTCTGGGGACTCTCCTACTTTAATCTCTTTCTAAGAGTTGGATATTCTTTCTTACTGATTTTGTAGTTTGAAAAAGTCAGAAAATAAAATGTTATACTTTAGTAATTGGCCACCAAGAATAGTATTATAAAAAACTGTTAAGCCACTGATACTAGGGGACAAGGAGAACACCCATATTACAAGCTTATTCTAAAAAAACACCGAACCTGACAAGCTTATTCTGTCATAGAGATACGTCCCTGTGTACCAAGGACATGTTTTAAACTTGGGGTACATATGAGTCTGTGGAATAATGGGATGATTTATAACAGATGTTGATGGTGTTTAGTGACAGTTTGACTAAAATCAATGTAGATTTTCTTCCCAAAGAAATAAAATATTCATTGAAAGAGAGGCTATTTAGCAATTAGGAGAAATAATCCCAATGGCACATAGGTTTGTTAAAACAATAAAAACTAAATATATGTTTCAAGTACAACATGTGTTCAAAGTGAAACTAGCCTTATTCTCTTTTAAAAATCCAAAACTTTTAATGTTGGAAACCCATGGTCACGAGAATGGACAATTTTCAAAGCAGGCACTTCAAGTCAGTTTAAAGGTAGAGTCATGCAAGTATGTTCTTAAGGTTAGCAGGAATGTGACTCTGAGTAGTTGTTTTGCCTTCTTGAACTAGTTTGTATTTTTATTGAAAAAGTTGACTTACTTATAATTTCTTAAACTTAAAAAGCAGTGAGAAAATGGTGGTAAAATGTAGATTTTTATGATCAGATGCAGAGAAAAACAAAAGGTAAAATATACTTGAATAAATCATCATGAAGAGGAGGGAGCGAGGTAGTAAGTTGAAAGCAAAACCAAACTCAAAAACTATCTGGGTTTCTCTGATTTGCTATCACCACACTCAGGCAAAAAGCATGAGAAAAAGTTTATAAGTAGAGATGGCTTGAGACTAAAGGTTTGGTGACATTTGAAACAAAGACCAACCGTTTAGATTTTTGCATCACTTCCTTTGGTGGTTATTTCTCTTCCTGGATTGACAGCAATGTTGTTCCTGTGCAGTTATTAGCGAATGGTGAATATGGTATATTTGATCTGGGATGACAGTCTCCAAGTGACACTTGACCATGTTTCTCTAGTACTGTCTGGAGCCCCAAACAGAAGCTGACTGCATCAACAACATCAATGACTTCCTGAAAGGATGTGCAACCCTTCAAGTGGAGGTAAGCCCACCCAGATTGCCTTTCTTTTTGTCATTGTTTTTTTCACTCTGCTAGTGAAGATGGTGTTGTAGTAAAAGTCCTTGGTTTATTTTCACTGTTAAATACAGGAAGCATTTTACAGAAACCATGGTTAAGACTGGTGACTCCAGTGGTGGCTTGCTAGTTTGGCTTTTCCTGAAACCATTTTCAAAAGAAAACAAAACTCTTTTAAAAAGACACCAAGCCCTGAAAGCAAGTTTCTGGTGACAAAGCTTGCATGGTGTGCTTCCCTACTAAGGGGAACTGGCTGCTGCAGAGGGTCACTGCATTCCCCCTGAGTTGGGAAAAAAAGAAAGTCTATTGTTACTTTTTTCCATTAACACTTTAAGCAGAGGCTTTGAAAAGCTGAGAGAACCTGACCCTGAGGTAGAAATTGTATATTAAATTATGTTGCATTATTTTATATTACATAGATCCTTACTGTACTTATAGGGGGTTTACTGAAACTCAGTTGATACTTTTGCCTGTGTGCCAAATTACTTCACTTCTCTGGGCCTCAGTATTTTTATCTGTAAAATGGACACAAATAATAGGTACTTCATGGGGTTGTTTTAAAGATCAAATGAGATGCTGCATAATAATTTAGAACTAAAACCTCCAACCTCAAAACATGTCTCTATATATAAAAGCCTAAGCAACCAGCCGACCGGCTGACCAGTAGCTATGATGTGCACTGACCATCAGGGGGTAGACGCTCAACACAGGAGCAGAAACCAGAGGCATGGAAACATGGAACAGATTGATAAATCTCAGAGGGAAGGGGGGAGGGAGAGGGTGGGTAGAGATTAACCAAAGATCTTATATACATACTAGAGGCCCAGTGTACCGATGGGGTCCCTTGGCCTGGCCTATGCCCTCTCACAATCCGGGACCCCTTGGGGGATGTTGGAGAGCTGGTTTCAGCCCAATCACCACAGGCCAGGCCGAGGGACCCCACTGGTGCACAAATCCATGCACCGGGCCTCTAGTATGACATAATGTATGTAGAGTGCTTAGTACAGGACCAGGGACATAAGAAGTGTAAACATTCATTAGTAGTAGTATTTCTGGGGAAGTATTAGTAGTAGTTTGAACATGGACTCTGACACTAGAATGCTTGAGTTCAAATCTCAGTTCTCTCACCAGTAGCTTTGTGAACTTCAACATGTTACTTAACAATGCCTTTATGCCTCATTCTCCTCAGCTGTAAAGTGGGAATAATATCAGTACCTATCTCATAGGATTGGTGTGAGATATCAATAAATTCATGTTCATTGAAGGGTTTCTCACACATAGTATTCTCATAGTATTCTCCAAATGTTAGCTAGTATTATTAATAGCAATACAAGTAGCTTTTGCCCTACATAAACTTTGCTTGCTTTAAAATTTTTCCTAAAGTTACCCATAGCATCAGGCTATGCTTGTCTCAGAATATTTTATTCCAGGTTTCTCCATTGCCCAATTTTATTTTATTTTTCTATTTTTTTTCCATTGCCCAATTTTAGATCTATGTGTGTGTATGCACACACATGTCCATATGTGCACATGTATGTGCATGGGCACATGTGTGTGCATGGGCACCTGTGTGCATGGCTTTTGAGGTAGTAGGTATGGCCTGAGATCACTCTATATCCCTTATAGAATGATGGCTACTATGGAACAGGTAATAGTGTTTTCATTTTTATTTAGCAAATAAAAACAGGGTGAGGTTGCCAATGATTTCTGCACTCTGAAGCTGCCAGAAGGTGTATTAAGCTGCTTTGCAGTTCTAAGAATACTAGATAATACAGAAACACCTCATGGGCATTGTTGGAAAATGAGTTGTTTCATAAAAGTGGATTTGTCTGATAACTAATGTTTACTTCTTTAAGCACTAATGCTTAAAATATTTTTATCCACTTTGAATAGAAGTATTTCTAAAAAGTATATCATAATTTCCATTTTTTAAACAAAAGGCACTTGGCATATTTTAAATCTCTTTTTGACAATTCAGGCTGGCCTGAACATTATATGACTATTGTAATAAGGCAATATTGGCATCATGGTTAAGTACATACCTTCTCCAGTTGGACAAATTTTGGCCAGAGTCTTGGCTTGGTCAGTTATTGACTACTAGAGGCCCGGTGCACGAAATTCGTGCACAGGGGGTGTGAGTCCCTCAGCCCAGCCTGCATCCTCTCCAATCTGGGACCCCTCGAGGGATCGGGCCAAAACGGGCAGTCGGACATCCCTATCACAATCCAGGACTTCTGGCTCCCAACTGCTCGCCTGCCTGCCTTCCTGATTGCCCCTAACCACTTCTGCCTGCCAGCTTGGTCATCCCCTAACCACTCCCTTGCCAGCCTGATTGATGCCTAACTGCTCCCCTGACAGCCTGATTGTCCCTTACTGCCCTCCCCTGCAGGCCTGGTCACCCCTAACTGCCCTCCCCTGCAGACCCGGTCGCTCTCAACTTCCCTCCTCTGCCAGCCTGGTCACCCCTAACTGCCCTCCTCTACAGGCTTGATAACCCCCAACTGCCCTCCCTTGCAGGCCTGGTCCCTCCCAACTGCCCTCCCCTGCTGGCCTGATCCCTCCCAACTGCCCTACCCTGCTGGCCATCTTGTGGTGGCCATATTTTGTCCACATGGGGGCAGCCATCTTTGACCACATGGGGGCAGCCATCTTGTGTGTTGGAGTGATGGTCAATTTGCATATTACTCTTTTATTAGATAGGATAGAGGCCTAGTGCACGCGTGGGGGCCAGCTGGTTTGCCCTGAAGGGTGTCCCGGATCAGGGTGGGGGTTCCCTTGGGGCATGGGGCACCTGGGCTAGGGGTGTGTGGTGGTTTGCAGGCCGGCCACGCCCCCTGGCGACCCAAGTAGAGGCCCTGGTATCTGGGATTTATTTATCTTCTATAATTGAAACTTTGTAGCCTTCAGCGGAGGCCAGGGCAGGCCAGGAACTTGGCTTCCTCCATCGCTGGGAAAACCCAAGCCTCCTGCTTGCTCCGTGGCCACAGCCATTTTTGTTGGGATTTATTTATCTTCTATAATTAAAACTTTGTACCCTTTAGCGGAGGCCTGGGCTGGCCAGGGTGTGCAGGAAGCTTGGCTTCCTCCATTGCCGGGAAAACCCAAGCCTCCTGCTTGCTCCGTGGCCGCAGCTATCTTGGTTGGCTTAATTTGCATACTCATTCCTGATTGGCTGGTGGGCATGGCTTGTGGAGGTATGGTCAATTTGCATATTACTCTTTTATTAGATAGGATGTGACTCTGAGAAAAGTTACTTGGCCTCTTTTTTTTGAGGGGGAGGGATGAGGTCTTACTGCCCACTTTGGCTTCTGCAAACTACTCTTGGAATGCATGCACTGCATCCTGGCATGAGATTGGGGAGTGTGGGGATTGGTAGCTGCTACAATGCTAAAAGATGAAATAGACTGAAATTAACTTTGAATAAACTCCAGACCTCTAAATGGTTACATCAGACAGATTCTGCCAGTACAATTGCTGTCTAGGTGGGAAGAAGGATTTGTGGTGCTTTCCAATATTCCCAGAATTCTCTCTCTAAATCAATTATTCATTTGTGTTTTTTTTTATGGGGAGGTTACTATTATGAACGAGGCACTGGAAATAGAGTGATGAGCAAGACAGTTACTTGGCCTCTTTAAGCTCTATTTCCTTATCTGTGTAATGGAGACATTAATCATATATTATAGCCCTGGACAGTGTGACTCACTTGGTTGGAGCATTGTCCCGTGTACTGAAGGGTTGAAGGTTTGACTCCTGGTCAGGGCACATATCCAGGTTGTGGGTTTGCATAAGGGAGGCAACTGATGGATGTTTCTCTCTCACATCGATATTTCTATCTCTCCCTCTTCCTTCCTCTCTCTCTACAATCAATGAAGAACATACCCTTAGATGAGGATTAAAAAAAATAACAATAATATCTATTGCATAGGTTTGTTTTAAGAATCAAATGAGAAAATACATCTAAGGCACTTAATATATCACTGTACATAGGCATGCATACTAGCTGCTCAATGTTACTGTTAATATTAGGTAATATTGTATGCAAAATTATGCCTGTAAGGGGTATATAGGAGACTGTTGAGGCACTCCTAGAACACTGAGGGAAGTCTAATTAAATCAATACATGAGACTGAAAGATGAGCAGGGATTCACCTAGCAGCCATGAATACTGACCATCAAGTTTTAAGATTCTAGATAGCTAAGAGACATGCCTAAACACAAATCTTTGCAAAGATTTAAAAATTAACTTATTTTGTGTTTTTTAAATTAAGTTTTTTTAAAAAATTTAATAAATCTTTTTTTTTAAATTTCTTTATTGATTAAGGTGTCACATATTTGTCCTCATCCCCCCATTCCCATCCCACACCCCTCCCCATGGATGCCCCCACCCCCCTGTTGTCCTTAACCATTGGTTAGGCTTGTATGCATGCACACAAGTCCTTTGGTTGATCTCTCCCCCCTACCCCCACCCTCCCCTACCCTCCCTCTGAGGCCCGACAGTCCGATCGATGCCTCCTTGTTTCTGGGTCTGTTCTTGTTCATCAGTCTATGTTGTTCATCATTTCCCCTAGATGAGTGAGATCATGTGTTACTAGAAATATACTTATAAGAACCGAATGTGAGACGAGCAATAATAGTTATGCTGACAGGCAAATGAATCAGTCTGTAGTGAGTTTCTTTCTGGACCAGCAGTTCTTTTGAGACCCAATTTCAATGTCCACCAGTTCCTTATGTGTACATGTCGGCACTGTCCCCTCAGCTCTGGATGGTGGACAAATGGTGGTAATGCAGGTCTGACTCCCTCTGGTTTGGTCTCGCCCGGACCCGGGGGCACGGCTTCACCCGGACTCAGGGGCGCGTGGCCTCACCCGGACACGGGACCCAGCCTCACCCGGACCCAGGGGCGCGTGGCCTCACTCAGACCCGGGGGCGCGTGGCCTCTCCCGGACCCAGGGGCATGGCCTCACCCGGACCCGGGATCCAGCTTCACTCGGACCCAGGTGAGCGTGGCCTCACCCAGACCCAGGGGTGCACGGCCTCACCCGGACCCGGGGGCACGCGGCCTCACCCGGTCCCGGGGCTGTGTGGCCTCACCCGGGCCCGGGACCCAGCCTCACCCGGACCCAGGGGCGCAGGGCCTCAACCAGACCCGGGGGCGTGCGGCCTCACCAGGACCCGGGACCCAGCCTTACCCAGACCCAGGGGCGTGAGGCCTCACCCAGACCCAGGGGCATGTGGCCTCACACGGGCCCAGGGGAGCGCAGCCTCACCCGGACCCGGGACCTAGCCTCACCCGGACCCAGGGGCATGCGGCCTCACCCGGATCCAGGGGCGCGTGGCCTCGCCCGGACCCAGGGGCGTGCAGCTTCACCTGGACCCGGGACTCAGCCTCACCCTGACTCGGGTCCCAGCCTCGCCCGGACCCAGGGGCGCACGGCCTCACCTGCACCCGGGACCTAGCGGGGCTTTGTCTCCTTGATCCCAATTCCTGTCGGTCAATTCCCTCTCAGCAATTCCTTTGGCCATTTTCTCAGAGCTCCAGGGCAGCCACCGCAGGACTCGTTGGGCGGCGGGCTAGGCGAAGCTCCGGTGTGCCCGGTGCGCGGCGGTGGGCTGGTCCGGGGTGGCTGCGTCGGCCCTTGGGTCTGCAGCAGTGGCCAGTCACCGAGCGTGCGCACCTGGCCGCTTCCGGTGCTCTGAGATTCTCGAAGGACTCAGAGGTCAGCAAGCGCCGGGTCTCCCACCCCATGTCTCCCAGGGGCTCGTCTGTTCGTGCTCGGCAGCAAGTGGAGCCATCCCCTCAGCCGGAGACCGCTGGGGGAACTGCGCCGAGCATGTTCCAGGCCGCCATTGTGTCGCCTGAGCCGTAGTTCTTAAAGTGTGATCGTTGGCTCACTGGCATCAGCATCATCCCGCGTACCCCTCTCTTTTATTCTAGTTGTAGAGCATCTGCTCAGCCAGCCCTCTGGTGGTTCTGGATGGTGTCTGCTCTGTTTTCCCATTGTAGTTTCAAAATTGTTGTGGTAGGCAACAATTAGGCGTCCGCCCTATGCCTCCATCTTGGTCCTCCTTTGTGTAGTTAAGTCTTGATTGTTGTTGGTGTCACTGGGAGGAATTTTCCTCCAGGCCAATTGGCTGTGAGGTCCCGCTGTATCTATAAAGGAAGAGTTTCTGTGCAGGAGACACATTTATGGGCCGGGACTTGTTCCAGTAGGGCTTTGGCGCTCACTGAGTTTGCCTCTTGAATGTGTCCCTTATGCGAGTGGTTGAAATTTGGTGTCGTCTCACACCGACCACTAGATGCCCTCGTTTCTGGGTCTCCAATGGGGTGCAGGTCAGCTACTGTCTGAGGCCACTCAGCAGGAGTTACAGCAAAAAATGCAGTTTTCTCCTCCTGCTTGAGTGGTTTTGGAGCAGTCTGACTGGAGCTGCAGTTTATTTGGTTAAGCTGCCACAGGGCAGGTCATTTATATGCAAAAGCTGCTGTTTGGAGCCTGGGCGGGTTGGTAGAATGTGTGGGGCGGGTCTCAGGGCGGGGCGGGGTCTCAGGGCGTCACTAGGCTAGGGCGAGGCAAACTGCAATGGCTGCAAGTCTGCTTTTTCTGCCTTTCTGCATTTCCAAGTCACCGTGTCCTGTGCTCCAGCGCAGTAAACACTGATTGCTGGGCGCACCTCTGCAAGAAAGTCACTCTCACTTTCCGACACGATGGCTGAGAGTCCTGCTTCTCTCCATAGGTGTCTGGGTCTCCCGCGCTTCCCCAGAAACTAGATTTCAGAGTGATGGGGAGCTTATCTCTCTTAGGGTTGGAAAAAAAACCGTGCGTCCCTTCCCCTGCCACCAGCCTGACCCACGCGCCTCCACACCTCAGCCCCTCCGCGTTTGCTCTTTCCTCTTACCTCTTAGTTGTAAATCCACCATTCAGCCAGCTCTCCTGTGGTTCTGGGTGGCAGACGCTCTGTCCTCTAGTTGTATTTTTGAAATTGCTGTGCACGGCGCAGTTCATTTGTTTAACTTTGCTGCCATCTTGGTTCTCTCCCCCAATTTAATAAATCTTTATTGCTCACATTATTACAGTTGTTCCTATTTTTCCCCCCCATAGCTCCCCTCCACCCACTTCCTACCCCACACTCTGACCTTAGCTACCCCCCCACTGCCCTCATCCATAGGTGTATGATTTTTGTCCAGTCTCTTCCCACATCCCCACACCCCTTTCCCCCCGAGAATTGTCAGTCCACTCCCTTTCTATGCCCCTGATTCTATTATATTCACCAGTTTATTCTGTTCATCAGATTTTTAATTCACTTGATTTTTAGATTCACTTGTTGATAGATATGTATTTGTTGTTCATAATTTTTATCTTTACCTTTTTCTTCTTCTTCCTCTTCTTAAACAATACCTTTCAGCATTTCATATAATACTGGTTTGGTGTTGATGAACTCCTTTAGCTTTTTCTTATCTGTGAAGCTCTTTATCTGACCTTAAATTCTGAATGATAGCTTTGCTGGGTAGAGTAATCTTGGTTGTAGGTTCTTGCTATTCATCACTTTGAATATTTCTTGCCACTCCCGTCTGGCCTGCATAGTTTCTGTTGAGAAATCAGCTGATACTCATATGGGTGCTCCCTTGTAGGTAATTAACTGTTTTTTTCTTGCTGCTTTTAATATTCTCTTTGTCTTTTGCTCTTGGCATTTTAATTATGATGTGTCTTGGTGTGGTCCTGTTTGGATTCCTTTTGTTTGGGGTTCTGTGTGCTTCCTGGACTTTTAAGTCTATTTCATTCAACAGGTGGGGGAAGTTTTCTGTCATTATTTCTTCAAATAGGTTTTCAGTATCTTGCTCTCTCACTTCTTCTGGCACCCCCATAATTCTGATGTTGGTACACTTGAAGTTGTCCCAGAGTCTCCTTACACTATCTTCAAATTTTTGGATTCTTTTTTCTTTTTGCATTTCCGGTTGAGTGTCTTTTGCTTCTTTGTATTTCAAATCTTTGACTTGATTCTTTTTTTTTTTTACTTGATTTTTGCCTTCCTCTAGTCTGCTGTTAGGTCTCTGTATAATATTTTTTATTTCAGTCAGTGTATGTTTAATTTCTAGTTGGTCCTTTTTCATATCCTCGAGGGTCTTGCTAAATTTATCGGCCTTTTCCAGGAAATTCTTGAAAAACCTTATAACCGGGGTTTTGAACTCTATATCCAGTCGTTTGTTTTCCTCCATTTCTTTCATTTGTGATCTGTTTCTTTGTCTTCGCATTTTCGCTGCTTCCCTGAGTTGATAGAGTAGCTTTGTGTGCTAGGTGTCCTATAGGTCCCAGTGGCTCAGCATCCCCAATTACCTGAGGTGGACACTGTTGGTCCACCCCTTTGTGGACTGTGTGCACAGCCTTTTTGTAGTTAAGTCTTGATTGTTGTTGGTATCACTGGGAGGAATTGACCTCCAGGCCAATTGGCTATGAGGATCAGCTGTGTCTGTGCTGGGAAAACTTCTGTGCTGGAGACACCCTTATGAGACAAGACTTGCAAAATTGCAAAAGCCTCTGTGCTCAGCTTGGATGGGGTGGAGTCTCAGGGCAGAGCAGACAGCCTTGGATTCCCATCAGCCCTGCCCTATGAAGCCCCTGAGTCTCAGTGTCCCTCGGTAATCGCTGCAAGCACCTCTGAGAGAAAGCTGCCCTCGAGTTTCACCCGCTGCCAGACAGTCCAGTTTCTCCCCAAATGAGTCTGGGTTCCCAGATTCTCGCCTGTAACTGGAGTTCAGCGCAGTTGGGAGCTTCCGTCTCCCTCCCGCTAGAGAAAGCCAGCAGCACACTCAGTAGTCAGTCCTCTCCGTGTGCACTCGCATGTGCGCCTCCAGACCTCTGCCTTTGGTGGCTCCCCTGAGTTTCCGTGTGCTTTTCTCTTTTCCTAACAGACCAGATTCCCCCCGTATGAGTCTGGGTCCCTAGGGTCTCGCCTGGAACTGGGGTTCAGTGCAGTTAGGAGCTTCCGTCTCTCTCCCGCTAGAGAAAGCCAGCCAGGCACTCAGCCACCAGTTCTCTCTGTGTGCATGTCTCCATACCTCAGCCTTTTGCAGCTCCTCTGAGTCTCTGTGTGCCGCTCTCTTTCTTTCTACTTGTAGAATTTCCACTCAGCCAGCTTTCCTGTAGTTCTGGATAATGTCTGTTTTGTCTTTTAGTTGTAGTTTTGAAATTGTTGTGTGAGGCAGCAGTTTAGGTGTTTACCTATGCCGCCATCTTGGTTTCTACTCAATATTAACTTATTTTGAATTGACCGTATTTGACATGTAACATTGTGTAAATTTAATGTGTACAATGTGTTACTTTGATACATTTATACATGTAATATGCCCATATTAATAATTATAGTGCAACTAGAGGCCCGGTGCATGAAATTTGTGCATGGGGGTGTGTGTCCCTCAACCCAGCCTGCACCCTCTCCAATATGGGACCCTTCGAGGGATGTCTGACTGCCTGTTTAGGCCCGATCCAGGTAGGACAGTTGGACATCCCTCTCACAATCCAGGACTGCTGGCTCCCAACTGCTTGCCTGTCTGCCTTCCTGATTGCCCCTAACCACTTCTGCCTGCCAGCCTGATCACCCCCTAACTACTCCCCTGACAGCCTTATTGATGCCTAACTGCTCCCCTGCCAGCCTGATTGCCCCTAACTGCCCTCCCCTGCCGGCCTGGTCACCTCTAACTGCCCTCCCCTGCAGGCCTGGTTACCCCCAACTGCCCTCCCCTGCAGGCCTGTTCCCCCCCCAACTGCTCTCCCCTGCAGGCCTGGGTCCCCCCCAACTGCACTTCCCTGCAGGCCTGGTCCCCCCCAACTTCCTTCCTCTGCAGGCCTGGTACCCCAAACTACCCTCCCCTGTAGGCTTGATCGCCCCCAACTGCCCTCCCTTGCAGGCCTGGTCCCTCCCAACTGCCCTCCCCTGCTGGCCTGATCACCCACAACTGCCCTCCCTTGCAGGCCTAGTCCCTCCCAACTGTCCTCCCCTGCTGGCCATCTTGTGTTGGCCATCTTGTGTCCACATGGGGACAGGATCTTTGACCACATAGGGGCAGCCATCTTGTGTGTTGGAGTGATGGTCAATTTGCATATTACTCTTTTATTAGATAGGACAGAGGCCTGGTGCACAGGTGGGGTCTAGCTGGTTTGCCCTGAAGGGTGTCCCAGATCAGTGTGGGGGTTCCCTTGGGGCATGCGGTGGCCTGGGCAAGGGGCCTGTGGTGGTTTGCAGGCCAGCCACACCCCCGGCGACCCAAGCGGAGGCCCTGGTATCTGGGATTTATTTATCTTCTATAATTGAAACTTTGTAGCCTTCAGCGGAGCCAACCCTCCTGCTTGCTCCGTGGCCGCAGACATTTTTGTTGGGGTTTATTTATCTTCTATAATTGAAACTTTGTAACCTTGAGTGGAGGCCTGGGCGCGCCAGGATGTGCGGAAAGCTTCGCTTCCTCCATTGCCGGGGAAACCCAAGCTTCCTGCTTGCTTCGTGGCCACAGCCATCTTAGTTGTGATAATTTGCATACTCTCTCCTGATTGGCTGGTGGGCATGGCTTGTGGGTATAGCAGAGTGATGGTTAATTTGCATATATATTACTCTTTATTAAATAGGATATTGTTGTCTATATTTATTATACTGTGCATTAGATCACTATGACTCACTGCAAGTTTGTACCCTCAAACAACATCAATTTTTATCCCCTCACTTCATTCCCAGGTAACCACCATTTTACTCTCTTTTTTTTTAAAGTTTCACTTTTGTTAGATTGCACATAAGTGATATCATACCCTACTTGTCTTTCTCTGACTTATCTCACTTAGAATAATGTGCTCAAGGTCCACTCATGTTGTTGCAAATGGCAGGATGTCCATCTTTTTCATGGCTGAATAATATTCCACCATGTATACTAGTATACACCACATCTTTTTTATCCATTTATCCATTGATGGATACTAATGCCAGTTTAGATAGATTATATCTCAGGCCTAAAGTACTTTGCATGGTGCCTATTATAGGGCATGCTTAATAGATTTTTGTTGATGATATTAAACTGTTAATGTACAAAAAATACAAGAACAGGGCTTTAATATTGCCCATAACACACTATTATTTACAGAAAGAGTATCAGTGTGAAATGGTCAGTTTGGAAATGCAAAACAATGAAGCTAGATATGCAATAGCACACTGACAGTTTCAATATTGGCTGTGGGACATAGTGATCACCTTAAAGAGCTGCTGTCGTGTGACCCTCTGGGTGGCCAGTTGGCCTTTTCAAATGACCCCCATCTTTGTGTTCTCATATGGCTATAGTGTCCTAGTGTCGATCAGGGTGGCAGGGGAGTGGATCAGAGAATCACACAGCTAGCAGCTGGTCAGGTTAGTCTGCTGAAACACCTGGGAAACAAAGCACTATCTGAAGCACCTTCCCAAGGTTGACAGTATCCTCTGAAACACAATTTTGATGAAGTAAAAATCATCTATTTTTTTTCTTTTGTTGCTTGTGTTTTGGGTATTATATCTAAGAAACCATTGCTTAATAAAAGGTCATGAAGGTTTACTCCTATGTTTTCTTCTAAGAGTATTATAGTTTTAGCTCTTAAATTTATGTTTTTGATCTATTTTGAGTTAATTTTTTTTGTATGTGATGTGAGGTAGGGTTCCTAATTCATGCTTTTACCTGTGGGTATCCAGTTGTATCAACACTATTTGTTGAAAAGACTATTTATTCTTCTCCCCATTGAATCGATTAATGTAGCTTTGCAGTAAGTTTTCAAATCAGAAAGTGTGAGTTTTCCAACTTTGTTCTTCATTTTCAAAATCATTTTGGCTATTTTAAATCCCTTTTGTGCCTATATGGATTTTAGGACCTGCCTGTCCATTTCTGCAAAACAAACAAACAAACAAACAACACAAGAAAAGAAAACAAACAAAAAAAACAGCTGGAATTTTTATAGTGATTGCATTCAATCTGTATATTGCTTTGGAGAGTGTTGCCATCTTAATAATATTAAGTTTTCTGACCCATAACACAGGATGTCTTTCCATTTATTTAGGTCTTTTAAAATTTCATTCAACAATGTTGTGCAGTTTTCAGTGCACATGCCTTGTACCCCCTTGGTGATATTTAATATCTTATCCTATCTAATAAAGAGGTAATATGCAAATTGACTGTCACTCCAGCACACAAGATGGCCACCCCCATGTGGACACAAGATGGCCGACACAAGATGGCCAGCAGGGGAAGGCAGTTGTGGGTGATCACGCCAGCAGGGGAGGGCAGTTGGGAGGGACCAGGCCTGCAGGGGAGGGCAGTTAGGGGTGACCAGGCCTGCAGAGGAGTGCAGTTGGGGGGTACCAGGCCTGCAGGGGAGGGCAATTTGGGGCAACCAGGCCTGCAGGGGAGGACAGTTAGGGGCAACCAGGCCAGCATGGGAGAGCACTTGGGGGAGACCAGGCCTGCAGGGGAGGACAGTTAGGGGTGACCAGGCTGGCAGGGGAGGGCAGTGTGGGTGATCAGGCCGTCAGGGGAGGGCAGTTGGGGGCAATCAGGCCGGCAGGGGAGCAGTTAGGTGTCGATCAGGCTAGCAGGGGAGTGGTTAGGGGGTGATCAGGCTGGCAGGCAGAAGCTGTTAGGGGCAATCAGGCAGGCAGGCAGGTGAGTGGTTGGGAGCCAGCTCTCCTGGATTGTGAGAGAGATATCCCAGATTGGAGAGGGTGCCGGCTGGACTGAGGGAACCGGCCCCCCCCACCCCCCCGTGCACGAATTTCGTGCACCAGGCCTCTAGTGTGATATAATAAAATATCTTGATGGTATTTTATTCCTTGGTGGTATTTTATTCCTTTTGATGCTACTGTAAGTAGAATTGTTTTATTAATTTTATTTTTGGATTGTTCATTTTAAGTGTATAAAAATGCAATTGATTTTTGTATACTGATTTTGTATTCTTCAACTTTGCTGAACTCATTTATTAGTTATAATAGTTTTTTAGATTCTTTGTGGGTTTTTTGTCATCTGTTCATAGAGATATTTTTACTTTTCCTTTCAAATTTGAATGCTTTTTATTTCATTTTCTTCCTAATTTCCCTGGCTAGAACCTTCAGTACAATGTTGAATATAAGTGATGAGAGTGGACATCCTAGTCTTGTTTTTTATCTTAGGGGAAGTTTTCAGTCTTCCATCATTAAGTATGGCGTTAGCTGTGGGTTTTTCATAGATGCCCTTTATCAGGTTAAAGAAGTTCCCTTCTATTTTTTTTGTTTGTTTGTTTTTAATCATGAAAGGATGCTAGATTTTTTCAAAGTTCTTTTCTGCTTCTGCTAAGATGACCATTGTTTTTTTGTCCTTTATTATATTGATATGTGGTATTACATTGATTAATTTTGATATGTTAAGTCAATCTTGCATTCCCAGGATAAATCCCAGTGTGTCATCTTGGATACCCATATAGAGATTTGTGTACATCTGTGATTATTATGGAAGCATATTTGTTCATAGAAATAAAATTACTGAATCAAAATTCTATAGGTACTCTCAAATTCCCCTACAAAAATGCTATATGAAGTTCTACTCCCACCAATAGTGTAGAAAGTGCCTTCTTCCTCATGTCCCTGGCAGCCCTCCATATTATCTTTAATGTTGTTAAACTGCTGGGTGAAAATGATATTTTAATTATTGCTATATTTTGTATTTCATGATTCTCAGTGAGTTTGGACATCTTATCACTCCTTCTTATCCATTTGTATTTCTTTTTCTGTGACCCAAATATGTATATCTGTCCTATTTGTTTACAGAATAGAGAAGGCAGGGTGGACACATAGGCTGCAAGAGTAAATATTCCAGAACATATGAAAAAAATCTTCATGTCTAGGTAGAATGTTACTAATGTGATTAGGAAGTCCCTTGACAACAGTAGTCTAGCAATGGTAGTTTTGGTTTTGTTTTGCCTTTGAACTTGGTGGGGATCAGGGACATACACAGTTCTTCTGATCCTTCCGGAGTGGCCTGGATAGTTGGTACCTCTCTGATTGCATTGTTCTGTGGCTAGTTTTCCTTACAGTCAGGCTTCCCCCACCTCATTCCCAGCAGGTCCTCTTGCTTTGTCTCCTGCCACCCTTACTACCAACCCATTGCCAAGGACCTGCTACCATCTCCTATCCTGCTCCTGGGCCAAGCCTACTTTGTAAAAGGTGTTTTATTCATGAAGCATTTAATTGAATATATATGAGGCTCATTTTGTACTTCTTTCTCTCTTTCTTTCTCCCTTTCTCTCTCTCTCTCTCTCTCTCTCTCTCTCTCTCTCTCTCTCTCTCTCTTTGTCTCTCTCTCTCACCAGCTGGTGTCAGTAAGGGTTTTCTCTTTGCCCCCACCCCCTCACTGCCTCCTGTTTCCTTGACTCACTACCTCTGCCTTGTCACTGGAGCAGCATGGGTGCCTTACCCAAAGTGGGGCTTGTGGGATGGATGATTTGCTATTTCACAGGGGCTGCTCTGCAGGGAAGCAGTTTTCAAAGGAAAGCAGATTTACTAATGATCAGGAGTCAAGGCTAAATTTCCCATATAAGAGCTCTAGCTCTAAGAGAGTAGAACCTCCCTGGAGGAGTGAGGTATAAGGGCAGGCAACTACTCAGTAACTGTAATGGCTATCAGCAGACCTTCCTTCAAGCCCGGAGCCTGCCACTTGTGTGAAGTCTGAGTCCCCTTCTCTAGGCTTCTGTTGACTCATCTGTAAAATGAAGAGACTAGAGTAGAGATTGGTAATGTCTAACTGTTGGACACTATTTTTAATTGGCCCCTTTCCATCAATTTCCACTCGGCAAAACTTTGTATATTTAGCTGCTCAATTTGAACTAGTGGGAAGACTAAAGAGGATTTGTGTAAAATTTTCTTTACTGTTGAACAAATTTGACACTCTTAGTGAGTTTCATGAGTTACATTAAATGGCACCCATGACTCTGGCCATCCTAATCTTTTACCGAATGCATTGTATTTCTTTAAAAATTGAACTTCAATAATGTTGTAAATATTTTCCATCTATCATGAACCTTTTTATTCTCCCTCAAAGAGACTTTTGATTTGGGGCCTGTTATCAGAGATCCCAGGAAGGGCATCAAGGTTACATCAGGGAAGAGAGGCATTTGGAGGGCCCTTGGAGAATGCTTCCTTGCTTGGGTGTCTCCGCTGCTCACCATAGGACATGGGGTTCTGAGTGGAGTCCGGGGGTGGAGGAGGACATGGGCCACTAGAACAGGCTAGTCTGTGAGGCCAGGATTCCTGCCTGAGGTTCTGGCACTGGCCCCCCGCAGGCCAGGCGCCCACAGCCCTGAACTCGGGGTTGAAGCTGGAGGCAGCAGCATGCGCAGTGTAGCAGTTGCCGCTACACCAGAGCTTCAGCAGCTGCCGCAGCTGCTGCTGCTGCTCTGCCGTCCGCCACAGTCACTTCCAGTTCCTACTTGGGTGATCCAGGTCCGGGTCACTGCTTCCCCGCCGCTAGCCCGGCCTCTCGAGGCCTCCCTCCCTCCCAGGCAGGAGGGGGCCAGCGTGGATAGCTGAGCAGGGTCCTGAAGAGCCGCAAAGGCAGGTTCCCAGGCAGCCGATCCAGGCCAGCCGCCGCCGCCGCCCCGAGCGCCCTGGCCCGCTCACCGCCAGCGCACCCAGCCGGGCTCATCTCCCGCCACCCCCTTCCTCGCATTCGGCCCCTTGGTCCTCAGCCCACCGAGGGGCACCATTCTGGAAGCAAGAACTTGAGGGCAAGAATCTGGCTTCCCTTTAGGTTAAAAAACATAAAGGGATAAAAAAAAAATTCCTGGACCGAGAGGTTACGGGCGTGGCACAGAGTTTGGAGACTGGCGCCCCCTCCTCGCCGGCGTCTAAGAGCAAAGTTGCAGCCGCCCCTCCCCGCCCGGGGGAGCCGAGCCCAGCTCTCCAGTTTCGCCCTGGTGGCGGCTGCGCTTAGGGCAGGGTCCCAGCTCTGGCTGGGCTGAACGGTTCCCGCAGCCTTGGCACAGGTTAGCCCGCCCGCTAGCCGGCCGGGTGACTCCGGAGGACAAGCCGCTTCCAGGAGGCGGCGGCGGCACGGCTGGAGTCAGCGAGCAGCCGGAGGACAAGCGGTCAGTGGCCGAGCCAGGTGACCTGCCTGGGGGGCAGCGGGTTAGGGGAAAGGGAGAGCGCGAGGGTTCAGGGTGGTGCCCAAGGACTGCCCTTAGAGGGGAGCTGCCCTTCCACTGCCTTGGCTCCCAGCCCCAGTCTCGGGGTTCCTTCTCTGCCAAGGCCTCCCAGTGAACTGAGATCCGGGGTGCCCGGAGGGAGGGCGGGGGCTGAGGGCGCTGAGGGCGCTGAGCGAGGACGCGCCAAACTTAGGGGCGAGTTGTCCGGCTCTGGCCGCAAGGTTTGCATCAGACCAGATTCCTTCCCTACAACCCCCAACCAGGGCAAGGAGTCCACAGTACTGTTTTTTTTTGTTGTTGTTGTTGTTGTTTTTTTTTGAAAATACGAATTGGATGCCTCCCCTTTCCATCCCCAGCATCCGTACATTTGGGGATATTTTCGGCGATGAGTATACAGGTCTGTCGCAGGAAAGGTTTGTGGATGGGGAAAGACCTATACTCTACAAGACGTTCCAACCTGTCTGTAGTTATTTTCTAGTCATTAAAAAACCCAACAGGTATTTGAGCTATTCGTTTCTTATCTCTAGAGTGGAGAGCCCTTAAGTTTATCTCTGTGTCTTAAAAAATCTTATATTTGTATTTTTGGTTTGCTACTGGTTTTGGATATAGAGGTAACTCACATTACTTTTTTCTTTTCTTAATGTGTAGTGGGAATAAAAATAGAGTAAAGGAATATATTTTTCTATGCAACTGTGTATATTTTTGTCAATAAAAGCTTTACATAAACAAATTGTAGAATAGGATAAATTTCAGTTGATGTTTTGTAAAGTACTTAAAAAATTTAAAGCAACTGCTTTTCTAACTTATATTTTCTTGGCAATCCCACAATTTGTCCTTGAACTTCCTATCTTAATTTTGACATTGACCACGGTAAGAGGAGCTTCAATGACATCATTTGCTCCAGCAACAGTTCTGGTGTTCCGTGACTGAAAGCACTTCTCTCCAAAATGTAAGGCCTGGGCCTGCTCTTGTACTTCAGCTGAGGCATTTCCAGGGATTTCTCTTAAGGGAAATATTTTGCTACCTGCCTGGCGATGCTTCAGTCCCTTCTTACATAAACGAGATTCAGGCTATTGTAGTCTCCTCCAGGTGTGCTTGAAGCAGTTAATATCAGAGAGTTCTCAATCTTGAGGGGTGGTGCTGGTTGGAGTTTGGAACAAAGTAAATTTCTAGCTAGTATTCTCATCTTGCATTTCTTTGCTGCTTAATTTTTTTGGAATGCCGTCTATTTATCTGCAACTTACTGGGCATTTGTAAAGGATTCGGGAAAGATGGCATTGCTTTCATTTGACAGAGAAACAAAAGTTTAGTTCACCAAAGTCAGGCAGCTTACCAGTGGTAGTATCAAAATTCTGACCTGGATCTCCTGCTTTCAGCTCAAGGTTGTGTTTGTTTGTTTTTACTAAAACATGACATTTTATACAAAAGTATTTCATTTGGCACATGTTTTATGGATGGTATATCTTCTGAGCTACCAATTTTTTTTCTATTCTTTGTGCCAACTCACATCTTGGCCTTGTCTTTGCATAAGGCTAGCACTGTTCTTAGGAGAGAGTACAGGAGCGAAGCTTTCGAAAGGAGGGTCTGTGGTTTGCATTTCCCACGGATGGCCTCCTCTCCATTCATCTTCAGGGATAACAGGTGCTGAATAGAGTGAGTCACTAGGGCCCCAAAAATGTCTGATATTTGTCTGACATCACTAGTTCAACTATAATATTACTCCAGTCTTTACAAAGAAACTCATTCAGGAGGAGAAATTGGAGAGTATGAGTTTTGTTCATTTAAAGCAATCTGCTCATCACTGTCCATAGGGAACTTAGATATGAAAGAAGAAAAGGAGTTGAGTACCCAGCATTTCTCTACCTACTGTTTTAGGTACTGTGCTGGATGATTTATGTTATTCTATTTAATCCTCACAACAATCCCAAGAGGCAGGTGGCATTGTGCCCATTACACAGTGCTGGTTTGTGGATGATCTAGACAAATGTCTCAACTGCCAGTCTCACAGTGCCAAAATGTAATCACTGATATACACCTTACTCCAGAAATCATTCTGTTTGCCATGTGTCAGGCTGTCTCTCAAAAGGAACTGATGATAAATACAGGAACACCTAGCCCCTTGGTTTTCAGATATGGCTATAACTAGAGCATGTCTGGTGTGGTTCAGTGGTTGAGCATTGACCTATGAACCAGGAGGCCATGGTTCGATTCCCGGTCAGAGCACATGCCCACGTTTTGGGCTTGATCCTCAGTGGGGGGCTAGGGGGGCGTTGCAGGAGGCAGCCGATCAAGGATTCTCTCATCATTGATTTTTCTATCTCTCTGTCCCTCTCCCTTCCTCTCTGAAATCAATAAAAAATTATATATATGTATATATCCATATCTATATATATATTAAAAATACAAATGTTGCCCTGGCCAGTGTGGCTCAGTTAGTTGGACATAGTCCCATGCACCAAAAGATTGCTGGTTCAGTTGTTGGTCAGGGCACATGCGCAGGTTATGGGCTCTATCCCAGGTGGTGGTGGGGGGGCATGTGGGAGGCAGTTGATCCATGTTTTGCTCTCACATGGATGTCTTTCTCTCTGTCTCTTTCTCTTCCTCTCTCTAAAAACCAATTTAAAAAAATCTTTAAAAAAATGCAAATGTTGGGGAGGGCTCCCTCCCATTGAACTTCTGTGTGAATTGGTCTTCACTGAGGGCTAGGCCTTGGTATTACTTTTTATTTTAATGTTTAAGTGAACTTTATATTAAATATAACATGAATTCAGGAAATTGTACAAATCCTAAGTATACTAGTATAGTCTTATGAATCTTTACAAATTGAACATATCCATATAATAACCAGCACACCATTTAGGGAACAACATTTTTAGCACCCAGAAGCTACCCTTGTGCCCCTTTTAAGTCACTATCCCTCACCAACAGACACCACTGTCCTGACTTCTAAGACACTCAATTCTTTTTTTCTGTTTTGATATTTTATATGAGTGGAATCATACTGTATGTACTTGTTTGTATGTTATCTTTCACTCAAGGTAGCATTTTACAAGTCAGCTATGCTTTTGCAGGTAGTAGAGTTTTTTTTTTAATTGCTAGTAATATTCCATCATGTGGATGTACCATATTTTGTGTCTGCATTCACTTATTGATGGACATCTAGGTTGTTTCCAGTTTTTGGTTGCTATGAATGAAGCTACTGTGAATATCCTTGTGCATGTCTTCTGGTGCACATTTCTGTTGTAATTTATACATAGGAATGAACTGCTGGGTCATAGGGTGTGTACAAGTTTAGCTTGAGTAGGTACTGCCCAACAATTTTCCAGTGACCAGGTCTTGTTATTTATTTAATTTTTTAAAGCTCCCCAAGTGATTTTAATGTGCAGCCAGAGTTGAGAACCATTTTGATGGCTAATATAGAGTTCAGCAATATAGCAACCTCTAGTGTCTGCCACCTAGCTGAGAACAATAAAGAGATACCAGCTTTCTTCTCAGCCTCAGATCTTCTAGAAAAATCTCTGTGGGATTGGGCAGCTGTTGTTCATTTTCTCATATTCCATTGTGCCAAGGTACTTTTATTCTGTCTGCCCACTCTCACTATGGTAATCTGTGGACACATTTGTCTCTTTACCAGTCTTGGAACTTCTCAAAGGCAGGAACCAGAGCTTGATCATGCTTATAATCCCAGAACTCAGTATTAGAACATGGCATATAGCAGGTGCTCAGTAAATGTTCATTAAATGAGTGATTCATAGTATGACTGAATGGTCAGAGAAGGTTTGGGCTGCCAAAGAGATGCCACACCTTTGCACTAGGACTTATCCACTTTATTCCTAGGAGACTGCCGTAGACCCTCGCTCAGAGTCTAAATTACTTTTATTTATCTAAGCATGTTATTATGGGTACTCTCATTGCTCATCCCAAAACTGATTAGAAATAGCAAATTAGATTAGACGAGATAAGTTATGTGGAAACACTTTGTAAAGTGGAAAACAGATGTGAATAGAAACTTGTGATAAAGGGAGAAGAGAGGATCCTATAGATTAGATGAGTTGGCAATGGCAGAAAGAGTATATATCTAAATATAATATGGAAGAAGTGAAATAAACAGCACATCAAGAAAAGAGACAAAAAACTATAAAAAGCAGAAACCCAAACATATAACCATTTGGGACCTTTTGGTGTAGGGTCAGGCAACCCAATACATGTGTGGTTGATCTAGTGGCTAGAATTTGTGACTCTCCCTGTCTTGTTCTGGGTTTGATTCCTGTCAAGGAAACTTTGTTCTTGGGAAGTAGTATAGTACTGCATTGGCTAAGAGCTTGAGCTTTGGATTTGAACTGACCTGGGCTAGCCAATTATTAGGTATGCTAGGAGCCCAGCACGCAATTTGAAATCGTGCGGCACCACCCACTCTTGAGTTGCTGGTCTGGCCCTGCCTCGCTCCCCAGGCCCTGCCGCTGGTATGGCCCTGCCTCCTTCTTTGGCCCTTGAAGTAGCCACAGCCGCTGCTGATCAGGCCCTCCCCCAGCGCAAGTGCGTGGAGGCCCCCCCCCCCCACGCTGTGCACGCAACCTCCTCCTGTCTGGTCGACCCATTATGGCGTCCTAGTTAATTAGCATATTTCTCTATTTTATATATATATATATATATATATATATATATATATATATATATATATATATTCTTTTTTAATATTAGGTGTATTCTAACTTCCTTGGTGGTAGTGGTATATTATATTAGGTATATGCTACTTTATTGTTAGTTATATGCTTATTAGGTATATGCTACCTCTTAATATTAAATGAGAGAATGCAAGTAAAGCACTTAGCACAGTGCCTGGCACTGGGTAAAGCTAGTTATTAATTGGAATTTTAATATATTTCAGTAGACTGGTGTTCACAAATGATAACATTGCATTATGAAAAAAAGTTCACTCAGTACAGTTATGTTATGCAAGCTCCGTTTAAAAAGTGAGTCATGCTTTATAGAAAGATTTCCTTTTGAAATCTTAACATTAAAGAAAATTTAAATACAGGAAAGGGTAAATTGTGGACTTTGTGGAGAGATGGCTTCTCCAAGAGTTCTGAGGTTTTACACTAGTTACATTGAGAATTTAGACAGAGATGAAACAGGAAAATAAATCCAACCATATTATTTCTTAGTTCCATGCTTTATTTGGTAGAAACCGCTTCTCTTTGGAAAAACATTCTTAAAAAATAAAGTTGAAGCTAAAAACGCCCCCACATATTTTCTAATACTTAATACCCCTCTTCTGAAGACAAAACAAAGTTGATTGTTTTGGGGAATTTTAGATGAATAGTGATGGCAGGCTCTGTTCTCATGTTAACAGCAGAAATTATTCTTTACAACATTATTAACATCTTTCACTCACAAATGGAAGTGTTTTTTTTCTGGATTTGAAATTCTTAGTGCTTCACATAATAGAAAATAATTTGAATTTAAATGAGAGGATGTTGAAATGTGTTTGAAATTATTTATATGTCATATTTAATTTGTTTATATCTTGTATTTGGAAGACTATGTAAACACAGTTTAAATTTCAGTGATATTGTAGCCCAGTGATATCCATGGAACAGAGATTGGAATTTTTAACTATAATTTCTGACAATAAGCATGTAGTCTTAAGTGTTTTATGAATTGGTTATAAAAGTTCATGCTAAGTCTCCAGATGTTTGTCTTGCTGCTGTTGTCAATGCTGAGCATTGCCAATTTTTAACTGCTGAAAACAATTTGTATATTATTTTCTTTATAACAACTCAGGACTAGAAATACGTTTGGGGATCCAGTTCGAAAGAGGAACTAGAGAAGACAAAGCAACTGAATTCTTCAGAGACTATGAATTATTCAGTTGTTAACCACAGTAACTTCTTTAGCTACCATTTTGTGCTAATAATATAAACAATTTAATAGATTCCTCTTGGAATTGAAAAATCAGGAAAGCTTTCCACTTGTTCTTAGTCTATGAATAAACTAGAAGAATGTGAAAACTGAGTATTTTCAGTTTCTCATGTTTACCTGGATAGAGTGGTTTGATTTTTGTCTTTTAAAGCAAACATGTTTATTTTCTAGTCACAATAGCTTGAAATTTGAAAATACACCCCAGAGCAAGATGCATGTTATTTTAAACAATTCAACAAATTGTTTTTGTTGTTGTTTTTTTGATGATGACTGACAAAAACATTCCCCCTTACCCTTGGAAAAAAGTAATAAACCTATTGAATTGGGCATAGTTGGGGCGGGGGGGGGGAGAATAAAAATCAATTGCCTCTATACAAAAAAAAAACATAGTATATAACACTTGAAAATGAAACAGGTTGTTTCTGAATAGATTGAATGTATACTGATAATACCAAAAATAATGTATTTTGTTAGAACATTTGATCAAGGAATCTTTCTGACAGAAGATGTAAAAGTTATCTTGTTTTAAATCTAACTCTCTAATTTAAAAAAATTATTTTTATTGTTTACTTTCAGAGAGTAAGGGAGAGGGAGAGAAACATAGAAACATGAATGATGAGAGAGAATCATTGATTGGCTGTCTCCTGCATGCCCTCTGCTGGGGATTGAGCCTGCAACCTGGGTATGTGCCCTTGACTGGAATTGAACCCGGGACCCTTCAGTCTGCAGGCCAATGTTCTATCCACTGAGCCAAACCGGCCAGGGCAATAACTTTATTGTTGAAAGTATTACAGACGTTCCCCCTTTTACCCCCATTGATCCCCTCCACCCCATTCCCACCCTCCCTCAGGCCTTCATGTTGATTCTAATCCAGGCTGTTTCTGGGGGCAATGGAGCACAATATAACTCTTATTAAAATCATACAATCTTGGCAAGCTATTCCCTACTCCAGCCACATTCCCCATTCTAATTTGGTCATTTGTTATTACTGAGTTCCCCCCCCTCCCCACAAGGATCTGTCAAAGAGGTAAAGAGTTGCCAGCACAGCATAAGGTATGCAAAACGATTGGTGATGACATTGGAGTGAACACCAAAAGGATGTGCAAGGTCTGGCCTTTGAATTGCAAATGAAGAAGTGTGAGGGACACTCTCCAGTTTTAGGGCCTTTGCTTACCAACTTTTTAGAGAAGATATATGTCCACTCAGTCCAGAAGCTGCTCTATATCTGGATTTCAACACTGACAGTGCCACTTCCTCTGCTGTCATCTGGGGGAAAAAAACTCATGACACCAGACATCTGTCTGATTAGCTCTAGGCTTTGTCATACCCTGGCACATTGGACCCTACCACATACAGGGCTGTGTGGATTCCGAAATGTGGATCATCTAAAATAGCATACACTCACACATCATTTCTATTTGACTTCTGGCAGAAGATTTACCTTCCTAATTAAGTTCTTCTTAGACAAATAGAGTAAAATCCCAGTTTTATACTTTCTTGGGACTTGAATATTATTACAGAGATCAGACATGTCAGTTGAGGGATTGAATAGGGCAATAGGGAAAAGAAGGAATTAAATTAAAATGAGACGTAATGCAGCTGTTTGCAAAGCAGTGAGTTATTAAGGACTTGTTTCACCGGAGACAATGACATACAGGCTTCCCTACCCCTTGGAAGCATGGACATTATTTTAAGAGCTGTCATTAAGGTGTCAAGCTCTTAATATCTTTTATGAAGAGCCCAGTCTGTGAAGCAGGCCTGTATGCTAAGGAACATTCTGTCTTGTAATTTGTCTGTTCTTGGCTAGGTCTCCAGCAAACTGGGGATATTTACCAATGATTGCTGAGAAATGTATGTAAATCAAGAAACTTATTTAGGTATAATTAATGTGCACTATCAATAGAATGTAGTATTTTGCTAAAATAGAAAATTAACCACTACTTTTGGGAAATGTATGTTGTGAATGTGTCAATAAGCATTTGTACTGTAGTATAACCAGTTTGCATTCTTTGAAGACATGCTGGTGTTTGAGAATGTGTTTCAAATTGAGAAATCTTGATTTGGGATTTAAAAAATCACCTTCAGGTGCACAAACTGTTAAACCATTGCTTCCCACTCTATTATCTAGTCCTCAGGTCACTTGTTATTTCTTATCTTACCAAAAGTCTCTCAATTTCATTGGGTTTTCAAAGTGTGAGATTTGCACATTAGGACTCTGTGACTGTGATTCTACCAGGCAGTAACTTTGCTTCCTTTTGGTGAGGTGCTTTGACAGTATTCTTAACTTCTGTCAATCATATTCTTCAAAAGGAAGAATCTATTTTACCAAGTGATGGAATATATATGAGCTCTGATTTATCAAGGTCTACCAGAAAAAAAGAGCCTTTTCCTGTCTTCCCTTCTGGGAAAGGCATGCCAAAAGGACAGGTATTTCTGTTGGAAGAAATATCTTTTTAAATTTTAGGTTGAAAGGAAAGACTGATGGCAAATACTTATTCACCATCTATATGGTAAGTGCTGTGCCTGACATTGTGGAAAGAAGCAGATGTACATGGGAAATAGTAGAATGTAACAATGTATAGCATTCTTTGAAGACATGTTAAACCATTGCTTCCCACTCTAAGGGGAAGTTAGTGGCTCCATAGTATAGAGCATAATGCAGAGTTCAGAAGAAGAGAAGCCCCCTGTGTACTGAGGTGTAGTGTTTGGGGAAAACCCCATGGAAAGGAGTGATGTAGGATGGACTCTGAAGGACATCTAGGATTCAAATAGTTGAGGGAACTTTTTCATATCACAGAGAGGCACAGGGAAGAAAGTGAAGGATTGTGGAGCAAACAAGAAGATGATGGTGAGAAATGATGGGCTTGCTAAGGGTTGGACCAAGTTGAGAAGAAATACAGATGCTAGCCTGAAGAGTGTGGACTTGAATTTGTAAGTAGTTATAGGCTTGGTTCTATTAGGCTGAGAGACATGGATATTAACTAAAAGCTCTATTCCTGATGTCACTGGCATCTGAACTCTCAAATACCCACCTTACTGTGTTTGGATTGTTTCCTAGGCACAAATCTTGTTTGTGATCAGATGGAGGAAAATTAATTAACTAATTAATTAATTAATTAACTAATGTCTGTTAGGCATTGATGGGCAATTCTGAAAATGACATAGTTTTGAAAAAAATGACTCACATATAAGCAAGGAGTGCCAAAAGTCATTGCCAGATGTATTATTGAAGGTAATCTCCAATAAAGAAAATGGTAGCTACTTTGGCACAACATCTTTCCTACCTGGATTAGCTAGTATAAGAGGGACTTTGTGCATGTGATTTATAGTCTCTTTCAAATTGCCTGCTACACCTTTCTTGCCTCTAATGAGTTAATTTGCCATATTTTCCTGTCCCATTCTGCTCTGGCTGCACCTTGGAGCTTGTTTTAGAGCATAGTATAAACAGGTGAGTATGACTTAGAGTGTTTGTCATTTAAGCTATCTTACAGTAAAACAGTACAAAAAATATAGCCTGCCCAGCCAGCATGGCTCAGTGGTTGAGCATCAACCTATGAACCAGGTCATGGTTCAATTCCCAGTTAGGGCATATGCCCGGGTTGTGGGCTTGATTCCCAGTGTTGGGGGTTCAGGAGGCAGCCAATCAATGATTCTCTATAATCATCATTGATATTTCTATCTCTCTCCCCCTCTCCCTTCCTCTCTGAAAAAAAAAATATATGTAGCCTACTCCAGCAAAGCAATAAACCCCACAATTCTTTCCAGCTCTTCTTCTCTATAATGCTTAGGTCATGGTGCTTTGTGAGATTTAAAGGAGTCTGGGACAGGCCAGCAATTGCAGACTTTGCCCATACTCGCACACAACTTTGTGAAATACATAAGCATGGAGTTTGAAGCACCTTTGGTCACCTCATGGTCACAGGGCTTAATTTTGCTGATGAGTACAAGTGTATGTTATTTTAGATAATACCTTTCCTGGAAACTTTCATGGAAATTTTTCATCCTTAATAATATATACATATATGTCTTTCAATTTATCTATTTAGGTATAATTGATATGCAATATTATATTAATTTCAACTGTGCAACATAGTGATTTGGCACTTCTATAGATTGCAAAGTGGTCACCACAATGTCCAGTTACCATATGTCACCTCACAAAGTTAATACAATATTATTGACTATATTCCCCATTCCGTACATTACCTCCCCATGACTTAATTATTTTATAACTGAAAGTATGTACTTATTAATCCCTAAGATCTTATGATTTAATCACTCATTTCACCACCCTAACCCCTTTCCTCTCTGGCATTCACCAATCTGTTCTGTGTATATATTAATCTGGGTTTTGTTTTTGTTTGTTTTGTGTTGTAGATTCCACATATAAGTGAAATCTTGTGGTATTCATCTTTCTGTGTTTGACTTATATTTTACTTAGCTCAATACCCTCAAGGCCCATCCATGTTGTCACAGAAGGAAAGATAATTCTTTTTTACTTTACTGTAGTTTCAGCAATACTTTTTCTTTAACTATGATTAATCATGTATTGGTGAGAGCATCTAAAGATTCATTAATCCATTAAATAGTTTATGAGCAACTATTATGTGACAGGCATTCTTCTAGACACTGAGGATACAAAGGTAAAGAAGTTTTTTGAAAACTGGATTTATGGGGCTTATATTCTGGGCACAATTTAATTTTCTCTGACAGTACATCCTGTTGATCAACCAATGAATGGTTATTTATCAAATGCCTCATCTATCTTACCTAATAATAGACAAACATGTAAATTGACCATACCTCCACCACGCCCACAGCCAATCAGAGTGAATATGCAAACCAACCCAACAAAAATGGTGGGTTAATTTGCATATGCAGGTGTGGAGCCGCCGGGAGGGGCAGGACGCCTGCTATGAGGGGGAGAGGGTGCAGTGGAGGGAGCTACAGGAGCGGTTCTCCGGACAGAAGCGAGGACTTGCTGGCTCCCGGACAGCAGGGGAGCAGGGACTTGCCGGCTCCCGGGTGGCTGGGAGTGAAGCCAGGGGAAGGAAGGCCTATTCTTGCATGAATATCATGCAACGGGCCTCTAGTGTTGAATATTGGGCCAGGGCTATGGGAGCAATTTGGACTTCAAAGAGTCTACCTTATAATAGTAAATCCAGGGCTAATCTTAACACCTACAGAATAAATAGAGAATATTACAGTGGTGGATGATTGAGGGCTTAAAAGTGCAGCTTTTGTACAGACTGTAAGAGTGTAACTCTTCAGAAGAAAAATATGTGACGGTAAGTCAATGGAGGACTTAGGGAAGACTGCAGATGAAACTGCCAGAGAAGCTTCTGCTTAAACTTTAAGCCTTAAAGCAACTGGGAGGGGTTCCTTTTTTTCTTTCTTTTTTTAAAAAAATATTTTTATTGATTTCAGAGAGGAAGGAAGAGGGAGAGAGAGATAGAAACATCAATGATGAGAGAGAATAATTGATTGGCTGCCTCCTGCATGACCCACACTGGGGTTCGAGCCTGCAACCCAGGTATGTGCCCTTGACCAGAATCGAGCCCAGGACCCTTCAGTCCTTAGGCCGATGCTCTATCCACTGAGCCAGAATGGCTAGGGCGGGTTTCTTTATTTCATTGCTCTCCTCCTGCCTTAATTTTGTGTGGAGTTCATTTAACACCAGTCTCTCCTGTATGCGGATGTCACAGTGAAGCAGTTGCTTCTGCTAGACTTTCAGGCTCTTACCATAAATTATAACAGGTTCTTAGGAAAGCACGGGCTGCAGGAGCCTTCTTCACAGCTGAGTCTCCCCCTTAACTGCCTGGACTGTTACATATGCAGGGGCTGTCAACTATTATAATTTATGAGGATATTCTCATAGTCTTCATATGTATTATTTGGTTCTCTCATCACAAGGAGTTCTAAAATAAATAGCATTTGGAATGTCTATGGTATTTGTTCATCCTTTATGTGACAGGACAAGGAAAAACTATGAAGGATGTGGACATTGATTTGGGACCACACATTCAGGCATTATTCAATGTAAAAATGGATTATTTTCCAAAAGATCATTTGTAAGTTATTGTTGGGAACACAGAAAACATTTTTCGATAAAAACTAGGTTCTACACAATGATTGTGTGTTCTGGCTGGCTCACAACAGCCTGCTTAATAACTAATGTGGCTGACTTTAGAACTCTCAGAGACTAAGTAGCAGGTGTGATGCTATGTCTTTGGGAAAATGTTTTCTGCATTCCAATTTGGAACACTAGAAAATAAGTCCCTTTTTTTGAAGGGGTGGTGGGGTAAGGGGCTTGAGGAGGACATCCCCAGGTCTGGCACACAGATGCTCTAGCAGCTGGAGCATCACTCAAAACTGGCAGCCAGTATGGCTCCTGCAAAGGCTCTAGTGACAGGAGCACAGGAGGAGGGGGCGTGGGCAGGCCATATTGGCTGGCTGGCTGACAGGAAGCAGGGTCTAGGCCTCCCACTTCTTATCGTTGGCTTGGCAAGCATTATTGATAGGAGAGGTTTTATCTTTCCCTTTCCTTTAAGTCTATTCTCTTTTTGGTCAGATTATCCAAAGCCAGTTGTTCTCTCTCTTTCTCCTTAATCCTGTGACTGTCCCCACCAAGATGCCTGTATCATTCCTCATTCATTCTCCTCTTTCCTGAACACTTAATATTCAACTAAAGATGAATCTCTGTTGTGGAGAAAATGTTTTTCTCCTAAAGGACTGTAGCAAGGAAGGATGGAAGTAAAAGTGTGTGAAATATTGATGTTAGTGATGCTGAGGAAGTGGATTTGGTGACTTTGCAATGAGGAGTGAGCAGTGAGGGATTACCCTTGGATCTTTGTTCCTGTCATAGGAACTCTATGGAGCTGAACTGCCTTGTTCTGGATTCTATGAGGTCCAAGTAATCTAGAAGCCCATGATAATTATGTAGTGATTATATATAAAGCCACAGAGACAAAAGAACATAGATGGTTAAACCTGCCTACAATAACAGCCCAAGTCCCACCAGGCAGTACCAGCAAGATTGAGCCAGGATTTATAATTAGGTCATTTTAAAATTACATTTAAAAAAAGTAAACTTATAAACAAACAACAATTATGGTAGGCTGTGCTACCCCAGACTCCCTTTGCTTTGATTCTATATTATCCAACAAATTTTTAATTCTAATTTGGCTTTCCACATAGAATTCTCTATTGGGAGAGAGTGATCTGGTCATAAAATGGGAATGTTTAATATTCATAATGCTTCATTTTAAAGTAAAAATTAACAAATTGGCATTTTTGTTTATGCATTGACCTTTTATGAACTTGGATGGTGTGAGTCCATCCTCAAGAGTCTTGAGAACTGAAGATCAGATTCTGGACCTTGGGCACAGAGCCAAGATGCTGCCTTTCAGAGTTCTTATTTAGATGATGGTCCAGCACATCTCTCACTCTCCACATGGGAAACAGAGCCACAAAAAAACTGACGTTGCTTTCCTAAGTCCTCACAACTACTCAGCAGTGACAAATCTCAGATTGGAGTCAAGGTCTTCTGACCCTTGCACCAGTGCTATCTTCAGTTCATCGATGTTTTTGCAACCACATGCACAAGTCAGATCTTGTTTCCTAAACTGCTGAAATGGAGAGAAAGGAAGGAAATAAGAGAGGAGTAGAAAGCAGGGTTTGCTCTCTTAACTTAGCTCCACATCAAATAGGAACAGTTATTATTTAAAACCAGGCAGGTACAAATGCCATCCACTGCATTCTAGTAAGTGGAATATCAGTGCCTAGTTGAATCTAATTTCTGAGCTTAGAGCATTATTTGTTGCTGACTTTGTGACTACTTTTCATAGGGGCTATGTGGAAGCATCCCAGGTTGCATTCACAGAGCCAAGAGCAGTACCACCCAGTGAAATATGACTAAGCAGCTCAGATTTTCTTGCTCTGTTGCACTATGTAATGACATTTCCTCCAAAGTTCAGGGGTTAACAGAAGCAGCTTGTTCAGTTGTGAGAATTAGAAAATGTGATTCAAGATGGGCTAAGTTAATTTAAGATTTTATTCAGCAAGAACAATAAGAACAAGTGAGAGATGGAATGCTCCTAAAATATTTGGAATTTTTTTAATTGGCCTGAAACATAAGCTATGCCCATGTGGTTCCACAGAATCCCTTCCTTTTCGGTTGATTGGATTTAACAATTGAGTGATGGAGCCTATTGTGATCACTTCAAACCCTAAATTAACTTTAAATGGAAGTCGATTGAGTGGGACTGAAGCCTCATGACATTAAAGACATTACCCAGTTCTGAACCAGTATACAGTATGGCTTCTCTTAGCATAGGTGTGGCTAGGGCTATGACTGTTAACTTAGGTGGTTAGAGCATGATGCCAAGGAATGGTTTAGCTTGGTCCTATAACCATGGGCTGGACCCCCACCCTAACAACACCTCACAAATATGGATGGTGGCTTACAAGGTGGAACCCAATGAACAAATAAGAGTAGCTCAGTGCATCCCTTCCCCACTTCTGGCAAAAGGTAGCTGCTGGGTCAGGACCACCTTGAAATGAAAAGTATTGCACAGGAATTAGGGAAGACCACTGTGGAAAAAAGTCTTGTCATATGGGATATTTTCTCTTTGCCATGGTTTATTGAATTAGTCATGTTAGAGGTTGTAACAAACTTACTGCAGATAATACAGATGCAGCAAAGGATTTTTTTGTATGTACAAACCCATGGATTTCTTTTTCATTTTTTAAAATAGCTCATGAAAACATAAGTATGCATGCAGGACTAAAACGTCCTTCACAACCCTTTCTAGTGTATATTTATTGATTCCATCACTTTCTTGCTTTGTGACTTAAGTACTCTGAATCTCAATTTACTCATTTATAAAATGGGGGAAATAATTGTACCTACAATACAGGCTTACTGGGAGAATCAAGTGCAATGATGAGTATCTATCTATCTATCTATCTATCTATCTATCTATCTATCTATCCATCCATCCATCCTCATCAAACATGGTGTCAGCACATAGCAAGTGCTCAGTAAATCAGTAAATTGTAGCTATAAGATTAGTAAGGGAATGGAACAAGGGGTTGTGGAATTTTTTCCTCATGTGTTTCCTTGTGTTTGTCAGTTCAGGAAAAATGTAAAACAGCATACGTGTTGGAAGTGAAAACTACTTAAAAAGGATCTATTTATAAAGCATAAAAATATTAACTTCTGTGCAGTTTATACTGGCAGATCCCCAACAGTTCAGAATTAACACCTGCTGTTTAGTGGATAGAAAATAGGTTTTGCTGTCATTGTAGATGTTCAAAATGGAAAAATGTGGGGAAATACTGAAAAATTAAATGCTTTGTCTGATTTGAGCTGCTGATGTAGGATTGGACCTTAGACAGGCTATATATAAATACTTTAAAAAAATCTTCAATGAAGTTTAATCCCTGTCTCTCCTATTGCTTACCCAGAGTAGAGTAAATGTTTTTGTTGTTGCTGCTGTTATACTTGAGCTTTGCCTCATCCCATTGCAGGAGTGGGATCTTGAGACCATCTAGCGATAGTCTAAGAAGCAGTCATTTCTTTCTTGTCTGCATTATAGTCATGGTAAATGAAAGAGAGAATCTTGCTGTTCATTTGACCTTCACAGATCCAACTGGAACTAACCACCTAATTTCTGGACCAAAATAAGTATAGAGAAAGTTAGTTTCATATCATACTAAACATGCTATCAAAGTTTACACAGTATACCAGAAGAAGAGTATCATCACATGCAGCATAAATATGCAAATATGCATTACCTTTTTTATTGGAAACCTTTTTTATTTTTAAAATATTTTTATTGATATTAGAGAGGAAGGGAGAGGGAGAGAGAAAGAGAAACATCAATAATGAGGGAAATTCATTGATCGGCTGCCTCCTGCATGCCCCCTGCTGGGATCAGGCCCACACCCCGGGCATGTGCCCTTGACTGAAATCAAACCTGAACCCTTCAGTCCACAGGCCAATGTTCTATCCACTTAGCCAAACCAGCTAGGGCTAGAAACCTTTTTTTAAATCCTCACCTGAGGATACAGTTTTGTTGACTTTAGAAAGAGAGTAGAAGGGAGAGGGAGAGAGGGAGAGAGAAACATTGATCAGTTGTCTCTCACTGTGCCCTAACTGGTGATCAAACCTGCAACCTGGGTATGTGCTCTGACTGAGAATGGAACCCATAACCCTTCAGTGCATGGGATGATGCCCCAATCAACAGAGCCAGCTGGCCAGGGCTGCATTACCTTTTAACAAGTCCCAGAGTGCTTTATAGTTTGGAAAAGGGATTGGTTTTCCATTTTATATATATAAATGATTGGGCTTAGTCCTAGGCAAAGGGCCTGTACTATAATCTACTTTTCCGTGTTCTCCTTACACTCCTCTCCACATTGTGGGGTTCTCCCTTGCTTTTTCCCGGTTGGGCAGCGGTGAGCTTAGCTTTTCCCCAGTTGGGCAGCAGTGCCCTTAGCTTTTCTCCACAGCATCATCTCTAAACTTGGTCTTATGCTCCACATTTCCAGTAAGGTACAAAAGACTGATAATTAAGTTGTTGTGTTCCCTCCAAATAATATTCCCATTTTAGCAGGGGGCCAATCTCAAGTGCAATGAAGAAAGATCTGGGGTGGAATTTTCAATAGCATTCAATTTGAGGCTTGGACGGGTATGGTACAGTGGGGAGTGTTCGTGGTTATATATAATCTTCCAACTGCTCTGGAATCATAGCCCTTAGGCATTGCCTTCTCTACTAGTCCCTAGAGACCTCTTCCAACTTCTTCTGTGTAGTTCCTAGTGCTACAGAATAGGCTTGCAGTGAGAAGAACAGTGTCTGTGGGTAAACTCTAGTTTTCTAAAAAGGAAACTGTACATAGTCCAGGCAACTTCCCTCAAGCAGACACAATGACTTTTGTTGATGCATGCTTTATTTTTTCATCAGTTTATTTTTTTCCCCATTTAGTCAAGTACCAGTACAAGTGAATAATGCCAGTGTTGCCACATATGGGCAGTCAATTAACCTAGATAAGGAGCAACATAAAAAAGGGAAGGTTTTTAAAATATATATATTTTTATTGATTTCAGAGAAGAAGGGAGACAGAGATAGAAACATCAATGAGAGAGAATCACTGATCGGCTGCCTCCTGCACACCCCCTACTGGGGATTGAGCCCGCAATCCAGGAATGTGCTCTTGACCGGAATCAAACCCGGGACCCTTCAGTCCGCAGGCCAGCACTCTATCCACTGAGCCAAACCAGCTAGGGCGGGAAGAAGGTTTTTATCAGACCATTTGCTTTCATGCCTTATTTTTCAAATATTTACTTATTATTTTAGACTCTACCCATGTCCACCCAACCTACCCAACAAATGTATCCATATATACACACGTATTCACATTCTTATGAGGAATTATGAGCTAAAAACAAATGACTTTTTTTTTGCTTTGCTTTGTTACTATTTTGACATACATGTCATTATATTAGGGGAGAGTCAATAAGTCTAGAATTCCTTGGGATACTAGATACTCTTACCAGCATCTACTGGAACTTCTTCACCCAAGCTTTGACAAACTAAAACAGAATGCCTATCCATTTATTCCTGGAAAACTTTGAAATACATAGTAGCACTCAGAAATATATTTGGATTGTAATATCATAGTAATATTGGCATTGGCCCTTTACTAAAAGTATATTATGCCTCATTTTTTTCTTAAATATATTTTTATTGATTTCAGAGAGGAAGGGAGAGGGAGAGAGAGATAGAAACATCAATAATGAGAGAGAATCATTGATTGGCTGCCTCCTGCACTCCCCCTACTGGGGATCAAGCCCACAATCCAGGCATATGCCCTTGACCAGAATTGAATCTGGGACCCTTCAGTCCGCAGGCTGACGCTCTATCCACTGAGCAAAATCGGCTATGGATTAATGTCTCATTTTTGATGTGAAAGGGTTCTTTAATCATTTTAAGTTTGAACACCAAATATTGATTAAATGAATAGTTGAGCTGTGAATTCCAGAGTAGGCAGACTGCTATAAACTCATATTTGCATATATTATCTACATGAATGTCCCTTTACTTGAAAAAAAATATTCCATATATTTTTATTCTATAGATGATTTTAGATCTTCAATAATATGTACACAGAGAAGATAGGGTTAGGGTTAGGGTTAGAAAATTTTGTCTAGATATGGCTCCCAGAAAACAGGCAGATTAGAAATGGAACAAATGGCTCTACCTAATGGGAAGACAGATCCTTCAAAATGTTAGGTTCAATCATGTCCCACATGAAAAGGTACATTCTATTCTCATCACCACATTTGTATGTGGGGGGGAAGAGGGATGTAAACTCAGACATCTTGGAACAAAATGTTTTTAGTAGGTGCATTTCCATCCAGAAAGTGGGCATCTGGTTACTTACAGATGTACATATCTAGATCATTGACTGGCAGATTAATAGGTTGTGCCTGTACTTGAGACTACTTCTAGTTTCAAATACACATATGTGAGACTAAAAGAAATTTCGATACATTTTAATACATTGAATACATTTTAAAATTAGTAAATTTTCTTTAAAACAACAACTGACTGGTATCTTCACTAGGAACAGTTTAATATCAGAATTATAGTTGAGAATGGCAAAGTGAAATATTCTATTTATTTAATGTTTTGTTGCTGACAGTTGAGTAGTATCAGAAAGGCCAGAAGTCATATCCAGGAAAGTCACTTAAGGCCAGGAAGAATCTATAAGTTCAGGCAGGCAGAGGTTCAAATTCATGAAGAGGAGCTGAGAGGGTCAAGGTTAAGCAGCAGAAATCAGAAACAGGGGCTGGAAGAAAAATGCATATCTGGGTGCAACGTTTGGGCAATGTGGATTTGGGATCACAGGCTTTGGGATCCAGTGGGTGGCAGTGGGGAGGACAGAGAGCAGAGAGTAAAACACACCTGATAGTGCCCCTACTGAGTATAATGAATAAACTCTACAAATGAAAAAGTGTCAAAAAGGCTCCATCCCCTTTTTTGTCTACTTTTATGGACATTATGTAGGTGATGGGCATTAACTGTAACCCATGCATACAAGTTTCCTGTAACTGGGCTAAGAGTATTGATATGTTCAGATTACAAGAGTGGTCCTGAGTATGCTCTGTGCATTTCCTGGTAGGCCCTGTGTTCTCATCTGGGCTCTCATTTCCCATTACTGCTTTGCTCTAACTCACTGATGGCCTGCCAAATGTCATTAGGCGACTCAGCTGCTGCTTTCGTTTCTCCAAAAGGTATACAGAGGTTTGGGTCTTGGGTTTTACTTTTTTTTTCTTCTTAGAGCTAAAGGAAATGGTCTTTAGATAGTTGGGTTTGTTGAGTTGAATACTTACGGTGTCTTATAGTTTCAATTTCCTTTCTCATAGGTATTTGATCCTGATGACCTTTATTCAGGAGTCAATTTCTCCAAGGTTCTGAGCACTCTTTTAGCTGTTAACAAAGCAACAGAAGGTAAGTAGGGTTTGTGATTTATGAGTTCTGGTTGACATGTTTGGATCCACATGTTTCTGATTACCCAAGAAGCTAACTATGGCCAGGATTGTTTGATTGGTGCAAAGTTCTCCCCTTCCACCAAATAAACTTAAATGGGTGTCAAATGCTTTAATTTTTTATGGTTTTAGGATTTATTTTTTATTGGAGTGACACTGGTTAAAAAAGTTATACAGGTTTCAGGTGCACAATTCCACAACCCATTGTCTTTTGCTGTATTGTGTGTTCACAAACCAAAGTCAAGTCTCCTTCCATCAGCATTTATCCCCATAGTGCATCCTCCAGCTCTTCCCCTCTCCCTCCCCCAACAATCACCACACTGCTGTTTGTCTATGAGTTCCTTTTCTTTTTTAATTTTTTGTTCAATCCCTCCACTCCCCCACCCCAACAGCTGTCAACCTAATTTCTATCTGAGTCTGTCTCTATATTGCTTGTTAGTTCATTTTATCCATTACATTCCACACATGAGTGAAATCATATGGTACTTGTCTTTCTCTGACTGGCTTATTTCACTTATCATAATGCTCTCCAGGTCCATGATGGTTTAGAATTTAAACATACCTATCACAGATGTCATTCTAATGCCCTTAATATAATGATAAGAATCAAGAAACTATTTCATTCAAAGCTATTGAATAGGCAACTGAGTGTAACAAGACCAAAAATAAAAAGAAAAAGACAAGTTCCCCTTTTCATAAAGTTTACAAGACTATAGCTGTTACTTCCTTCTCTCCACTAGAGACATTTTTCTCATTGTTTTGTGTATGTCTTTGTCCATGTAAAGGAACCCCTTAGGAATCTTGCACTGGAAATGAAACCTCAGATTCATAGTGAGTGAAAAGAGTATCTTTTATTTAGATATTAATATCCACCACATTAGAGGCATTAAATATAAATCCTACTAATTGTGAAGAAAATGATGATTACCTTAGAGCAGCAACTTTCAATCTTTTTCATCTCATGATACATATAAACTAACTACTAAAATTCTGTGGCACACCAAAAATCTATTATATTTTTGCTGATCTGACAAAAATAGGTATAATTTTTATTGATTTACAAAAAAAAAAAGTAATTACATACCCTTTTTGCTTCAAAGTGACTTTAAAAAAATCAGGTGCATATATTTGTATATAAGGATTTCTGGTACCAAGAATTAACCAATCAGATGCAACCTTATTATGCAACATGACCAATAAGATATAACTTTATTATATGACCTATATATTTATGGTTCAAGACAGAGCATTCACACTGGATGACTATTGTGTTGGCTGTTATCAGTTTTTATTTGACAATCTAAGGGAAAGGATGTCAGTACCCCTGACTAACTAGTCAGGTATTGCATGTCTTAAAAATTCTTGCAGTACACTGGTTGAAAATCACTGCCTTAGAGTATAATTTCACACCTTATATGATATAGTATCTTACCTTCAAATGGGCAGTAATAATCATAAAGTGCTTTGAGCCTTTATCATGGATCTAGGCTGTCCTACAAGCCTTAAGTAGTCTCATTCAATCTTTGAAACAACCCTGCAAGTAGGTATTATTATTAGGCCCATATTACAGATAAGGAAAGTCAGGCCCACACACTTGCCCATCTAGAAAGTATGTGGCAGAGGTGGGATTCAAACCCACATCTGACTGACTCCAGAGCTCTTATGCCCAAACACCAAGTCCTGGTGCTCCAACTATTGGAGAGTCAACAGAGTGTGTGCCCCGCACTGCCAGATACTACAAAGTAAGTGTAAGATATGGTCCCTGCCTTTGAGAAAATTACCATCTATTTAGGGAGATTCAACTTACCCACGTGAAACAATTAGAGAAGAAGAGCAGACAATATAATCAAGTGCCAAATAGGATGGAGTATCTAGGAAGCTATCAAGTAATTATAGTTTTAGTCAAAAGAGCTGTATATAATAGCAATAAATGTAAAAATACTTCTCCAAAGTTGTTCTTTTGCTATTTGGAAAAAATACTTTTGTGCTTATTGCAAGGCATAGAGCAGAAAGTACAGCTAATTCAAGTAACTATATTTAACACACATGACAACTCTCTAGTTCTGGGCAGGGAGAACCGTATAATTCTAACATATGCCATGAAAATTATATGTTCCTTTGCCAAACACTCCTAGCAAGTTTTATAGTCTCTTCCCTCACCAAAGATATTTATGAAATGCAAGGAGGTGAAAGTTAAAACCCACAGTATCAAGAAAACTACTTGGATACTAAGCTTGTCACCTAGGGAATGTTTGGGCTTTATACTTTTGCAGTTTATATCTTTTAAAAATAAATGGAGAGGAAAAGAACCTTCATTTGAATTTGTCAAGAAGCCAGCTCCTCTCTTTAGTACACTATCAACATACTGAAAACATCTAGCTCAGCGCTGGTGGGATCAAATTTCATAAGGTCTCAAGGAAGGGAAGACTCTTGAGTTTGATTTTTAAAAAAATTATTCTAGTGTTAAGATTGCATCTTTCCCAGACACACTCACTCATTCTTGTTCTCCCCTCCCCCCACCAGGCAAAAGGAGATTTTTCATTGTATATGCCACACATATTGTTATATGTGAGGAAGAAAAGAACCACTCAGTTATAGGCCAGAAAACAAAGATAGAAATTTGAAATATTTCAAAGTAATAAGAGCCACAAACAGCTGTTTGGTAACCAATATAGTTCTGCCTGGGCTAACAGGGCATACTGTTGCAATTGGCTCAGGAGGGAAGAGCTGTAGGGAAATGGGTTAAGAGAAAATGTGGCTCTGTAGCTGTTTTTCATTCTACTGGAGAGCAATGGCCAGTAAGGTTAAGAAAAAGAAGTTGGCCACCAAAAAGGGAGGGGGGATGAAACACACTTGGCACATTCATAATGATGACAGTTAGAATTATAGCCAGATTGCCTTTGATAGTGTTCCATGAAAGATAATGTTATGTTGTAGATGTTTTTCTGACACGAGTGGTTCCCTTTACCATGCCTTTTCCTCTTTTCACAGATCAGCTATCAGAAAGACCATGTGGACGTTCCTCTTCTCTTAGTGCTGCTAATAGTTCTCAGACAAACCCACAGGGAGCAGTTTCTAGCACAGCTCCAAGGCTGCAAAGGCAGTCAAAGGCAGTGGTAAGTATTGTTCCCAATTCCCCCCTCCTGTTTTAAAATCCATCAAATTTGATTGATAACTCGGTTGAATTTCCATATGTAGTAAGATAGCCATCCTGTTTGTTTGGGGCGTCTGGAGAAAACTAATTTTAAACCTAGCACAAATTCAGGCTGGCCCCTGGGACAAATCAAAGGTATGTGGGGCACAGAGTCAGAAAATCGAGATTGAAGCTCCCAAATTCTATCCCTTCCTAAAATTGAGCAAGCTGTTTAACTGAGAATACTATGTATATATGTCATTATGACTACTTCCTGATAGCAGTTTGCTGTTATTTTTCCCATCCTTCAGTTTATTAGGAGAACTAAATAGTGCCTGGCACATAGTAGGTAATCAATATTACTTGCTATTGTCTTTTTATTTTTCTCTTTGTATTTAAATTGGGCCTATAATGAGCTCCTATATTGGGATAGCCCAGTTATCTTTGCATTTAGCCTTAACAGGAGCTTTTGTTTAGGAAGGAACACCCCATCTTCTGCTCTTTTGAGACATTATTTCTTGTCAAAGCCATCCCCTTGCTTTAAGCTATCAAGAGCTATTACTTCCAAAACACTTTAATTACTTGCAAAGCACTTAACCTTTTGAGGTCACAGATCCCTTTGAGAAGCTCATGAATACTATGGTTCTATATTCCTTGGACCCTCTCAAACTGTGTGCAAAATTTTCTGTGTGTGAACTTAGGGGAATATGTGTTTTGGGAAAAGTTCAATTGTGCTCATCAGTTTCTCAAAGGGGCTTGTGATAGATTAAGAACTACTGACTTAAGTAACTATGGGGTATTTAATCTATGCCTACGACTAAGTCTCAGCCAATTTAAGATATTCTTAGTAATTGGGATGTGGGAGGCACATGTTATTAAAGTAGGTTAGTACCTAATCTTGGTCATATAATTACATAAGATAGGTCTATGTGTTGGGTAGAGGCAGGATGGAGTACTGTACCACTCTCCTTTGTTTCCTGGATCATTTAAAATAAGTATCTAGATAATTGATAGGAGAAGAGGGAAATGAAAGCTATGACTCCCTCCAAAATACACAGTCTCACAAATACAAAAGTTTGCATACAATTTTGAGGGGTTTATTAATTCCCACTGAGGCCTATCCATGTTAGGCCCACTCCTAAGTTAAAAACACAAGACTGAGATGGCTCTGGGTTTTATCCTAGGTCATCCTACTCAATTTGCCTAAGTTCATATAATTTCTGCCCCTGCCTCATTTAGATGGGTGCTTCATCTGGTGTGGCTTTTGTTTCTTTAGGAGATGACTGAAAATGGAAGTCACCAGTTGATAGTAAAGGCAAGATTCAACTTTAAGCAGACTAATGAAGATGAACTGTCAGTCTGTAAAGGGGACATCATTTACGTCACTAGAGTTGAAGAAGGAGGCTGGTGGGAAGGCACATTAAATGGGAGAACAGGCTGGTTTCCTAGTAATTATGTACGAGAAATTAAATCCAGTGGTAAGTGAATCTTTTACAAGCCTTTTTGAATGTGACTCTTGTACTTTCTTGGCATTCTACTGAAAATAATTGTGGTTTTAGTTGGTTAACAGAAACTGTTATTGTATGTATATGTCAAAAATAAGACTAGAACAGAACTGGGAAAAATCTGTGATTAGATATTTTGAAATGAAGTTGTATTTATATTACAGCAAGGCAGAAAAAAACAACAACAGAAAAAAAAAATAAAAAAGGAATAGAATTCAAAGCTAAGACAACTGTTTCACCTTAACTATGAACCCTCTGTCTTCTAATTCTAGCCCATGTAACATAGTACATGGTCCTTCCTGCTACTCTTAAGAATCACCATGGCAGAATACAATAAGAGAGCCCATGTGTTAACTTCCTTTTTTTAGCCCTAAACTCTTTAAGCAGACCTAAGTCTAAATGCCTTAGAGATGTGTTCAAGAAATAATAATCACAGGATTGCAGGAAGCTATCTGGCCACTTCGATTCTGGATAAAATTGCCCTTAACTCATTGCATACTGCTAACTGCTTATATTTTTATTTTTCCTTTAAAAAAAAGTATTTTTATTGATTTCAGAGAGGAAGGGAGAGAGGGAGAGAGAGATAGAAACAGCAATGATGATAGAGAATCATTGATCAGCTGCCTCCTGCATGCCCCCTACTGGGGATTGAGCCAGCAACCCAGGCATATGCCCTTTACCAGAATCGAACCCTTCAGTCTGCAGGCCAATGCTCTATCTACTGAGCCAAACTGGCTAGGGGCATTTTTTCATAATAATATCCAGAAAGTGAAATCTAATTGCTCTTCAGTAGTCTTTCTAGAGCTTTCTTAGGTAACTTACTTGCTTTTTATTATTTAAGAAGGTAGGTCCTGCCTATACTACAACCCCCCCATATATAGAAATATGTCACAATTCAGATAAAATAGTGTTCAGTCATTCACATTATTATATTTCTTCACTTTTCAAAAATATTTACCCAAGGGCTCCTTTGAATAGTTAGTTACTCAGTGCATTTTTTTGTATATATCTTTATTGCTTTTTAATGCCTCATAATTAATACTTCTAATTAATAAAATTATAAGTTCACTGTAAATAAATTAAAACATTACAGACATAGATAATTAAAATTTCTCTCACCTTTGCCCCCCCCCCCCGCCAGATAACTACTTTTAGGAGCTTTTCCCTAAAGCATTTAAGATAAAATTTAGTTTGCACACTTTTCTGTATTGTATGTTGGGTTAAGGGAAAGGAGTATCTCCTTTAATGGAATAAATGTTATCAACATATTTATAATTATATAGGTATGTGTAGACTTCTTAGCATTTTTTATTACTGGGAGTGGAGAAATTTTTGTTGAGCCCTGGAGTAATTTCACAGGCCTTGCCTAGAATTTTCTTGGTTTAGATGATTTTCACAGCTGATTTTTACCTCTGTGCTACATCTTTCAGTTGGTATCATTTGATAGTTAGGATCTCTAAATAACTTTCCAGATTCACTCTGACTTTGTTTTCTGATTCAGTGTCTTCATCTGCAAAAGGCACAGCACTTGCTGCCTTTCCTTGGGAAGTGGACAAACAGCATGCCCTCATTATAATGTCCTTCACTGACAAGCCTCATAGCACATTCTGGCCACTCCCTTGTGGATTGCCCTAGGGCCTAGGCCAGTGATGGCGAACCTATGACACGCGTGTCAGCACTGACACACGTAGCCATTTCTGATGACACGCGGCCGCATGCCGAGGATGAAACATTTGCTGCTTCCGAGGATGAAACATTTGCGACTAGAGTCTTGGAGTTAGTTTTTTCCTCAAAGTGACACACTGCCCGAGTTATGCTCAGTTTTTTGGCGAAGTTTGACACACCAAGCTCAAAAGGTTGCCCATCACTGGCCTAGGCTATTTGTCCTGGTTTTGGACCCTTTCCTTGAAGTTTCTCCTGTTCTCTCTTTGGGCTGGAACTCAGTTAAGGACTCACATGGCAAACTCTGTCTCTGATTTGAACACCTACGTAACCCCTAGAAGCATTTTACCCAACTGTTCAGGTTAGGTCTGAACAGCTGGGGCTAGGTAGCCTGCTAGTCAGGGAAGTATGTGGAACAAAATTTTTCACCTAGCGTATTGCAGTAGCTTTTTCTTTTTTCTTTTTCTTTTTTCTTTTTCTTTTTTTCTCACAAAGAATAAAAAAGCACTTATTTGAGCAAAAGGAGCTGAAGCCTGGGAGACACAGATTCAGGTAGCAACTTATCTTGTGTTCCTGCAGTAGCTTTCTAACTGATGTCTCTACTCCTGTCCTTGCCACTCCTATAATCTAATTTATACTTAGTAGCCAGAGTGATTGTTTCAAAATTTAACTTGGGTAATGGATTCCCATCTTAAAAAATAGTAAAGTCGCCCAGCCGGCATGGCTCAGTGGTTGAGTGTTGACCTATGAACCAAGAGGTCATGGTAACCCAGGCTCGATCCCCAGTGTGGGGTGTACAGGAGGCAGCCAATCAATGATTCTCTCTCATCATTGATGTTTCTATCTCTCTCCTTTTCCCTTCTTCTCTGGAATCAATAAAGATATATTTTTAAAAATAGTAAAGCCAAGGTCATCCCAGTAACCTATAGGGCCCTACAGGATTTGGCTTCCCATTGTCACTTTGATTTCCTCTGTGCTCTCTCCCTCTCACTCATTCCACTTCAGCCACACCAGCCTTCGTCCTCCTGGTTGCCTATGCTAGATAGGTACCTGTCTCACTTGCTGTCTCTCTGCCTGGAACACTGTTATGGCAGAATCAGCATGACTGATTCAGTCACTTTCTTTAGGTCTTTGCTTACTTATCAGCTCCACAGTAGGGTCTTCCCTGGTCACCTGAGAGAAAATTGAACTCTATCCTCACTGCCCCACCCCCCTTCTCTGCTTTATATTTTTGTTTGCCATTTTCTCTGTCTAACACAGAGTATACATTTACTTATTTCATTTCATGTCTGTATCTTACCATTAAAATTTAAGTTCTGTGAGAGTAGAGATTTTTTTGTTTCATTTATGCTCAGTAAACATTTGCAAAATGAATGAATATTGTAGGGTAGGTCATTAAGTTCTGTTCAGATTGTTTATTGAGCATCTCCTAGTTACTGGGTTGAGAGGGCTATCATAATCTGTTTTCATTAACCCTATCTTCAAGGACTTGCCATTCTAGTAGTCAAGATAGGTGTGTACAGAATCAACTATAACAAGATAGGACAGCATAAATAATGCAGACAAAGCTCTAAGTAAGATGCTGTAGAACCAGTAAAGAAACGGTTCGATTATCAATAACCTTAAGGGGTGGGGGAAATGTACTTGAATTGGGTCTTGAAGAATGGAAAGAAGCTTCTGACTGGTAGAAGAAAGTTAGAGGGAGTTAGTAAGTTTAAGCATGAAAGTAGGAGATCATGGGGTGGGTGGTAGGATGATTTAAGAGTAAGGTGAACAAAGAGGAGTCGGGCCTTGAGCTGGAGCTGCATTAAGAGGGGTGTCAATGCAGGGGATAATATGTGGTTTAAAAAGATCTTTCTAGTGGTAGTGTGGGGGCTGGATTGCAGGGAAGTGGTGAGGATAACCAAGGAGGATGTGGGGAAACCAGTAGAGATAACTGCTGAGGTCCAGGCAATCCAGATAGTGGTGTGGGCTATTTCTGTGAGAGTGGAGAGGAAGAGAAAGTGGACGTATGCAGTAGATACTGTTAAAATGGAATCAAGAAAATATGCTGATGATTAATTATGAGGAAAAGGGAAGAGATGAGAATAATTGCAAGTCTAAGGGTCCAGCTTGATGGTGAGTTCCTTAGGGACATGCAGTGTTAATCCACTTAGGCAGCCAGCAAAAGTTTATTCCCTGTGACTAGGATCTTAGTCTTTCCTAGGCACTGGAGAGGCAGAGAAACCTAAGACATGAATCTTGCCTTCATGGTGTTCATAATATAGTGAGGGGGAGATATAAAAATGCAATGTGGAAGATTAGTGATAGAGCTAAATACAGGGTGTTTTGGAGAATGGTGAGCAGAAGAGAGGTGACTAATTCATCCTGACAGAGAAGTCAAGGGAGACTAATTCATCTTTGTATACCTCTCTGTCTCCATAGTGCCCAACACAGTGGTTTAGACATTGGAAATGTTTGATAAGTGCTGATCTCCATTAATAGAGAAGATAGGGAAGATAGGAGGAGGTGTGTGTGTGTGTGTGTGTGTGTGTGTGTGTGTGTGTGTGTGTGTGTGTGTTGGGTGGGTTATTGGCCCTGAAGATGACGAGTTATTATTTTGGGCATGTTGAGTGGAGGTGCCAGCAAATCATAGTTCTGAAGATTTTCAACAGGTAGTTGGCAGTATGGATTTAGAGCATGGGAGAGATAGAAGAGCTGGAGATGAAACTGACAACTGACAGTATAAAGTGGTAGATGATGAAGTATAAAATATATAGCAGATCATCAGTGGACAGAGAATGCACTGTGGCTGGAGAGGCTGGGGAAGGCTTCACAGAGAAGGTAGGGCTTGAATTGAACCCCCAGAGACATGTAGGCTTTGGGTAGGCCCAAAAGAGAGTGGAGGACAATCTAAGTCAGCGATTGATCAGAGAGAACAAAAACCACAAAGGATCTGCAGTAGGATTGAGCAGAGTGAGCTTGGGGAACAGTGGGAGAGATTAGCTTGATGTAATGAAAATGTCTTGTTAGGAAAGTAGGTATCAGGTCTTTGTTGACTTAAATTCTTCCCCATCCCAACTCTTGCTGCTACAAGAGTGAGTAGGATACTGCTGAGGGACATTTTTAAAAAAAAATTTAGAATTCCTTTATTGATTAAGGTATTGCATATGTGTCCTTATTCCCCCATTACCCCCACCCCTTATTCATGCCCCCACCCCCCTGTTGTCTGTCTCCATTGATTAGGCTTATATGCATACATATAAGTCCTTTGGTTGATCTCTTCCCCTTACCACCACCATCCCCTACCTTCCTTGAGGTTTGACATTCTGATTGATGTTTCTCTGTCTCTGGATCTGTTTTTGTTCATCCGTTTATGTTGTTCATTATATTCCACAAATGAGTGAGATCATGTGATATTTACCTTTCTCTGCCTGGATTATTTCACTTAGCATAATGCTCTCCATCTCCATCCATGTTGTTGCAAATGGTAAGAACTCCTTCTTTTTTACCGCAGCGCAGTATTCCATTGTGTAGATGTACCACAGTTTTTTATATTTTTATTTTTTAAATTTTATTTTATTGTTTAAAGTATTACATATAGTAGTACATATATCTCCTTTTTTTCCCCCATAGACCTTCCCCCATCCTACCCTACCCCCTGTCACATGCCCTCATCCCACCCCACAGTGTTTTAATCCACTCATCGGCTGATGGGCACTTAGGCTGTTTCCAAATCTTAGCTATGGTGAATTGTGCTGCTATGAACATAGGGGTGCATATATCCTTTCTGATTCATGTTTCTAGTTTCTTGGGATATATTCCTAGAAGTGGGATCACTGGGTCAAATGGGAGTTCCATTTTTAGTTTTTTTGAGGAAACTCCATACTGTTCTCCACAGTGGCTGCACCAATCTGCATTCCCACTAGCCGTGCACGAGGGTTCCTTTTTCTCCGCATCCTCGCCAGCACTTGTCATTTGTTGATTTGTTGATGATAGCCATTCTGACAGGTGTGTGATGGTACTGCATTGTTGTTTTGATTTGCATCTCTCAGATAATTAGTGACTTTGAGCAGGTTTTCATATGTCTCTTGGCTTTCCTTCTGTCTTCTTTCAAAAAGTGTCCCTTTAGATCAGTTGCCCATTTTTTGATTGGGTTGTTTATCTTTTTGTTAAGTTGTATGAGTTCCCTGTAAATGTTGGAGATTAAACCCGTATCATTGATATCATTGGCAAATATGTTCTCCTATGCAGTGGGCTTTCTTGTTGTTTTATTGATGGTTTCCTTTGCTGTGCAAAAGCTTTTTATTTTGATGTAGTCCCATTTGTTTACTTTCTCTTTAGTTTCCATTGCCCTAGGAGCAGTATCAGTGAAGAAATTGCGTTGGCATATGTCTGACATTTCTCTGCCTGTGGATTCCTCTAGTATTTTTATGGTTTCCCGTCATATGTTTAAGTCCTTGATCCATTTTGAGTTTATTTTTGTGTATGGTGTTAGTTGGTGGTCTAGTTTCATTTTTTTTGCATGTATCTGTCCAATTTTCCCAACACCATTTATTGAAGAGACTGTCTTGACTCCATTGTATGTTCATGCCTCCTTTGTCAAATATTAATTGAGCATAGTGATTTGGGTCGATTTCTGGATTCTCTGTTCTATTCCATTGATCTATATGTCTGTTCTTGTGCCAGTACCAGGCAGTTTTGAGGACAGTGGCTTTGTAATACAGCTTGATATCTGGTATTGAGATACCACCTACTTTGTTCTTCTTTCGCTGAGAGACATTTTAAACTCAATGCTATGCTTTTTTATGTTTGGTCTAGAAAATACTTATCAACTTTTATTTCTTTCCAGGAAGTTCATACCGATGTATAAGCTTAGGAAAGAAGATTTCTCTTTAAGGAGTTTAAAAAAATGATTCATAGATTAAATGCACATCTCATTGAAATGAAACCTTCAATTTAGAGTTTTAAACCCCACTGTCATACAACTGATTCAATTAAGGGGTCATTAAATCCTTCTTCTAAAACTTATTAGAAGGTAAATACAGATATCAAATGAGGTAATTAGGTAGATGGCTAATTAAATTTGTATTAAGGCAGATTAAGAAATGACTCTACTGATTATATACCAAAACTTGGATTGAGATTTATATTTAGACTTCCTGTTTTAATCCCCTGGGTATATCATCTAGATGTTTCATATCCAGAGAAACTAGTTGTCACTAGATTTCTTTTTGTCGTATCACTACCAATAGGGGATGGACTCTGAATATCAGTAAGGGAAGGGAAAGAATCAAAAGTTAATTGATATAAAATAAAGTTAATTAGAAAGAAATCTTTATATCAAGATTTGAAGTGTTTCATATATATCTACTAGAGGCCCAATGCACGAAATTCGTGCACAGGACGGGGGAATTCCTCAGCCCGGCCTGCACCTTCTCCAATCCGGGACCCCTTGGGGGATGGCCTACTGCTAGTTTAGGCCTGATTCCACAATCCGGGACCACTGGCTCCTAACTACTCGCCTGCCTGCCTGCCTGATCACCCCTAACTGCCTCTGACTGCCATCCTGATTGCTTCTAACTGCCTCTGCCTGCTGGCCTGATCACCCCCTAACTGCTCCCCTGCCGGCCTGATCGTCCCTAACTGCCCTCCCATGCTGACCTGATCAGCCCTAACCACCTCTGCCTCGGCCCCTGCCACCGTGGCTTTGTCCAGAAGATGTCTGGTCTAATTAGAATATTACCCTTTTATTAGTATAGATGTGACACTGTTGTTATTTGAGTTATATTGTGCCAAATAACCCATTTGAATTCTACATTACGCTGATGTTTTTTCAGTGATTAAATTGAATTGACCAATCTTTTCATTGCCTTAGAATCACCACCTAAAATGTTTATGTTTTGACGTTAGTTCCAGTTAGGTCACATTGAAATACCCCCAGGGATTGAACATGTCTCCTCTGAACCTCCACATCTTTGCTCCTCTGCATGGTGCTCAGTGTAGGTTTCACAGAGAACTGCACATGGCCGGAGTAAGCAATGGTAGCGGTGGGGGTGGGGGGCAAAGAGGAACCAGAGGTAGGAAACTCACTGAGGCACAGTGCTGGTGTTTTCTTTTTGTAGCCATCCCTTGATTCCCCACCCCCCAATAGGGCCAGTCATTTATAAGGGCTACATGTTTTTAGACTTCCCAAGTCTGTACTTCCAAATTTGTCTTCCTTCTACTCTTTTTGTTTTGATTGCCCTTGCCAAACCTGCAAGAAGAACTAGAACTTCCATCACTCTGCTGAATTAGAGTGGTGAGATGGGTACTAGACTAATTGGGATGGTCACTTCATAAGTGATATAAATTTCTAATCACTATGTTGTACACCTGAAACTAATATAACATTGAGTGTCAAATGTAATTGAAAAATAAATCTAAAAAAAAAAGAGTGGTGAGGGCAGGCATCCTTGCCTTATTCCTGATCTTAGGGGGGAAATCATTTGGTCTTTCACCATTATGTAAGATGCTAGCTATAGGTTTTCATAGATGCTCTTGCATTTTAAATTCTTTATTGGTTAAGGTATTACATATTTGTCCTAATCCCCCCATTACCTCCCCCCCCCCACTCATGCCTTCACCTCCTTGTCCACTGGTTAGGCTTATATGCATGCATACAAGTCTTTTGGTTGATCTCTCCCCTTTACCCCCACTTGCCCCAACCTTCCCTTTGAGGTTTGACAGTCTGATCGATGCTTCCCTGTCTCTGGATCTGTTTTTGATCATTAGTTTATGTTGTTCATTATTTCCCATAGATGAGTGAGATCATGTGATATATATCTTTCTCTGACTGGCTTATTTCACTTAGCATAATCCTCTCCAGTTCCATCCATGTTGTTGCAAATGGTAGGAATTTCTTCTTTTTTAGTGCAGCGTAGTATTCCATTGTGTAGATGTACCACAGTTTTTTAATACACTCCGATTGACACTTAGGCTGTTTCCAAATCTTAGCTATGGTAAATTGTGCTGCTATGAACATACAGGTGCATATATCCTTTCTGATTGATGTTTCCAGTTTCTTGGGATATATTCCTAGAAGTGGTATTACTGGGTCAAATGGGAGTTCCATTTTTAGTTTTTTTGAGGAAACTCCATACTGTTCTCCACAGTGGCTGCACCAATCTGCATTCCCACCAGCAGTGCACGAGGGTTCCTTTTTCTCTGCATCCTCTCCAACATTTGTCGTTTATTGATTTGTTGATGATAGCCATTCTGACAGGTGTGAGATGGTACTGCATTGTCGTTTTGATTTGCATCTCTCGGATAACTAGTGACTTTGAGCATGTTTTCATATGTCTCTTGGCCTTCCTTTGTCTGATTTCAAAAAGTTTCTATTTAGGTCTGTTGCCCATTTCTTGATTGGATTGTTTCCTTTTGTTGAGTTGTATGAGTTCCCTGTAGATGTTGGAGATTAAACCCTTATCCGTGATAACATTGGCAAATATGTTCTCCCAAGTAGTGGTCTTTTTTGTTGTTTTGTTGATGGTTTCTTTTGTTGTGCAAAAGCTTTTTATTTTGATGTAGTCCCATTTGTTTATTTTCTCTTTATTTTCCATTGCCCTAGGAGCAGTATCAGTGAAGAAGTTCCTTCGGCATATGTCTGAGATCTTGCTGCCTGTGGATTCCTCTAGTATTTTTATGGTTTCCCGTCTTATGTTTAAGTCCTTTATCCATTTTGAGTTTATTTTTGTGTATGGTGTAAGTTGGTGGTCTAGTTTCATTTTTTTTTGCATGTATCTGTCCAATTTTCCCAACACCATTTATTGAAGAGACTGTCTTGATTCCATTGTATGTTCATGCCTCCTTTGTTGAATATTAATTGGGCATAGTGGTTTGGGTCGATTTCTGGGTTCTCTATTCTATTCCATTGATCTATATGTCTGTTCTTGTGCCAGTACCAGGCAGTTTTGAGGACAGTGGCTTTGTAATACAGCTTGATATCTGGTATTGAGATCCCACCTACTTTGTTCTTCTTTCTCAGGATTGCTGCAGCTATTTGGGGTCTTTTTTTATTCCAGATGAATTTTTGGAGAGTTCATTCTATGTCTGTGAAATATGCCATTGGTATTTTAATGGGGGAGTGCATTGAATCTATAGATTGCTTTGGGTAGTATGGACATTTTGATGATGTTGATTCTACCAATCCATGAACATGGTATGTTCTTCCATCTGTTTATATCTTCCTCTATCTCTTTTTTCAGTGTCCTGTAATTTTTTGCATATAGGTCTTTTACCTCTTTAGTTAAGTTTATTCATAGGTATCTTAATTTTTTTGGTACGATGGTAAATGGGATTGCATTTTTAGTCTCTCTTTCTGTAAGTTCACTATTGGTGTATAGAAATGCCGTAGATTTCTTGGTGTTAATTTTTTATCTTGCTACCTTGCCGAATTCATTTATTAAGTCTAATAATTTTTTGATGGAGTCTTTAGGGTTTTCTATGTACAGTATCATGTCATCTGCGAATAAGGACAGTTTCACTTCTTTTCCAATTTGGATGCCTTTTATTTCTTCTTCTTGTCTGATAGGAATGGCTAGTACTTCCAGTACTATGTTGAACAGGAGTGGTGAGAGAGAGCATCCCTGTCTTGTTCCTGTTTTTAGGGGAAATGACTTTAGTTTTTGTCCATTGAGTGTGATGCTGTCTGTGGGTTTGTCATATATGGCTTTTATGATGTTTAGGTATGATCCTTCTATTCCCATCTTGCTGAGAGTTTTTATAAAGAATGGATGTTGGATTTTGTCAAATGCTTTTTCTGCATCAATTGATGTGACTATGTGATTTTTCTCCCTCAGTTTGTTTATGTGATGTATCACGTTTATTGATTTGTGGATATTGTACCATCCTTGCATCCCTGGGATAAATCCTGCTTGGTCATGGTGTATGATCTTTCTGAAGTACTGCTGGATCTGATTTGCTAGAATTTTGTTGAGGATTTTGGCATCTATGTTCATGAGGGATATTGGCCTGTAATTCTCTTTCATTGTGTTGTCTTTATCTGGTTTTGGTATTAGGGTGATGCTGGCTTCATAGAAGGAGGCTGGAAGTGTTCCTTCCTCTTGAATTTTTTGGAATACTATGAGGAGGATAGGTTTTAGTTCTTCCTTGAATGTTTGGTATAACTCTCCTGTGAAGCTGTCTGGCACTGGGCTTTTGTTTGCTGGAAGCTTTTTGATGACTGCTTCAATTTCTTCCATTGTTATTGGCCTATTGAGATTTTTAGAATCTTCCTGATTGAGTTTTGGAAGGTTGTGTTTTTCTAAGAATAGGTCCATTTCCTCCAGGTTGTCTAGTTTGTGGGAATAGAGTTGTTAATAATATTTTTTAACAATCCTTTGTATTTCTGTGGAGTCTGTTGTTATTTCTCCTCTATCATTTCTGATTTTGTTTATTTGAGTCCTCTCTCTTTGCTTCTTGGTGAGCCTGGCTAGAGGTTCATCACTCTTGTTTATCCTTTCAAAGAACCAGCTCTTGGTTTAATTGATCTTTTGTATTGATTTTTTGGGGTCTCTATTTCATTTATTTCTGCTCTAATCTTTATTAACTCCTTCCTTCTGCTCACTCTGGGATTTTCTTGTTGCTCTCTTTCTAATTCTTTGAGTTGTAGCATTAGATGATTCACTACCATTTTTTCTTGTTTTTTTGAGGTAAGCCTGTAGAGCTACAAACTTCCCTCTCAGGATTTCTTTCATTGCGTCTCATAGGGTTTGGATTGTTGTGTTTTTATTGTCATTAGTTTCCAGAATGTTTTTAATTTCTTCTTTGATCTCATTGGTAACCCAATCAATATTTAATACATGCTATTCAGCTTCCAAGTGTTTGAGTGTTTTGGATTGTTTTTATTGTAGTTTATTTCTAATATTATGCCATTGTGGTCTGAAAAGTTGCTTGGTATGATTTCAATCTTCTTGAATTTGGGGAGACTTTGCTTGTGACCCAATATGTGTTCTATTTTTGAAAATGTCCCATGTGCACTTGAGAAGAATGTATATTCCGCAGCTTTGGGGTGAAATGTTCTGAAGATGTCAATTAACCCTTTGCACTCGCTTGCTTTTTTCTCAAGCTGCTACCGATGCTAACCATGTAGAGTCACACTCGACCTCCGAGTGCAAAACGTTAAATCCATCTGATCTAGTGAATCATTTAGGATTGATATTTCTTTGCTGATTTTTTGACTAGAGGATTTATCCAGTGATGTCTGTGGTGTATTAAAGTCCCCTACTATGATTGTATTGTTGTCGATCTCTCTCTTGATATCTTCCAGGAGATTTTTTATGTATTTGGGTGCTCATGCATTGTGTGCATATATGTTAATCAGGGTTATATCCTCTTGTTGTATCGATCCCTTTAGTATTATGAAGTGGCCTTCCTTATCTCTTGTTATGGCCTTCACTTTGAGGTCTATTTTGTCAGATATAAGTATTGCTACCCCAGTTTTTTTTTTTTTCATTTCCATTTGCCTGAAAGATATTTTCCCATCCCTTCACTTTCAGTCTGTGTGAGTTCCTTGTTCTGAGGTGGGTCTCTTGTAGACAGCATATATATGGGTCATGTTTTTTTATCCATTCAGCCACTCGATGTCTTTTGATTGGAGCATTTAGTTTGTTTACATTTAAAGTTATTATTGAAAGGTACTTGTTTGTAGCCATTTTTATATTTTGAGGCTGTGTTCCTTCTTACCTTTTTGTTTCTTCTTTTTACAGCATTCCCTTTAACATTTCTTGCATTGCTGGTTTGGTAGTTTTATACTCCCTTAGCCTTTTTTTGTCTGAGAAGCTCCTGATTTCCCCTTCAATTTTGATTGATAGTCTTGCTGGATAGAGTATTCTTGGATTCAGTCCCTTGCTTTGCATCACTTTGTATATCTCCTTCCATTCCCTTCTAGCTTGATGTGTTTCTGTTGAGAAATCATTTGATAATCTGATGAGGGATCCTTTGTAGGTAACTTTCTGTCTCTCTCTTGCAGCCTTTAAGATTCTCTCTTTGTCAATAACATTAGCCATTGTAATTATGGCATGTCTTGGTGTGGGTCTTTTGGGATTCATCTTGCTTGGGACTCTTTATACTTGAGTAACTTTTTTCTTACCCATATCAGGGAAGTTTTCTTTCATTACTTCTTCAAATAATTTTTTTTAATTTAATACATCTTTATTGTTCATATTATTACAATTGTTTCTCCTTTTCACCCCCATAGCTCCCCTCCACCCAGTTCCCACCCCACCCTCTGCCCTTAACTCCCCTCCACTGTCCTCATCCATAGGTGTACGATTTTTGTCCAATCTCTTCCCGCACCCCACACACCCCTTTCCCCCTGAGAATTATCAGTCCACTCCCTTTCTATGCCCCTGATTCCATTATATTCACCATTTTATTCTTTTCCTCAGATTTTAAATTCACTTGATTTTTAGATTTTTAGATTTTGTTGATAGATATGTATTTGTTGTTCATAATTTTCATATTTACTTTTTTTCTTCTTCTTCCTCTTATAGAATACCTTTCAGCATTTCATATAATACTGGTTTGGTGGTGTTGAACTCCTTTAGCTTTTTCTTATCTGTGAAGCTCTTTATCTGACCTTCAATTCTGAATGATAACTTTGTTGGGTAGAGTAATCTTGGTTGTAGGTTCTTGCTATTCATCACTTTGAATATTTCTTGCCATTGCCATCTGGCTTGCATAGTTTCTGTTGAGAAATCAGCTGACAATTATATGGGTGCTCCCTTGTAGGTAATTAACTGTTTTTCTCTTGCTGCTTTTAATATTCTCTCTTTGTCGTTTGCTCTTGGCATTTTAATTATGATTTGTCTTGGTGTGGTCCTCTTTGGATTCCTTTTGTTTGGGGTTCAGTGTGCTTCCTGGCTTATAAGTCTATTTCGTTCACCAGGTGGGGGAAGTTTTCTGTCATTATTTCTTCAAATAGGTTTTCAGTATCTTGCTCTCTCTCTTCTTCTGGCACCCCTATAATTCTGATGTTGGTATGCTTGAAGTTGTCCCAGAGGCTTCTTACACTATCCTCAAATTTTTGGATTCTTTTTTCTTTTTGCTTTTCCGGTAGAGTGTTTTTTTGCTTATGTGTTTTTCAAATCTTTGACTTGATTCTTTCGTTCCTCTAGTCTGCTGTTGAATCTCTGTATAATATTTTTTATTTCAGTCAGTGTATGTTTAATTTAGAGTTGGTCCTTTTTCATAACCTCAAGGGTCTCGCTAAATTTATTGGTCTTTTCTAGGAAATTCTTGAAAAGCCTTATAACTGTGGTTTTGAACTCTATATCCAGTCATTTGTTTTCCTCCATTTCTTTCATTTGTGATCTGTTTCTTTGTCTCCACATGTTCACTGCTTCTCTGAGTTGGTAGGGTAGCTTTGTGTGCTAGGTGTCCTATATGGCCCAGTGGCTCGGTCTCCCCAGTTACCTGAGGTGGACACTGTTGGTGCATCCCTTTGTGGACTGTGTGTATATCCTTGCTGTAGTTAAGTCTTGATTGTTGTTGGTATCACTTGGAGGAAGTGACCTCCAGGCCAGTTTGCTGTGTGGATCAGCTGTGTCTACACTGGGAGAACTTCTGTGCTGGAGACAGCCTTATGAGACAAGACTTGCAAAATTGCAAAAGCCTCTGTGCTCAGCTTGGATGGGGTGGAGTCTCAGGGCTAAACGACAGTCTTGTTTTCCCATCAGCCCTGCCCTATGAGGCCCCTGGGTCTCAGTGTCCCTCGGTAATCACTGCAAGCACCTCTGAGAGAAAGGCGCCCATGAGTTTCGCCCGCTGCCAGACAGTCTAGCTTCTCCCCCAATGAATCTGGATTCTCAGATTCTCACCCAGAACTGGAGTTCAGCACAGTCGGGAGCTTCTGGTTCTCTCCAACTAGAGAAAGCCAGCGGCACTCTCAGCAGTCAGTCCTCTCTGTGCGCACTTGCATGCGCACCTCCAGACCTCTGCCTTTCGCAGCTCCCCTGAGTTTCCTCCTGACAGTCCAGATTCCCCCCGTAAGAGCCTGGGTCCCCAGGGGCTCGCCTGGAACTGGGGTTCAGTGCAGTCGGAGCTGGGGTTCAGTGCAGTTGGGAGCTTCCGAATCCCTCCCACTAGGGAAAGCCAGTGGCAAACTCAGCAGTCAGTCCTCTCTGCGTGCACTCGCGCGCACGCCTCCAGACCCCTGCCCTCCGCGGCTCCCCTGAATCTCCCTGTGTGCCTTTCTCTCTACCTGACAATCCAGACTCCCCCCGTATGAGCCTGGGTCCACAGGGTCTCGCCCGGAACTGGGCTTCAATGCAGTAGGAGCTTCCTTCTCCATCCCGTCAGAGAAAGCCAGCCAGGCACTCAGCCGCCCTTCCTCTCTGTGTGCGTGTCTCTGTACCTCAGCCCTTTGCAGCTCCTCTGATTCTCCGTGAGCTTTTCTCTTTCCTTCTAGTTGTAGAATTTCCACTTAGCCAGCTTTCCTGTGGTTCTGGATGATGTCCATTCTGTCTTTTAGTTGTAGTTTTGAAATTGTGCGAGGCAGCAGTTTAGGTGCTTACCTATGCCGCCATCTTGGTTTCTGCTCTCAAATAAATTTTCTAATCCTTGCTGCTCTTCTTGTCCTTTTGGCAGCCCTATTATACATATGTTATTTCGTTTTGCATTGTCCCAAAGCTCCCTTAGGCTCTCCTCCTGCTTTTTAATTTTTTTCTCTAGTTGCTGTTCAGATTGGGCTTGTTTTTGTACCTGTTCTTCTAACTCACTAATTCGGTCCTCTGCTTCTTCTAGTCTACTGTTGAAACCTTCCTTGGTGTTTTTGATTGTAGCTATATCATTGTTCTTTTTTTCTTGATTTTTGCGTAGGTTGTTGATTTTTTGTCCATCTGGTGTATGAACTGTATGACCATTACTCTGAATTCTTTTTCTGTCATGTTGCATGCTTCTATTTCACTTATTTCCTTTCTTGGCGATTCCTCCTTCTCTTTCCTCTGGGGATTGCTTCATTGTCTCCCCATTCTGACTATCACCAGAAGGTTCAAATGTTGAGTTGCGTGGGCCTGGGCCATGTGCAGTGGGAGTTTTGCACCCCCCAAGTGTCACTGAAGGGCTCTGACACCGAGACGTGCAGTTGCTATGGGTTGTTGGGAGCCACGCTTGCCTTGGGACAGAGTCACGGGCGCTTAGTGTGGCCTCGTGTGTGCACCTACAATCAGGGACTTAGTGTGACCTGCGCCACATTGAAACAGAGAATCAACTGGTGTGTGCCAAAAATCAAAGTCACCTATTGCGTGTCAGGAGTCAGAGGCTCCCTGTGTCCATGCCGAGAATGGAGTATCAGAGTCTCTGTTGATTGATGCTACCTTGCACTGAGAATCAGGGTCCCTGTGTGCACATGCGCCAAGAATTGGAGTCCCTGGCTCTTAGTGTGAATGTACTGGGAATCAGGGATCCTAGGCGCACTCAATGAGGAACAGAGTCTAGTCACTGGTTCTCATTGCTGCCTCTTGCATGGAGATTCAGAGTCCCCGATCTGCTTGGGAGACTGGGTTGCTCAGTCGCACTGTGTTGGCAGGAGGTCCACTTCTGCCCTGCGGTAAACAGCCTTCTGTGTGCACTTGCCCTGAATCAAAGTTAGGTGACACTGCCACTTAGTGTGGGTGTGGGGTCTGGTCACGCAGTTGTGCACTGTGGAAAACAAACTCCCCGTGTCCATGCACCCAGGCTCAAATTCAGCGCTGCCTCCCTGTGTGGGCACAGGGTCTGGTCGTGGTGAACAAACTCCTCGAGTCCACACATCCAGGTTCAAATTCAGCACAGCCTCTCTGCTAAGGTGCAGGGTCTGGTCATGGGAAATAAACTCCCCAGGTTTGCACCCCCAGGTTCAAATTCAGCGCTGTCTCCCTGCGTGGGTGCAGGATCTGGTCGCAGAAAACAATCTCCCCAAGGTCGTGCGCCTATGCTCAAATTCAAGACTGCCTCCCTGCCTGGGCATGGAGACTAGTCACAGGAAACAAATTCCCCGAGTTCGCAAGTCCAGGCTCAAGTTCAGCACTGTCTCCCTGCCCTGCATGGGCACGGGATCTGGTCGCAGAAAACTACCTCCCTAAGGATGAGCAGCTAGGCTCAAATTCAGCTCAATCTCCCTGCCTGGGTGCGGAGACTAGTCGCGGGAAACAAAATCCCCGAGTTCACAAGTCCAGGCTCAAGTTCAGCGCTGTCTCCCTGCCCTGTGTGGGCACGGGATCTGGTCGCAGAAAACAACCTCCCTAAGGATGAGCCACTAAGTTCAAATTCAGCTCAGTCTCCCTGCCTGGGCAAGGAGACAAGTTGCAGGAAACAAATTCCTCAAGTTTGCAAGTCTGGGCTCAAGTTCAGTGCTGTCTCCCTGCCATGCGTGGGCATGGGATCTGGTAGCAGAAAACTACCTCCCTAAGGATGAGCAGGTAGGCTCAAATTAAGCTCAGTCTCCCTGTCTAGGCGCGGAGATGAGTCGCGGGAAACAAACTTCCCATGTCCGACACCAAGGCTCAAAGTCAGGTAGAGTCGCCACTGCTTTGTGTGTGCAGAAAGCCCTATTGTGCGGCTGGGGTCTGGTAGTTTCTATGTCGCTGCTGTGGGGGCAGCAGGGAGGGGGATTGGCTTTGTGACTCACAGAAATCTGCAGCTGTGGTGCCTGGAGTCTTGGTGTTCCTGAGTCTGCAGTAGTGATCGCAGGTCTTTTACCAGAGTGGCTGTAGGGTCCTGGTTTGCTTCTGAGACCAGACTGGGTGTTGGCGAGGCTAGGATTCTAGTCTCAAGCAGTTCTGTTCTTCAAAATGGCGTGGTCTCTGTGCCGCCAGTGTCCTCCCTGGAGTGTTTGCGGCAGCAGCGGGGTTTTGTTGTCTAAGACTGACTGGATTGGCAGCTCCCTGGAAGAACTGCAGCATCTAACTGTCCCTATTTCACTCACACCCACACCCACACACATCCACACATACCTCTATCGCTCCCTCACTCTCTCACACACTCTCCCTCCCTATCTTCTTGCCGGTCGCCATCTTTCCTCCTCTCCACCTGCTTTTCTTCCCTGCAGAAAAAAAGGTTAACCCACTTATATTCTCTTAGAAAGCATTGATGAGCTCTGGCTGGTGTAGCTCAGTTGGTTGGGCATCATCCTGTGCACCAGAATGTTGCCAGTTCGATCCATAGATGCTCTTTATTGAGTTGCAAAAGTTGATGTTTATTCCTATTCTTTTCTGGAAGATTTTTCTTTTATCTTTTTTGTTAATCCTCACCAGAGGATACTTTTTCCCATTGATTTTTAGAGAGAGTGGAAGGAAGGAAGAGAGGGAAGGAGGGAGAGAGGGAGAGAGATTGATGTGAGAGAGACACATTGATTAGTTGCCTCCTACACATGCCCCAATAGGCACTGGGGCTCGAACCTGCAATGCCGGTATGTGGTCACTAAGGAAAGTGAACCCGGCTGACACTCTACCCCCTGAGTCACACTGGCCAGGACTGGAAGTTTTATTTTCTTGAAGGGTGTTCAGTTTTTTCATGTAACATTATCATATGCTTTTTCTGTCTAGATTATTATTGTGGGTTACACTGATTGATTCTTGAATATTTAACCAAACTTTCATCCCTGGGATGAATTACATAGTATACAATTCTTTTAATATTGCTGAATTATATTTGTTAACTAGACGCCTGGTGCATGAAAATTGATGCACTGGAGGGGGGTCCCTCAGCCCGGCCTGCCCCCTCTCACAGTCTGAGAGCCCTCAGGGGCGGGAGGCAACCTGGTGATCAGGGGAAGGCGATGCCCCATGACACCTCTGCTGCTGCCACTGCCGGCAGCGCAAGCCTTGGGCGGCCCTGGTTACCTGAGCCTCGGGTGTCCCTGGGTGGCTGGGCAGCCGCCATCTGAGGCTTACCTGTGCCTCGGGCCAGCCCTGTGAGTCTTGGGGGATTAAGGGACTGGGGGATTCAGGAGGCAGGCCTTGCTGCGTACCTGCCGCCCCAGTGGGTCTGAGGGGACTGGGCACCACCATCTTGTGGCTGTGGGCGCCGCCATCTTTGAGGGCATGGCAGTCAATTAGCATATTCCCTCCTTATTGGCTGTGGGCGCTGCCATCTTTGAGGGTGTGGCAGTCAATTAGCATATTCCCTATTTATTAGATAGGATACTTTGTTAAGATATTCATGAAGAATGTTGGCCTCATGTGCTTTTTGTGTGCTGTTTTTGTCTGTTTTTTGTGTCTCTATAAGAGAGACTTTATAAAATGAGTTGGAAAGTGGTCTTCTTTTATTTTATATAATAGATTGTGAAGAATTTGTATTGCTTCTTCCTTAACATTTGATAGAATTCTCTGGTGAGAGGGTATGGACATGGACTTTTCCTTTTACCAGAATTTTAAATTTACAAATTCAATTTCCTTAATAGTTATAAAGCTATTCAAATTGTCTACTTCATTTGGGTGAGTTGAGATAGTTTTTATTTTCTGAGGAATTGATTCATTACACTCTAATTATCAGATTTATGTGTGTAGAGTTTTTCATAGTACTCTTATTATATTATTGATATCTCTAGGGTCTGTAGTGATATCTCCTGTTTCACTCCTCATATTGGTAATTTATGTCTTCTCACTTTTTTTTTTGGTCAGTCTTGCTAGAGGTTTGACAATTTTATTGACCTATCAAAGCACCAGATCTTTTACATCATGTTCATCCACCCAGTAATCTCCATGGCAGCCACTTCTTTCTTTTTAAGTCATGATTCTCAGTTCTAAGTCACTTAGTTAACATTTTGTTTCAATTACAAAGACCCATTCCTATGGCCTTCCCTTTCCTCTTCTATGTCTTAGCAGGCTCTAATTACTGTTTACCCTTTCCTTTGGCCTTGCTTTTGAAAGATGACCACATTTTGCTGTTATTTTTAGAAAGTTTTATTTATTTTTAAATATATATTTTTAATTGATTTTAGAGAGGAAGGGAGAGGGAGCGAGAGATAGAAACATCAATGATGAGAGAATCATTGATTAGCTGCCTCCTGCATGCCCTACACTGGGGATGGAGTCCACAATCTGGGCATGTGCCCTGACCGGGAATTGAACTGGGATCTCCTGGTTTATAGGTTGACACTCAATCACTGAGCCAGCCATGCCGGCCAGGCTAGAAAATTTTATTTTTATCAAGACTGGTTTACATTATATTTCCACAGAACAACTGAGTTCTTTTTTTTCCCTTTTATTTATTTATTTATTTATTTATTTATTTATTTATTTATTTTTTAAATTTCTTTATTGATTAAGGTGTCACATATTTGTCCTCATCCCCCCATTCCCATCCCACACCCCTCCCCATGGATGCCCCAACCCCCTGTTGAACTTAACCATTGGTTAGGCTCATATGCATGCACACAAGTCCTTTGGTTGATCTCTCCCCCCTCCCCCCCACCCTCCCCTATCCTCCTTCTGAGGCCCGATAGTCCGATCGATGCCTCCTTGTTTCTGGTTCTGTTCTTTTTCATCAGTCTATGTTAGAACAACTGAGTTCTAAGTAGAACCATTAGAGCTACGTTGTAGAAAATTTGCCTAATGCAAAACTAAAAGAATTTGATAATGGTCAATTTTTAATATGTCTAAGAGTGCAAAACCATGGTGTATTGGAAAGAACACCAGATTTGGCAATGCAATACTTGGGTTTGAGTCTTGTCTCTGCCACTTATAATCTTAAGTAATAGGCAAGGTGGTTCCACATTGCTCAGGTTCACCCAGTAAAGCATTGTGAAGCCACCAAGTGGATGCAAGCAGATCTTGAAATAGCATAAACTTTCCCCAAACTGGCCATACCCCATTTGTCATCACTGGGAAATGATTGAATTAGCCTTCATTGTTGCCTTTTTACTGTTTCCACTCTGCTCAGCCTGGCACAGCTGTGCAATTCTCCATCACAGGACCAGTTCTGCCTTGAGCATTGTCATTACTATAGCTGTGCTTCTGGAATCTTCCCTGACTACAAAACTCCTTACTGTCTTCTATGCCTTTTTGAATTCTAGCCACCTTCCAGAGCCAGATCACGTGTCCTCTGCCCAGTAAGGTATTCTCTGACCATCCCAGGTCAAACTGATGGTCCTTCTGAACTCCAGTAGGAACCATTACCCATCAATTTAAACCTTCAATAACTTTATCTCAGGACCTCATATTGGTTAGAAGCATAGCCCCTTATCAAGACACACTTGTGCTTTTGGTCTTGGCTCTGCCATTTCTCACATTCATACCATTAGGCAGCTGACACCACCTTTCTGAACCTTAGTGACCTCTGCAAAATGAGAAGATCATTTCTGCCTGACAGGGTTGTTGTAGAAGTTAAAAAAAATGTTTTAAAAGCTGTTATGAGTCAAATAAACATAAGGGATATTTTAAATATAATAATAATTAGAAATAAAGGTAAAATGGGAAATAATCCATGAAATAATGTTGTAGTAGTAGAATTACAAAACTGTAGGTAAAATAAGAAAGATCCATTTGTATGTGTGTATGTTTGAGAAGACACACTTCAAAATGTTACTCTGGGTGATGGGCCAACCGTTGTTTTTCTTTTTTAAAAATTTTCTATGTTTTGCATTTTTAGGGTGGATATGTAATAAATTTAAAGCTAGAAAATATAATTTTTAAAAAAGAAAAATTAAGGCCTGATGTTATATTATTTTGTTATTTATACTCCCTCATACTTCAGAAAGAGGTTAAAACTGCATACAATGTAGCAAGATAAAAGTGGAATATAAAACAAAATGAAGCAAAGGAGAAAATGAGGGTAGGAAAGAGTATGTAGTGACTGTTAAACATTTATCATCCATGTTTTGTATTTTTATTAACTACTTTTCTTTTCTAAAGAAAAAAGGTACTAAGATGTCTCTTATCATGAGTTTAATAGGTAAAATTAACTTTGTAAAAGAAAGGCAGCCTTTTACAGCATAATGTATTAATATTAAAATGATGCATACAAGAGAAGAGTTTTCTGCTTGTTTTTAGTGTATTATATATTCTGATTATTTTATTTTTGGCACATTAGAAAGCCCTAAGAAATTATGGTTATTATTATTTATAGTATACTTAAATTATAAGTTGCAAGTTACAAATATGCATTTGGTTAGCGTTGGCCTTGCTTATTTATCTGTCTTGATAAGTTGAATGGAACAAGCTGAAGCTGGGAGTGAAGTTCTTGCCCCCACCCTGGCATTAAGTAGCTAGACCTTAACTCCTTGGCTTATTCTCCCCCTCAGAAATTGATGGACCTGGACAAGAAGATCTAACTTTGGCCATATGTAGTTTGGTAAAATTATGGTTTCTTGTTTAGGAATGTACATTTCCATTGATCTTTCCACTTGATAATATTCATGGTATTTTAGTTGACCTATGTTATAAAATGTTCATCTTCTACTTGTATGATATTAATATAATTAATTTTTTTTCACAGAGAGACCTCTCTCCCCCAAGGCTATCAAAGGATTTGAAACTACACCACTTACCAAGAATTATTATTCCGTGGTGAGTGATCAGATGATGAACAAAATTTTCTTGACTATATGGAAACTTTTCAGTTGTTGAATCATTGATGTGTTGAGGTGAAACAAATGGAAGACTGGATAAAGTTGCATTACAAGGGTCTAATATCAGCTGCATTGCAATAGAGCTCTTCTACTTGTAGGCCTTCTGTATATGCCTGGAAGTTTTACATCCACTGTCCTGAAAAATTCATTTGTAGCCTATTAAACTATAGTGAAAGAGAAATTACAGACATGATGGGGAAATTCAGCAGTTAGGTAGCCAATTTTGTCACTAAATAGTCTTACCAGATATTTAGAAGGTGAATTATCAAGTTCCCCTAATGTAGTAAGTTTTCAGTGATTACACACTGTGGTTTTATTTTAGAATCAATCAATTAATTATGATTTCCTCTGAAATATTATCAACTTTGTTCTTGAGGAGAACCCAAAAGGAAGGTTGTCCTTTGGCACAGAGTGAGGAATTAAATGGCTCTGGCTTGAACACAGATTATGTCAAAATATATTAGGTATAGATAAGGCATGTGCAATACTCAAAATAAGTTCCTGTTAGAGAAAGAAATAATATCCTTTCCTTAATATTCTCTCTGCTTTCCTTCATGTCTCCTTTCCTGATTTGGCCCAGTCCCTGACTGGTAGCCACATCGTTCCCCCATACCCCTGCCCTGCTGAAATACAGTTTCACTTTTCTATGTGTTCTATGTATGTTTGTACTGCATATCCCTTTCATTTTGTGCATGGATGAACAGTTTTTAAACATCTCTATACATTTGGTTTCAAAAAAATAAATTTCACTCTTCAGTGAATTTGCTCCATAATGATATCAGCAGTAGCTGGTATGAAAAATCAAGACAGAACTTCATATCATCGAGGACAATTTTGTCACTATTTTTTCTCTTACATTTCTGAGGTTAAAATATATTACCCAACAGAGCTAGTCTCCCTTATTCCTTCCACTCTGACTACTTCTTTTAGCTTCTAGGTGATTCTCAATGATTTAATTTTTAAAGAAAGACACATTCAAATGGTGGATGAACATGTTACCATAGCTTATTTTCCCTGTGCATTTGGAGCATATCATCCATTGTTCTGCTTTATCTCTCTCTCTGCCTCTGTTGATTCTACCAATTTATAATATTGTTGGGATTATCCAAGGCAGATTAACCTCTGTGATTCTTATGGGTCTTATGTAAATCTTGTATATACAAACTCTATTTTTATCATCCACCTCCTACTGGAATTCATGTATGTTCTTTGCTACTATAAACAATTTAGCAGTAAACATCTTCTATGAGTAACTTGGCAAAGTATATAAAGATTTGTAGGTTAAATTCATAGAAGTTAAATTGTTAGATCAAAAGATATATACAGGGTGGGCAAAAGTAGGTTTACAGTTCATATGGAAAATACAGTAATGAATACAAGAATAAACTGTGTTTCACATACAACTTAAACCTAATTTTTCCCACTCCTGTATGTTTATTTTTAAATTTTGATAGAGTTTGTCTAAAACCCAAAGCATAATAAAGAAAATAGAATGCCTTGGGGAGCTCATGTTGGCCTGTGAAGAAGCTGTAGATCTTTCTTATAAATATTCCTGAATTGTGGAGACCAGTTAGATATAATGTTGCAACTAGATAGGTATATGAAAGGATTTGGGTTGGTTATTGTTTTTTTACCCACATTTCTTTTGCTTTGAGTATTTAAGTAAAATTTTAGAGGCAATTAATTCAAAATATGTTCTGAGTGTTCTGATCACCCTCCCAATCTGTGTTGATTGGACAAATCAAAAAAATTCTAGCCCTCCCATAGTATTTGGAGATCTGGAAAATCAAGTTTACCTGCAGGTAAATTGTCCCTATATGATCTTATATGAACTCTTCTTCCCTCTAAGAGTCATTAATTGTAGATATTTTCTGTTGCTAGTTTTATAAGAACACCAGTGAAGGATTTTTTCATCCATATTTTAAAAACATATAGGACATTTTTTTCTGGTTCCATAACATCATATAACTAACTGTTTAAAAAAAACACACAAAAAAACATAAAGAAGAAAATAAATATCACTTGTAATCCCACAACTCATAGTCACTACTGGTATTAACATGTTGGTGAATCTCATGCCAAATTTTCTTTGAAGTAGGGTGTGTGTGTGTACTCATGTGCATGTATATAGCTGGGATATATGTATGCATATGGATATATACACATTTATAAATAAAAATAGGAACTTAAGCTACACTGGCCGGGTAGAACTATGCATTTTTTAATTATTATTTCTCCTTTATGGAGATTCTTCTTTTTTAAAAAGTTTTTTTTTAAAATTGACTTTTGAGCCCTGACCGGTTTGGCTCAGTGGATAGAGCGTTGGCCCAGGAACTGAAGGGTCCCAGGTTCAATTCCGGTCAAGGGCACATGCCTGGGTTGCGGGCTCGATCCCTAGTAAGGGTTGTGCAGGAGGCAGCCGATCAATGATTCTCTCTCATCATTGATGTTTCTATCTCTCCATCTCCCTTCATCTCTGAAATCAATATATTTAAAAAAATTAAAATTGACTTTTGAGAGAAAGAGGAAGAGAGAGAGAGAGAGAGAGAGAGAGAGAGAGAGAGAGAGAGAGAGAGAAATTTGTTTTTTTACTTATTTATGCATTCGTTGGTTGCTTCTTGTATGTACCCTGACTGGAGATTAAATCCGCAACCTTGGCATATTGGGACAATGCTCTAACCAACTAAGCCACTGGCCAGGGCCAATGGAGATTTTTCTATCCTCACACCCTGACAATACTTCTCTGACCAAACATGTTCTTAGACTCTTTCATTCAGTGAGTCCTTGAAGGTCCACATGTTTTCTTTACTTAGGTCCTGTGTATTATTAGTCAGGCTTCTCCAGAAAACAGAACCAATGATTTACTGTAAGGAATTGGCTTACACAACTATGGTGGCTGAGAAGTCCCACAATCTGTCATCTGCAAGCTGGAGACCCTGGAAAGATGTCCAAAGGCCTGAAAAGCATTAGAACTAATAGTGTAAGTTCCTTTCTGAGAACAGACGACTGATGTCCCAACTGAAGCAGTCAGACAGAGAGTGTATTCTGCCTTCGTCCACCTTTTTGTTCTATTTAGGCTCTCAACAGATTAGATGATGCACCCCCACACAAGCAAGGCAATTTGATTTCTTTAGTCTATTGATTCATCTCATCTGGAAAGACCCTCACAGACATACCCAGAAATAATGATTGATCTGGGCACCTTGTGAACCAGTCAAGTTGATACATAAGATTAACCATCACATCCAATAAACTTGGACAGGATAGAGAACTCTTAGAATTTGTAAGTGTTCAGACATTCTTCCCCTCTTTTCAAGTTTCCAAGAAATTATCCATGGATTTCAGGCCCACTCAGGCCTTGGAGTGATTCTGGTGGCACATCAATTTTAAATGTTAAATTCTTCAGTGTGATCAAATGGCTTTAGGCACCCAGTTCATACCAGCATCTGCAGTGAGGCATGTTTAATGTGTCTGACTGAGGCTTAGTCACTCCTGGCTTGTTATTTTGAATGGGAGTTTAGCATCCTTTAGGGACATGGCAGGCCAGTGGAGGCTTTTGCTGTCCCTGACCTTGATTCTTTCATTGTCCTCAAAATTCAATGTAATTTGTTAAAGTTCTCTCACCATTGAAAAAAAAGCATTTTTTTAGTAATTATTTTTCTAATTACCTTCTCCTCATTGTACTTTTTTGCCCATTTTAACTTGATGTTATATGCCAGGAGGGATTAAAAAATAAAGAACAACAACAAAAGAAAATGGTAACTATGTGAGGTGATGGGTGTGTTAATTAGCTTAATTATAATCATTTTACAATGCATATATATATTAAAGCATCAATTGTATATATTAAATATATACAGTTTTCTTTGTCAATTATATCTCAACAAAACTGAAAAAGTAAAGAACAGAAAAAGGAATCTATATTAGTTGTCAGGCTTAGTTTGTATGCATCACTTAGCTCTTGGCACCCATAATCTTATTGGAAAGACAGTACAGACATGATAGCATAAGTCACATGGCAGAGAATGATATAAATTTATAAAAGGTCCTAAAATGAGTTTCTCCAAATGTGGTTGGGGATCCTTTGCATCAGAAGCCCCTGAGAGCTTGTTAAAACTGTAGAACTCTGGGCCCCACACCACACTTGCTACATCAGAATCTCTGGCCACAGATCCCAGGAAAAGGCATTTTAACAACTCCCTCAGCCTCTTTCTCATCCTTCCCTCATCCCAGGTGATTTGGATGTTCACTGAACTAAAGTTTGAGAACCAAAAAAGGGATAGGTTGCATGGAAGAGATAGGATTCTAGGTGTGTCAGGAGACAGATAAGCAAAGATAAGCTGAAAGAGAATTCAGGCTAGGGGAACTATATGAGCAGATTCACCCAGGTAGGAATGTACATGCCTACAATCCATCCCTACAGTTCATAGTGTAGACTACAATCCATTTCTCCCCCACCCAGATGTCCATCTGAAGGTGGAATTCTTTATTCATTGCAACTAGTGTAGCTCACTTTAAGATTGCTATTCTTTGTGCTGCCACAAATAGGCTGGACTCACAGACTAATATTCAACTCTGGAAATGAGCATCTGTCTGCAGAATGAGAGGTGATATCACATCATAAATTCTCAATTATTTAATGAGAGGTGATTTTCTACATCCAGCTAGAAAAATATAATCAATAATGACTAGTATTATTTATTTTTTCGAACTTTCTTCTACTGTATTATAACTTGTGACAGATGCCTAAGGGGTATTTCTCCTAGAACCTACATGAAATTGGAACAGTGGGAAGAAGTCTGTGGCATGCTAATCACATAAAAATGCCAGGAAACCTGGAATCCTTGCTTTTGCCACCCACATTCTGCTTACCCCCATTTTCTCTCTCACTCATTTATCTACCCACTTGCTCCTACCCTGAATTTTCTCTACCTTTTTTAGTGCTTATCAGCCCCCCCCTTTTAAAAAGACTTTATATTTTTAGAGCAGTTTTAGGTTAACAGCAAAATTAAGTGGAATGTACAGAGATTTTTCATATGCCCCCTGCCCACACACATGCACAGCCTCCCCCACTATAAGCATCTCCCACCAGAGTGGTGCATTTGTTACAAATGAAAACTCTACATTGAAACATCATTATCACCCAGAGTGCATAGTTTACATTAGGGTTCACTATTGGTGTTGCACATTATATAGGTTTGGACAAATGTATAATGACATGTATCTATCATTATAGTATCATACAGAGTATTTTCACTGCCCTGAAAATCCTCTGTGCATCCACCTTTTAAAAATCCAACAGCCTAAACTACCTCACATATCTACCCATTTATTCCTTAGCCATATTCCCTCTTTGTTTTTACCTACCAATTTCCTGTCTTACTCTTCCATACATCTCTTTCATCTGAGGAATGGAAGTAGAAAGAAGAGATGATAATGTTTTGCAGAGTCTATCTGTCAATAATGGGGGATAGTGCTGCCTGTTTTGTGAGAGCCAAGGACTTGGAGCTGTGAAGTCAATTACTGCACTTGAATGTAAATGGGTGGCTCTACTGGAATATAAGTCAGATATAACATAAATACAGTATACTAATATATTGCTTTTTTCAGTCTCATAAGATGTTACTGACATTAACTCATTTTTACAGGCATCATAATTATCTTAGAAATCCTATAATATGATGTTTATTATTTGATTTAAGTTTTCCTGGGGCCATCATAGTTTTCATATCTCTATCTTCAGCCTTTGTTTATACATATTAGCCCCATAAAAGAATGTCTTCATTCTTATATGACTGTTTCCCTCAGAGTTATAAAAAAAATGAATTCACTCTAAAGACTTTCCAGAAAATGTAGGAAATATATTTTAGTGGAAAATCAATAGCCTAGGATGGAGGTACAAAAGGCCTTCACCTCTTTTTCTATGGCTTTTCACCATCTGTTTTGTTCTGAATTTAGTCAAAGGTTAATTGAACAAAAGGATACTCGGTTGTCCTTGTGAAGACAGAGTCAGGGAAGCAAAGGCAATGTCTGGACACGGTCTATTTTAGTAAATTTGAATGGATTTCATTTCGATCAAATTGTACTGCTCTGAAGTTGGTTGGCCTGCCAAACTCCTTGCCTTCTGACTCACCACTGAGGCCTTCTGTTTTGGAGCACATAGCCTTCTCTGTCTGCTTCTCTTTTTATCCTTTTACAGTAGATGCCCTGTGGTTTGAAAAATAAAGAACCAGTATCAGAAGTTAATCAGTTGGTCTTTTGAAATTGAGGAAAGCAATAAATGTCCAAGCAAATTTGGAAAAGAATCCCAAACATTCACCCTGATGAGCATGTCTACCTCTCAAACCACAGAATGGACAGTATTGTTTAGTGCATTACCATTCAAAAATTTTTTTGCATTATTTAATGAAGGAATCATTAATTACCCTTATCAATTTAGTTTTATAAATTCAGTATTCAGCCACCGTCAAAACTGGTAACAATATGAATTCAACGTACATGTTCTGTTTAGCTCTCCAGAACTGACTCAAAGGCACAGGAAATGTCTCCTTGAATACCTCACCTTTGCCTTTTGTGTGTCCCATGCTAGTGGTTTCAACAGAGATCGAACCCCTCAAAAGTGTGCTGCCTCACCAAGCAAGTAAACCCACTGGAACAGGACAGTTGGTACCTTTCTTGCAAAGTCTTAGTGATTTCTTTTACAAGAGCCCCAGATAGTACACCTCAAACTAATACAAAATAAGATTGAATGTCAACTGTAATCTATCTATGTATATAAAAGGCTAAGTGTCTGTCCATCCGACCCATAGCTATGATGCATACTGACCACCAGGAGGGCAGATGCTCATTGCAGGAACTGCCATGATACGCACTGATCATTTAAAAATAAACGGCACCATGGACTTGGTGCCAACAAACCAACACTCGGCTTCCCCCAAGTGGGACACAGGCCCCACCACCACCCTAGAGCAACACCCCACCAAATTACAGCCAACGCTGCTAAGACCCCATGGCGCAAAATGTGGCCCACAGCCCAGCCCAGCCCAGAAACGGTGGCTGTGGGCACTGGGTAATGACATCACATAGCAACACTAGGCTTCCTCTCCCTAGCAACTAGCATCCTTGGAGTTTCTTCAGCCCAGGAACCCGACTTGCTTTATAGCCAGGTGCAAACATTTTACAGTTTAACCAAGTATTTGTGAAGTGTTTACCCGTGCCTCATCTCATTTGATCCTCACAGAAGTACTGGAGTAGGTAGATAGGAGACTCGTTAGAATCCTATTTTCTTTTCATTAACAAGATGCAAATAGTGATATTAAGATATTTCTTCTAATTAATTTCCTTTCAATGTGCACGAATTCATGCACCAGGACACTAAAATTAAAAAATAAATAAATAAAGGAGCCCCAGATAATAGCATTTTAAAGGAAGTTAAAATGATGAAGCTGTTTCAATGGGGAGAGGGAAGTTGAATTATAGCAACCATGGAATTAAAGTTTCTTATATTGTTTTACAAATTACAAAGTTGTTTAATTGTTTTAAAAATCACATTTTAAAATATGTCAATATGATTTTTAAATTTTTAATTACAGTTGACATGCAATACTATATTAGTTTCAGGTGAATAACATAGTAATTAGACATTTATATGCCTTATGATGTGACCATCTTGATAAGTCTAGTACCCACCTGACACCATACATAGTTATTACTATATACAAATCACATTTTATGATGTAAATGATATCTGTGATTTTTCTAATTTAAAAATTCCCTTCAGGCAAAGATTATTTGGTTTGGGTTTTTTATTTTGTTTTTCTTTTTTTCAACAGACATTATAATTTCGGTAGTGTGACAGTTATAGATAACAGTGCTTAAAAGGAGGGTAAGGATGTGGATGGCTCATTACCAAACATGGTCTTTTTATTTATTTATTTATTTATTTATTTATTTATTTATTTATTTAATATATTTTTATTGATTTCAGAGAGGAAGGGAGAGGGAGAGAAAGATAGAAACATCAATGATGAAAGCGAATCATTGATCTGCTGCCTTCTGCACGCACCCCCCCCCCCCCCACCACTACCTCCACTGGGGACTGAGCTTGAAACCCAGGCATGTGTCCTGACCGGGAATCAAACCATGACCTCCTGGTTCATAGGTTGATGCTCAACCACTGGCTGGGCAATCAAACAGGGGTTTTTAGAAAAATGTGAACAAAAGGAGATGATTAGATAACTTGATTCCTTCCTGAATAAAAGTGAGAAAGTATGTCACCAGCTTTCCCCCTATACAAATAATATAGAAAAACAAATATTGTTAATAAAGCAATATGAATATGAGCTTTACATTTTGCTTAGTATAATATGGTACCATTGAATTCTAGTGCAGTTCTTTCCATTTCTAAGAATATAAATATGAATACATGAGTGTAAGTAATTACTTGAGGTATTGCAGAGAACAACAGCACAGTTGGGCAGAGAGCTATAATGACAGACAAATTTGAGTTAGAGGGACATGATACTGTATAAAGACTTGAAGTCAGAAATAAACAGAAGGTTTTATTGACATGAGAAATTTGTGCTTTGATTTTTTAAAATAGCTTTATTGACATATAATTCACATACCACTTTTAAACTTACCATTTAAAAGTGTAAAATTCACTGATTTTTTGTAAATTAACAGAGTTGTGTGATCACTACTAGCTTATTTTATAACATTTTCACCACCCTAATAAGAAATTCTGTACCCATTAGCAGGTACTTCCTCCAAGCCCTTGACAACCACTAATCTTGTTGTTTCTATGGATTTTGCCTATTCTGGACATTTCATATAATAATTGTTCTTTTGTGTCTCACTTCTTTCACTTAGCATAATTGTTTTCAAGGTTCATCCATGCTATAGAATGTGTCAGTACTTTCTTTCTTTTTATGGCTGAATAATCTTCCATCATATGGATATACCAGGTTTTGTATATCCATTCATCAGTTGATGGACCTTTGAATTATTTACACTTGTTGGTTATTATAAACTAGTGGCCCGGTGCATAAAACTCATGCACGGGGGAGGGGGGTTCCCTTAGCCCAGCCTGCACCCTCTCCAATCTGGGACTGCTGACTCCTAACAGCTCACCTGCCTGCCTGCCTGATTGCCCCTAACTGCCTCTGCCTGCCTGCCTGATCACCCCTAACTGCCCTCCCCTGCCGGGCTGGTTGCCCCCAACTTCCCTCCCCTGCTGGCCTGATCTCACCCCCAACTGCCCTCCCCTGCCTGCCTGATCGCCCCTAACTGCCCTCCCCTGCTGGCTTGATCTCGCCCCCAACTGACCTCCCCTGCTGACCTGATCTCACCCCCAACTGCCTTAAAACCCCTCCTCAGCCCCCACCTTAGGTTCTGCCTTCACACTTCACCCAGGTTTGGTTCTGATTGGTCGGTTTCTATGCCAGTCAGTGTCAAAAGCTCCGCCTCCTAGGCAGCCATTGGCTCCACGCAGTTCACCCAGATTTGATTCTGATTGGTCGGTTTCTATGCCAGTCAGAATCTCTGGGCCTACCTCTGGGCCTGATCAGAGAGGTGGGGCTGATCAGCAGCCCCCGTGGAGGCCCAGAGAGAAAGAGAGGTGCACTGCTGGCCAGGCCCAGAGAGAAAGAGAGAGGCAAGGGCTGATCAACAGCTGCCACGGAGGCTACAGATCAGACCCTGCTTCTCTCTCCAGGCCTCTCTCTCGGTCTGATCCGCAGCCCCCTCAGCAGTCAGTGGTGGGTCACTGTGCCCGCAGCAGCAGCAGTCAGTGCTGGTCACCATGGTAACCCAGCACTGACTGCAGGACTGACTTCCGGTGTTTGATCAAGCCTTTGGTCATTATGGTCACTGCCTTTATATATATATAGATAATGCTGCTGTGAAAATTCATGTGCAAATTTTTGTGTGGACATATGTTTTCATTTCCCTAGGAGTGGAATTGCTGGGTCATTTGGTAACTTTATGTCTAACTTTTTGAGGAACTGGTAAACTGTTTTCCATAGCAGCTACACCTTTTAACATTCCCACTAGCAATGTAGGAGGGTTCCAGTTTCTCTACCTTCTCAACAACACTTATTGTATATTTTATTTTTCTTATAACCACTCTAATGAGTGTGAAGTAGTATCTCATTGTGGTTTTGATTAGCATTTCCCTAGTGTTTAATGATTTTGAGCATGTTTTTGTGTGCTCATTGGCCACATGTATATCTTCTTTGGAGAAATGTCTATTCAAATCTTTTCCCAAATTTTGATTATTTTTATTATTGAGTTGTAAGAGTTTTTTATATATTCCTCATCAGATGTATAATTTGTAAATATTTCTTCCATTCTATGGGTTGTTTTATCACTTTTAAAAATATATATTTTATTGATTTTTTACAGAGAGGAAGGGAGAGGGATAGAGAGTTAGAAACATCGATCAGCTGCCTCTTGCACACCCCCTACTGGAGATGTGCCCACAACCAAGGTACATGCCTTTGACTGGAATCGAACCTGGGACCCTTCAGTCCGCAGGCCAATGCTCTATCCACTGAGCCAAACCGATTAGGGCTCTTTTACTTTTTTGATAATGTCCTTTTGTCACACAGATTTTTAAATTATCATAAATTCTAATTTCTCTATTTTTTTCTCTTTCTGCTTGTGCTTTTGGTGTCATCCAAGATTTCATGGACAAATCCAAGGTCATGAAGATTTCTTTATTTGTTTTCATTTAAAGTTTTGTAATTTTAAGACTTGAATCAATTTTGAGTTAATTTTTGTATATGGTGTGAAGTAAGAATACAAATTCTTTCTTTTGCATGTAGATATCCAATGGTCCCAACACCATTTGTTGAAAAGGCTTTTTTTTCCCTATTGAAATGTCTTGTTATGTTATGCTTGTCAAAAATCAATTGACCATAGGTTCATTTCTGGATGCTCAATTCTATTCCATTGATCTATGTAACTATTCTATGCCAGTACTAAACTTTCTTGGTACTATAGTTTTGCAGTGAGTTTTGAAATTGAAAAGTGTACACTCTAACTTTGCACTTCTTTTACAAGATTTTAAACATTTGTGAAGGATTGGTATGCATTTTTTTAAACTTTTAGTAGAATCAGCCATCTTATCTTAGGCCAGTGATGGGCAACCTTTTGAGCTTGGTGTGTCAAACTTCGCCAAAAAACTGAGCATAACTTGGGTAGTGTGTCACTTTGAGGAAAAAAACATTATTTCGCAAATGTTTCATCCTCGGCATGCGGCCGCCTCAGCGGCCTCGTGTCATCAGAAATGGCTACACGTGTCAGTGCTGACACGCGTGTCATAGGTTCGCCATCACAGTCCTAGGCTTTAACTTATGGCAAGTTGTTTTGAATAGTAACTCAACCTCTTTACTTGTTGTAGATCTATTCAGATTTTCTATTTTTTTGTGAGTCAGTTTTGGTAGTTTGTGCCTTTCTAGAAATTATTTTACTTTTTTTAGTGATTGCCCTACAGTTTTCAATATACATTTAGAATTAGTCCAAGTCCACTTTTAAATGATACTGTACGGCTTTACAGGTAGTGCAAGTACCTCATAATAACAACATATTCCTAATTCCTTCCTCCCACCCTCTATCATTTTTTTCATCCATTTCACTTATACTAGTACATAAGTGTACATTAGCATTATATATAAGCATATATGATCTATTATTCTTATTTCTACTGTTATTTTGAATAAACTTATCTGTTAGATCGACTAAGAATAAGAAAAATAAGTTTTTACTTTACCTTCACTTACTCCTTCCCCATGCTTTTTGAGTTACTGACCTTTTGTATTTTCCTTTTCTTTGAAGTTTTTTTTAAAATATATTTTTATTGATTTCAGAGAGGAAGGGAGAGGAAGAGAGAGATAGAAACATCGATGATGAGAGAGAATCATTGATCAGCTGCCTCCTGCATGGCCCCCACTGGGGATTGAGCCTGCAACCGGGGCATGTACCCTTGACCAGAATCGAACCTGGGACCCTTCAGTCTGCAGGCTGGTGCTCTATTCACTGAACCAAACTGGCTAGGGATCTGAAGAAGTTTTTAAAAATATTTCTTGCAAGGCAAGTCTACTGGAAAAAATTTCCCTCAATTTTTGTATACTTGATAAAGTCTCTATTGATTCTTGACCTTTGAAAAAAGTTTCACAGGATACAGAATTCCAGGTTGGTGGTGGTTTTTTCCTCCTCAACACTTTAAATATTTCACTCCATTCTCCTCTTAATTGCATGGTTTCTAAGGAGAAGTGGAATATAATTATTATCTTAGATCCTCTATAGCAGTGGTTCTCAAGCTTTCTAATGCCGCGACCCTTTAATACAGTTCCTCATATTGTGGTGACCCCCAACCATAAAATTATTTTCGTTGCTACTTCATAACTGTAATTTTGCTACTGTTATGAATTGTAATGTAAATATCTGTGTTTTCCGATGGTCTCAGGCTCTACAGCAGTGGTTCTCAACTTGTGGGTCGACCCACAGGTTGAGAACCGCTAGCAGGGTCGCCTAAGACCATCAGAAAACACAGATATTTACATTACAATTCATAACAGTAGCAAAATTACAGTTATGAAGTAGCAACGAAAATAATTTTATGGTTGGGGGTCACCACAACATGAGGGACTGTATTAAAGGGTTGCGGCACTAGAAAGGTTGAGAACCACTGCTCTATAGGTAAGCTGTTTTTTTCCTCTGGCTTCTTTTAAGATTTTTTCTTTATCTTTGATTTTTCTAGAGTTTGAAAATAATATACTAGGTTTTTTGTTTTGGGAGAGGGAAGGGGGAGCATTTATTCTGCTTTCTGGATCTGTGGTTCTGTGTCTAACATTAATTTAGGGAAATTCTATCATTGTTTCAAATGTTTCTTCTGTTCCCTTTTCTCTTTCTTTTGGTATTCTTATCACACATTGTTTGGAATTGTCCCCCAGTTTTCAGGTATTTTGTTCCAATTTTTTAGTCTTTTTTTTTCTATTTTCTTTTACGTTTTAGAAGTTTCTATTGACACATCTTCAAGCTCAGAGATTCTTCAGTGGCTCAGCCTACTAATGAACCCATCCAAGGCATTCTTCATTTCTTTTATAGTATTTTTTATTTTCAGCATTTCATTTTTATTCTTTCTTAGTATTTCTCTCTGCTTACAATATCAATCTGTTCTTATATGTTATCTACTTTCACTATTACCGGTCTTAGCATATTAATCATAGTTACATTAAAATCCTGGTCTGATAATGCCAACATTACTGCCATATTTGACTCTCATTCTAATGTTTGCTCTGTCTCTTCAAGCTGTGTTTTTTGCCTTTTAGTATGCTTTGTAATTTTTTTTGTTGGAAACCAGACATGATGTACTAGGTAAAAGGAATTGTAGTAAATAGGCCTTTAGTAATGTGATGGTGAGGTGTGAGGAAGTGTTTTAAGGTCCTATGATTAGTTCTCCATCTTTTGGTGAGCTTATGTCCTTAGATTGTAAGGCTCACCAGCACTTCACAGTTTTTTTCTTTTTCCTCCCTTAGGTGGGACTTCAAGACCAGAATTAGGTATTTCCCTTCTCCTAGATATGTTAGGCTCTGATAAAACCCCAATAGATTAGGTTATGGTAAAATTATTGCTCTCTTGAGAGGAAACCTTATTACAAAGAACAGAATTTACTGAAGCATGAGTGCGATTATCCTCCTATCTTCATTGTGAGAATCCTTTAGAGCTACTGGAAGTAAAACTCACAGAAGTGTGGGTATACTCCCCTGTGACTGGGCCCCTGGAGTTTTTAACTTTCATACTGTTTTGCATTCAGTCCCCAGCTATTCATCATTTCAGTTCAGGTTTTCCTACCCAGGTACCAATTCCCATGGAGACTTCTGCTCCTGGGTTTCCTCTCTAGCAAGTTTTGATTCTCTGTATCTTTCTGTCTGTTTCTCCAATTTGGGGAGTAGTGTTTTCCCCATGACCACAATTCACTGACAGATATAAGAGAAGATAAGTTTTCTTTCAGTTTGTTCAGCTATTTACTTGTTATTAGGCTAAAGTAATGACTTACAAGCTTCTTAAATGCAAGACTGGAAACCAGAAGTCCAAATTTATCTTTTTTTTTGGCTTTTTAATTTAATTTTTAAGTCTTTATTGTTGAGAGTATTACAGATGTCCCCCTCTACCCTCCATTGCCTCCGCCTCCACCTGGTTTCCGCCCTGCCCCAGGCCTTCACCACCCTACTGTCTGTGTCCATAGGTAAGATCTTTGGTTAATCTCATCCCGCCCTCCTCCCCGCTTCCTGCTGAGATTTGTCAGTCTGTCCCATGCTTCCATGTCTCTGATTTTATTTTATTCATCAGTTTATTTTGTTCATTAGATTCATTGTTTGTTTATTTTTGACTTTTAGATTCATGTGTTGATAGATATATATTTATTGCCATTATTTGATGGCATTCACAGCTATATATTTGTCTCCTAAGCACTGCTTTAACTGCTTTCCATATGATTTTTTTATGTGTTTTTGAAAATCAATCTCAAGTTAGTTTCTAATTCCCTTTATTGTGCTTAAACTTTGTATAGGGGTGACATTTCCATTTCATTATTGGATTAGTTTCAGAGAGCATTAGTTCCACCAGGCCCCTGGATTTACATTTATACCTTTAAAGAATAGTTTCTGAGGAAGAGAGGAACTGAGAGTAGACATTAGTGGCTGGGGAGGAAGGGCTACCATTTAAGCCCCAGCTTTTTTTTTTTTTTTGCTTTTTATTGTTGACCTTATTACAAATACCCATATCTCCATTTTCTACCCCTTTGCCAGCCTTCACCCAGCCCCAGCCCCCTTCCCTTTGGCCATACCACACTGTTGTTTGTGTGTATGTGGCATACATACACTGAGTGGCCAGATTATTATGATCTCTGAATGCATAATAATCTGGCCACTCAGTATGTGTGTATTTATATATATATTAGAGGCCCAGTGCATGAATTCGTGCATGGGTGGGGTCCGGCCAGCCTGGCCAGGAGGAGGGGACATGGGCAGTTGGCTGGCCTGCCTGCTGGTCGAACTCCTGGTCGAGGGGGACAATTTGCATATTAGCCTTTTATGATATAGGATATACACTGAGTGGCCAGATTATTATGCGTTCAGAGATCATAATAATCTGGCCACTCAGTGTATATGTTCTTTGGTTAATCCCTTCACCTTCTTTCATCCAGTTCCCTCTCCCCTCTTCACTCTGACAGTTTTCTGTTTGTTCCATGTATCTATATTTCTGGTTCTATTTTGTTTTTCACTTTATTTTGTTCATTAGATTCCACATATAAGTGAAATCATATGGTATTTGTCTTTCTCTGATTATAATCCCCAGTTTTTGAAGCCACCCTGTGTCCTGTGTTCTTCTAAACCAGTAGTTCTCAACTAGGGGGTGATATTACCCTTCCAGTGACATTTGACAATGTCTAGAGACATTTTTGGTTGTCATAACTGGAGTAGGGGATGGCATGCAACTGGCATCCAGTGGATATAGGATGCTGCTCAACATCTTATAGTGCACAGGGCATCCCCTCACAGCAAAGAATTATCTGGTCTGAAATGTCAACACTGCTGCCATTCACAGACCTTTTTAACCCCTTAAATTGTTCGGACTGTTTCCATCTCACCCAGCACCTACCTGTACAGTGTCTTACTATCTCTTCACAATAGTCTCTGGAGGTAGATGAAATGTCATGATTTGAGATGAGGTGAGCAAAGCCTTAAATTTGAAACAACCTGTCAGTCAATAGCAAAGTGTGGATGACCACCCTCTAGACCAGTTGATTCCCAAAAAGCCCACTTCTACCTGGGCTCCACTTGCATTGTTTATTCCACCTTTCAAAAGCAGGTTATCGTGCATTGTCTTGTGAGTATATGTCTGGCATATTGGTAGGCTCAGGGGCCTCTCCTAGCTAAGAATGCTTTACATTGTCTTGTGATCCCTCATTGTCTTGTTTAATATCTCCCTCTACAAATAGAGTGGAAACTCCCTGGGGACAACATGGCATTTGGCATTGACTAGACATTCAATGATTTTTTTTGTTGAAAGAATTAGGCTATATAAGAGAAAATATATCAAAATGTAAGCTTGGTTATCCTTAGGAGCTCAAAGTGAAAGCTGTAGGTGCCTCCAGAGAGGCTAGGAAATAGGGTGTGACCCTAGAACTGATGGGGGAAGAGAAATTATGGGCCTTAACATTGGTTTTGCCTATAGGATTTAACTGGTTTGTCATTAATAATACTGGTAAGTATTATTTCCCTTGTTAAATTTCTCACATTTCAGCTTCCTTTTCTCTTTGAATTGTTCAGACTAGTACCTTTTATCTTTATTAAAAGACCAGTTTTAACCCTGTTTGAAAATTCAGTGTCCTCAGATTTTGTTCCCTAAAGGTCTTATCAAAAACATAACTTATAAAATCTTTTGTGATGTTTGACATTAGTTATTGTTATATTATCTTGATATTGATTGAATCTCTACAATAAGTCCTCACAACACCGTCGAGAGGTTCTATGACTTTAAGTGAAATGATGTATAACAAAACGAGTTTTACCATAGACTATCAGCAGTCGCCAACCTTTCGGACCTCACGGACCACCAGTGGTCCATGGAGCACCGGTTGGCGACCGCTGGACTAATTGATATAAACAAGAGTTAGATTCCTACAGCATCTCATTAACATAACGATGTTGAAGAAAATAACATTATTCAAGGACCTGTTCTATGGATTAAGGTAGCTGGTCTCAATTTTTCCATACATAAAATGGGAATAATGATCCTTTGTTAGCTGAGACTTTTCTTGTGATGCAATTATAAAAGTAGTTTGCTATAATGAAACAAAGTGCATTCAGACTTTGTGCTTCTTACTTACACTGCTAGCCTGAGTAAATGGGATGTTGATCTAGTAATTTGATTAAAAGATCTAAAGTTATAATTTTACCTTGGACTGACTGTCCTGACAATTACAATGCCTTGATTTTTGTTTCTCCACAGGTGTTACAGAACATACTAGACACTGAAAAAGATTATGCTAAAGAACTTCAGTCTCTTCTTGTTACTTACTTAAGACCCCTGCAGTCCAATAACAAGTAAGATTTACATTTGAAATCCCTCACTAAATAAAGCAAGATAACATCAGCATATGGAGTCATTGCTCTCATGTCACTGAATAATTGATATTGCCCTTTAGAAGAATTTCCACAGATCACAGGTTGCTAAGAACATGGTCAAGGCAACAAAAAAGAGCTTGGCTTTCTTTCTCTTCTGGCTGTGGAAGGGATGAGTAGATCTTCATTTCTGTCTCTCACAATTTTTATGTTATATGTTTTAAGTCATACATCTGGTTTTACCTCACAGAAAAAAGAGCTTGCTGGTGTTTTTATCCAGAAAGCACATAAACTGAAAATTCTTTTGCTCACTCTGACCTTTGCTTGCAAGGGCATAAACTCTTTCCCATGCACTGAGAGTGGAAAAAGTACGGCATTTTATGAATGTTCATAAGAACAATTCAAAGCAGTATTTTACCCAGGCAAAAGTGAATGATAAAGAGATGCTAAAATGTTTTTTTTAAATAAAATGTTCTAAACTTATTCTGGTCTTAGAAACCTGAGATGATTGTCTGAGGCCTGAATTGAAAACTTAATTTTCACAAATAAAAAATATTGGCCATTCATTTTTTTGTGTGCTTATAGGAATAGTATATTTAACAAATAGTGCCTCACTGCATTTGTTTGTTTTTATGTTAATTTATTAATCTTTACTACAGATTATGATCTGTAAGTCAAATAGAAAATTTAGCAGTTGGTCCATATAATGGAAAACAAAAGCCTCCTCTTTTACTTTAGTAAGAGTTTATTTTTGTTAGATAGTTGCCTAAACTATTGACTTCAGGCTTAAATAAGTTTAATATATTTCACTACTTTTGTTCTTTTTTCCCCAAATCATGTTTGCTTAGGCATATGTCTTGCTAAATTTCGCACTTGGTTATTTTCATGGTACTATGGGAATCTTACTTCAGTATGAAAGGACTTTGTATTCCTGTGTTTTGTAAGAGTTTAAACATATTCAACAAAATGTCTTTTGTCATTATTTATGTAAAACATGAAGTGTTCTATGAATCGTGGTTCTTAGAGCTGAATGGAACCTCAATGAATTATTGGGTCCAGTGGCCTGGAAGAAATGACTGTCCCCACTAAATAAACAAGAAAACTGAAGTCCATAAAGGCTTTCTACTGTACCCATCACACAACCAGTCAGTGGCCAGATTGGACCATTTTGTCTCCTGCCACCGAGTGAAATGTGCCTTTCATTTTTCTGGAGGTGACAGGCAGAGGAGGAGAGGGACACTGAAGTGGTAACCCTGGGAGGGGAGATGGTAAGATTTCAAATGAAGGAGTGACTGATTAGTAATCAAGAAACAGTACGAGGAAAGGAAAGGAAGAGCCAGGTCAGAGGAGGTGAGAGACCTGAGTCAGAACTGAACTGTTCCCAAATAAATTCAAAACGTGGTTATAGTAAGTTTCCATTGGTTCTGTCTTGGAGACCGCAGAGTGATTTGAGCCAAACCAGATTGTTTATTGTCTGATCCTGAAGGGGCCAAATAAGCCCCCAGTCAAGTTCTTGGGGCTGTGATAGAGTTACAACCAGGGAAGCTGGCTGAAGGTTTCACTTTTGACACCCATAAGAGGGGTTTTCTAGCTTGGTTCAGGAAGACATTAGAGTAGAGGAACTGGGAGCTTTTTATACTCTAGGGGTTATTGGTAACATTTGTGGGGGTCTTCCTTTTCTTTGTCAGCAAAAATTAGTTTCTTGGAAATATTCCCTTAGTATTACTATACTAAGGAGAAAGGACATGTGGCCTGTTAAGGCAGATACTGGCCTTGTAAGTAAATCTTCAGTCAAGTTTTCTCCCAAAAAGTGGTTAAGTGTGTGGCTCTGGAGCTAGAATGTTTTGATTCAAATTTTGACTTTGCTATTTACTAGTTTTGTGACTTGGAGTGATTTGCATAACCTTCCTGTGCCTGGGTTTCCTTACAAGTAAGATAGAAACAATAGTACTTACATCATAAAGTTATTGTAAGGTTCAAATGAGTTATTATTTGTAAAATGCTTTGCATAAGTGTTAAGTTCTATATGAGTGTTGTTAGCTCTTGTTGTTATCACCTATTAGTATTTTTTTCAATTACACTTTACATTCAATATTATTTTATATTAGTTTCAAATGTACAGCATGGTGGCTAGATATTTTCAGTACCACCTGGCACCATACATAGTTATTACAATACTAGAGGCCCAGGGCACAAAACTTGTGCACAGGAGGGGGGTATCCCTCAGACTGTCCTGCACCCTTTACAATCTGGGACCCCTCGGGGGATGTCCAACTGCTGGTTTAGGCCCTATGCCTGTGGGATCGAGCCTAAACCGGCAGTCGGACATCCCTCTCGCAATCTGGGACTGTTGGCTCCTAACTGCTCACCTGCCTGCCTGCCTGATCGCCCCTAACCACTCTGCTTGCCTGCCTGATGCCCCTAACTGCTCTCCTGCCTGCCTCATTGCCCCTAACTGCCTCTGCTTGCCTGCCTGATCACCTTTTTTTTTTTTTTACCATAGGTCAATTTTTTTTTAATTTAATAAATCTTTATTGTTCAGATTATTACAGTTGTTCCTCTTTTTTTCCCCCATAGTTCCCCTCCACCTGGTTCCCATTCTACCCTCTTCCCTTACCTCCCTCCCCCCCCACTGTCCTCATCCATAGGTGTATGATTTTTGTCCAGTCTCTTCCCGCACCCCCCACATCACTTTCCCCCTGAGAGTTGTCAGTCCACTCCCTTTCTATGCCCCTGATTCTATTATATTCACCAGTTTATTCTCTACATCAGATTTTTAATTCACTTGATTTTTAGATTCACTTATTGATAGATATGTATTTGTTGTTCATAATTTTTATCTTTACCTTTTTCTTCTTCTTCCTCTTCTTAAAGAATACCCTTCAGCATTTCATATAATCCTGGTTTGGTGGTGATGAACTCCTTTAGCTTTTTCTTATCTGTGAAGCTCTTTAGCTGACCTTCAATTCTGAATGTCAGCTTGGCTGGGTAGAGTACTCTTGGTTGTAGGTTCTTGCTATTCATCACTTTGACTATTTCTTGCCACTCCCATCTGGCCTGCATAGTTTCTGTTGAGAAATCAGCTGACAATCGTATGGGTGCTCCCTTGTAGGTAATTAACTGTTTTTCTCTTGCTGCTTTTAATATTCTCTCTTTGTCTTTTGCTCTTGGCATTTTAATTATGATGTGTCTTGGTGTGGTCCTCTTTGGATTTCTTTTGTTTGGGGTTCTGTACGCTTCCTGGACTTGTAAGTCTATTTCGTTCACCAGGTGGGGGAAGTTTTCTGTCATTATTTCTTCAAATAGGTTTTCAGTATCTTGCTCTCTCTCTTCTTCTGGCACCCCCATAATTCTGATGTTGGTACACTTGAAGTTGTCCCAGAGGCTTCTTACACTATCTTCAAATTTTTGGATTCTTTTTTCTTTTAGCTTTTCCAGTTGAGTGATTTTTGCTTCTTTGTATTTCAAATCTTTGACTTGATTCTTGTGTTCCTCTAGTTTGCTGTTGGGTGTCTGTATAATATTTTTTATTTCAGTCAGTGTATGTTTAATTTCTAGTTGGTCCTTTTCCATAGCCTCGAGGGTCTCTCTCATATCCTCGAGGGTCTCGCTAAATTTATCGGCCTTTTCTAGGAAATTCTTGAAAAACCTTATAACCGTGGTTTTGAACTCACCAGTTGTTTGTTTTCCTCCATTTCTTTTGTTTGTGATCTGTTTCTTTGTCTCTGCATTTTCGCTGCTTCCCTGGGTTGGTAGGGTAGCTTTTTGTGCTGGGTGTCCTATATGGTCCAGTGGCTCGGCCTCCCTAGTTACCTGAGGTGGACACTGTTGGTGCATCCCTTTTGGACTGTGTGTACAGCCTTGTTGTAGTTAAGTCTTGATTGTTGTTGGTATCAGTGGGAGGAGTTGACCTCCAGGCCAACTGGCTGTGAGGATCAGCTGTGTCTATGCTGGGAGAATTTCTGTGCTGGAGACAGCCTTATGAGACAAGACTTGCAAAACTGCAAGAGCCTCTGTGCTCAGCTTGGATGGAGCGGAGTTTCAGGGTGGAGCCTACAGCCTTGGCTTCCTGTCAGCCCCGCCCTATGAGGTTCCTGGGTCTCAGTGTTCCTCAGTGTCCCTCGGTAATCGCTGCAAGCACCTCTGAGAGAAAGGCGCCCATGAGTTTCGCCCGCTGCCAGACAGTCTAGTCTCTACCCCAATGAATCTGGATTCCCAGATTCTTGCCTGGAACTGGGGTTCAGTGCAGTCGGAACCGGGGTTCAGTGCAGTCCGGAGCTTTTGTCTCCTTCCCGCTAGGGCAATCCAGCGGCACAGTCAACAGTCCGTCCTCTGCGCGCATTCACGTGCGCGCCTCCGGAGCTCTGCCTTTTGCCGCTCCCCTGAGTTTCCGCCTTACAGCCCAGATTCCCCCAGTATGAGCCTGGGTCCCCAGGGTCTCGCCCGGAACTGGGGTTCAATGCAGTCTGGAGCTTTTATCTCCTTCCCGCTAGAGAACGCCAGCCAGGCACTCAGCCACCCCGTCCTCTCCGGCTCCGTCCTCTCCACACGTGCACGCCCGTGTCTCTGTACCTCAGGCTTTTACAGTTCCTCTGATTTTCCTTGTGGTTTTCTCTTTCCTTCTAGTTGTAGAATTTCCAGTCAGTCAGCTTTCCTGTGGTGATGTCTGTTTTGTCTTTTAGTTGTATTTTTGAAATTGTTGTGTGAGGCTGCAGTTTAGGTGTTTACCTATGCTGCCATCTTGGTTTCTCCCTGCCTGATCACCTTTCACAATCTGCCTGCCTGCCTAATCACTCCTAACAGCTCTCCCCTGCTGGCCTGATCGCCCTAACTGCTCTCTCCTGCAGCCTGATCCCCCTAACTGCTCTCCCCTGCCTGCCTGATCACCCCTAAACTCTCTGCCTGCCTACTTAATTGCCCCTAACTGCTCTCCCCTGCAGGCCTGATCCCCCTAACTGCTCTCCCCTGCCGGCCTGATCACCCCTAACTGCCTCTGCCTCAGCCCTGCCACCATGGCTTTGTCTGGAAGGATGTCCAGAAGGTCACCCAGAAGATGTCCCGTCTAATTAGCATGTTACCCTTTTATTAGTATAGATTATTTACTATATTTTCTACACTGTGATTGACATCCCTGTGACTATTTTATAACTATCAATCTGTACTTCTCAATTCCTTCATCTTTTTCACCCAGTCCCCCAACCACCTTACCCTCTGGCAACTATCAGTCTGTTCTGTGTATCTATGAGTCTGTTTCTGTTTTGATAGGGGAAGAATGAATGAGAAAAATTTTAATATAGATGCCCTGGACAAAATTGTTCAGTTTGCTTTTGTTTGACTCCATTCCACTCCAAAAACAAAGAAATAAATCAGTACTACTTCCTGCTACTTCCTTTCATAAAGAGTTCTTTTAGTTGATTAATGTGCATTTTAATATAGGAGAAACTGGAGTTTTCTATTTTCCCCTGTGCATTATATTAGCATATATAATACCTTTCAATTACTTTCCCAGCTCTTCTAGAAGAGAGTACTCAAATTTTTTTACATGTTTAGATGCTAAGATGTTTTTATTGAGGTATAATTGACATATATCATTGTATTAGTTTCAAGTGTACAGCATAATTATTTGATAGATATATGTTTATATTGTGAAATGATTACCACAATAAGTCTAGTTAACAGCCATCACCCTATACAGTTACAGAATTTTTTTTTTCTTGTGATGAGAACTACTAAGATTCACCCTCTTAACAGCTTTCAAATATGCAGTGCAGTATTATTAACTACTAGAGGCCCCGTGCATGAAATTTGTGCACGGGGGGGGGGGGTGTGTGGTTCTCCTCAGCCTGGCCTGCACCCTCTCCAATCCGGGACCCCTCAGGGGATGTCCGACTGCCTCTCGCAATCCAGGACCGCTGGCTCCTAACCGCTCACCTGCCTGCCTGCCTGATCTCCCCTAACCACCTCTGCCTGCCTGATTGCCCTTAACCACCTCTGCCTACCTGCCTGATCACCCCTAACTGCTCCCCTGCTGGCCTGATCATCCCTAACCACCTCTGCCTCACCCTGCACCTGGGGCCCAGGATTCCCTCTTCCGGCCGGTTGCAGGCACGCAGGACCTGGGCTGGCTTCGCCCAGGTCAGTCGCAGCCGCAAGGGACTGTGGGTGGGTGACTTGTCCCTCTCCCGTGCCGCAGCCCCAGCTGCTGGCACCTGGGACCATGGGGCATGCGGCTTGTCCCTCTTCTGGTCTGGGACAGGCTGCAGCCGCAGGCACAGCTGCTGGCGCCCAGGACCACAGGGCAGGTGGCTTGTCCCTCTCCTCGGCTGCAGCCTGGCTGGTCCCCATTTCTCTCTCACGAGCTCATTTGTGCCTGGCTGGTCCTCATTTCTCTCTCCCCAGTGTTGAGTGTCTGAGCCGTTATGCTGTTATGGCGTGATGGTGTGAGGGCATGATGACCATTTGCGTATTAGCTCTTTATTATATAGGATAGTCACTATGCTGTGCATTGCATCTCCATGACATTTATTTTATAACTAGAAGTTTATACCTTTTGACTTCCTTCACCCATTTTTGTCAACCCCTACCCCCCATATGTGACAAACACCAATCTGTTCTCTGTAGATACTTAGATATTAAATACTTGTTATTAATTTATTCATAAAATACCTGAAAAATACATAAAATACATTATAAACACTTGTTTTATTTAGGATCATTATTCTTATTATAGAAAAGGGAAATCAAGGAAATAAGCTTTAGAAAGTTGCTTAAAACTGGAGTTGGCATAAATTAAAAAAAAAGTTAAAATATATGGATTGCTTCCCTTGATTCATATGCTACTTCCTAGCAAATTATCAGCTCACTGGACTAGAGAGAGATAACTAGAGTCATCCTCAAGTTCTATCCACTGACACCATATATATATATATGTTATTTTTTTTCAGTCTGAGTACTGTGGAGTTTACGTCTTTATTGGGGAACTTTGAGGAAGTATGCACATTTCAGCAGACACTCTGCCAAGCCTTGGAAGAATGTTCAAAGTAAGTGTCACATATTGCCATAAGGATAGCTAGCAATATTGTTTTTATTTTATTTTTCTTTTAATTTTTGTCTTAGACAGAGGCACTTTATATGTATGCATTTAGTACAACTTAAGTAAATTGTCCCAGAGCAGAGTGGATGCACCAGGTGGTGGTACAGTGTCAAATCACTAGTTGCATTTTTGTCTTTATTTTAAAATCACATAAGTTTACTGCTTCTTGTCAGTATAAGAGACAAATAAGGTCTCAATTAACCATGGATGATGCCTTTGACATCGATTAGGTATTTGCTTTTGTACATTGTAAATTACTTGGAAAAGTTATTCAGATTATTCATTCAGTTTCACAAGCTTGTTTTTCTCTTTTAATTACTCCTGATATCATGTCTATTATACTAATAGTTGAAAGACATGAAAAGTGGGGAAAGGAAACATATCTTTCTGTGAACCAAAACACATATTTCATGGCTAGCTAGATTGTTGAGGTATTCAACTTCATACTACAAAATGAACTATAATGATAACCAAGCAATATAATTCTGTAGCAGGATTAATTTTCCAAGCAGTGTATTTTGGAGAAGTTGGTGACTTTCATCATCTATAGGGAAATTGGGGCGATTATGTGTTTCTTTTAAAAAAATTTTTATTTATTTAATAGTAATTGATTTCTTATTTTTTAAAAAATTATTTATGCAGGGGTCCTCAAACTTTTAAACAGGGGGCCAGTTCACTGTCCCTCAGAGAGAAGGAGGGGAGTCGGAGAGTGCGGCGCACATTCTACACATGCGCACTGGGGGCCCGGGACGAGTCAGCTGCTAAGCAGGACAGGCAGCGGCAGCAAAAACACCCGGTGGGCCGGATAAATGTCCTCAGCGGGCCGCATGTGGCCCATGGGCCGCAGTTTGAGGACGCCTGGTTTAAAGTATTACATATAATATTACATATGTCTCCTTTTCCCCCCATTGACCTCTCCCTGCCACCCCCCCACACCTATTTATGGGACACAGATGATTGTCAAGGGAAGGAGATGGTAAGAGCCCACACTAAAGAGATCTGAGGAGCCATTCCAAATGCTGATAAGGATCCAGATTATTCATATGGAAAGACTAAGTGAGAAGAGTAGATTACAAACTAGATTTGTGATCTTTATTTTCCATTTTATAGAGAAACATGTAGAAAAAAGTCTAGTGAATATAACAAAATTGTTATGATAGGTATCTCTGAATGGTGGAATCCTGAGTATTTTTTTCTTCCTGGTGTTTGTCTGATTTTTCCATAAATTAAAGCAGGTGGTTTGTAATTTAAAAAATCTTGAGGCCACCCTGCCTAGCAACCACCAGGCCACTAAGACGATGTAATACTTCTTTTTGGATTTTATTAGTTGTGTCTGTACTTGAACTTCATCTAAATTAGCCAAGAGTATTTTTAGTGTGGCCAGGAAAATTTGAATATTGTAATTTGAACAAGCATTTTAGAAGAAAACCCTACCTACTGATTCCAAGTAAGTATCTGACCCTATGTATTGGCCTATGTTTAGTGACTAGAGTTAAAACAATAGTCAAGAATTTATGTTTCATGGATAAAATGGTTGTAATATAGTTTCTCTTTTAACTTTGGCAGAATTTGAAATGTGTGCATGTTACTGGTATTAATTTGAATCATCTTCCTTTCTCCCCTATTTCCTGTTTTACATTGTGTTACACCTTTTTTGCCTACAGATTTCCAGAAAACCAACACAAAGTAGGAGGTTGTCTACTGAACCTCATGCCTCATTTTAAATCTATGTATTTGGCTTACTGTGCAAATCATCCTTCGGCTGTAAATGTACTCACCCAACACAGGTAAGTTGTTAACATTTCCCCATATAAACTGTTTTACAATGAGACCCTTTCCTAGGACCATCTCATTTGGAAATCTAAGTTCTCCGGTAGAACTCCTAATTATTTCCATTCATCATGCCAGGAATTGATTCATTGTTACATGGATTGAGTATTTATCAATTCAACAAATAATCTACTGAGCACCTAATATGTGCAAGATCCTGTACTAGCTGGTGGGGATACAGCAGTGAACAAAGAAGAGAAGGTCCCTCTCTTTATGGAGCATAGAATCTTGAGGGAAATGCAGGCATGAAATTAAATATTGTAAACATGTTGCATACTAAAGGGTAATTAAAAGGATGCAATGAGAATTTGCAACATGGTATCAATTTAGTATGGGGTGAGGGGAAGATTGGAGAAGGTGTTCCTGAAGTAAAATTCTATTTAGATCCAATGGGTTAGCCTTTCCCTGCCCCAGTGAATGTTTTATCTGGGTAGCTGGCAAGTAGCTAAACCGCTTAGGTTAATCTCTTTCAATTTTCTATTTTCTGGTAGGGAGAGTCTCAGACAGTGTTATGGCTAAAAGGCAGCTATTAACATGGAAAAGTGGAAGGAAACTAACACTGTGAATTTTGTGGCAGGCACTTTAAGCAAAGGGCTTATAATAATTATACACTGAATATAAATTGTTTCTGATTCAATGGAGAGCAACAGAATAGTAGTGTCTCCTTTAAGAGTTCTTGCAAGGGACTAGGATAAACCTTCTACCTTCCTTTACCCTCTGATTACCTATCCCTGACACATTTGCTGAAACATTTATCTGGGCCAGAACACTGTATGATAGGCTTAAAGATGCAGTTTTAACTTTGAAATCATGTGCTAGAAATCTGGGTGGGACAGTAGCAAGAACAACACACACAGGTGCTTAGGACTTAACCTGGAGACTAGATTCATAATGGACACAAATTCTGGAGACTGCTCAATAATGAAAAGAATATTCTTCTCTTAATCTGGCCCAAACTTGAACTCCTAGAGCCAGGCTAGAACACTAGTTGATACTGACCCTCAGAAGTGGCAGTAATTTTGTGGGTGTTTTCTTTTTTCTGATTTGTAAGGAGCTTTATTGACTTCATAGAGCTGTTATGTAAGGACATTTTTAATGTAGAATTCAGCAGTTCCTATTTAAAGGTACATTTTATTCTCCTGATCCAAGTTATGAATTCTTATGGAATAGTAAATATGGAAGTTGAGTTTATAGAAAGAGAAGCCATGACTCTGGGTTATTTAGGCAAGTGGCCCAACTGCTTAAAGCTCATATTAGCTAATAATAACACTGACTATGTGCCAGGCACTTGATTTAAAAGTCTATACCAGATATCAAGTTATACTACAAAGCCATTGTAATCAAAACAGCCTGATATTGGAACAAGAACAGGCATATAGATAAATGGAACAGAATAGAGAACCCAGAAATTGACCCAAGCTAATTAATATTTGACAAAAGGGGCAAGAGCATACAATGGAGTCAAGACAGTCTCTTCAATAAATGGTGTTGGGAAAATTGGACAGTTACATGCAAAAAAATGAAACTAGACCACTAACTTACACCACACACAAAAATAAACTCAAAATGGATAAAGGACTTAAACGTAAGATGGGAAACCATAAAAATCTTAGAAAAAGCTACTAGTATAGGCAGCAAAATAGTGGACATTTGTTGTAGCAATATCTTTACCAATACAGCTTCTAGGGCAAAGGAAACCAAGTAGAAAATAAACAGATGGGACTACATCAAAATAAAAAGCTTCTAAACAGCAAACAAAATTAAAGGGAGCCCACTGTATGCGAGAACATATTTGGCAAAGATACATTTGATAAGAAGTTAATGTCCAAAATATATGAGGAACGCATACAACTTAACAAAAGGAACACAAACATCCCAGTTAAAAAATGGGCAAAGGACCTAAATAGAGACTTCTCCAAAGTGGATATACAGATGGCCAAGAGATGTATGAAAAAATGCTCAAAGTCACTAATCATCAGAGAGATGCAAATTAAAACAACAATGAGGTATCAGCTCACACCTGTCAGAATGGCTACCATCAACAAATCAAAAAATGACAAGTGCTGGCAAGGATGTGGAGAAAAGGGAACTCTAGTACACTGCTGCTGGGAATGCAGACTGGTGCAGCCATTATGGAAAACAGTATGGAGTTTCCTAAAAATATTAAATATGGAACTCCTACTTGACCGGTAATCCAACTTCTAGGAATATAGCCAAAGAAACCCAAAGCACCAATCAGAAATAATGTATGCACCCCTATATTCATAGAAGTGTTATTTACAATAGCTAAGATCTGGATTACTTTGTGTTTTCTACATATAAAGTCATGTCATCTGTAAACAGAGATCATTTCACTTCCTTTTCTATTTGGATGACTTTTAATTATTTTTGTGTCTAATCGCTCTGTCTAGGACTTTCAGTATTATGTTGAATTGAAGTAGCAAAAGTGGACATCCATACCTTGTTCTGAATCTTATAGGGAAAGCTTTCAGTTTTTCACAATTGAGTATGATGTTAACTGTATGCTTTTCATCTATGGCCTTTTAATGTTGATGTAATTTCTTTCTATTCCTAATTAGTTGAGTGTTTTTTTAATAAAAAAGAGTGTTAAATCATGTCAAATGACTTTTCTACATCTATTGGAATGATTGTGTGATTTTTATCCTTTGTCCTTTTAATGTGGTGTTGATTGATTTTCATGTGTTGAACTATTCTTGCATCCTAGGGATAAATCTCACTTGGTTATGGTGTATAATCCTTTTAATATGCTGTTGAATTTGGTTTGCTAGTGTTTTGTTGAAGATTTTTGCATCTATATTAATCGGGATATTGGCCTGTAACTTTTCTTTCTTTTTTACAATTGAGATAACATTAATTGATAACATTATATGAGTTTCAGGTGGACAATACTATATTTTTTTCTTTTTTCTTATTGTTGAAAGTATTACAGATGTCCCCTTTGTTTTTCCCATTGACCTCTTCCACCCCACACCAGCCTTTCCCAGGCCTTCACCACTCTATTATCTGTGAATACTATAATTTAATATCTGTATACACTGTAGTGTGCTTACCATCAAAAGTCTAGTTTCCATCTATCACCATATACTAACCTTTACCCATTTTGCCTTACCCCGCCTTCTTCAATTCTGGTAACCATTTGTTGTCTATATCTATACATTTGTTTTTGTGTGTGTTTTTTTTGTTGGTTTGTTTCTTTTTTAGTTTTATTTTCTAAATATGAGTGAAATTGCACAGCTTTTGTTTTTTCGTTTGCATTATTTCACTTAACATAATACTCTCAAGATCCATCCATGTTATTGCAAATGCCAATGTTTCCTCTTTTTTATAGCTGAGTAGTATTTCACTCTATCTATCTATCTATCTATCTATCTATCTATCTATCTATCTATCTATCTATCCTTCTGCCTATCTATCTGTCATCTATCTAGTCACATGTTTTTTACCCATTCATCTGTTGATGGACACTTTGGTTGCTTCCATGTTTTGTGAATAGTTATTATAAGTAATGGCGCTATAAACATGGGGATGCAGATATCTCTTCCAGATAGTGATTTTGTTTCCTTTGGATAAATACTCAGAAATGGAATTACTAAATCATATGGTATAATTATCTTTAATATTTTGAAGAACTTCCATACTGTTTTCTGTAGTGGCTGCACCAATTTACATTCCCACCAACAATGCACAAGGGTTCCCTTTTCTCCACATCCTCCCCAATACTTGTTATCTCTTGTATTTTTTATGATAGCCATTCTAACATATGTGAGGTGATAGCTCATTGTGGTTTCGATTTGTATTTCCCTGCTGATTAGTGATGTTGAACACCTCTTCGTGTACCTGTTGGTGATTTGTATGTCTTCTTTGGAAATATGTCTTTTCAGTTCCTTTGGCCATTTGCTAATCTGATTGTTTCTTTGCTATTGAGTTATATGAAATCAGATTTGTGATTTGCAAATATTTTTTCTCATTAATAGGCCATCTTTTCATTTTGTTGGTTTCCTTTGCTGTGCAGAAGCTTTTTAGTTTGAATGGTCTGATTTGTTTATTTTTATTTTTTTGTTACTTGTGCATTTTGTAAGTACTGGGCTTCAGTTTCTTTGAATTTCTTTGTTTTTCTCTATCTTTGTGTTTCTAAGAATTCTTTTTAAAATAGAGTCTGAGTCTTTAGCTCTCTCAACTGTAATCCTGATATTATACTGGAGTCCTATTGATGTGGTGGCAAGGTGTGCTGGAGGGGATGCAGTCTATAATGTTATGAATAAATTTCACTTTTAATGGACCTGTGTTCCTGAACTTTGACCTTTAGAAATATTCCTTAGCCTTTTCTTTTTCTCCTCTCACTTATGACAGGAAGATGAGAGAGGATTGGAGCTGGCCTCTTGTGCCTTCCCAAGTTAGGTAAAGCTCTGGCAAGCTAGATTCTCTTGGAGAGCAAGCCTTTGTTATGGTGAATGTTCTAGGAGCTTTTCACAGTGGTTGCTTTTCTCTCTCCCTCTCTGAACCACAAGGGGATTTTTCTCAGATTTTTACCATGAGAACCTGCTGTGCAGAACCCACAAAAGTGTTGGGGTCCCCAAGGTTGGGTTCCTGGGAGTTTTTAATTGTCAAGCTAGTTAACATTCAGACTCTTGCAATTCATCAAAATTACCATTTGTGTTTTCCTATCAATTATTGTCTCCAGTGGCGTCTTCTGAGGGAAACTGATCTCAGCTCTAATTCTCCGTATTTGCCTGTCTTTGCAGATTTGAGGGTGGTGATTTTATTGTAATTTCAATTTTCATTGAATCTAAAAAAAAATCAATTTTCAGTTTGTTCAGTGTTTTTTTTTTATTACAAAGACAGTAAGGATGCCTTTTAAGCTCTTTACATGGCAGAGATGGGAAAAAAATCCGTTAATAATTTTAAAAATTTTTAGTGGTTGTTTTGAGGCTTTCCATATGTATCTTAACTTGTTAATATCTACTTCATGTTTACACTAATGTAATTCTAGTGAGATACACAGATGTTACTCCTAGTAGCTGTCTCCTCTTTCCTTTCTGTGCTATTGTTATATATGTTAAAAGAACAATAATACATAGTTATACTGGTAATGATTGCTTAATATACTTTTATATCTACAAATGAAACTGGGAGAAGAAAGGAGAGCAAGGATATATTTATGGCATTTGTTTTATTAACATTCTTATTTGTTATTTGGTTATCATCATTTCTTTCTGTGGATTTGAGTTACTATCTGGTATCATATCCTTATTCCAATAGAACTTTGCTCCCAACCACCTCCATTGTACTGCCTTTGTAAAATATATTACATTTCTATATGCTATAGGTCCAACAGTACAATTATATAATATTACTTTATAATATTGTTTTTATATCAGTTAAGAGAAGGAGAAATATGTATTTATAATTGCATGATTACCTTTCATAATTGCATGATTACCTCTACTGGTATTCTATGTTTTTATATGTTGATTTGTATTAACATCCAGATTTACTTGCTTTTATGCTGTAAGTTGAGTATTTCTTGTAAGGTGGGTCTTCTAGCAAAGAATTCTCTCAATTTCTTATTATTTGAGATTGTTTTCATTCCAATTTTTTTGCAAGATACTTTGAATGGATACAGAATTGTTGGTTAGTAGCTGTTTTTTCATTACTCTGAGTATGTCATTCCACTGCTTTCTGACCTCCATTAATTCTGATAAAAATTAGTTATGAATTTTATTCAGCTTCCCTAGTCCATGATGAGTTGTTTTTCCTTTTTCTTTTTTTCAAGATTTTCTTTTTGTCTGTCTTTCAGCATTTTTACTATAATTTCTCTGTCTGTGGATATCTTTGCATTTATCCTACTTGGAATTCATTGAACTTCTTGAATGTGTATATTAATATTTTTCTCAATTTTTAGAAAATTTTAATCATTATTTTTTCTTTTTTTAAAATAAATCTTTATTGTTGAGATTATTACAATTGTTTCTCCTTTCCCCCCCTCCCCCATATCTCCCCACCACCCGGTTCCCACCCCCCCTCTGCCTTTACCTCCCCCCCGTTGTCCTTATCCATAGGTGTATGATTTTTGTCCAGTCTCTTCCCGTACCCCCCACACAGACACCCCTTTCCCCCTGAGAATTATCAATCCACTCCCATTCTATGCCTCTGATTCTATTATGTTCACCAGTTTATTCTGTTCCTCAGATTTTTAATTCACTTGATTTTTAGGATCACTTGTTGATAGATAGGTATTTGTTGTTCATAATTTTTATCTTTACTTTTTTTTTCTTTTTCCTCTTTTTTAAAGAATACCTTTCAGCATTTCATATAATACTGGTTTGGTGGTGATGAACTCCTTTAGCTTTTTCTTATCTGTGAAGCTCTTTAGCTGACCTTCAATTCTGAATGATAACTTTGCTGGGTAGAGTAGTCTTGGTTGTAGGTTCTTGCTATTCATCACTTTGAATATTTCTTGCCATTCCCGTCTGGCCTGCATAGTTTCTGTTGAGAAATCAGCTGACAGTCATATGGGTGCTCCCTTGTAGGTAACTAACTGTTTTTCTCTTGCTGCTTGTAAGATTCTCTCTTTGTCTTTTGCCCTTGGCATTTTAATTATGATGTGTCTTGGTGTGGTCCTCTTTGGTTTCCTCTTGTTTGGGGTTCTGTGCGCTTCCTGAACTTGTAAGTCTATTTCTTTCACCAGGTGGGGGAAGTTTTCTGTCATTATTTCTTCAAATAGGTTTTCAGTATCTTGCTCTCTCTCTTCTTCTGGCACCCCAAAAATTCAGATATTGGTATGCTTAAAGCCATCCCAGAGGCTCCTTACACTATCCTCACACTTTTGGATTATTCTTTCTTTCCACCTCTCTGGTTGGGTGTTTTTTTCTTCCTCATATTCCAGATCTTTGGTTTGACTCTTCGGGTACGGTAGTCTACAGTTGAGTGTCTGTATATTCTTTATTTCAGACAGTGTATGCATAATTTCTGACTGGTCCTTTTCCATGTTTTTGGTATTCTCATTAAGGTCCTTGAAGGTCTCTTCAAGTTTCTCAGCGGTTTTTAGATGATTCTTGAGTAACCTTATAAATGTGGTTTTGAACACTGTGTCGTCCATTAGTTTGCTTTCCTCCATCTCTCCTACTCGTGACATACTTCTGTGTGTCCGCATTTTGGCTGCCTCCCTGTGTTGATGGAGTGGCTTTGTGTGGTCAGTGACCTATAGGGGCTGCTAGCTCAGCTTCCCCAATCACTCTAGGTGGTCGCTCTTGGTACACCCCTTTGTGGGTTGAGTGGAAAGTCTTGGTGTAGTTAAAAGCCTTGATTGCTGTTGGTACACTGGGAGAAATTGACCTCCAGGCCAATTGGCTGTGAGGACCTGCTGTGTCTATAACGGAAGAATTGCTGTGCTGGAGACACAGTAGGGCTTTGATGCTCACTGAGTCTGCCTCTTGAATGTGTTCCTTATGAGAGTGGTTGAAATCTGGTGTCGTCCACACCAACTACTAGATACCCTAGTGTCTGGATCTCCAATGGGGTGCAGGTCTGAGGCCTCCCAGCAGGAGCTACAGCAAGAGCTACAGTTTTCTCCTCTTTGCTTGGGTGGCTTTGGAGCAGTCTGACTGGAGCTGCAGTTAATTTGGTTGAGCTGCCACAGAACAGGCCATTTATATGTAAAAGCCGCTGTGTGGAGCCTGGGCGGGTTTGTAGAATGTGCGGGGCGGGGTCTCAGGGCGGAGCGGGGTCTCAGGGCGTCACTAGGCTGGGGCGTGGCCAACGGCCATGGCTGCCTTCAGCCGTCTCTGCCTTTCCGCATTTCCAAGTCCCCGTGTTCCGCGCTCCAGCGCAGCAAACCCTGATTGCTGGGCGTACCTCTGCAGAAAAGTCACTCTCACTCTCCGACCGATGGCCAGCTTCTCCCCGTAGGCGTCTGGATCCCCCGCATGCCCCCAGAAACTGGAGTTCAGAGTGATGGGGAGTTTGTCTCCCTTCGGTTTGAAGAAAAGCCGCCCGCCCAGTTGCCCGCCGCCAGCCCGCTTCGCGGGCCTCCGTACCTCAGCTCTCCAGTGTTTGAGCTCCCTTCTCTTCTTAGTTGTAAATATACCACTCAGCCAGCTTTCCCGTGGTTCTGGGTGGTAGACGTTTTGTTTTTTAGTTGTATTTTTGAAATTGTTGTGCAAGGTGGCAGTTTAGTTGTTTACCTTTTCCGCCATCTTGGTTCCTCCCCCCCAATCATTATTTTTTCAACTATTTTTTCTATTTATCTGTTTCATCTCTTTTTGGTACTATTATCATGCATATGTTGTTGTGCTTAAAGATGTCCCACATTTCTCTGAAGCTCATTCATTTTTCTTTATTTTTTTCCAGATTGTATTATCTCTGTCATTCTATCTTTAGGTTCATTGATTCTTTCTTATGCCAGTTGAGATTTATCATTGAGAACCTCTAGTGAAATTTTAAAATTCAGTTATTGTACAGTGTAACTCCAGAATTTCCATTTGGTGCTTTTAAATAATTTCTCACTACTGATAGTCTCTATTTGATAAGACATTGTCATAGCTTCCTTTAATTCTTTAAGCATGGTTTCCTTTTTTTCTTGGAACACATTATAATTAATACTTTGAAGTTTTTATTAAATCTGACATTTTGTCACATTCACAGATCATTTCTGTTGTCTTCTCCATCCCAACCTGTTTTTGGGTCATACATTCCTGTTTATTTTTTTTTTAATCCACACTTGCCAGGAATTTAGCTTCATCAACTCAGAATTGAAGCTGATGAGATGTGCTAGTGAGATCTTTTATCCTTGAATTGGGAGCTGAGGGGAGAGAGAGGCCTGTCTTGGCCACACTTGCCTGGATTAGAGCTTGTGTCAAGCTGAGCTGGAAAGAAAGGAGAGTGGGAGATAGCAGGTCATGGCTCACATGCCTGAACTCTACTTGTTCTGAGTTTTAGAATATTTTCTTGAATAAGTGTTTTTTCATGTATCATATGCTATTAAGACAATTTCTAGAAACTTAAAATTGTTTTTTCTATGGTTTCCACCAGCTATGCTTGTTTCACTGGGAAATAGGTCCATGGAACATCTCATGCCAACATGCTGAAAGTAAAACTCCTTACCATTTCCTTTTAAGCTCCTGTGTGCCACTCCTTGATCTCAGTGTAATTTTTTTTACCACTTTAATATTGTTTCAGTTTACAATTCTGCCACCTAGAAGTTTTGTTACCCAATGTAATTCACTTACTTCTAATCTGTAGTTTCCTCACTTGTAAAATGAGGATAAAATCACCTACCTTGTAGGGTTGGTATGAGGATTATAATGAATTAATGTATACGAAGTCTACAGCATAAAGCACAAGGTAGTTGTTGTTACTCCCCATTTCTACTTTATTCATCTTCTACCAGCTTCTAATTATTTTTTTGGAAAAAAATGTGATATTTCAAGTACACAAAGCATTCAGCTTAATTATAGCTGCAATTGGAGTCCTGTGTATACTTTCCAATATTTCCTGCTTCCCCCTCCCTCATCAGAGAGAACCACAGTCTTGAATTTGTTTTTATCATTTCCAAGAATGTTTTCATACATTACAACCTATCTTCAATAAAGAAAAAATGCTTCAAGGGCGTTTTTCCTGTGATGGGTGCATAAACATCTTGTGTGTATAAGGACAGATTTCTTAATACTAATAAAAAGAGATACCCACAATTCTTCTTTTCCTTTTAGTCTGAGAACAGCAATTTGGATAAATATCAGGAAGAAATGGTGTACCTCAAACAACAGCCTTTTGTAGTATTTAGAGAACTTTCTGTGGTAACTCTGTGTGCTAAAATGTTACTGACTGAATTTATCCATATTATGAATTTAATTTTTTAAATAACAATAGATATTTCTTCTAACTTTATGATTTACATTTGTTAATTTAAATATTCTCAACTTTTGGAGGAATTATTTTACGCTGTTTGCTTGATTTTTGCTTAGTGATTTTTTTTTTTTTGGAGATTTATAATATCCTTAGAAATGGAAGAAGATTCACTGGAGTCTCCCAGAATTGAATTTTTATCTTACTGGTTTATTTACATGTAAGGGGTGAACATTCAATGATAATACTTGGGATTTTCCTCAGACGTGCTTCTAATATTATCTCAGCTAATTTACATGCATCTTTAATTTATGCGGACATACTAGAGGAAAAGCATAGCTGAATAAAATTCACAGAAAATTCAGATGAAAATCCTGTGTTAGCGGAAGGTTGAAGATGAAATAAGGACTTTGGTGGATTTCTGTTCCTTCCCTGATGAATTGTAAGATGTTTACAAGCAGGAAAATAACTCCTAGCCTGAGCAGACCAGTCAGTTGAACTGAATCCTTTTGGCCTGCAGGTGGCAATATCATACCAGAAATTAGTGTGGCAGTTGGCAATGAGAAAGCATGCAGCCTTAACACTGTATGATTACCTGTTGGTGCCTTGTAAAAAATGCAGTAATGTATCATCGGAATTTGGATATATAAGCAGACTCCAGCCTTGGTGTGTTTGCAGATTTACATATATTTGAATAGCTGCCCCGGTCTTTTACTATCCCCTGGGTGAGGTCTTTTGGGATTTCCCCCTTTTCTCCCCTCTGGCTTGCTGCTGTAGCTCATGTTTCTCCCTTACAAAAATACCCACTTTCTTCCCATGCTTCAGTGTGGTGTCCATTCTTTGCATGAGGGAGAGGAACCTGGAGTTAATAGAGAGGAGGAAAGATTTGGTGCTAAGACAGATCTGTCTCTATTGCAGCAACTACCATAAAAACCACAGTGTACTTTTCCTCTTATTAGTTTTATTAACTCTCTGTTATCACTGTTGTCAGCAGTGAAGACTAGGAAAAACCCAAAGAATGGTGTCCTTGCTTTAGGGACAAGGAGCACAGGAAAAAAGCTGAGATTAGATTCTGTTCTGTTTCTGTCTTTGAGCATCCAGGGAAAGGAGAAAGTGAGACTGGACACAAACAAAATGTGGTGGGGACAAAAAAAAAAGCAGCAGACAGCCTAGTCTCTGGGACTGGATAAATGAAAAAGAGATAATAGATAACTACCCAACCCAATTGAGCGGCATCCTTGGAATTTTCCACTGGCCAGAGGCCAGGGCCTCCCAGATCCTCATGTCTCACCTCACCTTTCCAGGCCACAGTAATTCCCATGAAAGGCTGGTATGGAGATGAAATAAATATCTGATCCTTTTATAGCTGTTCTAGGTAGAGTTATCATTATTCAAAGTAGCAATCTTATGCAGAGGTTCCACAAAAACACAGGTACATGATGTGGTTAAGCTCTGTAGTTATATTACAATGTAAGATAGTTTTCTTGAGCTTTTCAGCCCAACCCAGAACATACCAGAACCTCATCCACCATGAATTTTATGAGATAAATGTATGTTGAGTTTCAAACGAAGTTTATACATTGAGAAATGCTTCTGTTGTGTCATATCATATATATAGAACATGTTAAGCTTGAAAAGCAAGTCTTAACTCAGATTTCAAACAAGCTGTATAAAATTAAAACTGCATTTTAAAGACAGATTGTTCTTTGGTGTAATGATATACAGGGTGGGCAGAAGTAGATTTACAGTTGTTCATATAGAAAATAATACAATAATTAATTAATAATAATACAAGAATAAACTCTGTGTGTCCCATACTCACAACTGTAAACCTACTTTTGCCATAACCTGTATTGATTCTTGTGTATATTAATTTGTATATTAAATTTATTTGGCTAAGTGAAAAATGTACATTTTATAATCTATTTATCATAAAAGACAGTTGTTTTATGAGATAGTTTTGTTCTTTTGTTGTACTAGTATAATGTTCTTTCCTTTTTAAAAACTTTTTTTCAATTACAGTAGTAAAATATTTTTTATTTCCAATAACCAGTGTTCTCATATTATATTGAAAAAATTAAAAGCTTTTTATAATATTTAATAAGCCTAGAAGTTAAAATATACATGGGAAGCAATAACAGCGAACACATTACATTTACTTTTAGTTGTTGTATCACTTATATTAATTAGAGCAGAATGTTGAGGATATGCGCAGTTACTTAGTCATGGAAAGAAAAAAGTAAGGCTTGTTTAGTAAGAAATTAGGAAAGTGATTTTCTCTAAATTACATTTCTACTCAAAATGCACTCTCCACGTTCCAGTTATTTTCCTAATTATATTTGATATTCCATGAATTTGTAAACCTCTTTGTGCACTTTATGCTTTTGGTTGGAAATTAAACATCAATTAAATTTCAATTAAAAATGTAGTTTTAAAAGATGCTATTTTAGCAAGGTATTTGCCTTGGAATAATAATAATAATAATAAAAATGCATCTAATGACTACTTTAAAATTTATAAAATACTTTCCTATACAGAGGCAGTGTGGTCTCATGGAAAGACCTGAGGCTTTGACTTCACATTTGGGTATGAACTCCAACTTAGCCATGTACATGCTGTTACTCATTCTTCTTGAGACTCAAGTTTCTCATCTGTAAAATGAGGATAACACCTGTGTTGAAATGTTGTGAATCTATAATAATAGAAGCGTAATATGCTAATTAGGCCAGATGTCCTAACAGACAACCTTCCAGATGAAGCCGAGGCTGCAAGGGAAGCCCGGGTCCAGGGTGCCAGAGGGAAGCCGGTGCTGGCAGCCGGGGGAAGGAAGGCCTACTTTTGCACGAATTTCGTGCATCGGGCCTCTAGTATTAAATAAGAACCAATGTATGCAAGGATCTTAGCATGAAATAGTAGCCTTACAAACCCCAAGTATTTAATCTTAATAATTGTAGTAGGAAGTAGGTTTTATTTCTATTTTACAGATGAGTCATCTGAGGCTAGGTCACTGATCCAGGGTCACCAGATCTGTTGTGGTTTTTGTTGTTGTTTGTTTGTTTTAGTTGAAAATCCATTATTATTATTTTTAAATTTTTTATTATTAAATTTACTAGGGTGACAGTGGTTAATATGATCATACAGGCTTCAGGTGTGGGTTTCTATGTTACAAGATCTGTATCTTGCACTGTGTGCCCACAACAGATCTGTTTTATGACTCCAAGTTTTGGGCACTTCCCTCCCTTCAGCTGCTTTTGGAGCAAGATTGCAAAAACTGCTAAAATAACATTAATTATTAAATGTGACCACTCAGATGCGATTTAGCTTTCCTTAAGGCAGCGATTCTTAGTCCTTTTCCCCCTCTGACACACATGTGATACTCAAGGTCGCTGAGACATTAACTGAAGCTCCATCCTTTTCTCTCCTGCTAAAAAGAAAACATAGAAGGAGAATGTTTGTTAATAGAGATAACCTGTAATCCACCCCATTCTCAACCCTCCTAGTATTTAATAATGATAACAAGTTTCATTGAACACATTTCACAACTTATTGCAATGCATCACAGTTGGGGACCACTGGATAAGGTGTGTCCTAGGGACAATAAGTAGTTCAGGGTTTCTGTTGGTGATGAAAAAGGTTGGTGGGGCCAGTAGGAGTCTAAAAAAAGTTAAGACATGATCTCATAGGCAATCAGAGGTTCTCGAGCAGGAAAGCAATGGGATTAAAATGGTGGTTTTCAGAATAGTTCAGAAGTGAAAAAGCCTAGAAGACCAGTTGGGTTATTGAAGTGAACCAGATAAGATGAGAACGTGGCCGTGGCAGTGGGAATGGAAAGGAATAAACAGATACAAGAAGACTTGTGACTGATTGGATATGCATGGGCAAGCAGAGAGGTAAAGGAATCAAGTGATAGAAGTTTCAAAATATGCTTTAGTTAGGCAGTAGGTGTTCTTTAATTATATTTTGTGTAAATGTATATTAAAATGATCTTGCAGCCTTTGGACTCAATATCTTGTTGGTGAAGACAATCCACAGGGTGCTTAAAGGGCAGAGAAAGTACAAGCTGAGAATAAATAATTTACAGGACATAGTTAATAAACTGTTAATATACTCTCCTTTAATTTTAACCAAGTTGTTTGGGTAGCTTGCTATACTGGTTTCAGATACTAGGCTAAGTGACTTTATAGTTAGGCATACAAACAGGCTGCTATCTGAATTTAGTACTTGATTCTGGAACAATACAAGTGGGTGCTCCTGTGATAGGGAGCACTTGGTGAGTTGCTACCCTTGGCATCTGACCAGCCAATAACTAGGATGTTTGAAGCGATAAGTAAATAGCTTTTAAAACCTGATATCGAGGTCATCTGATAGACTGTATGCCCTATTCCCATGAATGCAGTCTCCTTATAGGTAGGGATTTCTGTTTTGTTCATTGTGATATTCCCAGCAGAGAATGGAACCTGTTGCTTAGCAGATGCAATAATTGTTGGTTGAGTAAATGAAGCCAGGGTTCATGAATGTCTGGCTCACCACTGTGCAATGCTCAGCCCCAGCGCTCTGTGCAATGCTGATTGCATAGAGGAACTGAATAAAGGTTTATTGGATTAAGTTAAAATGAAAGGGACAGCATTTAGATTAGTGAAACAAAATTTTATTTGGTTTTATGTTATGTGAAATACATTAAATAATATTGTTAATTTTTTTCATGAAATATTAAGCAGTAACAAATTTGTATTTGTCCTTTTGGTAGTGATGAACTGGAGCAATTTATGGAAAATCAAGGTGCATCCAGCCCAGGTATCCTCATTTTAACAACAAGCCTCAGCAAACCATTCATGAGACTGGAGAAGTATGTTACTCTCTTGCAAGAGTTGGAACGGCATATGGAGGTAAGGGAAGGTGAGCTTTTTTAAGCTCATGTATAAATTATGGGGCTCTGCTATTGGAGGAAGCTGTCAGTCTGCCTTCAAACTTAGCCTGACTGCAGAATTCAGAAAAAGCCTTAGTTTCCAAATTTTCTTGACCCAATCTCCCTTCTTTCCAGAGTTTTGGTTTTCCTTTTTGTGCAGCAAAATAAGGGGGCATTCTTTTTCCCCCTCAGAATATTCTTTACTCTTTATGCATTTTTATTTATTTTTTCCAGCTTTATTGAAGTATAATTGACTAACAAAAATTGTGTATATTGGGTTATACAACATGATTTTCTTAAGGTGTATAATGTGATGATTCAATATACACAAATCTTGTGGAATGATTACCACAATCAAGTTAATGAACACATCCATCATCTCACATAGTTACCATTTTTTTATACTGAGAACTCTTCAGATCTACTCTCTTAACAAAAGTATACAATACAATGTCATCTTACCTAATAATAGACAAACATGTAAATTGACTGTACCTCTGCTACGCACACCAGCCAATCAGGAGGGAATATGCAAATTATAAGGACAAATATGGAGGCTGCCCAGCTGCTCCAGGCACAGAGTGGTTGGACAAGGCAGGATGCCTGCTATGAGAAGGAGGGCAGGGGGCAAAGGGATCTAAAGGAGCTGCACTCTGGCTACAGCGAAGACAAGACTGCAGACTCCGGAGTCTTCAGTGAAGACGAAGACAGCAGACTCCAGCAAGAGTCTGCTGCAAAGACGAAGAAAGCAGACTCCGGCCTGAGTCTGCAGTGAAGGCGGTAGACTCCTGCCAGAGCGAAGGCCTGGGTCCTGGGTGCCGGAGGAAAACTGGTGCTGGAAGCCAAGGGAAGAAAGGCCTATTGCACGAATCTCTTCGTGCAACGGGCCTCTAGTAAACTATAATCACCATGAACTTATGATATCCACCCTTTACTATTAAATATCCATGATCATTTTCTTTCTCCTTTCCCCCTCCCAGCCTTGGTCCTGTTGCTTCCCTCAAGTCTCTGCTAACTTGTTGACTTAGGTTTTCTTCTGCCCTTTCATCTGTAGATGGTGGTTCAATCAAAATCGTCCAGGAAATCTTCTGTTCTGGTATATGAAAAACCTTATTGTGGGATATAGGCAGGAATATTTATCTCTAGAGCTCTGTGGTCATTCAGCTGCCCGACTTTGGATTATAATGGAAGATTCTTGTATTTCCTTAAAGATTAATAAATGGGTCCAATATTAGTTTATCTCTCTATGCATCCATACATCTACATCAAGGTCCCCTCACATTTTTGTTTATAAACTTATAATTAATTAACTTGCCACAGCTGTAACATAGTCATATGTTTTCTAAATATTAAGATTTCAATGAGGCCTGATAATTGAATTTTTTTTTTCTACCAAGAGCCAGGCGCTCTTATTAAAAAAACAAATAACAGGGATAGCTTCTTGAGCTGCTCTTGAAAATGGGGTTTTGAGGTGTGGGTGGGAAAGTAGGGCCTGCTAGGGGAGGCTGCACTCACCCTACTTGCTCTTCCTGTGTCTGGGGAAAGGTTTGAGGTTTTAAAGGGTTTGATTATCTCTAAAAAAAAAAAAAAAAAAAGGTTGCACACTGCTTGTCTTGTCAGCATTTGTAAGGATTGAAAGCATTTACTCTGAGCAAAACCACATTCTCAGGTTATTTGACCTGCCAGAAAGCTGGAGGCAGTGGGGAACTAGTAGTAAAGCCCACTGGAACGAAATTTCAGTTAGGGCTTGGAAAGGTGCTGACCTCTGGATGCCTTTCCAAAAGCTTAAACAATTTGATGAACCGTTTGAGGTTTGCCCCTCCTTGCTTATCAAAAAATCCAGAAACTAGTGGCCTCAGTTTCTGTTACTGCTCAGTGCTGAACTATGAATATACACTTAATTCAGAGAGAAAAATCTCTAGATCTCCTACTGCCTGGATCCTCTATCTTGGCCTTCCTTGTATCAGAGCCCGTTTCGACTCCTACCTCCATTTGCTGTCAGTTACCTGTCTTGGCTGCCTTCCATTTTCCACCATCAGATAATACACACCCTTAGCACCGATTCACCACCAGTGAGACATTTGATCCAGCTTTCTGATTGTTTAGTATGGCTGATGGCTAATGGAAGAGTAGAACCTGAACTTTATAGCTGATTTGGGTAAGGATAAATTTAAGTTTAAAAGAATACAACCTTTCCTTTCATTAAACAATGCTGGTTTTGGCTTGGGTCAGACCCCTAGTCTGTTCATCTCTCTATTTTATCACCCAAGGCTGGTCGAGCAGCAGATTGTCTTCCCATTACTCCAGCTGAATTGCAAAGGTTAGGTACATATATATCCCCAATGTTAGATACATATCTATACTTCATATAACCCCATATAGGTGTATATCTACCCCTAAGAAGCTCTACTTTTCCTTCATAAACAGTTATGGAGATGTGCATTTCTCAAAGCAATTTTTGAAGCTGTCCACTTTTTGGGGTTGTAAGTACTGTGGAATTGCAGACCATATGTAATAACCTTGCTTAAGAAGGCATATATGGTATAAAACTTGGATTCCCCCCCCCCCATTTGCCATTTGAGTCTGCTGAAAGAAAAAAGAAGCATTTTAGGAGATGAGATTGGATTGATTTTTCTCTTAACCACCACTCTGTTTCCATTATTCCCTATCTATTGTCATTTACTAACAATGTGACTGATGCCCCCCAAACAATTATTATTTATTAACAGCAAAAAAGAAAATGTTAACTTTTGCCTCAATAACCACACTTAATATGTGGTTATCAAATATAATGATGTGTTACCAGCCATTTTCATATCTTTTTTAAAATTTAAAAAATTTATTTTAGAGAGTGGAAGGGGAGAGGAGAGAAAGAGAGAAAGAGAGAGCATAACATTAATGTGAGAGAAAAACATCAATTGGTTGCCTCCCCCATACATCCCAACTGGGGATTGAACACACAACCTTTCGGTGTTTTGGTGTACAGACAACACTCCACCAAATGAGCCGCAGTGGCTAGGGCTTAAAAATTGATTCGTTGCTCCACCCATCCATGCATTCACTGGTTGCTTCCTGCATATGCCCTGACCGGGGTTCAAACCCACAACCTTGGTGCATCAGGGCGATACTTTAACCAACTGAGTTCTCCGGTCAGGTTTTAATTTCTTAATCACCTAATAGTTGGTGGTGCTTAGATTGCAAATGCTTTTTTAATATTTTTACATTAGCATACATTAAAATTGACTTTTTTCTTTTGAAGTCAGTTTTATGACTTTTAACACATGCATAGATTTGTGTTACTACTGCCACTATTGAGATACAGAACAGTTCTATCATCCCTAAAATTTCTTCTTTTTGTCTCTTTGCAGCCACACCCTTCTCTCACCTCTAACCCCTGGCAACTGCTGATCTGTTCTCTTTTAATATTGTTTTAAAATGTATTCATTTAATAGGATACACATCCAGATCACCAAGATGTTCTGAAAGCCATCGTAGCATTCAAAACACTCATGGTAGGTGATGCTCTAAAATTATATTTCTCCGTTTTTTATGCTGTGTTTCTAAAAGAGTAATTTGTGTGTAACATTTCTTTCCTTATGAAAAGGTCTTTAGAGTGGAAACAATAAGCTCTAGTGACAATATTGCTGGGATTGATTCATTTAAATTTGTCTTCCAAAAATCATGCTTACCTAAGAAAGGTTGCCAGTCTGAGGGTATAAAGCACTCACATTTGAAGCCTCTGCCACATTAAGCATTGCTGTGTAGGTGGGGGGTTTCCTTTAGTCTCTGTCTTTACCCCTGTGTTGCTCACCTTATGTTGGTGCAACTTGTTCACTGACTGACATCAATACTAGATTCATCTACTTATGCCAAAAGGTGTGAGTCTATTCTTTGCATATGAAAAAAATTCTTCATCAAATCTAAAAGGAAAAAAACCTACTAAAATACAATTGCTTTATATAGATTGCTATCAAATGTACCTGTAATCTTATATCTTGAGCATGATAGCTAATGACTTCTTGATACCAACTGATGTAAAACCACTTGGTGGCATTTTAGGAGGAAATAAAACATTATTTTGGGCAACTGACTAAGTTTAGCTTCAGTTGAGACATTTCTGTAGCATTCTAAGTGATTGAGATTAATGTTTAGTTATTGATTCTTGCTATAAGGTTGTGATGCAACATTCACTATCACCTCGTTTTTAATGCTGTTGAAAGATCAGTACCTGACATGTCCATGGTTAAACAGAAAATTGAAGACCAGGATAAGGGATTAGGTTAAAATTGCTGTTATGGATAAAAAATAGTCTAACATTGGCAGTTTTACACAGTTCAACACATGTTGTAAAACTTGCTTTGATGGTGATACTATATTTATTTGCACTATAGATGCTTCAAAAATATATGTACAATGAATTTATTTCTTCAAGTTTCCATTTTGCTGAAAGGGGCAGCATAATTTTATAGAAAACACATCCAAAAAAACTGACATTCATTTGCAAACAGTGACATAACTAATCATATGCTTATTTTTATATTTAATTTGTAATGAATACTGTTAAAATACTCTAAGATAATTTCACACTTTCTGAAGCAATGGTGTGTGTGTGTGTGTGTGTGTGTGTGTGTGTGGTATTGTATTTATGTCCCACCTATTGTTTCTTGGTTTGTATTTTTCATTTGTACTCATGAAATTCAGGTGTATCTCTTTTTTTCCAATCCTTTTAGGATTAAAAATTTAGTATTTTTAATAGAATTTACTAGTAGTTCCTAACTAAAGTATAGGGTAGTACATATGTTTTATTATAAGATTAGTTTGATTCACTGTGGCATAAAGAATTAAATTTTCTCTTTTCCTGTAATTCCTGGAGTCACTTATTTTTATTTTTTTTAATATATTTTTTATTGATTTCAGAGAGGAAGGGAGAGGGAGAGAGAGATAGAAACATCAATCAATGATGAGAGAAAAATCATTGATTGGCTGCCTCCTGCACACCCTCCACTGGGGATCAAGCCCACAACCCGGGCATGTGCCCTGACCGGAAATTGAACCGTGGCCAGTAGGTTCATAGGTTGATGCTCAACCACTGAGCCATGCTGGCCAGGCCTGGAGTCACTTCTTTTTTAAAAATTAAGATGTTAGTTGATTGGAAACCGAGCATGTATTAGAAAAATAAAATTGCTTTGTAATTAAAGCACTATTTATGCAGGTAGACAAGATTGAGAGGAGCTAGAGCAAGGACATCATCCAGAAGATCTGAATATACCAATTGGTCTCCTGGCTCTGTTTGATGTGATTCTGCTACTTGTCTTCCCATACTCCTTGCAGGGAAGGAGAAACAAGCTCCTTCCTCCATTGTATCTTGATATTTTGGCAAGATGAAAAGTAGCTCTTCCTCACAAAACTTTTGGGGACTCAAGGCTAGAAATTTAGAGTAGTGGATTTTTCCATCTGTCAAGACATCAGTGATGGGATTCATGGTGAGGAATAGGAACTCAGTGGAAGTCTATGAGACTCAAAAGCCACATCTTACTTTGGTCTTGTTTTAGGTCTGTTTCATAAGAATTTCTATTCCTCTGCTTTCCTTCTATAGGGACAGTGCCAAGATCTAAGAAAACGAAAACAGCTGGAGTTGCAGATACTTTCTGAACCTATTCAGGCATGGGAAGGGGAGGATATTAAAACATTGGGAAATGTAATGTTTATGTCACAAGTAATGGTACAGTACGGAACATGTGAGGTAAGATGTTTCAAATCTCAACACCATTTTTTCCATCTTTCACATTTTTCTTCCTTTATTCTTCAATCAAGGTCAAATGCTTGAACATTCAAATAAACTGAGCACCTATTATTTGCCCAATACTGCTAGGTGCTATGGGAGATAGGAAGACAGAACACACATTGTTCTCTGCCTTCAAAGAATTTCTTAAGAACAGATTAAAACACAAGTTGCAAGTAGAAAACAAACCAAAATAGTCAATGCCAGTTTGTGCAATCTCAACAATAGATTCTATTGAAGTTCAGAGAAGGAAGAGAGTAAGAAGAATATTTTATGGAGATAAGATTTGAGGAGGAGGGCCATGTAGAGGGAAGGAGAGGATTTTGTAAGGTAGAGGTCATTTTTATTCCAGAAGAGAACAGGAAATGGTCTTTTTTTCTACAGCACAGTGAGGAAGCCAGTCTGTTAGGAGCAGAGGAAGCATTTTGGGCAGAGTGGAGAAGTTGATTGAGTCAGAGTCAGGTTATGAAGAACCTTGGATGTCAGACAAGAATAGTTCACATTGACGCAGCAGGCAATAGGAAACTATGAGACTTTGGTAGTAGAGAAACATAATGAAAGGGATATTTTATCTGACAACTGTATATGTCAGGTAAGATGGAGGGGGTGGGGCTAGAAACAGAAAGTGTAGCTGAGTTGGAAAGTGATAAGTACCCCTGATGAAGGTAGTGGTGGAGAGAATGAAACTTAAGGGGCAAATCTCAGGCATGTTTAGAAGGGAAAGTCTATAGGAAGTTGTGACATATGGGCCAGAGGAGATAATGAATGTAATTTAGACATGTTAGCTTTCAAGTGACTGTAGGTATTCAGGTGGAAATGTCTTGTAGGTAGCTGTTAAAATAGTATAGAAATGTGGGTGGGAGGTCAGAGTTAGAGGCAGAGACTTAGATGTCCCTGACAAATGGGCCTTCCAAGGAAGTAAATACCCAGAGAGAAGCACAGAGGGCTGAAGATGTATTATGTCTTTTAGGAAGAGGGTAGAGTAGGGGAGGAAGGTTGATTATGTCAATTGGTATGATTTATCTGGTGTTAGAATTGCCTTCCCACTCTTAAAACATCTTCCTATGTTCCCTGACAGGTTTCTGTCAGAGATTCATTACATAGGGTTAATAAGCAAGCTCATTTAAAATGTAGATACTCCTCTTGGGGAGGTTTATGCAGAGAGTTTATTAGAGTTTCACATCTTTGGATAAACATCTTCGATGAAGGGAGGAAGAATCACTGCCTGAAAGAAAAGACAAAGAGGAAGATAGAGGAGGACTGGGACAGTGTGGAGTCATGTAAATTCCAGGAAGAGCATTTGAAAATGGTCAGCCTGCTGAGTGCTACAGAAGGTTCAGAGGTCAAGGAGCATGGAGACCAAGAAGAAGCGAGTGGATTTTGCTAGAAGGCAGTTATTGATTACTTTAAGAGAACAAAACAAGTAGGTAGGGATCAATAGGGAGAACATGAAGGCAGCAAAACACAACCCAGTTTTTCCCCTTTCTTATCTGATTAAAATTTAAAGCCGGGAAACATTATCTATTTATAGACCAGTGAAATATAACAAGAAGTATTTTATATAAGTAGTCACAGGGGCAAGTGAAAGCCTATTATGATAAGAAATGTGCATATGTTATAAGCAAAAAGAAAAAGCTGATTGAATAGGTGAGGCTGCTGGAAGAAGGAGATGAGATATCTATAGAAGGAAGCCAGGCAAGAGAAAGATGTGAAAGGATGGAAAGCCCTTGTTAGAAGAGTTAGCTTCTAAAGGTTGCTCTTCTCAAGTGGGAAGAAGGTGATGGAGATAGGTATAAGGATAATTGAAGCTAAGATGGATGGACATGTAAGCTGAATGTAATTGTTTGCATCTACTAATTGCATATCTGTTTAAAGGAGTTCAGAGAAATCCTTCTGTGTAAAATTTTCTTTAGTGCCATTAAAAAAGTATATACTTCTCTTTATATATGCAAAAACTATCTTGTTCTTACTAATTAAAAGTAATTTTATAAATAAGAATTTAACATACATGATAGAACATAATAAATTTCCTATAAACTGAAAACCTCTTTATTTTGCTACTTTTCAAAATAAAATTGTTTTCTTTTTGTGAACCTAGATAGTTATCTTGTGCTCTGGCTGCAGCTTGGGCAGGAAGGCATTGTGTGACTTCTCAAGCTTACATACTTGGGAAACAACCAGGGTTATTTGTATTTAATTGTTATGTATGGGAAGGAGAGAGACTCGGTTTATATCCATTTCAAAATAAAATTCAACTAGTTCTGTGCTTTTAAGTTGAGTATCTTTCTTTTAAATTTGCTGTTCATGTTTCATTGCCTTTTGTAAGATCTATGTTACAAAACAGTGATTCCAGAGGATATGTTTATTGATTTTAGAGAGAGGAATGGGGGGGAGAGAGAGAGAGAGAGAAATATCAATGTGAGAAACATCGATCAGTTGCCTCCCCGTACATGTACCAACTGGGGACTGAACCTAGATATGTGCCCTGACCGGGAATCAAACCCATGACCTTTTGGTGTATGGGATGATGCTCCAACCAACTGAGCCACACTGGCTAGGGCCAGAAATTCTTAACAAACAAAATGTCCAATTTCTATTCTTTATTTAATCTTTTTCATTCCACTTCAGGAAAAAGAGGAGCGGTACCTTATGTTATTTTCAAATGTCTTGATAATGTTATCTGCAAGTCCTCGGATGAGTGGCTTTATCTATCAGGTTAGTAGATTTCATATAGAACAAATAGCAGGATCCATAATTAAAAGAGGTTTCCATCCAGATGCAATATTTCTACTATAGCATTAAAAGCTCCATCCAAAAAAGGCAGAATGATCTGAACCTTCATTGTAATTACGTATATAGCTTATAAGAGCAGATGTTCCTTAGATCCTTTGTATTACTATAATGGGTTTATTCAGAATGTCCACTGCTCTGGTTATAAATGTATAAACAGAAATATAAGTCTGCAACTAGATCAATTAGCAAAAGCATTTTACACGTCCATATTATATCATTACTGTTAAAAAACTATAAAACTGGAACCTCATCCTAACAGTCTCATCACATGGTTTGAATTTCTGAGATGGAAATCATTAAACTCCTTAAGAAATTAAACTTCTTTCAGCCTATTCCCTAAATATGGAGTATTATAAATTGCTGTTGCCTCTTATCTTGGCCTAGCAATTACTAATTTTCACAAAATTTGTGTCTTTGTTTACTGATTTTTCATGAAAATGTGTTTGAAAAATAAGCTGTTTATAAATCTTGACCTTATGGTTTAGGATGTGCTAGCAAAACACAACCCAGTTTTTCCTCTTTCTTATCTTATTGAAATTTAAAGCAGGGAAACATTATCTATTGACAGACCAGAGAAATATATCTAGCCATAATCTGGCAGTGATTCCTGAGAGGGTCAGAAAATCTAATAGAACTAAGCAGAGACATTTGCAACCACAGAATTAATGGGAAATGTTCTTTTTTTTCTGATAGGGAAAAATACCAATAGCAGGAATGGTGGTGACTAGATTAGATGAAATTGAAGGGAATGACTACACATTTGAAATCACAGGTAGGTAATTTTCTCTTTTTTAATGTATCTACTTTAAATCCTTTTTGGAAAGAAGTGGAGTTTAAATAAGTAAATGCTATTATTTTCTGTTATATAGTCCACGAGTAACTTTTGCATGGGCATAACAAAATATATATCATTTCCTTGGATAATTAGGGTACAACTATAGAACAGAGAAGTCTCCTGGTCATTCAAAAGCCTCAGCTTTGTCATTAGTTTCAATTTTCTCTTGCATTAGAGCTACTTGTTAGAGCTAAGAAATAACAAAATGGACTTATGTTAATGCAATTTTCTCCCCTTTCTGCCATCTATTCCCTGGTGGCAGAGAAGCCAAAGACGTGGAATTTTATCAGCAATTTTATCATCAGCCTATGAATTAGCAAGATTTTATTATGTTTCTAAAAAGTGCTGAAAAGCCATAAAACTTTTTTCACAAATTGAGAAAATGCCTGGCTCTATGACATTTTAGCCTGTTGTCCCTTCTGCCAGGTCAATGGTTTGTACTTTATGTACTGATATGGTGCAATGGTGAACACTGGGATAATGGCCCCAGGCCTTATCCCCCTTTTTCCCAATAGGGAGTTAAAGATTTGGTGTTAGGTGTAACCAGTCTTAATTGGATTTTGTTTCAACTTTGATATTGAGTAAAACTACAATATTCTCACTTTAGATTATGAATTAAATGGACTCTATACTTAAATTTTTGGATTGTGAGTATGTTTAGAGTGAAGTTTTATACTACTTCTAAGATTCCGTAAGCAGTAGAAATCAAGGACAGATTTATAAATCAGATATAACTATTTCTTTATTATCACAGCATATCTGTTCTTTATATTGTAGTTTCAAAAGGGTTCTCCCATAGGTATAAAAACTCCTGAAAATATACAATTAATTCCAAGTTGTGTGATGTGTTTTTGAATGAGGCAAGCTCAAGGTTCTCCTTGCCTTTTGTTTCCAAATGCGGGTGATGCAGGTCACATATTAGAGAGAATTGTGGTCCACTGCAGCAACAACCAGGACTTCCAGGAATGGCTGGAACAGCTGTATAGACTGATTAGAGGACCTGCCTCCTGCAGTTCATTATCCAAGACATCATCATCATCTTGTAGTGCTCATTCTGTAAGTAGTCCATTTGTTCTGTCCAGGGATTACTGAGTTGTCAAATCCTGTCTGCTGAGGACTTATAAGAAGCAGTGACCATGCCCTTAATCTTTGGGTAGTCTATATCTGTAGGTTTTGAAGTAGAGTTAAACCTCACTAATTCAGATTTCTTGTTGTAGAGAGAGGTCCACCTAAATTAATACAAAGTTTTACTTAAATGTGTGCAGTTTAGTTTGACCTTAACTTGGACTACCAACTAACTGCTAGCAATGTTTTTCTAACCAGAAGTCCTGCTAAAATGTTTTAATGATAGACAAGATTTATTTTTATTTAGCAACTATTGTTCTCATATTAATAATGTGCTAAGTCAAAACCAATAGCTTACCTTCATAAGTATTGAAGCATCTCCATGTAATCTCATTTATACTATCATATTCACTCAGTAGCCTTCAAGGGTAAACTCTTAGTATTGCTTTCTTCCAAGTTATCATAAATTTAGCTATTCATGGAATTTGAATTGAAATTTTACTGTACTTGCTGAGTGATATCAAAGATATGCTTTGTTGTCTATTAACACTCAAACCTGTGATATCAAAATTCCAGTTTGGGGAACTGTGTGTTGTGGTAGGAAGAACAAGGGCTTTGGCATCAGATCTGGGTTCAAATATTAGCTTTGCCAATTGATGGCTAGTTATTTCACTTTGTTACAGTTTGTCTTATGTTTGTTCTGATGAAATGACCAATTTAAGTATCTAATGAGTGCTAAACATATAACCGAACTCATTAAATTTTGACTATTCTCCCTTATAAATGAAAAAATAATTCTGACGTTAATGAAATTGCCGAAGAGAGAGGGAGAACAGGATTATGGGATATTGAGTTCATTTAGTACTATTCCATAGAGACCCCATAGTCTTGACTGGAAAGTGCAAGTTCTCAAACTGGAGATTTTTGTTTTTTGTTCTTTCCTTTCTGTGGCTGGCACTGCTGGTCCAATGACACTATTGATGTTCTCTTACTATGGGGCATAAGGTTGGCTTCCAATGGCAGATTGCCAACATCTCATCAGATATTTTCCCAGTCTTTTAGCTCTACTGGACAGCCCCGAGGACCCTTGGAGCCTCCTCAAATTATAAAACCATGGAGTTTAAGTTGTCTACGACCTGCTCCTCCACTTAGACCATCAGCAGCACTAGGTTATAAAGAGGTAATTTTACTATATATGATATAAAATGTTTCTGACAAGCTAATTTTGTAGCTTATTACCAATAGTTCTGAGGGAATGTGCTTAGAATTTATGCTAGGTGATACATGTCAGTCAATCTTGAATTGCTTGATTCACTGATTTTTTAATTTCGTTTTTTAAAAATATTTTTATTGATTTCAGAGGGGAAGGGAGAGGGAGAGAGAGAGAGAAATATCAATGATCAGAGAGAATCATTGATCGGCTGCCTCCTGCATGCCTCCTGCTGGGGATCGAGTTCACAACCTGGGCATGTGCCCTTGACCAGAATAAAACCTGGGACCCTTCAGTCTACAGGCTGACGCTCTATTCACTGAGCCAAACCAGCTAGGGTAATTTTTTTAGTTCTTAATTTTCCTTTTCCTCATTATTTATCTACAAATATTTATTGAATTTCCACAGGGTTTATGTGTACTGAGTTTCCCCAACCTCCTCTTGAAGTGCCTTTGGTTTACCTTTATGATGATATGATAATTTTTAGATTGGTGGTGATGTATACACATCTCAAACAAGAGCCACTTCATTAGAGTTGAATTTCCAACCAAGCAGACACAATTCTGCTTTTTGGATCATTTCGATCTATTGAACCAAATCAGTAGAGTCTTATGGGAACAAGCCATGTGTCTGAAGTATGAAAGTCTGAACTATTTGCTGCAGTTGAAAAAAGAAAAGAATTTAACAAAAGGAATGTCTTTAAAAAAGAGTCTTCTAAGTCAACTGTAGAGGACATTTGGTATTTGGGTAGTGTGGGGATTTCAAGGCTTTTTTTTCTCTCGAAGTTGCAATCAGGAAATGTCAGTCACTAGCTTCCATAGCTGTGTGGAGTTTACCTTTTCCATCTAAATAGTCGTTTTTTTCCCTTAACCTGTTGCTCATCATTTTAGCTTTTAGAAAAGATCATCATTTAAATGTGACTGTTCCTTAAAATGGTCTTAGTGAGTGAAGATTTAAGTTTATGACAGTTGTGAGACACATCTTAGAGTTATGATGCAAAGACAGCATATATTTGTCTATCATATGTGTTTTGATGAATGATGAAGACTTAGCTGAATTTTGAGTTTGTTTTTATTTGAAACACATGCTACTGTTTCGATAGTTGCCTCAACTCTTAGTGTAGTAAAAATGGAACAATATTTGGACACTGGAGAACTATTTTATCCTTTTAACCCAACATGATAGGAAAAATAACTCTTGAGCTATTTTCATTATGTACCTTTTTTCAGAATTTGGCCAGGAAACAGTCCCACAGGTTTGCTTTGAAAATTGACCTGTGATACTTGCAATCATCCAATTTTTTTCTTTGATTACCTAAACCAGGAGTACTACTTGATAGTTATGTAGGTCCCCTCTTTGATGATGGATATTTCGTAATTGTCAGTTACTAAATTCAAATTAAGGTGAGCTTTGAGGGGTAAAATTGACTTAATCCTTCACAGAACTAATCCATTAAAACTAAGGCATGATTATTTTTTTCTGCTGGGAGAAGAGAGTTATTAATAAATTCTTACTATGCAGTGTGTATTTTAGTTATTTTCAACATTTGTTATTCTTCACAGAACTGTATTCCTTGGGCTTTTGCATGATGATATTGCATCTAAAACTAATGTGGGAAACGTGATGATATTCTCTCTGTGTAATTTATGATAACACTAACATTTCAAATGTTGTTTTAGAACTATTGATAAATGGATTTGGTCATTGTAACCATTGATCTCTCACGCTCATCTTCTCTTTCTTTACATATTCACTTTAGAGGATGTCTTATATCTTGAAGGTAAGGGTAGAACACTATCTTTGGCTTACAGTGACATCATATTGTGCTGTAACCTTTTATGAATGAAGCTTTCCTTTGTGCTTGTTTTGTCCCTTGTTATTATTGGTAGCTAAAATATGAAGATGCAATTCTGGCATGTAAGTATTTTCTTCAAAAAGCAGGCTCTTGTGAAATACATATAAAACTGTCATTTTATAATGCTTTAAAAATGTCTGTTTTCCTGTATTTTAAAGTGATTGTTTCTGTTATTTTTGTCACACGTGAGTTTTTCATGTCTGTCGTTTTATGCATATGGCAAAAACAAATTCAATAATTGATATAATTTATATATTTTTAAATCTACTAATTAAAAATATAGCTTTATATATGTACTAGAGGCCCAATGCATGAAATTCGTGCGGGGGACCGGGGGTCCCTCAGCCCGGTCTGCACCCTCTTGCAATCCGGGACCCCTTGCTCCTAACTGCCCACCTGCTCACTCCTTACCGCTTGGCTCGCTGCTCCTTAGTGCTGCTGCGAAGGCAGGAGAGGCTCCCGCCACCCCTGCTGTGCTCGCCAGCCATGAGCCCAGCTTCTGGCTGAGCGACACTCCAGCTGTGGAAGCGCATGGACCACCAGTGGGCAGCTCCTGCGTTGAGTGTCTGTCCCCTGGTGGTCAGTGTTCATCATAGCAACAAGTCGTTCTGCCGTTAGGTCGATTTGCATATTACCCTTTTATTATATAGGATATTGAGCTTGGCTGTAAGAACGTTACTCCTAACCCAAAATTATTATCAGGAAGTCCTTCATTTGGCTCTTCTCTCTGACCATGGGGAAATTAGTCTCTTGGTCTTAATTTTCCCATCGGACAAATAGAAATTAATATTCTTCATTGTGGGACTGTTGCACAGGAAGATTTATTTAAATCATTTCAAGCTCTTTGAAAAGAGGTATATACTACAGTAGTAGTTACAATTTAATTACTATTTAATTCCCTTAATATTGTATCAGTGGGGAATATAAACCAAGTTAGTAATACTGTATTTCTCTAGGATTGACATCCATTACTTTCTCTGCAGATGATACCCTAAAGGCATTTGGTCTCCTGGAGAATCTGTTGCATCTTTAGTAGGCATGCTCCAGTCTTACTCCCATCCTTATAGCAATTGAGAGGACAATGTCATTGCCTCTGTTTTACTTAACCTTTCAGAGTTTATTGGAACCATTTTTTAAATTGTGGATAGTATTACATTTTGATGCACTCCTGAGACTGTCAAAATAAGAGAGAGCCATTTTATTTAATTTTAGTTGCTCTTTTTAATTTTTTTTTGGGTGATAAGTTTAATTCATAAAGAAACCTCTATTCTTACAGGAATCTAGTAAAAGCCCCAAAACCATGAAGAAGTTTCTTCACAAAAGAAAGACTGAAAGAAAGCCATCAGAAGAGGAATATGTAATTCGGAAAAGTATGTGTTTTGTACTTTCTGAAAATTGGTAATGGATTAAATAACAAACAATTTTTTTAAAAGCAGATGATTAGAGCAATATCCACCCCCCCCCAGCATCATCTGTTACATAACAACAAATGCATGGAAAGGTTTGTTTACCTCTAAAATTTTTAAATAAGTTGCCTCCTGCTGTACTTCTTGTCATCTGAGGCAGACACCATCTATGTGGTTTTCATGTTGAATATTTTGCCCACCTGGTTTAGAACCGTTAAAAGGAGCATTTGCGCTGGATACATTTTCCCCTCTTAGTTTCTCACCAGGGGTGACAAAACTGTGTGTATTAGTTGAAAATATAATCTGGATAAATTGTTAATTAACTCTAGCTTCTGCATTCCCCTCCCTCACCGTCACCACACACTTGGGTATGCACGTCAGCATATTAACAGGGTTTTGCCATCTAGTCATTTCAAGAATGAGTTGGAAGAAGAGGAAGGAAGAGGGAGAATCAGTAACTATGGTGGTTGGTTGGGAAAATGTCTAGGCTTAATGTAGATAGTTTCCTAGAGAAGGTGTGCCTTGAAATTTGAAAGAGAGGAAGGATGTGTTGTATTGGATGAGAACTGAGGCTGGTATCAAGCCCAGTGCTGTAACTTTGGCCTTGAAGAAGAGACTGACAGGACTCCCCAGTTTAGAGTTCTGGATGGGCTTCAGGAGCATGCCACCCTTAGTGCTGAACTCACTGACGCTGGTCCCAGTTCTCCTTGGGAATAGTGTCACTCTCATTCCATTATGAGAATTGAACAAGCTTTTGCTCCTGTATTTCAGAAACACCACTGGTCAGAGAGGCAAGTCCATAGCAGTAAAGTTCACTACATAATTTTGAGACTCCAGAGGCATATATCATTATGAAAAGTAATTATTAATTAAATTTGACAGGTACAGCTGCTCTGGAAGAGGACGCTCAGATTCTCAAAGTGATTGAAGCCTACTGTACCAGCACAAATATTCAACAAGGCCATGGCTCAAGTAGGTTCCCCAAAACCACAATTTCTTTTTTACTGCTCACTGCCTCTTAAGAGAAAAGCAACCCACATTGGTGCAAGGTATTTAAAGCAGGTGACTTGGTGCAGAGGAGCAGTGCAGAGGAGCGGTATAGGACTGCATCTTTCAGATAAGGTGATTTTACCTACCAAGCGGTTTGTTTACCCAGTTTCTTTCACCCAGAGAGAAAGAGAGATGCAAGAGTAAAAAAGTTGGAGGTGATAGAAATGAAAAAAAAAATTTTTTTTAAAGTCATTCTCCTTTGAAGTACACAGATACCTTCATCAACACTAGTTAGGAATTAAAGAGCCCAGAGAGTTCCTGTGTCTGTGAACTGATGCTAATCTTTTCTTATAGGCAGATTTGGAAAGGAAGTCAAAATACTATCTTTGATCAGCTGCATATTTAAGCAAACAGTGCTTCACCAAACTCAAGTTTCAAAGTTGCTCTGAAAATCTGGAAATATAGCTGCTTAGCAGGGGCTGTTCGAATGTATACAATTTATCAGGGAACTATTAGGTGAGGGTATTTCCCTGAACAACTTTCAGGTTACAAAATGAAAGCAAATAGTTTTCTGATTCATCTTTTTGCTTTTTAAAAAGCCAGGTCACATCAATCATGTCTCAGGATAGGTTATTTTGGGATTTGGTATCTGTGTAAGAAATGAATTCTCCATCATGCTCCATTTTGGACAGCCATTGACACATCTCGAGTGTGGGAGGGGATCGCTTAGGTGGACTGCCTTGACATATGCTTTTGAAGTGACTGTCTCTAAGACTGTCATAAGGAAAATGTTCAATGTGGAAGTTGGCACATTTGATCATGAAGAGGGGACTGTCACAACTTCTGCTTCACAGGCAAAACCTGGCTGTGGCTTTGGGCATACCCAGCTCTGCTAACAAGTTTTGAAGAGCCAGAAAAGGGAAGTGAGAGCAGTTTTTATTGTGAAAAGTAGAAATGAGAAGGGTACAAGGAGACACCAGAAGCAACATCCTTCATGCAAAATCTGACATCCTCTCCTCTTCCCACCACCCCTCTTCACATCAATAGAGTTGATAGACATATTTGGAGGTACTGGCAGGTGCTCTGACCTAAAGAATCACATTTTGCCCCTCCGCAACCTGCCTTTTACATGTGGAAAGTGTATAGTGCAGTTCTTGTCACACAGTAAGCCTTTTAGCATCATGGTGACTACTACCTTTTATCCCGCTCCAGCCAGAAGTCCTGTTTCTCTAAAACTGATTGTTATTATTTCTTGCTGCATTCAGTCTGTTGGTCAGTCAGTCTGCTATCCATTTATTAAGTACCTACGAAGTGCTATGAGGTAGAAACATATCCACCTCAGGAAAGGGGAGGTGGTCAAGTGAAAGCAGTGAGTGTTCACTACACGAAGGAGCTTGGTTTAGAAGATAGGAAACCAGTGACTCAAGGAGACTCGAGATTAAGGGCTCAAGCTTCAGGAGGAAGGATCCAGAAATAAGGGGGAGATTGGATGTGCAAGAGAGCTGTTTGATTAGGTCCTATGTCTGTTCTGCCACCTCTTCTATCCCAAATCTTATAGACAGTCTGAGCAGAAAGAAGTGAGGATACCTGCATCTTTGCTGCTGAAATGATAATCTCCCAACTCTGGCTCTACCCTTGACCAAAAATGGTCTTTCCTGACCCTACCCTACCTTATAGGACTTCAAAGAGAACAAATGGGAGTGAGTGATATTTCTGAGGCCCTTTAAGCATGTTGTGTCACAGTGTAGTGTTATTCTAAATTACTAAAATTATATAATGCCATAGCATAGGATGTGGTGTGCTATTTTCTGGAGATGTGCACAGACAAATGATCACTGGTCAAATTTTTGCTGTGGAAGAGGAAAAACAGGAAAAGATGGGGTCGTGAATACAGGTATCACAGTGGCCCTTTCACATAATTCTCTCTTCCCCAAGATTTAATTAATATATTTGGTCATTTAGAATTTTCTCAGGTCAGGAAGATTTAGTCATTAATGTTGGGTGACTGTCTGGGTGCAAGGTTATAACATGCTATTAATAAAGACCCTTCAATAACAATAGGAGAAAGGAACTGACACTTAAAAATAGTTCTCACTAAGAACTCTTCCCTCTCCACCTTCTTGCAACCCTTATTTGTAGGTTCTCGCAAAGATTCAGTTCCACAAGTCTTACTCCCCGAGGAAGAGAAACTCATCATTGAAGAAACCAGAAGCAACGGTCAGACCATCATTGAAGAAAAGTGAGTAGAGTCAGTGCTGACACGCGTGTCATAGGTTCGCCATCACTGGTCTAGGGGCTGGAAAGACGATTCTGGCAGGGCAATGTGCCTCTTGCAAAGCCTACACTGAAAGACTGTCCCTTCTTGTCTGAGACTGTGACCCTCTTTGCTGATCATGCAGTTGGGAGCCTTGGGAAGGTTATCCCCCAGCAAAGGGAAGGGGGAAGGAGAGACACAGGGGGCAGAATTCTCTTCATGGTGGCTGCCCCTGGAGCCCACTCCCCCATACAGTAAGGTGCTTCAGGATACATATGAATATCACTCTACATGGATGTAGGAGGCACCTGGGAAGGCCATGGCATCAATTTCCCTGCCTAGAGGGATGCTTCTCACATTTATTGAGTCAAGCACTGGACTTTCACCAACATGACCTCATTTAAAATCCTATAGCAATCAGTGAGATAAGCATTTTTTTCACCACTTTTACAGATGAGGAAACTGAGGTTCAGGGTGATTATGTCCCTGGCCTACCTTTGCACAGTAGTGAGGGTGGCCTAATGGGGGAAAATCAGCTTAAATAACTTATGGCTCATAAAATAAACACAAAGTAGCAAAATAATTCATTTGTTTAAACTTGAGTCATTTCTGAAATCAAGCCAAAATTTGCAGCAGACAGCATATTTCAAAGTGCTGGGCGTCATCAGTGTACAACACTTTTCCATCTGGTGTACAGAGGAGTGATACGGCCAAGTGGTAAAACACTTGGGCTTATGAGAAGAACAACCCTGGTTCAACTCCAAATTCTACTACTTGCTGGCTGTGTGACCTGGGGCAAGTTCCTTCATCTATCTGTGCCTCAATTTCCTCATCTTTAAAATGGGTATGGTAGTTAATACTTTCCAGGTTGTTGTGAGCTTAAATGGAATAATAAGTGTGTATAAAGGTTAGCACATGGTAATCACTCAATATAAATGATTATACTATAATTATGTTATTTAAATTTTTATAAATTATTACAGCTGACATTCAATATTATATTAGTTCCATGAGTATAGCATAATGGTTAGATGCATATAATTTATGAAATGATCCTCAATAAATCTAGTACCCACCTGGCACCATACATAGTTATTACAATATTATTTACTATACTAGAAGCCCGGTGCACGAAATTCGTGCACGGTGAGGGGTTGTCCCTCAGCCCAGCCTGTACCCTCTCCAATCTGGGACATCCCTCTCACAATCCAGGACTGCTGCCTCCCAACTGCTTGCCTGCCTGCCTTCCTGATTGCCCCTAACTGCTTCTGCCTGCCAGCCTGGTTGATGCTTAACTGCTCCCCTGCCAGCCTGTTTGCCCCCAACTTCCCTCCTCTGCCAGCCTGGTCACCCCTAACTGCCCTCTCCTGCAGGGTTGATCACCTCCAACTGCCCTCCCTTGCAGGCTGGGTGCCTCCCAACTGCCCTCTCCTGCTGGCCATCTTGTGGTGGCCATCTTGTGTCCACATGGGGGCAGGATCTTTGACCACATGGGGGCAGCTATATTGTGTGTTGCAGTGATGATCAACCTGCATATTACTCTTTTATTAGATAGGATAGAGGCCTGGTGCACGGGTGGGGGCCAGCTGGTTGCCCTGAAGGGTGTCCAGGATCAGGGTGGGATTCCCTTGGGGCATGGGGCGGCCTGAGCGAGGGGCCTGTGGTGGTTTGCAGGCCGGCCACGCCCCCTGGCAACCTAAGCGGAGGCCCTGGTATCTGGAATTTATTTTCCTTCTACAATTGAAACTTTGTAGCCTGGAGCAGAGCCAAGCCTGCTGCTCCCTCCGGGCGGCAGCCATTTTTGTGGCAGTTAATTCACCTTCTACAATTGAAACTTTGTAGCCTTAAGCGGGTGAGCCCGGCCAGGGTGTGCGGAAAGCTTTGCTTCCCCTGTTGCCGCCGGCAACCCTGGCCTGCTCTCTCAAGCTCCATTCTGCCGCCATTTGTTTGAATTTGTTTACCTTCTATAATTGAAAAATTGTAGCTTGAGTGGAGGCTTAGGCCTGCAACGGCTATGGAAAGCTTGGCTTGCTCTGTTACCTGGGAAACCTTGCTCTCTGTGGCTGTAGCCATCTTGGATAGGGTTAATTTGCATACTCGCCCTGATTGGCTGGTGGGCGTGGCTTGGCTGGTGGGCGTGTCTTATGTAGCGGAGTGATGGTTAATTTGCATATTACCATTTTATTAGAGAAGATTCCCTATGCTGTGCTTTACATTCCTGGGACTTGGGACTATTTTGTACCTGCCAATTTATACTTCTTAACCTTTTCACCTTTTTCACCCAGTCCCCAACACCCCTCCTATCTATCAACCATAAGTTTATTCTCTGTATTTGTGAATTTGTTTCTATTTTGTTTGTTTATTTTGTATTTTGTATTCCATATATAAGTGAAATTATATGGTATTTCTCTTTATCTGACTTATTTCACTTAGAATAATACCCTATAAGTCCATCTATGTTGTCACAAATGATAAGATTTCATTTGTTTTATGGCCAAGTAATATTCCATTGTATATGTACCACTTCTTTATTCAGTCGTCTATTGATGGATATTTAGGTTGCTTCCATGTCTTGGCTATTTTAAATAATGCTGCGGTGAGCATAGGGATGCATATCTCTTTTCATAATAGTGATTTGGATTTCTTTAGATAAATACCCAGAAGTGGGATTGCTGAGCCATATGGTAGTTCTAGTTTTAATTTTTCAAAGAACCTCCACACTCTTTTCCATACTGGTTGTACCAATTTGCAATCCCACCAACACTTGTTGTTTATTGACTTATTGGTGATAGCCCTTCTGACAGGTGTGAGGTGATATCTCAGTATGTTTTTTAAATTTAATTTTTCAATTCTAGTTTATATTCAGTATTATTTACCATTAGTTTCAGGTATATCTCATTGTGGTTTTAATTTGTATTTCTCTGATGATTAGTGACATTCAGCATCTTTTCATATATCTATTGGCCATTTGTATGTTGTCTTTGGAGAAATGTCTATTCATGTCCTCTGCTCATTTTTTAATTGGTTTGTTAGTTTTTTTGGTGTTAAGTCGTATGAGTTCTTTATATAGATGGTTCCCTATCCTGCGCTTTAGGGAACCATCTGTGTTTTATGGCCAAGTAATATTCCATTGTATATGTACCATTTCTTTATTCAATCATCTGAATCATTTCATAAACTGATGGTTGTTGGCATCAATTCAACACCATCAGGAATTCCCACTTTGGGGTATAATGAAGAAGGAAACTTTATTCAGTGAAAACAGCTCAAACGTGTTATAGCTCAGTTATGAAGCAGCACGACTGTGAAACAGCCCAGCTGTGAAGCACTAGGGTGAGCCAGCAATGGGGCCAGGCAGCCTGGAGCCAAGCCTCTCTCCAGATAGACAGTTGTGCTCTGCTCCAGTAAGACACCTTTTATGTTTCATCTTTGGTGGAAAGGGAAAGTGCACTCTCTGAGCCAGAGGGGAGCTGATTCATATAGACAGAAGTCCCTGCCTCTGGTCCCTGATTGGTTTGTCTTCATGCAAATGAGGACTCCAAATCTTCACAGTTTGGTTAGTCCAAAAGGCACTATTCTGGTTGGTCAGAATGGAGACACTCTGTTTTTTTAGTGAAGATACTGATGGAAATATAGCTGCATAACTCCTATTATACGGGGAAAGCCTCAGTCCTATTGGTTGAAATAGGATTCCAGGAACTACTTTATAAGGGCTGGCTCAGATTGAAGAAACACCATGAAGGAAGGCAGTTCAATGCAGAAGCAGGCAACTTAGTGCAGGCTTCTCCCTGAAGTGCAGTTTGTGTGAAATGCCCCTTAAATAGAAACTAGAGACCCAGTACACGAATTTGTGCATGGGTGGGGTCCGGCCAGCCCGGCCCCAATTATGGCGGATCAGGGATAGGCCTGTCAGGAGGAGGAGATGGTGGGAGGTTGGCCAGTGAGCCCCACTCCTGATTGGGGTTGGGAGGCCAATGCAGGTGGGGAGGGGCTGTGGATGGTGGGCCGGCTGGCCCCACCCCTGATTGGTGGGGGGGCGATCAGGGGCAGAGCTGGCTGGGGGTGGGGCTGTGGGCTGATCAGGGTGGTGGGGGCTGATCCAGTGTGGGGCTAGCCATGGGGAAGGGCTTTGGGTGGTGGGCTGGCTGGTCCTGCCCCAGAATGGGGTGGGGGACCGACCAGGGGCCAGTGGCCTGAGGGAGGGGCCATGGGTGGTTAGCCAGCCAGCCCTGCCCCGGATCAGAGTGGGGAAACTGATTGGGGGGTGGAGCTGGCTGGGGAGAGGGGCCACAGGTGGTTAGCCGGCCGGCCCTGCCCCAGATCAGGGTGTGGGGGCCGATCAGGGGTGGGGCCAGGTGGGGGAGGGGCTGCAGGAGGTTGGCCAAGCAGCCCTGCCCCCTATTGCAGTATGGGGCAATCAGGGGTGGGGCCAGCTGGAGGGAGGGGCCATGGGGGGGTTGCCCAGCCAGCCCCACCCCCACATCTGGCCAGTTCGCTTGCCACAGTGGGCGTCATAGCGACCGGTCATTCTGGTCATTCTGGTCGTTCTGCTGGTTGGATTCTGGGCTTTTATATATAGAGACTAGAGGCCCGGTGCACGAAATTTGTGCATGGGGGGGTCCCCTCAGCCCAGCCTACACCCTCTCCAATCCAGGATTCCTCTCACAATCCGGGACCGCTGGCTCTTAACTGCTCACCTGCCTGCCTGCCTGATTGCCCCTAACTGCCCCCCCCTGCCAGCCTGGTTGCCCCCAACTGCCCCCCTCTGCTGGCCTGGTTGCCCCCAACTGCCACCCCCGATGGCCTGGTCACCCCTTACTGCCCCCCCCCACTGGCCTGGTCATCCCTTACTGCCCCCCTGCTGGCCTGGTTGCCCCCAACTTCCCCCCCCACCAGCCTGGTTGCCCACAACTGCCCCCCCCCCTGCCGGCCTGGTTGCCCCACGCAGCCTGCTGCTCAGTCATTTGGTTGTCCCTCACTAACCCCCCTGCTGGCCTTGTCGCCCCATGCAGCCTGTGTTTGGTCATCCTTCCAGCTGTTTCGGGCTTGCCGGCCCCTGGCTTTTTATATATTAGGATGTGTCTTGGTATTGGCCTATTTGGGTTCATCTTGTTTTGGACTCTCTGTGATTCTTGGACTTTCATGTCTGTCACCAATTTAGGGAAGGAAGTTTTCCATCATTATTTCTTCAAATAGGATTTCAATCACTTGCTCTCCCTCTTCTCCTTCTGGTTCCCCTATGTTGCAAATGTTGACAATTGATTTTATCCCAGAGGTCCCTTAAACAATTCTCATATTTTTTAATATTTTTATTTTTGCTGTTCCAATTAGGTTTTCTGCTACCTTGTCTTCCAAATCACTGATTTGATCCTCTGCTTCATCTAATCTATTGTTGATTCCATTTCACGTGTTATTTTATTCCCATTTAATGTAATCTTCATTTCAGTTATTGTACTCTTTATTTCTGACTGGTTCTTTTTAATGGTTTCTGTTTCTTTTTGTAAGTTCTCACTAAGTTCATTTACTCTTTCCCTAAGTTCATTGAGCATCCTTATAATCGATGTTTTGAACACTGTATCTGGTATTATGCTTTCTCCATTTTGTTTAGTGCTTTTTCTGGAGTTCTGTTATTTCATTTGTGACATGTTTTATTGTCTCCTCTTTTTGGCTGCCTCCATGTGTTATTTTCCGTTTATTAAATGGTGGATTTGTTATGCCTTCCAGTCTTGGCAGAGTGTCCTTATATAGTAGGTGTCCTGTAGGGTCCAGTGGTACAGTCTCCCTGGTCACCTGAGCTAGATACTCCAAGGGTGTCCCTTATACAGGTCGTGTGAGGCCTTTGGTTATAGTTCAGCCTTGATTGTTGATAGTGCATCAGTGGGTGGAATTGATCTTGAGGCTAACTTGCTGAGAGGACTAGCCGTGACTGCAGTGGATAAGCTGTTGTCTAGGGCCCGACTTCATGGAGTGGAGTTTGCTTTATCATGGCTCTGGTGCCTGCCAAATCCACCCTTTGGGTGTGTCATTTGTTAAGCTAATTGGGTGGTAGCCTTGTGTGGTTTGAAGCTGGCCACTAGGTGTATTGATTCTGGGGCCTCTTAGGTGGATCTCCAGTGGAGATCAATGCCAGCCACTGCCTGTGCCTGGCTCGTGGCCACCTGGTAGGAGCTACAATGTGATTTGCAGTTGTTAGCTTCCTTTCCTTGGTGTGGAGGTGCCTGGGAGAAGCTATGTTATGAACAGTGGCTGGCTGCTCCTAGTGCCAGGCTTGGGCATGCTCAGCAAGAGGAACAGGGCATGCCAAATCCAGCTGCTTCTTCTTTTGTGTTTGTGGACCTTTGATAGATTTTAGCTAAAATCTGCAGGGTGGGCTGAGGCCAGCGATTTGTGAGGAACAGCTAGTGAAAGATGTTTGGTCTATTGTGCAAGTTGTGTGCAGCAGCATCTCAGGGAGACTCCAGGGTGGGATGAGCAATGTTTGCCAGGTTGATGGATCTCAGACTTGGGGCCCACCTGCACCTGATGACTGGGTGGAGGGAGGGTCTATAATTATTATTATCATAGCTATATTAATCCCTCCTAAAACTTCATGTTTTCAGTGGAATGTGGTATTATCCACATTTTGTATGTGAAGAAAGACCAAGAGAAAATGAGAAGGAACTAGTTACCCAAGGTTAATGGTTTGCTAAGTGGTAAGATTAGACCTGGAACCCAGATCTCTAAAGTCCTTGTCCAGGAAGAGCCAGAGAAGAAATTACTGCTTCACAACTCAGCTAGGGTGCTTTATCCTTTCATGGAATATACTAGGGGCCCAGTGCACAAATTCATGCACCTTGAAAAGAACTGTGGGCTGCGAGGCTGTGGTGGGCACAGGGGCGGGTCTCAGCCCATCCTCCGTGCCCCTGCCTGGCCCCTCCCACCCTGGCCTCCCATCCCCTGTCTGCTGGCAACCCCTCTCCTGCTGCCACTGCTCCCACACACTGATGGCACCAGTCCTGCTCGCACCTGCTGACAGCGCAGAGAAATTTGGGCCAGTGCTGGCAGTGGGTGCGAACGGGGCCAGCACCATCAGTGAGTGCGAGTGGTGGCTGCTGTCCTGATTGCCCCTCAGGAGAAGAGGGAGGTGGAAAAGCCCTCAGGGATGATTGGGGCTGGCAGCCACTGCTTGCACCCGCTGATGGCGCTGAGCAATTGGGGCCAGTGACAGCAGCAGGTGCAGCAGCAGCTCTGGCACCGGCAGTGGGTGTGAGCAGGGCCAGCGCCAGCAGCAGGTGCAAGTGGCAGCTGCTGGTCCTGATCACCCCTCAGGAGCAGGAGGAGGTGGAGAAGCCCTCAGGGGCAATCAGAGCCAGCAGCCACCACTTGCACCTGCTGACGACGCCAAGCGATCAGGACCAGCACTGGCAGTGGGTGCAAGAGGTGGCTGCTGGCCCCAGTCACCCCTCCAGAGCAAGAGGAGGTAGAAAAGCCCTGAGGGACGATTAAGGCCAGCAGCTGCCACTTGCACCCGCTGATGGTGCTGAGTGATCAGGGCCGGTACCAGCAGCGGTGCGAGTGGTGGCTCCAGCACTGGCAGTGGATTCAAGCGGGGCCGGTGCCAGCAGGAGGTGTAACTGCTGGGAGGGACCGCGACATGTGGGAGCCATGAATTTTCAGTAAACACTGAAAGCTCATCCCAATGACATCGACCGGTGCCCCACCTTGGTCTGGCACCCGCTCACCTGCTCCACCATCCTGCCATGGCCGACGCCTGCCATGTTCCATGCATGCCCCCTGGTGGTCAGCACATGTCATAGCAACTGGTTGTTTGGTTGTTCTGTTGTTTCGCCATTTGGTCTATTTGTATATTAGGTTTTTATATAGGTAGATGGGATCTTCTAGAAATAATGCTTCTGCTTTTGTGTCTTGTAGGGTCGTGTTGGGTCATATAGGTGACAAAAACAATGCTATAGCACAGATATTGTAGGATTGGTAGGGCCCTGTGATACTTATTATATGTTAGGTGATGTTTATTCCTGCCCCCAAAAGAGAAATAAAAAACCTGATGATAATCCATAGGTTCTTTTTTTGTAAATACTCAAGCTGGGAAGTGAGTGGCAAAGGAGGAGAGAAGTATAGGAAAGGTGCAATGACATGGAGTTTGCATGAGCATGCGTGGCTATGGTGGTTAGCCCATAACAACGAGGAACACAAGGACAATTAATAGCAGTATCTTCTCCGATCAGGTAGAAAATCCACTGTTTTTCAGGATCTGTATTTCTATAAAGCTGCTTTTCTTGTTAAGTATTACTTAACAATACTCCAGTGCCAGCTATTAATCTCTGAACTTTATGTTCTAGGAGCCTCGTTGACACTGTTTATGCCTTGAAGGATGAGGTGAAAGAACTGAAACAGGTAATGAAATATAAGTCTTTTTTCTCAGATCATAACTCCATCTTCCTTGTCACACACCAGTAGATGCCCTCAGGAAAGGTCCAGGAACAAAATGGTGAGGTGGGAATTTTTATTTTCCTTGTGTCATCAAGGTGGGTTTTGTTGATTTTACCATGTGGTCTTGGGTAGAAACTTCTGAGACTTGCTTCTATACCTATTTAGTGATTTACAATAGGGTCCAAAACTTACTTAAAACTTTCATGCTTCCTGATATTTGTTAACAGAATTTAAGAAAAGATAAGTAATTTGTGAGCATGTAATCATAATTATAAATCATAATTTGTGAGCTCCAGTGCAGATGTGATCCAGTGCTCCATGATCTTCACACTTCCTTAAGTTGGAGGATTGACTGTACCTAGTGACAGGGTAAAGGATGGGTTGAAAGGAAGAGAGGCCAGACTCTGAAAGACCATTTAGGACTTATTACAAAACTCAGGGTGAGACATGATGAAGTTCTGACCTGAGGTAATGCTACTGAGGCTACAGTGGAGGAAAATGAATGTAAAGGAAGGCACATTGCAAAGTTAGAGCCTGTGGAAAATGATGGTGTGATTTTGGGATTAAAAAAGAGCCAGGGATTGAGGATGAAGCTTATTACCTTGGTATCTAGTTTGATATGGTGATTCCCTTCATCGAGATCAGCAACCACAAAAGGAAGAGAAGTTTGGGGTGATGGAGATAGAGTTCACTTTAGGACATAATGAGTTTGAGGGGCTTGAAACATATCTAGGGGGAAATATCAAGTTGGCATTGGGGACTGTGGACCTAGTGCTCATGAGATGAGATGAAATAAGTACCAGAGAGATTTTGGAGGCCTCTTAAAAGATACTTGAGTTGAAAGAGAATAGACACCAAGTGAAAAGAGTATTGAATTAGCAGAGTGCCAGGGACAGAGTCTTAGAGAATGCTTGTATTTCAAGGAAGAAGAATTCAAAAGGTTTGTCAGAGAGAGCTAGGATAATCAAGAAGCTGCCTTATGTTAGGAGCTGAGAGAAAGGATTTTGAGGAAGAAAAGTATAGTCAGTAGTGAAGGCCACCAAGAGGATGAGCAGGAGGAGCCCTGAGAAGGGGTCCCTTTGTTTGGTAATCAAGTCTTTTCCCATCATAGGAGAATAAAAGAATGAAGCAATGCCTGGAAGAAGAATTGAAATCAAGAAGGGACCTAGAAAAGCTGGTTCGGAGGCTGTTGAAGCAAACTGATGAGTGTATTCGGGCTGACTCCAGTAACAAGACCTCCATTCTTCCATAACCATCACTGTGTACCTGGGCAGAGTGTGCCTTCATGCATCTTGAAATGTCCATCTGAATGATTTGGCTGTTTGCTCACATCCTTGGTTTTTATTTTGTATTTGAGTCAGCCCCCTTTCCTCTTTTTTTTTGGTTATTGGTTGGTTGGTTACATTTTTCCGGACAGGGATAAAAGCAAGAGGTGGTGGTAGAAGTCTCCCCAGTGTTGTTTCTATTCAATAACAAAAGGAAAGCTAATGTAGGCAAATGACTTAATTGATCTTCTGATGGCCTTGAATTCATAGTGCCTCTTTAACAACCATTAATTACCCTTTTGGGGCTGGCTACTAGCACAAAGCTACTAGCCATGGATTATTAAAGGTGAATTTGACTTTTCCCCCAATGCTTTCCTGTACCTGGAAGCCCCTCAGTACCAAATTTACTGACAATAAAGCTTTTTGAGTTATGACTAGAGTAGAGTGAAAGACAAACACATTAGCCCAATGATCCAGCTGCCTTTCCTGGACCATCATTTGCCACCCCTCAATGCATTTTTTTTATTACTACCTGATGTTGTCTATAAGACCAAGAAGATGGTAGCACCCTTATTCCTTTTGTGTTGGTTAACATTTAACTCTGTGGGTCAAAAGCAGTTGGGTCATTCATGCCAACACAAAATCCATTAGCAAATTGCACTGGACAGTCCTCCCTTCAGCAGTGGAGTTGACCACCTCTTCTCCAATACATAATAGAATTTTTCCCTACCCTTCTGCCTCATTGTAAGTTTTATATTTCCTCAGTGATTTTAGCCAGCCATACCAAGTGGTGTGTAAAGTAGTATGCTTGTACTTTGCTTACTTTTAAAAAATAACAACTGTGAGCAGGTATCTACATTGCATATTAAAATTGCAACTTCTCATCTTTAAACAATTTGCCATTGAGGAGATATTGTATCCCAGCAGACAGCTTTAATTCACATTATTGGTCTCCCATATATGTTATGAGAAGCTTAATATTCATCAGCCTCTAAGCATTATTTGTAGAAATGTGCTGTTAGTCCAGTTTGTATATTCAAGGGGGGCGGGAAGTGCCCCTCTAGTAGCTGTGTGTTGGTTACTAGTGAAGCAGATTATATGAACTAGTTTACTCAAGTTTCTCCTGGAATCAAATAATTGCCTTAGTAAGTATCTCAGAAATTAGAGCTGTGACATACCAGATTTAGAAGATGGTCACAGAAGAGTAGCATATACCCAAATTACTCCCAATTGAAAATCACTTCTCCCAAGGAGGTGAAATTTGGCCAGGTGGGGAAGATCACTGGAAAAAGAGGCAAAAGGATGTCTTCCAGATACATTTGAAAGGTGCCTATAAATATTGATTTTGCAAATATTGTTTAGAAACCAAACTTGAAGCTTGAACCTCTCAGCTTGCTAAACCATTTTTCTTTCTAGTACTGGAGGTATCAAGTTCTGATAGCTGCATGGTATGGGACTGTTGACTGCTTTCTGCACAGCAGAAATTAACCATTCATAGGAAATAGACTATTCCTGTTGTCGAACATCAGCCAACCACACACAGCTGTCTTTGGAAGCTGAAGAGTGAAGATGTCTAAGAATTGGCTGTTGTTCCGTTTTTAAGTACAGCAGTTTAGATATGCCACTCTTCACCTAAAAATTAAAAATAACCCAGATCTTAGCATTTGCTCTGTCTGTGGTTAGTCAATGGCTTGCAATAAATGTGCAAACTATATGCATAGGAAACATTTTTGTGATTAAAAAATATTTTAGCTGATAAGGTATAGCTTAAAATATTGAAAGGTCTTTATTTTAGAGTGACATATATAAATGCATGTTTTGGAGACTTGGCCCTTCTGATGAGAGGCCCTCAGTTGTCTGGATAATGAAGCTTGTGCAGAGTGGTGTCCATGCTCACACACTAAACAATAATATAAAGGAAATGAAGCCATGTTAACCTGAGAGCAGTGTCTCCATAGTTGTGTTGTTTACAATACTCTATAAATGGGTTCCTGTTACCCTGTAATTAAACTGTTGCCCTTGGAGGCCTTTCAATTCCTCTTGTCATGTCCCTTCTTACACAGGCTCAAATTTTCTAACTTTTTATTTTGAACTTTTAAAATTGACATTTTCAATAAATAAGAATAACAATGCTTTATAAAATAAGTGCTGTGTTTTATCAATTTTATTCATTCATTCATTCATTTCTTTATTTAGCTAGCTGGTGTGCAGAAAGATTTCTCATGCTATGTCAACTTTCTTTTGTATTTCATTATCATCAGACACCCCCCTCCAGGGCATATGATATTTGCTTCCCACTTTATACAAATAATACATGCCTTGAGACAGAACCTTCCTTAACTTCACCCTCTCCTTTTGGCCTGAACCTATAAACTGTCTGTATTTCTCACCATTTGCATTCTAATACTAGAAAAATATCCATTTTCCTGATCAAGCTTATTCCTTGATCTTTAGTCTTATCCCCATCCCTCTTTGCATTTTGTAGGATTTTTGCCAATCAGTGATATCCTATATTTTGACCATAGTTGGAATGTTGGTATCAAGAGTCAGGAAGGATATATTTATCTAAAGATAGATGCTCTGGATATTATGTTTCTACTCAGCATCCATTCCTACCTTTTTATGTCCCCTGCCCCCAAGGCTAAAAAAAAAAATACACACCCAAGACTCCCTTGCAGCTAGGATTCTGGATACAATGTGGGTTCTGATACATTTTCAGTTCTGGCAATGAGATGCTTTTGCACAATATTTGGAAGCCTTCAGTTAAGCAGAGGCTATCTTCCTAGGGCTTGCTGGCTGGCAGGCAGTTGCAAGGATATATTGGTGGCTTATGTACTCTACATTCCAGTGTGTGTATCCACAGTTTTTGGGTGAGGAACCAGTGGCAGCAGTGCTGATGACAGAAGTGGCAGCAGCTTCCTAAACTAGATTTGGATCACAACTGCAAAGATATGACCCTAAAGCCATTAATCCAAAGGCAGGCCCCTGACTTCTACTTCTGTAGCCAATAGTTTTGTAGATACCTCATATTACTTTTCTGCTTGAGATATCTTCATAGGTTTATTTTTTTATTCTGAGGCAATAGATAAAATATTGCACCTCCTCTGTGTTAGGCCCCATAATGTTTTACATAGTTTTAAGCTCATGTAATCCACATGACCCTATGAGGTATTCACTATTTTTAAAAAATATATATTTATTTTTTAAAATTCTAAAATTATTTAAACTATAGTGGCCCAGTGCATGAATTCGTGCACATTGAAAGGAAATTAATTAGAAGAAATATTTTAATATTTCTATTAGCCCTTTCTCTATAATAGAAGTGTCAGCTAAATTCATGATCGACAATGACAGATAGAAACGCGTGCGATTGGCACCAGCGAGAGCTTTATACATATGGCGCATGCACGAGTCAACTTAACCTTTTATATATATAAAGTAAACTTGCTTAATTAGACCTGCTTTTTGCTTTAGCTAAACTTTTTCCAGCCCAGTGAAGCACCCCAACTTCTCTTTCAGGTAATTGTCAGCAACACAGCAGTAAATATCAACATGAAGCAGATTATTATTTTAGATCACACAGGGAGAACAAAGGGTAAAATATTTAACTGCAGCAATGTTTGACTATATTCTGCGCAGTGAGAAAACATGAAGTCATTTTCAAGATCCGCCATTTCTTACTTCTTTTCAATCAGGTCAAGTTTCTAAGCTTTCTAAATCTCCATATTCCGGTTAATGAAAAAACAATAGGATTTCACCGAGTCTCCTATCTACCTACTCCAGGACTTCTGTGAGGATCAAATGAGATGAGGCATGGGAAAATGCTTCACAGATATTTGGTTAAAGTGTAAAATGATTCCCTCTGGCTATAAAGCAAGTTGTGTTTCTGGGCTGCAGAAACTCCAAGGAGGCTAGTCACTAGGGAGAGGAAGCTGGACGTTGCTATGTGATTTCATCACCAGGATGGACACTTAGCATATTAGCCTTTTATACTAGTACTAGAGGCCCAGTGCACAAATTCATGCACCAGTGGGGTTCCTCGGCCTGGCCTGTGGGATCAGGCTGAAACTGGCTTTCCGACATCGCCTGAGGGGTCCTGGGTTGTGAGAGGGTGCAGGCCAGGCCAAGGGACCCCACTGGTACACGATCGGGACCAGGGAGTGACACAGGAGGTTGGCCAGCCTGGGAGAGACTGTGGGAGGGCTCCAGGGTGTGTTCGGCCCATCTTGCTCAGTCCCGATCAACCAGACCCCAGCAGCAAGCTAACCTACTGGTTGAAATGTCTGCCCCCTGGTGATCAGTGCATGTCATAGTGAGTGGCTGAGTGGCCTTAGCATATCCAATCTAATAAAAGAGTAATATGCAAATGGACCATCATTCCAACACACAAGATGGCTGTCCCATTGTGGTCAAAGATGGCTGCCCCCATGTGGACACAAGATGGCCACCACAAGATGGCTGGCAGGGGAGAGCAGTTGTGGGTGACCTAGGCCTGCAGGGGAGGGCATTTAGAAGGGACCAGGCCTGCAGGAAAGGGCAGTTGGGGACGACCAGGCCTGAAGGGGAGTGAAGTTGGGGGGGGGGCCAGGCCTGCAGGGGCGGGCAGTTGGGGGCAACCGGGCCAGCAGGGGAGGGCAGTTAGGGGTGACCAAGCCTGCAGGGGAGGGCAGTTGGGGATGACCAGGCTGGCAGGGGAGGGGAGTTAGGGGTGACCAGGCCTGCAGGGGAGGGCAGTTGGGGGCCACCAGGCTGGCAAGGGAGGGTGATTAGGGGTGGCTGGGTCAGCAGGGGAGGGGAGTTAAGGGTGACCAGGCCTACAGGGGAGGACAGTTAGAAGCAATCGGGCCAGCAGGGAGCAGTTAGGCATCGATCAGGCTGTCAAGGGAATGGTTAGGGGGTGATCAGGCTGGCAGGCAGAAGTGGTTAAGGGCAATCAGGCAAGAAGGCATGCAAGCGGTTGGGAGCCAGCAGTCCTGGATTGTGAGAGGGATGTTTGACTGCCTGTTTAGGCCCGATGCTGGTAGGGCCTAAATGGAAAGTTGAACATCTCTTGAGGGGTCCCAGATTGCAGAGGTACAGGCTGGGCTGAGGGACACAACCCCGCCCCCCCCCCCCCCCCCCGTGCACGAATTTTGTGCACTGGGCCTCTAGTCATTAACATATTACACTATGATTGGTTGAATGAACGACCAAACAACAGGACACTTAGCATATTAGGCTTATATTATATAGGATATGTAGATTAAATATGTCTTCTTTTTCCCCCATTGACCTCTCCCCAGCCCCTCCCACCCCCCAGCACATGCCCTCACCCCCCTTGTGTCTGTGTCCATTTGTTATGTTCATATGCATGCATACAAGTCCTTTGGTTGCTCTCTTACCCCTCTCCCCTGCCTTCTATTTGAGGTTTGCCGGTCTGTTCAATGCTTCTCTGTCTTTGGATCTATTTTTTCCCACCCCCCAGCACATGCCCTCACACCCCAACTGTCTGTGTCCATTGGTTATGCTTATATGCAAGCATACAGGTCCTTTGGTTGATCTTTTACCCCATCCCCCACCCTCCTCTGCCTTCCCTCTGAGGTTTGATGGTCTGTTTGATGCTTCTCTGTCTCTGGGTCTACTTTTGTTCATCAGTTTATGTTGTTCATTATATTCCATAAATGAGTGAGATCATGTGATATTTATCTTTCTATGACTGGCTTATTTCACTCAGCATAATGCTCTCCAGGTCCATCTATGCTGTTGCAAATGGTAAGAGTTCTTTCTTTTTTACAGCAGCATGGTATTTTATTGTGTAGATGTACCATAGTTTTCTAATACACTCATCTGCTGATGGGCATTTGGGCTGTTTCCAAATCTTAGCTGTGGTGAATTGTGCTGCTATGAACATAAGGGTGCATATATCCTTTCTGATTGGTGTTTCTAGTTTCTGGGGATATATCCCTAGAAGAGGGATCACTGGGTCAAATGGGAATTCCATTTTTAAATTTTTGAGGAAACTCCATACTGTTTTTCCACAATGGCTGCACCAGTTTACATTCCTACCAGCAGTGCATGAGGGTTCCTCTTTCTCAACATCTTCTCCAGAACTTTCTGTTTATTGATTTGATGATAGCCATTCTGACAGGTGTGAGATAGAACCTCCTTGTCATTTTGATTTGCATCTCTCAGATGATTAGTGACTTTGAGCATGTTTTCATATGTCTCTTGGCCTTCTGTATGTCCTCTTTCAAAAAGTGACTATTTAGGTCCTTTACCCATTTTTTGATTGGATTGTTTATCTTTCTTTTGTTAAATTGTATGAGTTCCCTATAAATTTTGGAGATTAAACCCTTATCCTAATACTAGAGGCCCGGTGCATGAAAATTCATGCACTGGAAGGGTGGGGGTCACTCAGCCCAGCCTGCCCCCTCTCACAGTCTGGGAGCCCTCAGGGGCGGGAGGTGACCCGGCAATCAGGGGAAGGTGATGCCCCATCACATCTCTGCTGCTGCCACTGCTGGCAGAGCAAGCCTTGGTCAGTCCTGGTTACCTGAGCCTCAGGTGGTCCTGTGCAGCTGGGCAGCCGACATCCGAGGCTTGCCTGAGCCTCGGGCAGCATCTGGGCAGCTGACATCTGAGGCTTGCCTGTACCTCGGACCGGCCCTGGGCAGCTGGAGGGCTGAGGGGACTGGGGGACTCTGCAGGCAGGCATGCGGAGTGGCCGGACCCACCTGGGGGTGGGCCCGGCCATGCTGTGTGCCTGCTGCCCCAGCAGGGCTGAGGGGACTGGGCAACATCATCTTGTGGCTTTGGGTGCCGCCATCTATGAGGGCATGGCAGGCAATTAGCATATTCCTTCCTTATTGGCTGTGGGCACTGCCATCTTTGTGAGGGCATGATGGTCAATTAGCATATTCCCTCTTTATTAGGTAGAATATAAAAACCCAGGGTCCGTAACATCCAAAATGACCAAAGGCTCAACTGATCGGAAATCAGTGCTGGGTTGCTGTGGAGACCCAACACTGACTGCCCACCACTGCGGGCGCTGTGACCCAGCACTGACTACTGAGGGGACTGTGGATCATACCCAAAAAAAAGCATGGAGAGAGAAGCAGGGTCTGAACCATAGCCTCTGTGGCAGCTGTTGATCAGCCCTTGCTGCTCTCTTTCTCTCAGGGTCTGGCCAGCAGCCGTGCCTCTCTTTCTCTTGAGCCTCTGCTGGGGCTGCTGATCAGCCCCACCTCTTTTATCAGGCCCATTGATAGGCTGGGAGATGCTGACTGGCATAGAAACTGACCAATCAGAACCAAATCTGGGTGAAGTGTGAGGGACCAATGGCTGCCTAGGAAGCGGAGCTTTTGACACTGACTGGCATAAAAACCGACCAATCAAAACCAAATCTGGGTGAAGGCGAGGAGCCAATGGCTGCCTAGGAGGTGGAGCTTTTGATGCTAACTGGCATAGAAACCAACCAATCAGAACCAAATCTGGGTGAACTGAGAGGACCCAATGGCTACCTAGGAGGCGGAGCTTTTGATGCTGACTGGCATAGAAACTGATCAATTAGAACCAAATTGGCCAGTAGGGGAGGGCAGTTGGGGGCGAGATCAGGCCTGCAGGGGAGGGCAGTTAGAGGCAATCAGGCAGGCAGAGGCAGTTAGGAGTGATCAGGCCAGCAAGGGAGAGCAGTTGGGGGTGAGATCAGGCCAGCAGTGGAGGGCCGTTGGGGGCAAGATCAGGCTGGCAGGGGAGGGCCGTTGGGGTGAGATCAGGCTGGCAAAGGAAAGCAGTTGGGGGTGAGATCAGGCCGGCAGGGGAGGGCAGTTAGGGACAATCAGGCAGGCAGAGGTGGTTAGTAGCAATCAGGCCGGCAGGGGAGAGCAGTTAGGGGAGAGATCAGGCTGGCAGTTGAGGGCCATTGTGGGCAAGATTAGGCCAGCAGGGGAGGTCAGTTGGGGGCAACCAGGCCAGCAGGGGAGGGCAGTTGGGGGCAAGATCAGGCAGGCAGGGGAGGGCTATTGGGGAAGAGATCAGGCAGGCAGGCAGCGGCAATTAGGGGCGATCAGGCAGGCAGGCAGTTGAGCGGTTAGGAGCCAGTGGTCCCCGATTGTGAAAGGGTGAAGGCTGGGCTGAGGGAACCCCCCCCCCCCCGCACGAATTTCGTGCACTGGGCCACTAGTCATATATAACATTGGCAAATATGTTCTCCCATGCAGTGGGCTCACTTGTTGTTTTGTTGATGGTTTCCTTTGCTGTGCAGAAGCTTTTTATCTTGATGTATTTCCATTTTTTAATTTTCTCCTTAGTTTCCATTGTTCTAGGAGCTGTATTGGTAAAGATATTGCTACAACATATGTCTGATATTTTGCTGCCTATGGATTCTTCTAAGATTTTTATGCTATATAAATTTTTGGAGAGTTTGTTTTGGGTCTGTGAAATATGCTGTTGGTATTTTAATGGGGAGTGCATTGAATCTATAAATTGCTTTGGGTAGTATGGACATTTTAATGATGTTGATTCTACCAATTCATGAACATGGTATATTCTTGCACTTGTTTGTATATTCCTCTATCTCTTTTTTCGACATCTTGTAGTTTTCCATGTACAGTCTTTTACCTTCTTAGTTAAATTTATTCCTAGGTATCTTAATTTTTTTTTGTTGCAATGGTAAATAGGGTTTTTTAAACGTTTTTTTTTTCTGTGAGTTCATTATTGGTGCATAAAAAAGCCACAAATTTCTGGGTGTTAATTTTGTATCCTGCTATATTGCCAAATTCATTTATAGGTCTAGTAGCATTTTGATGGACTCTAGGGTTTTCTATGTACAATATCATGTCATCTGTGAATATTGACACTTTTACTTCTTCTTTTCCAAGTTGAATGCCTTCTATTTCTTCTTTTTGTCTGATCAGTATGGCTAGCACTTCTAGTACTATGTCGAACAGGAGTGATTGAAGTGGGCATCCCTGTCTTATTCCTGTTCTTAGGGAAATCGTTTCAGTTTTTGCCCATTGAGTATGATGTTGGCTGTAGGTTTGTCATACAAGGCATTTATTATGTTGAGGTATGCTCCCTCTATTCCCACTTTGCTGAGAGTTTTTATCAAGAAAGGTTGTTGGATTTTGCCAAATAATTTTTCTGTATCAACTGATATGATTATGTGATTTTTGTCTCTCAATTTGTTTACCTGGTGTACCAGTTAATAATGCGAATTTTTTTCAATAGATGGAGTTACACATATGTTGATATATATGTGATTTGATATGTATCAGTGTGCTATTTTGTTGTATTGACAGCAAGCTTCAAAACTTCATATGTCAAATTTGCTGAAGGTGTTAACATCTTAGATATTTTTACGCTTAAAAATGTTAAATTTCGTGCCAAAAAAAAGAGCATTTGCTGGAAGTTTAATTCATTACTTTATTTTGAAGAAATAGTTATCGTATACTTTGGGAAGCTTATGGTGAACATGCTCCATCTCAAGATATTTGTGAACACTGGTTTAAATGCTTTAAAAAGTGATGATTTAGATATGAAAGACAAAGAATGTCCAGGTCAACTGAAAAAGTTTGAAGACCAACAATTACAAGCATTATTGGATAAAGATGCATGTCAAACTCAAAAACAACTTGCAGAAAGATTAAATGTTGCTCAGCAAACAATTTCTGATCGTTTACAAGCAATGGGAAAGATTTTAAAAGAAGGAAAATGGTTACACATCAACTGAACGAAAGACAAATGGGAAACTGAAAAGTCATCAGTAAAATGTTGCTTCAACCGCACGAAAGTCTTTTTTTTTTTTTTTTTTGCATTGAATTGTGACTGGCGATGAAAAATGGATTTATTTTGAGAATCCCAAACACACAAAATCATGTGGTGATCCAGGTCAACCATCAACATCGACTGCAAGGCCAAATCGCTTCGGAAAGTAGACAATGCTCTGTGTTTGGTGGGATCAGGAACGTGTGGTGTATTATGAGCTTCTAAAACCAGGTGAAACCATTAATACTGATTGCTATGGACAACAAATAAGCAATTTGAACCACGCTTTGATTGTGAAACAACCAGAATGTGCCAGAAGACACAGCAAAGTAATTTTGCTTCATAATAATGCACCATCACACACTTCAAAACCAGTTAAAGACATGTTAAAAGATCTTGGCTGGAAAGTATTAATCCACTCACTGTATTCACCAGACCTTGCTCCTTCAGATTACCACTTGTTATGATTGATGGCACACACACTTTCTGAGCAGCACTTCAAAACATACAAAGAAGAGGAAAATTGGGTCTCTGCATGGTTTGCCTCAAAACAAGAAAAGTTCTACTGGGACGGTATCCACAAATTACCTGAAAGATGGGGGAAATGTGTAGCTAGCGATGGACATTACTTTGACTAAAGCACTTTTAATATTTCTCTTGAAATTATCATGTTTTCTTTGATTACAAAATCTGCCATTATTAACTTGTACACCTAGTATATGATGTATCACATTTATTGATTTGTGGATATTGTACCATCCTTGCATCCCCGGGATAAATCCTACTTGATCATGGTGTATGATCTTTCTGATGTATTGCTGGATTCAATTTGCTAGAATTTTGTTGAGGATTTTGGCATCTATGTATATGAGGGATATTGGCATGTAATTCTCTTTCATTGTGTTGTCTTTATCTGGTTTTAGTATTAGGGTGATGCTGGCTTCATAAAAGAGCTTGGAAGTGTTCCTTCCTCTTGAATTTTCTGGAATAGTCTGAAGAGGATAGGTTTTAGTTCCTCTTTGAATGTTTGGTAAAACTCCCCTGTGAAGCAGTCTGGACCAGGGCTTTTGTTTGCTGGAAGTTTTTTGATTATTGCTTCAATTTCATCGGTAGTTATCAGCCTATTCAGGTTTTTTTATTCTTCCTGATTGAGTTTTAGAAGATTGTATTCTTCTAGGAATATGTCCAATTTGTCTAGGTTGTCCAGTTTGTTGGAGTAGAGTTGTTCATAGTATTTTTTTCTTTTTATTTATATCTTTATTGTTGAAAGTATTACATATGTCTCCCTTTTTCCACATTGACCCCTTCTAGCCCACCCCTGGCCACCTAGAACATTTTTTTTCTTTTTTTTAATTTTTAAATAAATCTTTATTGTTCAGTTTATTACAATTGTTTCTCCTTCCCCCCCCCCCCATAGCTCCCCTCCACCCGATTCCGCCCCACACTCCATGCCCTTACCCCCGCCACTGTCCTCATCCATAGGTGTAAGATTTTTGTCCAGTCTCTTCCCGCACCCCCCACACCCGCTTCCCCACAAGAATTGTCAGTCCACTCCCTTTCTATGCCACTGATTCTATTATATTCACCAGTTTATTCTGTTCATCAGATTTTTTATTCACTTGATTTTTAGATTCACTTGTTGATAGATATGTATTTGTTGTCACTTTGTTGTTCATAATTTTTATCTTTACCTTTTTCTTCTTCCTCTTCTTAAAGAATACCCTTCAGCATTTCATATAATCCTGGTTTGGTGGTGATGAACTCCTTTAGCTTTTTCTTATCTATGAAGCTCTTTATATGACCTTCAATTCTAAATGATAGCTTTGCTGGGTAGAGTAATCTTGGTTGTAGGTTCTTGCTATTCATCACTTTGAATATTTCTTGCCACTCCCATCTGGTCTGCATAGTTTCTGTTGAGAAATCAGCTGACAGTCGTATGGGTGCTCCCTTTTAGGTAACTAACTGTTTTTCTCTTGCTGCTTTCAAGATTCCCTCTTTGTCTTTTACTCTTGGCATTTTAATTATGATGTGTCTTGGTGTGGTCCTCTTTGGATTCCTCTTGCTTGGGGTTCTCTGCGCTTCCTGGACTTGCAAGTCTATTTCTTTCACCAGATAGGGAAATTTTTCTGTCATTATTTCTTCTAATAGGTTTTCAATATTTTGCTCTCTCTTCTTCTGGCACCCCCATAATTCGGATGTTGGTATGCTTGACGTTGTCCCAGAGGCTCCTTACACTATCTTCATATTTTGGGATTCTTTTTTCTTTTTGTTTTTCTGGTTTGGTGTATTTTGCTTCCTCATATTTCAAATCTTTGGTTTGATTCTTGGGGTCCTTTGGTCTACTGTTGAATTTCTGTATATTATTCTTTATTTCAGACAGTGTATGCTTAATTTCTGACTGGTCCTTTTCCATTTTTTTTTTTTGGCATTCTCATTAAGCTCCTTAAAGGTCTCACTGAGTTCCTAGGAGGTTTCTAGAAGATTCTTGAGTAACCTTATAACTGTGGTTTTGTATTCTATATCCAGTAGTTTGCTTTCCTCCATTTCTTTCATTCATGACATGTTTCTTTCTTTCCGCATTCTGGCTGCTTTTCTGTGTTGATGGAGTGGCTTTGTGTGGTAGGTGACCTATAGGGCCCAGTGGTTCAGCCTCCCCAATCACCTGAGGTGGACACTCTTGGTGCACCCCTTTGTGAGCTGGGTGCACAGTCTTGTTGTAATTAAACCTTGATTGCTGTTGGTACACTGGGAAGAATTGACCTCCGGGCCAATTGGCTGTGAGGACACGCTCTGTCTATAATGGAAGAACTGCTGTGCTGGAGACACCCTTATGGGGCAGGACTTGCTTCAGTGGTGCTTTGGTGCTCACTGAGTCTGCTTCTTGAGTGTGTCACTTATAGATGTGAGGAGTTGAAATCTGGTGTCGTCTCACACTGACCACTAGGTACACTGGCTCCTGGGTCTCTAAGGAGGTGCAGGTCAGGTGCTGTCTGAGGCCACCCAGCAGGAGCTACAGCGATATCTGCAGGTTTCTCCTCTTTGCTTGGGGTTTGGAAGTTTTGGAGCTGTCTGACCCAGCTGCAGTTTGTTAGGTTAAGCTGCGAAAGGCAGGCCATTCATATGCAAAAGCCGCTGCGCACAGTTTGGGTGGGTTTGTAAATTGGGTGGAGCGGGGTATCAGGGAAACACCAGGCTGTAGCAAACAGCAATGGCTGCCAGTCAACTGTCTCAGCGTCTCCGCGTCTCTGCGTCCCATGCACCAGCGCAGTAAACAATGATTCCTGTGAGCACCTTTGCAAGAAAGCTACCTCACTTTCCGACCCGATGGCAGACAGTCCAGCTTCTCCCTGTAGGAGTCTGGGTCCCCAGAGTCTCACCGGAAACTGGAGTTCAGAGCAGTCGGGAGCTTGTGTCTCCCTTAGGATCGAAAAAAACAGCGCACCCAGTCGCCAACCGGATTCGCGCGCCTCTGTACCTCTGCTTTTCTGTGCCTGTGCACGTCCTACCTGGTCTCAATGTGCTTTTCTCTTTCCTTCTTGTTGTAGAACTTCTACTCAGCCAGCTTTCAAATGGTTCTGGGTGATAGACGTTTTGTCTTTTAGTTGTAGTTTTGTTGTGGTTGTGAGAGGCAGCATGTACAGATGTATACCTTATGCCTCCATCTTGGTTTCCATAGTATTTTTTTTTTTTTTACAATCCTTTGTGTGTCTGTCGGGCTGGTTTTTACTTCACATCTTTCGTTTCTGATTTGTTTATTTGTGTTCTCTCTCTTTGTTTCTTCGTGAACCTGGCTAGAGGTTCATCTATCTTGTTTATCCTTTCAAAGAACCAGCTCTTGGTTTTATTGATCTTTTGTATTTTTTGTCTCTATATTGTTTATTTCCACACTGAGCTTTATTATTTCCTTCAGTCTGCTTATGCTGTTTTTTTGTTGTTGTTGTTGTTGTTGTTGCTCTCTTTCTAATTCTTAAGTAGGGTTAGATAATTTATTACCAATTTTTCTTGTTTTTTGAGGTAGGCCTGTAGAGCTATGAACTTTCCTCTCAGGGCTGCTTTCACTGTGTCCCATAGATTTTGGATTGTTGTACTTTCATTGTCATTTGTTTACAGGATGCTTTTTATTTATTCTTTGATCTCTTTGGTAACCCAATCATTATTTAATAGCATGCTATTTGGCCTCTTAAGTGTTTGATTTTTTTATTGTAGTTGATTTCTAATTTTATGCCATTGTGATCTGAGAATATGCTTGATATGATTTCTATTTTCTTGAATTTGAAGAGACTTAGCCTGTGTCCAATACGTAGTCTATCTTTGAAAATGCCCCATATGCACTTGAGAAGAATGTATATTTTGTAACTTTGGGGTGAAATGTCCTGAAGGTATCAATTAGTTCCATCTGATCTAGTGAGTCATTTAGCATTGATGTTTCTTTACTGATGGGTTGTTTAGAGGATTTATCCAGTGGTGTCAGTGGGGTATTAAAGTCTCCTACTATGATTGTATCACTGTCTATCTCTCCCTTGATATCTTTCAGAAGATTTTTTATGTATTTGGGTGCTCCTGTATTGGATGCATATATGTTTACCAGAGTTATATCCTCCTGTTGAATTGCTTCCTTTAGTATTATGAAGTGGCCCTCCTTATCTCTTGTTGTGGCCTTCACTTTGCAGTCTATTTTGTCAATATAAGTATTCCTACCTCAGCTTTTTTTAAAATTTCCATTTGCCTGAAAATTTTGTTTCCATCCCTTCATTATCAGTCTATGTGAATCCTTTGTTCTGAGATGGGTCTCTTGTAGACAGCAAATACATGGGTCATGTTTTCTTATCCATTTAGCTACCCTATGTCTTTTGATTGGAGCATTTAATCCATTTACATTTAAGGTTATTATTGATAGGTACTTGTTTGTAGCCATTTTTATTCTTTATGCCTGTGTTCCTTCTTCCAATTCTATTTCTTGTTTTTACATCTGTCTCTTTAGCATTTTTTGCATTGCTGGATTGGTGTTAATAAACTCCCTTAGCCTCTTTTTGTCTGTGAAGCTCCTGATTTCATCTTCAATTGTGAATGATAGCTTTGCTGGGTATAGTATTCTTGGATTCAATCCCTTGCTTTGCATCACTTTGTATATTTCATTCCATTTCCTTCTGGCCTGATGTGTTTCTGTTAAGAAATCACTTGATAGTCTAATGGGAGATCCCTTGTAGTAAACTTTCTTTCTCTCTCTGGCAACCTTTAAGATCTTACTTTGTCATTGATGTTTGCCAATTTAATGATGATGTGTCTTGGTGTTGGTCTTTCAAGGTTCATCTTGTTTGGGACTCTGTGTTTCTTGCAGTTCTGTGACTTGTTTCTTCCCAAGATTAGGGTAGTTTTCTGTCATTATTTATTCAAACAGGTTTTCTATTCCTTGTTCAGCTTCCTCTCCTTCTGGCACCCTTATTTATGCAGATGTTATTTTGTTTCATGTTGTCCCAAAGCTCTCCTCTTGCTTTTAAAAATTTTTTTTTCCAGTTGCTGTTCTGCTTGGGGGTTTTTCCTATCTTGTCTTCTAACTCTGTGATGTGGTCCTTAGCTTCTTATAGTCTACTATTAAAACCTTCTATTGTGTTATTTATTGCAGCTATGTCATTCTTCATTTCCTCTTAATTCTTACACATGTTGAGTTTCTCTTTCATCCTTATATGCATCCTTATAACCATTGCTCTGAATTCTTTCTCTGACAAATTGCTTGCCTCCATTTTGTTTATTTCCTTTTCCTGCGATTCCTCGTATTCTTTCATATAGGAGTTGTTTCTCTTTTTCTCCATTTTTTTTCTGTTCCCTTGTGATTGTTTCTATGTGTTAGATCAAACTGGTATGCAACCCAGATTTTTAAAGTTTGTTTTATATAGTAGATGTTTTGTGGGACCCAGTGGTGCAATCTCTCAGGTCTTCTTGGCTGGGTATTCTAGGTATTCTCCCTACTTGGGATATTTGGGTTCTGTTGGTGTAGTTGGGTCTTGAGAGTTATTGTCCCATTTGTGGATGGAATTTCCTCTTAGGATATCTCGTTATGTGGCTCACTATCTACCATGTTGACTGAACAGCTCAACAAGACACAACACAAAGATAAGAAAACATGAATGTACTCATGACACTGATAACCCCAATAAAAATGACCACCAGATAAAAGAGAATTAGGAAAAAGAAAAGAGAGCAAAAATGATATTGAGAAAAGGAAAAAAGATAAGAGAGAAAAGAAAAAGAAGAAGAAAAGGAGGCTTCAAGAATTGAAGTACAGAAATGGCATCAGAGTAGGAGGATGCTGCATGGACATGCTCCCAGGAATAATCTGGAATTACAATTGAAATACAGAAATGTTTCCTAAATAATCAATGGAAAACTCACAGGAGAGAACCCTGCTACCCAAGGACCGAAGGAGAAGACAGCATAGAGACTGGTAGGAAGGACGGAGGTGGGAAAGGGTTGGCCAGGCACCCACAGATGGCAACTGAAGTCCCAGAGAGATATCTCAGCTGTTAGGGGTGCCACTGAGAACTCTGGGATCTAATCCCAAAGCTGGGCTCCCCAGCAGAGAACACCAAACTGAGGAGGGTACCCACATAACATCTAGCTGTGAAAATCAGTAGGGTGCTGACTGCCAGGGAGTGGCAGCTGAAAGTTTGGCCACCCTCTTAAAGGGCCAATGCACAAAAATTCCCTGTGCAGCCACCCACCTGTGTTCTGTCAGAGGGAGGGTGAAGTGGACTGGAACTGTGAGAGCAGAACCCAGGACTGGGGACTGAGGAGATAGAGCTCAGAAGGCAGACACCCCAAGTTTCCTGGGCTGAGTCATTCCCTCTCACAGCACAGGACATCTTTCCCACATAGACACCTGCCTTGACTGGGGGGAAGACAGTTGGCACACCCTATTGTAAAACACTTGCCCTGAGGCCACTTAACAGATTAAAAGTAACAATTAGCCTCCAGGCAGAAGCAACTGCCACACCTTATTGAAAAAACTCTTGCCACACCTGAGGACAATTGCCTGGGGGCAATTCAAGTTAGAATCCTATCAGTCTGTAGACAGAGGCAGTCTCTGGAGGTTTTGAGTCTTAGCCTGATCCAATTAGTCAGAAACAGATTTTAGCACTGTCCTGCACTAGAGATTGAGAGGTATAGAGGATCTATCTAAAACATAGTCACAAACCCAAACAGACAACCAAAATGAGGAAACAAAGAAACAACCCCCAAATGAAAGAACTAGAGAATTCTTCAGAAGAAGAGATAAATGAAGAGATAATACATTTATCTGAAACAGAGTTCAGAGTAATGATGTTAAAAATTCTCAACAGTATGAAAAAAGATATAGTAACTATGAAAAAAGAACAGTCTGAGATAAAGAATGACATAACACAAATAAAGAACACATTGGAAGGAATACACAGCAGATTAAGGGAAGCTGAGGATTGAATCAGTAAATTAGAAGACAGAGTTGAAAATATCACTCAATTAGAGAACCAAAAAGAAAAAAACAAAAAAACAGGAGGACAGCTTAAGGGAGATGTGGGACAATGTGAAACATTACAATATTAGAATAGTAGGTGTGCCAGAAGAGGCAGAAAGGGAGAAAAGAACAGAGAAGGTGTTTGAAGAAATAATGGTAGAAAACTTCCCTAACTTGGTAAAGGAAAAAGTCACACAAATTCAGGAGGCACAGAGAACCCCAAACAAGAAGAATCCAAACAGACCCATGCCCAGACACATCATAATTAAAATGCCAAAAATTAAAGACAATTTTAAAGGCAGCAAGAGAAAAGAAAACTGTTGCCTACAAAGGAGTTCCCATAAGGCTGACACCTGATTTCTCATCAGAAACTCTACAGGCCAGAAGGGAATGGCATGAAGTACTCAAGGTAATGGAAAGCAAGGATCTGAGGCCAAGATTATTATATCCGGCAAGGCTATCATTCAAAATAGATGGTCAAATAAAGAGCTTCCCAGACACACACACACACACACACACACACACACACACACACACACACATACACAAAGGCTAAAAGAGTTCATCACCACCAAGCCAGCATTACAAGAAACACTAAAGGGATTGCTGTATGGAATTGGTGAGAAGAAACAGAGAAAGAAACCTAGCCATACAGAATTATAATGGCCATAAGTAAGTACCTCTCAATAATAACCCTAAATGTAAATGGATTAAATGCTCCAATCAAAAGGTGTAGGGTAGCTGAATGGATACAAAAAGATGAACCAACTATATGCTGTCTACAAGAGACCCATCTCAAAACAAAAGACACACACAGAATGAAAGTGAATGGATGGAAAAAATTTTTCGATGCAAATGGAAAAGAAAAAAAAAAGCTGGAGTAGCAATACTCTTATCCCATAAAATGGAATTTAAAGCATCATGCTAAGCAAAATAACCCAGTTTGAGAAAGATAAATATCATATGATCTCACTTATTTGTGGAATATAATGAACAACATAAACTGATGAACAAAAATAGAGTCAGAGGGGAAAATATACTAGAATATAATAGAAGCAATCCTGTTATTTGCAGATTTTTAATATTTCCTACAACTGTTGTGATAGCATACTATGTTAGTACAGTTTTGGTAATATTATTATACTTAAACTAAAGGCCAGGTGCATGAAATTCGTGCACGGGGGTGGGGGGTTGGGGGGTGGTGTGTGTCCCTCAGCCCAGCCTGCACCCTCTCCAATCTGGGACCCCTTGAAGGATGTCCTACTGCCCGGTGGGATCAGGCCTAAACGGGCAGTCAGACATCCCTCTCACAATCTAGGAATGCTGGCTCCCAACCGCTCGCCTGCGTGCCTGCCTGATTGCCCCTAACCGCTTCTGCCTGCCAGCCTGATAACCCCCTAACCACTCCCCTGCCAGCCTGATTGACGCCTAATGGTTTCCCTACCAGCCTGATTGCCCCTAACTGCCCTCCCCTGCCAGCCTGGTCACCCCTAACTTTCCCCCTGCCCCATGAGCCTGATCGCCCCTAACTGACCTCCCCTGCAGGCCTGGGTCCCCCCAACTGACCTCCCCTGCAGGCCTTTGTCCCCCCCCCAACTGTCCTCCCCTGCAGGCCTGGGTTCCCCCCAACTGCCCTCCCCTGCAGGCCTGGGTCCCCCCAACTGTCCTCCCCTGCTGGCCTGGTCTCCTCCAAATGCCCTCCTCTGCCAGCCCAGTCACCCCTAACTGCCATCCCCTGCTGGCCTGATCGCCCACAACTGCCCTCCACTGTAGGCCTGGTCCCCCCCAACTGCCCTCCTCTGCCAGCACAGTCACCCCTAACTGCCATCCCCTGCTGGCCTGATCGCCCACAACTGCCCTCCACTGTAGGCCTGGTCCCCCCCAACTGCCCTCCTCTGCCAGCCCAGTCACCCCTAACTGCCCTCCCCTGCTGGCCTGATCAACCACATCTGCCCTCCCCTGCAGGCCATCTTGTGGCAGCCATCTTATGTCTACATGGGTGTATCCATCTTTGACTACATGGGGGTGGCCATCTTGTGCGTTGGAGTGATGGTCAATTTGCATATTACTCTTTTATTAGATAGGAATCCTTTTATTCTTTAAATATTGCATGTAATATATGTAAGATCATTTTTCTTAAATAATTGGTATTTATTGCATGTAACATTATCATATTTAAAATAATTTTTCATGAGATATTAAAAAAAAAGGAATTGAACTAAAAGCAGGTGATTCTGGAGCTAATCCCATTCACAAATTCCCCTACATTTTTCCCCCTTTCCATTTGCGTAAAATATCTTTTCCCATCCCTTTACTTTTAGTCTGAGTGTATCTTTTGTTTTGAAGGCTGTCTCTTGTAGACAGCATACATATGAGTCTTACTTTCCTATCCATTTAGCTACCCTGTGGCTTTTGATTAGAGAATTTAATTCATTTATATTTAAAGTGATTATTTTTAATTTTTTATTTATTTATATTCATTATTTTTTATTTATTTTTTAATTAAGGTATTATGTGTGTACATATCTTACAATTGTCCTCCCCCCACCCCACCCCCATACTTGCCCTCACCCCCCAGAGTTTTGCGTCCATTGGTTATGCTTATATGCATGCATACAAGTCCTTCGATTGATCTCTTATCTCCCCCACATCTCCCTAACCTTCCCCCTGTAATTTGACAGTCTGTTTGATGCTTTACTGTCTTTGTATCTATCTTTTTGTTCATCAGTTTATAATGTTCTTTACTATCCAAAAATGAGTGAGGTCATGTGATATTTTTCTTTCATTGACTGGCTTATTTCACTTAGCATAATGTTCTCCAATTCCATCCAGGTTGCTGCAAATGATGAGAATTCCTTCTTTTTTATGGCAGCATAGTATTCCATTGTGTAGATGTACCACTGTTTTCTGATCCAGTCATCTGCTAATGGGCACCTACCCTGTTTCCAAATCTTAGCTATTGTAAATTGTGCTGCTATGAACATAGGGGTGCATACATCCTTTCTTATTGGTGTTTCCAGTTTCTTAGGATATATTCCTAGAAGTGGGATTACTGGGTCAAATGGGAGTTCCATTTTCAGTTTTTTGAGGAAACTCCATACTGTTCTCCACAGTGGCTGCACCAGTCTGCATTCCCACCAGCAGTGCACAAGGGTTCCTTTTTCTCCGCATCCTCGCCAACACTTGTCGTTTGTTGATTTGTTGATGATAGCCATTCTGACAGGTGTGAGATGGTACCGCATTGTCGTTTTGATTTGCATCTCTTGGATAATTAGTGACTTTGAGCTTGTTTTCATGTGTCTCTTGACCTTCCTTTTGTCTTCTTTTGAAAAGATTCTATTTAGGTCCATTGCCCATTTTTTTATTGGATCATTTATCTTCCTTTTATTAAGTTGCATAAGCTGCCTGTAGATGTTGGAGATTAAGCCTTTATCAGTGATTGCATTTGCAAATATGTTCTCCCATAGAGTGGCCTTTCTTGTTGTTTTGTTCATGGTTTCTTTTGCTGTAAAAAAGCTTTTTATTTTGATGTAGTCCCATTTGTTAATTTTCTCTTTAGTTTCCATTGCCGTAGGGGCAGTGTCAGTGAAGAAGTTCTTTTGGCATATGTCTGAGATTTTGTTGCCTGTGGATTCCTCTAGTGTTTTTATGGTTTCCCGTCTTATGTTTAAGTCCTTTATCCATTTTGAGTTTATTTTTGTGTATGGTGTAAGTTGGTGATCTAGTTTCATTTTTTTGCATGTATCTGTCCAATTTTCCCAACACTATTTATTGAAGAGACTGTCTTGACTCCATTGTATGTTCGTGGCTCCTTTGTCAAATATTAATTGAGCATAGTGGTTTGGGTCGATCTCTGGATTCTCTATTCTGTTCCATTGATCTATATGTCTGTTCTTGTGCCAGTACCAGGCTGTTTTGAGAGCAGTGGCTTTGTAATACAGCTTGAGGTCTGGTATTGAGATCCCACTTACTTTATTCTTCTTTCTCAGGATTGCTGTGGCTATTCGGGGTCTTTTTTTATTCCAGATGAATTTTTGGAGAGTTCTTTCTAGGTTTGTGAAATATGCTGTTGGTATTTTGATGGGGAGTGCATTGAATCTGTAGATTGCTTTGGGTAGTATGGACATTTTAATGATGTTGATTCTACCAACCCATGAACATGGTATGTTCTTCCATCTGTTTACGTCTTCCTCTATCTCTTTTTTCAGTGTCCTGTAGTTTTCCGTGTATAGGTCTTTTACCTCCTTAGTTAAGTTTATTCCTAGGAATCTTAATTTTTTTGGTGAGATGGTAAATGGGATTGCTTTTTTAGTCTCTCTTTCTGTAAGTTCATTATTGGTGTATAGAAATGCCATAGATTCCTTGGTGTTAATTTTGTATCCTGCTACATTGCCGAATTCATTTATTAAATTTATTAGTTTTTTGATGGAATCTTTTGGTTTTTTTTATGTACAATATAATGTCATCTGCAAATAAGGACAGCTTTATTTCTTCTTTTTCAATTTGGATGCCTCTGATTTCTTCTTCTTGCCTAATTGCGATAGCTAATACTACCAGTACTATGTCAAACAGGAGTGGTAAGAGTGGGCATCCCTGTCTTGTTCCTGTTCTTAGGGGAAATGGTTTTAGTTTTTGCCCATGATGTTTGCTGTGGGTTTATCATATATAGCTTTTATTATGTTGAGGTATGATCCTTCTATTCCCACCTTGTTGAGAGTTTTTATCAAGAAAGGGTGTTGGATTTTGTCAAATGCTTTTTCTGCATCTATTGATATGACTATGTGATTTTTATCTCTCAATTTGTTTATGTGATGTATCACGTTTATTGATTTGTGGATATTGTACCATCCTTGCATTCCTGGGATAAATCCTACTTGGTCATGGTGTATGATCTTTCTGATGTATTGCTGGAGCCGATTTGCGAGAATTTTGTTGAGGATTTTGGCATCTATGTTCATGAGGGATATTGGTCTGTAATTCTCTTTCATTGTGTTGTCTTTATCTGGTTTTGGTATTACGGTGATGCTGGCTTCATAGAAGGAGCCTGGAAGTGTTCCTTCCTCTTGAATTTTTTGGAATAGTCTGAGGAGGATAGGTTTTAGTTCTTCCTTGAATGTTTGGTAAAACTCTCCTGTGAAGCCGCCTGGCCCCAGGCTTTTGTTTGCCTGGAAGCTTTTTGATGACTGCTTCAATTACTTCCATAGTTACTGGCCTGTTGAGCTGGTTAGATTCATCCTGATTGAGTTTTGGAAGGTTGTATTTTTCTAGGAATATGTCCATTTCCTCCAGGTTGTCCAGTTTGTTGGAATAGAGTTGTTCGTAGTATTTTGTAACAATCCTTTGTATCTCAGCGGGGTCTGTTGTTATTTCACCTCTTTCATTTCTGATTTTGTTTATTTGGGTCCTCTCTCTTTGCTTCTTGGTAAGCCTGGCTAGAGGTTCATCAATCCTGTTTATCCTTTCAAAGAACCAGCTCTTGGTTTTGTTGATCTTTTGTATTGTTTCTTTGGTCTCTGTGTCGTTTATCTCCGCTCTGATCTTTATTATTTCTTTCCTTCTGCTTACACTGGGCTTTTCTTGTTGCTCTCTCTCTTAATCTTTGAGTTGTTGTGTTAGGTAATTTATTACCATTGTTTCTTGTTTTTTGAAGTAGGCTTGTAGAGCTATGAACTTCCCTCTCAGGACTGTTTTCGCTGTGTTCCATAGATTTTGGATTGTTGTGTTTTCATTGTCATTTGTTGCCATGATGTTTTTTATTTCTTCCTTGATGTCTATGGTAACCCAGTCATGGTTTAATAGCATGCTGTTTAGTCTCCATGTGTTTGATTTCTTTGGGTTGTTTTTATTGTAGTTGATTTCCAGTTTTATGCCACTGTGATCTGAGAAGGTACTTGATATGATTTCTATCTTCTTGAATTTGGAGAGACTTTGCCTATTTTCTAACATATGGTCTATCTTTGAAAATGACCCATGTGCACTTGAGAAGAATGTATATTCTGTGGCTTTGGGGTGAAATGTTCTGAAGATGTCGATTAATTCCATCTGGTCTAGTGAGTCATTTAGGATTGATGTTTCTTTGCTGATTTTTTGTTTAGAGGATTTGTCCAATGGTGATAGTGGGGTATTGAAGTCTCCTACTATGATTGTATTGCTGTCAGTATCTCCTTTGATATCTTTCAGGAGTTTTTTAATGTATCTTGGTGCTCCTGTATTGGGTGCATATATGTTTACCAGAGTTATTTCTTCTTGTTGGATTGCTCCCATTAGTATTATGAAGTGGCCTTCATTATCTCTTGTTATATCCTTCACTTTGAGATATAATTTGTCAGATATAAGTATTGCTACCCCAGCTTTTTTTTCATTTCCATTCGCCTGGAAAACCTTTTTCCATCCCTTTTCTCTCAGTCTGTATGTGTCCTTTTTTCTGAGGTGGGTTTCCTGTAGACAGCAGATATATGGGTTTTGTTTTCTTATCCAATCTGTTACCCTGTGTCTTTTGATTGGGGCATTCAATCCATTTACATTTAAAGTTATTATTGATAAGTACTTATTTGTCGCCATTTTTATTCTATACCCCTGTGTTCCTTCTTTGCTTCCTATTTCTTTCTTTCTTTCTTTTCTTTTTTTTTTTTTTTTACAGCAGACCCTTTAGCATTTCTTGCATTCTTGGTTTGGTGGTGATAAACTCCCTTAGTCCTTTTTTGTCTGTGAAGCTCCTGATTTCACCTTCAATTTTGATTGATAGCCTTGCTGGGTACAGTATTCTTGGATTGAGACCCTTCCTTTGCATGACTTTGTATATTTCATTCCATTCCCTTCTGGCCTGATGAGTTTCTGTTGAGAAATCAGTTGCTAGTCTGATGGGGGTTCCTTTGTATGTAACTGTCTGTCTCTCTCTGACCGCTTTTAAGATTCTTACTTTTTCGTTGGTGTTTGCCAATTTAATTATAATATGCCTTGGCGTTGGTCTTTTGGGGTTCATTTTGCTTGGAACTCTGTGAGCTTCTTGGATTTGTGTGGGTTATTTCTTCCCTATATCAGGGAAGTTTTCGTTTTCTGTTATTATTTCTTCAAACAGGTTTTCTATTCCTTGCTCAGTTTCCTTTCCTTCTGGTACCCCTATTATTCTGATGTTGTTTTGTTTCATGTTGTTCCGAAGTTCCCTTAGGCTCTCCTCATGCTTTCTAATTTTTGTTTCTAGAAGCTGTTGTACTTGGGTATTTTTTTCCATCTTGTCTTGTAGTTCACTTTTACGGTCCTCTGCTTCTTCTAGTCTACTCTTGATGCTTTCTATTGAGTTCTTTACAGCAGTGATGTCATTTTTCATTTCTTCTTGGTTCTTCTTCATTTCCTCTTGGTTCTTACTCATATTGTCGAATTTGTCTTCCATTCTTTTCAGCCACCTTATGACCATTTCTTTGAATTCTTTCTCTGATAGGTTGCTTGCCTCTAGTTCGTTTACTTCCTTTTCTGGTGATGCCTGCTTTTCTTTCCTATGGGGGCTATTTCTTTGTCTCCCCATGGTCTCTCTTCTCTGGATGTCTGGTTATGTAGTTCTCTCTCTCCTGAGTTGATTTAAAGGTACAAAATACAACACAACCAGGTACAACACACAGGGCACTGAACAGAATTGTATTCACAATATTAATAACCTCCAATAAAGGTGACCACCAGAGAAAGACAAATTAGGGAATAGGAGAGGAAGAGTAAAAAGAAAGAACAGCAACAACAACAACAAAAAAGAGTGTGAATATGAACTTGGGAAAAGAGAAGAAAAAAAGAAAAGAAAGAAAAGTAAGAGAGACAAGAATGATACTAAGAGAGAGAGAAGGGTAACAAACTATATATATGGGGAGTAAACTTCAATAGAACAACCACTAATCCCAGCAAATTCCAACAACACGACCCTGGAAATTAATACAAACTGAAACACCAACTAATATCAAGTGAGGCAAGGGAAAACAGAAGTAAACAAACAAAAACAAAGCAAACAAAAGAACCAAACAAACATACAAAAAGACTAATCAAAACAATCTCATAAAAAAGCATAAAAATTCAATCTAATCAACATTCAAGCAAACAACAACAAAAGGCCAGAGAGAAAAACAATTTTTTTTTTTTAGTTAAGGTAGCATAGAGAGAGGTGTGTATGGACTTGGAGCAGGGAGTTGGGAATTAGATATATAAGTAGGGTGAAATTTTAGCAGAGGGTAAACTGAAAGAGTAGGGAAAATCTAAAGCCAGAAAGGGTTAAGATAAACAGGACACCAAAAGGGGAAAGGTTAGGAGGAGAGTGATGGCATAAAGTTAACGTTGAGATAGGGTAAAACGATTGTAAAGGAAAGATTCAAATAGAATGTAGGACACTAATCCCAAAATAAAACAAAGGGAAAATCAAATGACATTTTAAAAAAAGTAAAATAATAGTAATAATAATGCTGATTGAAAATAAAAATGTAATTATTAAAAAGGTGAAAATTGAGTGAGGAAAAAGAAAAAAATTTTAGTTCTTTGATAAAAGATGCAAAAAATGAAAATAAAAAATAAAAAAATTAGAATAAAAAATTTAAAAAAAAAGAAAAAAAAGAATTTAAAATAAAACAATAGGAAGAATAAAATGTGCAGTAGCGGCTGTCATTCACTTCCTCTATTGTTCTGTTTGGTACGCCTGTTTCCCAGTCTGGGCTGTATTTCGGTTCCCTTTGTTCCACTGCTCCTCAGTGTTGTATGCCAGTCCTGATTTTTAAGTCAGCTGTGTCTTTATTTCTCGTATTTGTTTTTGATTACACCAGAGACAATTTGTGTTTCGGCCCCTGGGTGGCAGTGTTTCTGAATTGCCTTCAGGGACTCTCTAGCTTTCTTTTTCCTCTATGGCACTCACTACTGGTTTGTGGAGGTGTGTGCCTCAGAGCTTTCTCTCCTATGGTCGCACCCAACTCTGCTCCCCAGGTTCAGGAAAAACAACTTCCCCCTGCAGTCTTTCAGCATATTCCCCACCTGGGTTTTCCTATGTATTGGGCTTAGTAATCAGAGTCGGAAAGAGCCCAATTGTGCTGACAGTGGGTTTGCGAGCAAGACTAAGGAGCCTGCACTCCTTTGAAAATTCTTAGTCTGACCCTCCTTGTCAGATTAAAGTGAGTTGCTTTTTAGAGAACCTTTCTGTTAGCAGCTCAGAGGACCCCCTTCCACATTCACGGATCACGGCAGCTCCAACTGCCGCAGATTTTTCTCAGCACAGACCTCCCCAGTCCTGCCGGTCCCCGGTCCCGCTGCTCGCACGCTTCCCTCTCCCGCCGTGGGGATGAGAAACCACACCTTATCCCAGGTGAAATCTGACCTTTCCGTGGTGCAGTGAAGAGTTCCTTTGAATCCGCGTGTTTGCACCGATTGGGGACCGGTGTTCTAGTGCTCACAGCTGTTCAGTGTTTGCAGTTGTAGCGGAAAGTCAGGCTCCGATAAAATCCTCCTTTCCTTGCAAGATGGCGAGTTTTCCTCCTCTGAGCCCGCTGCTCCAGGAGGGGACCCAGCCTCTTTGGGTGCTGCACGGTCAGGGGAACCCTGCCTAGCACTCCCCTGCCTTCTCCTGGAGTTTGGCTGTCCCTTAGCTTGCCAACATACACTCCCCCTGTGAACCTCAGCTGTTCTTACTCTCCTCCCCAGGACCAGACTCCAAACACAACTCTATTCAGCCGCCATTTTTTCTCTTCCTGTTATATTCATTCTAAAGTGATTATTTACAGCTATGTATTTATTGCCATTTTAGTCTTTTAATTAAGTTCTTCTGTGTGTTTTTTTCTTGTTTTTCTGAAAGAAGGCCCTTTAACATTTCTTGTAATACTGGTTTTGTTCTTCAGCTTATGTTGTTCATTATTTCCCTTAGATGCGTGAGATCATGTGATACAAGTAATACACTTATAAGAACCAAAAATGAGACAAGCCATAATGGTTATTTGCTGGGAGGCAAATGAATCAGTCTGTAGTGAGTTTCTTTCTGGGCCAACAGTTCTTTTGAGTCCCAATTTCAATGTTGAACATTTCCTTATGTGTACATGTCAGCAATGATATTTCAGTTCTGGGTGGTGGACAAATGGTAGTGATGCAGGTCCGACCGTCTCTGGTTTGGTCCTGGGCATCCTCCAGTGGTGCACAACTGCTGTCTGCTAGTATGGCAAGGCGTTGTCAGCGTCTTCCATCTCTGGACTGATTCTCTTCTGTCTTCATGGCTGGAACAGTCCTGTCAATTCCTTTCTATTTCAGGAATCCACATGATCTTGGAGTTATTTTCTGAAAATATACAAACATATTCTCGACCAAAAGTTAGTAAAGGAATATTTTCTATAAATTTGACTTGGGGTCCTTTTTCATTTTTTTTGCCCAAATGCTTTTCCTCTGGCTTGTTTTGACACCATGTGTGTTTTTCATGGGTTTCTTGCTGTTAGCATTACAGATTAAACTTAATTTTCTAAAGTAAAAATTTTCTAGATGTAATTTACTTACAGGATATTTTTTCTTACATGATATTCTTCTACTATCACCCCCCTATAAGGACATACCTTGACTACTGTGTATTAGTCACTGTGCAGGGGCTGCCCCCCAAGGCAGAGTTGTTACCAGCAGGGTCTGGTGCCTGCTGGAATTACCCTTTTGGTGTGCTGCCTGTGTGGCTAATTGGGTCAAGCTCTGGTGTGGTCTGAAGCCCATCACTGGTTGTGTTAGTTCTGGGTCCATTTGGGCAGGGTTCCCATGCAGGTTGATGTCAGACATTTTGTGTATCCGGACTTGGAATACCTGTCTGGAGCTACCACACTACTCACTGTTTGTGGCTGCATCTACTGGGCCTCAGTGTGCATGGGAGGGGCTGAGCTGTGTACAAGATTGGCTTCCTTTAGCTCTGAGCTGGGGGCAGATCAATATAAGGTCCAAGGTTCCCTGAGGTCCTCCTCCAATGGTCATCTACTCTGCCACTCCCTGAGGGTCTGGACTTTTCCGAAGAAAGACTGTAAAGTGGGTCCTTCCACAAGGCTTGAGCTCAGTATAGTGGGGCAACTAGGGTCGGGAGGATGAGGCTACTAGATTTCCTACATGGGGGCAGAGTGGTCAGGCACTCAAAGAAGGGAAAGTGGCCCTTACTCCAGAGCCATACCACTCAGTCTCTGCCAGAATTTCCAATTCTAGGTCCACTGGAAAAGCACACTGAAGGTTCAAGTTGGTGGCATCCAGCTGTTCCTATTATAGAAGCAAGTTCAGCAAGGCAAATCTACCAGGACTTGGGAGGACAGATCAAAACAATCTCCCATTGGGGGTGGTGCTGACCAAGCCTGCAATAGCGAGGCAAGCACTTCACATCCCCCTCTCAGCTCCACAGCCACACAACTCCCCATGTCCATATTTTTCCATCCTGTGCTTTCTCCTGAGCTCCAGACCCATGGATGCAGGTACCTTCTGGACATCTCAGTTTGAATGTCCAACAACACCTCAGACTCAATATCTCTAAAGCTGGACTCCTTGTTACTAGTCTCAAATCTGTTTCTCCAATGTTTCCCATCCCAGTGAACAGTATCTCCGGCCACTTAGTTGCCCCAGCCAGAAAAACAGGAATTATCCTTCATTATTTTTCCTCCTTTAACCTTGGATAGATTTGTACATTAAGCCTTTATTTATTTTTTAATTTTTAAAACTTTCAATTATAGTTGATATTCAATATTATATTAGTTCAGGTGCACAACATAGTGGTTAGACATTTATATAACTTATAAAGTGATCCCCTTCATAAGTCTAATATACCCCTGATCCCATACCTAGCTATTACAGCATTATTGACTATATTACCTATGCTGTAGTTTACATCCAAGTGACTATTTTGCAACTAGTAATTTGTACTTCTTAATCATTTCACCTCTTTCACCCAGCCCCCTAACTCCCCTCCCACCTAGCAACCATCAGTTTGATACATTAAACCTTTATAGTCTAGTAACCAAGTCTTACCATTTTTTAACTCTGCTGTATCTCCTGAATTCCTCTCCATCCTCATGACTATTTCCTCTTTTTTAGCATTTGTCACCTCTCCCTTGGGCTAATGTATATTCTTGCCTCTCTGTATCACCTTCTCTAGTCTGGTCTCTTTGGTACCAATAGAATGATTATTTAAAATATCTCATTATGTCATTCATCTGTTTAAAATTTAATCTCTCGCTATTGAATTTCTATTAAGTCCTGTAATATGTCATTTGTTCTGCTTTGAATCCCTTTCCCATCCCTGCCCATCAAGCAAATTCTTTCCTTTGCATTTAGAGTCAGTTCAAGTTTCTATGTGAACTCATGATGTCTAAAATTTATATACATGTGTATCATCTATTCATCTATATGTGTACATTTACATGTATATAGTATGTATGCATGTACTATGATTGCCAAATAAAATACAAGATGCTCAATTAAATTTGAATTTCAACTATATAGCAAATAATATTTTGGTATATATCATGTCCCAAATATTGCATGGGCTATATTTATACTAAGTTTTTCAATGTTTGCCTAAAATTCAAATATAACTGGGTATCCTGAATTTTTATTTGCTAAGCCTGACAATTTATATATATACTAGAGGCTTGGTGCATGAAATTTGTGCACTGGGGGGGGGGTGTCCCTCAGCCCGGACTGCACCCTCTCACAGTCCAGGAGCCCTCAGGGGATGTCAGTCGGACATCCTTAGCATTGCCGCGGAGGCAGGAGAGGCTCCCACTACTGCCGCTGTGCTCGCTGGCTGTGAGCCCAGCTTCTGGCTGAACAGTGCTCCCCTTGTGGGAGCTCACTGAACACCAGGGGGCAGCTTTTGCATTAAGCGTCTGCCCCCTGGTGGTCAGTGCGTGTCATAGTGACTGGTCTTTCCGCTGTCACACCGAAACTGGCTCTCCAACATCCCCTGAGGAGTTCCAGATTGCGAGAGGGCTCAGGCCAGGCTGAGAGACCACACTGGTGCACGATCAGGGTCGGGGAAGGATGCGGGAGATTGGCCAGCTGGGGAGGGACTGTGGGAAGGCTGTAGGGTGTGTCTGGCCCGTCTCGCTCAGACCCAATTGACTGGACCCCAGCAGCAAGCTAACCTGCTGGTCAGAGCGTCTGTCCCCTAGTGGTCAGTGCATGTCATAGTAAGCAGTTGAGCAGCTTTAGCATATCATTAGCATATTACACTTTGATTGGTTGAATGGCTGACTGGACGACTGGACACTTAGCATATTAGGCTTTTATTATATAGGATGATGTAAATATATCATAACAGAGGCTGTGTAGTAAGGCCTAAAACGTCCCTTCTATTAAAGAAATTGGGGATCATATTGTCACGCATTCATTTGGCGAACATCTCCAGCACTTTCTCTAGCCCTGAGCAGTCTTTCTGTGGGTTCCCAGGTGACAGAATTTCTACCAATGACTCCTGAGGGCCCCTCTGAGGAGACTGCTGACAGACACCGCACTGGCTTATCTGACTTTCAGATTTGTTTTGTTTTGTTCATTTGTACATTTCTTACAGTGGAATCTGTGTCTGACATGCTAGACTTGGACCGTTTCACATTGACAAAAAGATCTGAGTCTCTAGGCCCCCAAGCAAGACGGCCTCTGCAAGGCCTCCTGGGAGATCTGACAACTGCCCGTGGGGACCATGGAGAATGGACTCATCATCTCTTTGGATAAACAGTGGCAGGAGTCACACATTTCCCAACATTTAGGATCCAAGCTACACTGTGACAGGGTCCAGGGTGACTGGTGTCCGTGGTGGGCAGACCCCAGTGGCCCTGGTGTCCTGCCTTGTGTGAACGTTTCCTCTCAAGTGGGGGAGAGGCCATGGCTGCTCCTAACAGCCCAGCCAGGCAGCTGGGATGTGGCTCCCATGGCTCCCTGGGGCCTGTCCTGCTCGGTTGTGGCAGCCGCGGGGGAGGCCCCCTTGGGGACTGGAGAAGCTGTGGCAAGGAGCCAGGGTGGCCTCTAGGACCTCAGCGGGTCTCTGTCCACAGCCAGCACGCAGCTGGGCCTCTAGTCAGACAGTCCCCAGGACGGGTTCTGCCAGTGTCCCGATGAGCATGGGCCAGAAGGTTCCCTGCTCGCCACAGCCTTGCACAGCGTGTGAGCGCTGGAGCAGAGGGTCCGCTAAGCTGCCCCACTCTGACCACAGGACCCGTGAGACCCAGGCCTGCTGTTGGATGAGTCCACGGGGGTTTTACTGCCCCCGCTGCCCTCTGCCACCACCTCCCCTCTCGTGCAGCACCGCTGTCTGTCTGCCCAGCTCCCGTGTTCCTGCACCGCTCAGTGCCCCAGCTCCCATGTTCCTGCACCGCTCATCCCCCCCCGCCCCCCCGTATTCCTGAGTGCACCTCGCTTTCTGAAGTGCTGGCCTCACCCTCCTTGCCACTTACACTCCACTTGCTCGCTCATTGGCCACAGAGCCTCTGACCCCATGCCCCAGGGGCCAGTTTCCATCCTCCTGTAACGAAGGACCACACACATGGGCTGACGGCAGCGCACGCTGATGGACTTGCAGTTCTGTCGGTGGGGACACAATGGCAGCACTGGGTGTGGCAGGTGCGTCTCTGCCCAGGGGCTTGGGAGAACCACTGGCTCCGACAACAGCCTCTTCCTTCAGCAATAACAGCTGAGCCCCTCAAACTTCCTTAGGTCCTCCTCCTGCCTCCCTTGGCCCCGTGTGAGGACTCCCACGATCACAGAGGCCCAGGGATTCAGGGCACTCTCCCGCCTCAGTCAGCTAAGGCGCTATTGCAATTCCACCCGTTTAGCTTTGCGTGTCGCCCTGTAACACCTGGGGACGGGATGCAAATTTCACGGCTAGTTTTCCTGCCTTCACACATTGTGAGAGCTGTAAGTTCAAACAACGGTCTGAGGCTTCCCTGAAGCCTGGGGTTCACCCTCCAGGGGTCGTACACCCTCAGGAGACCCCAAAATGCACAGAATGCTTACATCTAAGGGCTCCGCTCCCCGTGGGCTCCCTGGCACTGGGCACGCCCTGAAGATATATTTTAAGGGGGGACATTTAATGGTTCACAAACTACATCATAAAAATGATGGCTGGGTCCGCCTTCTTGTGAAAACATCTCCCAGTTTGGCCTTCACGGTTCACACCCTCTTATTCTCCTCTCACAACCTGAAGGGGTTGGAGGTGCAGCTGTGATGATGAGTTGAGCAGTGAGAGTGCTAGAGCCCCTCAGAGCCCATGGCAGGCCTGCAGGGTGGGGGGCAGGGGGGCAGCCACTGCGTCACAGCCCCCAGCAGCAGTCCTTCCAGGGGCTCTGCTGGGTGACTCCCCGGCATGCATCAATGGTCTCAATGGGAGTCCCAAATTTCCCAATAAATCTCCAAACAAAATTAATTTTAATGGCTTTAATTAGCCTTAATGGACTATTCCTATTAGTATCTGCTGATTTTGTGTGGTTGTTGAGGAAATAGAGAGGAACAAATCAACAGGCCAATGAAGGAAACGGTTGGTCCAAAATCTTTTGAAATTAATTGCCTGTGTGCTATCACTTTCCGTGTGCAGTGCACACACTTCATCTGGAGCGGGGCGCGTGACCTGGAGGAAGCACAAAGAGCAGTAACTGCTGGTGCTGTAGAGCACTACAGCACTAGATGGCGCTGCTGGTGATATCCTTTCTTCCTTGTGGACTGTCTAGGGAGGGGAAGCGGCTGCAGTGCTTGAGGCTGAATTCCAGGAGGCTGGCAGCGCTGGTCCATTGGTGCCTGGCCTGTCCTCTTCAGATTGAACCTACAGGACTACTACGGGAGCCAGTCCAAGGGAGGGGAAGTAGTTGCAGTGCCCGAGGCCAAGTTTCAGGAGGCCGGCAGCGCTGTCAGGATCGTGCCAGCGGTGCTGGTCTGTTGGTGCCTGGCTTGTCCTCTGGAGATTGTACCTGCAGGACTACTAAGGAAGCCAGTCCCCAGTTCCACCCTGCCTCTGCCACCGATTGATTGGAGTCTGAGGGCCAGGGGGAGGGACAAAGAGGCCTGCCTTCCAGCTGCTCGCCAGTCCCCATCGCACCACTCGCTCTGCCACTCACTCTGGTTCCCTGTCAGCCATCCCCTGATCAATAGGAGCCTGCAGGCCAGGGGAGGTACCAAGCAGTCTGCCTTCTGCCTGCTCACAAGTCTGCTCACAAGTTGCTGCTGCCATGGATTCATTGGAGTCTGAGGGACCCGGTTCCCCCATTAGCCATTGCCTGATCAATGGAGCCTGAGGGCCGGGGGATGGACTGGTCATCTGTTTGGTCATGACGAACCCAGGGTTTTCATATATTAGGATATATAATATATACACACATACACACACACTAGTGGCCCGGTGCATGAAAATTTATGCACTGGAGGGGGGTCTCTCAGCCCGGCCTGCCCCTCTCACAGTCTGGGATCCCTCAGGAGCGGGAGGCAACCCAGTGATCAGGAGAAAGCAACGCCCCATCACACCTCTGCTGCTGCCACTGCTGGCAGCACTAGCCTCGGCTGTCCCTGGTTACCTGAACCTCAGGCGGCCCTGGGCACCTGGGCAGCCGCCATCCTAGGCTTACCTGTGCCTCGGGCGGCCCTGTGTGGCTGGGGGGCTCAGGGGACTGGGGGACTCCGGAGGCAGGTGTGGTGAGGCTAAGGGAATTGGGCGCTGCCATCATTGAGGGCGTGGCAGTCAATTAGCATATTCCCTCCTTATTGGCTGTGGGCACTGCCATCTTTGTGATGGTGTGAGGGTCAATTGGCATATTCCCTCTTTATTATATAGGATATTCATAAACCTTTCCTAGGAACAATGACATCCTAATAGCAATGAACAGAGCTAGTGCTCAGAACTTGGTTTCTAAACACTTAAAACTCTTTGCTGAAAGAAACCAAGGCTCCTTGGAGAAATGGCTGATTCTATGGCTGAGGCGGGGAAGGTAAGAGTTGAGCCTGGAACATCTTTTTGTTCCAGAAAGTAACAGAATAATAAAAAATGATAGGGGCATGTTATAAGGACACAGGTACCCACTTGAAGAGGCACCCACTGGCCAAAAAAGGGAAAAATTGAGCACCAATATAAGTACAGCAATGAATTAGAAAACATTGAAATAATAAATGTGTGAGTCCATACCAATAAGTAAATGGGGAGAAAGGGAAGACCCTTGTTTACAGTACCATGATGAGTGTTGATTGGTAAATGTGGAAGGAATACTGAAGTTGGAAAACCATTATTTTGAAAACTTCATAGTAAAGATTGATTCAGGCAAAAATTATCACTGGATGCTAAATATATGAAGAAATATATCTTGACAATGAGCAAGATACTTGCATGGTATTCAAGTGTTTTCCCAAAGAGTGCTTACTAGTTACAAGGAGGAAAATAGTAATTATGGAGTGGAGAAATTGGAAAATACCTTAACTGAGTCATCAAAATTCACATAAACAATGAGAAGCAAATAGCTACCATGTGCCTCCAGATGTGATACCCTGAGGACACTTCATCAGTTATATTTATTTCCATCCAGGAAAGCATAATCCGAATTTAACTGTGAAGAAACATCAGATAAACTCAAATAAAGGAACATTCTTATTTTAAAGGGGAGATATTGTTACTCAACATGTCAATGTCATTAAAGATAAAGAAAGGCTGTAGAAATGATCCAAATTAAAGGCAACTAAAGAAACATGGCACCTAAATGCAATACCTGACCCTAGACTGGATCTTGTTGGAAAGGAAAAATAATATAAAGGGTATTATTGGATCAATTAATTAGACTGGAATACAAATGGAAGATCAGCATCAATGTTAAATTTATTGCAGTTGATAACTGTACTCTGCTCATAAACAAGAATAACTTTATTCTTTGGAAATACATACTGAAGTATTTAGAGGTGACGGCTATAATGTACAGAACTTACTCTCAAATAATTCAGCAAAAAAGACACACTTGTGCCCTAACTGTTTTGGCTCAGTGGATAGAGCATCAGCCTGCAGACTCAAGGGTCCCAGGTTTGAAAAAATTTTAAAAGTTAGCTCAAGCATTGCCTCCTCAGGGAATCTAGACTCCGAAAGCCCCCTTTGATCAGTCATCACATTGCACTTTATATGCTTGTATCTTTTTCCACACTAAATGTCAAGTACTTTAAAAAGAAGGATTGACATCTTTAATCCATGTAAATTCAGGGCCTGATACAGGTTGAGCCCATAGTCTGGACTCAATAATTATTTATTGAATGAGCAAATGTTCCAAATAATTTCAGGCCTCTGCTATTTGTATCAAAAAATTGTGAAAACTTGCCTTAGTTCCAATAGCAGAAGTCAGCTAGGTTTCTAAGTTTTCTGCAACCTCAAAGCCTATAGGGTCCAGTTTGTAACCCAACCCCCTCGTCACCTTTCCCAGGACATGCACTGCAGGCTGCCTTACCCACATTGTAATGCAAGATGCTGTGGAGCAAGCCCCTCTTGGAAAGCAGGCTAGAGGACAGTTTATCTCTGCCATGTGAGCACAAAGCCTCTTCCTAGATTGGGCTTCAGCATGTGCTATTTGGCCTGTACACCAAGATTTGTTCTCACACAAGGCTCTCTGTGAGCTGACTACTCTTGCATACTCCTCTAAATCCTTTATCCATTTTCACACCTCTATGTTTTTACATTTTCTGCTCTCTCCCTCTGGGACTCTTTTCCTCCTTATGTCCCCTCCTCCCTGCAATATCCTTCAAGACTCAGTCTGTGCCACCTCTCCTGGAAAGCCTTTCCTTACACCTGTGGTCCCCTGCTTGGCTGAGTTACATGTCCTTCCTGTGTGTTCCCTGTAACACTGATCCTGACCCCTGCTGCAGCATTGACATTGGGCTTTAAACGTTTGCACACCTGCTATACAAAAGACTGTAAGCTACTTGAGGGCAGGAACTGGATCATATTTATCTTGTGTCTAGCACAGAACCTATAACCTCAATCGATGTTGTATGAGTGGGTGAAGGGAGGTAGAAATGGTATGGGGGGAATAAATGGTAATGGAAGGAGAATTGACTTGGAGTGGTAAACACACAATACAATATACAGATGATGTATTATAGAATTGCATACCTGAAGCCTGTATAATTTTATTAACCAATATATCCCCAGTAAATTTAATTAAATTTTTAAAAATCTTTTAACTCCTAGTAACAGGAAGTGTGAATGAAATCTAAGATGTATTAAAGGTTGTACATTGGATTCCAAAGAGGTTGATAGTCAGAGAAGTACCTGAGATAGGAATATAGTTTGTGACCAAAAACTATTGAACTTCAGGTAAGGTTACATTAACAGGAAAAATTTTTAACTATAACTCAGTGGAAATTCAAGAATGCAGAATGGAATACAACTATATATTTAACTAGTTGTGGGTTTTTTTTTTTGAGAGTTGTTGAATTGCCTATTGGCATTGTTCAGAGGACTATGGTATGGAAGGGGTAGGTTTGTGTGTGCATGTCTTTCAGATTAGGAATCAATGATCATAGATTTTTAAAAAGAAATCTTCCTAAATATCCTAAATATAGAACTGCTGAAACTTACTGTAAAATTTGGCAACCCTAAGCCTCCAATGGTTAAATTTTTCAACAATGAAACTATAAGAAGGAGTTTTCACTACCCACAGATCTACTCTAATGTTAGGTATGTTTTAATCTTGTCTCTTTTTTATTTTTTGCTTTCACTTTGCTTCAAATTGGGTGTGGTCTTTGTTCTACTACATAGGCAAGGCCTTTTATGTGTACCTGGGCTGCCAGGCATTCTCCTTGGTCATAGAGGTTTCAACCATTTTAAGATGCCACTCTATCTACATGCACCCTGAGTATAGACTGGTGTGCTGGCACCACCTTAATGCTCTTTATAGATCACTATATAGATGACTCCAGAGAGCAGACTCTGTTGGGGAGTTTCTATAAACAATCATCAAATCCTCCTATGCCTTGCAAAGCAGGTATTCTTATCATCCCCACTTTACATATGAGTACACTGAGGCCCAGAGGAGGTAAAATTACTTACCTGTGGTTATAAAGTTGGTAAATAGTGAACCCTAAATTAAGACTCTTTCTGAATCCAGATTTAACCACTACACTACAATTAGTATTTCTGATTTTGTTTCTTAAAATGGAGATATGATTCACAGAGAAAAAGAACATAATAAAAATATTAGTTCCATTTTCCATGTTTCTATGTCTCAGAATACTTCAGACTGCTCTAAAGGACTATGGCAGTACAGCTTCCAACACAGTGGTATCAAGCCCTATAGATATAGTCCAATTCAACACACAAAGTGTTCTCCTGGAGCCCAGGAGTCTATATGCTGTTTCCCTTTAACTTGGGTGCCCTGTACTGGCAGCTTGATAGGGAACAGTTTACATTTTTTTAAACGTATTTTTATTGATTTTAGAGAGAAAGGGAGAGGGAGAGAGAGATAGAAACATCAATGATGAGAGAGAATTATTGATTGGCTGCCTCCTGCACACCCCACACTGGGGATCAAGCCCACAACCTAGGCATGTGTCTTGACTGGGAATCAAACCATGACTTCTTGGTTCACAGGTTGATGCTCAACCACTGAGCCATGTCGACTGGGCGGGAACAGTTTACATTTTGTAGACATTTATGTCCTATCAAGTAACAAAGATAGTAATGCTTTGTACTTATTCATTTTCTCTTTATCTGGAAATAAAATTATTGGTAATTTAAGAATTTCTCCCCATTTTGATGGAATGCAGAAGTGACATGTTTATAAAAATGGAATTAATTAGATAATTTATGATCAGAATAGTATAGGTAGATCAGAAATGTACTCAAGTTCTCAGCATTTATTGGAACAATTTTGAAAATGTTCAAGTATAGATGAGGCCATCATTCACCAGAATAGGAAGCACTGAAAGTATATCACATTGTATAGGGGAAAAGATCAAGAGTTCCGTTTGGATGTGTTGGGTTTGAGGGCCTAGGCCCACGATTTGGAGATTTAGACGGTCAGGGCTAATGGAGTAACATTAGTAGCATAAAGATGGTAGTAAAATACATAAAGGGTTAGGGGGAGACAGCCCACCGTGATCTTGTAGCACAGGAAGAGAAGAGGATGAAGAATGGGACCTGGAGTTCTTGTGAAGCACAAAGTGACCTAATAAAGAAGCAGTCTGAGAGGCTGAAGGCAGTTGGCTATTGGAAGCTGAAGCTTAGGGGAAAACTCTGGGTTGTAGCTATTTGCAGGCGACATTTAGAGGGTGGTAGAAAGCATGGGAACAGAGGAGATAGCTTAGAAAATGTAGTTTTTGTATCAATAGCATTCCTTCTAATAACAGATACTGTTACCAACTTGGTTACTAGAGGTAGAGATAGTCTGATGATAATGGTTTCTAAAGAAGAAGGTGGGGTAAAGTGCAGGGGCAATATTTAAATCAGAGGATGAGTATATAAAGACTATAAAAGATATATTCAGGCTGTACCTGTATTCCCTTCCTATGAACCATACTAAAGAGGTAATGCCTCTTGTCCATCCCTACTGTGAACATATTGTTAACTGAGACCCTGAATCAATAAATGTCACCCCTGCTCATACCAAAGTTTTCTCGTTGGAAAAAGTTTGTCTAGCATGATTTTGGCCTTGTGTTAGAAAGTCATGCTCTAAGGTGTTCAAAGTCACTCAGCCAAGAAGGAACTGTGTGTGTGGTCCATAGGACTGAAGAGCAGGGGCAGTGGCCAAGAGCTGACCCCACCTCTTCTCACTCTCCTTTATTTTCTTCTACAGTAATACTTTTCTGCTTGAACATGTGGTGTTTGTCTTAAGCAGTGCACTCTGTCAATAAAGACAAAAGCTACTCTGGGTTTCTTACATGAAAATCCCTCAATTGGAGGTGACAAGGAATAGCCCCCTTGACTTCAGTGGAAGACTGAGGACTGATATTTCCCTTCAGCTGTCCCAGCTCTATTTCCTCTTGCCTAAGCTGGAACCACCTAGACAGCTATTAAAAAGATAAGCAACTGTTTCTCATTTAAGGCCCTCCCTCCAGCTTCATTTAGCTGTGATTAAAAAAAAAAAAAGTTTCTCTTCAATCCCTGAAACCTTTCCAGAGCAAGCTGGAAATAAAAACCCAGATTGTTTTTCACTGAGTAAGCTTCCATGTCATTTATCAAAGGCCATCACAGACTTTCAGGGAGTGATATTTTGTGGTGCAACAAGCTTGAGAACCAAGTTTATCTAGTTTATGAACACATCACAAAGGTTAGGAAAATTCCCTCCAAATGATTCCTCCTCCCCAAACCTGGCCTAAGCTTCAGGTGCTAAATAACAACAATAATGTTAAGGGATTTTTATTATTAAAAAATAAATAACAGGATAAAGACAAGTTCACCCTGGAAACAGTGGAGACTGCAGGTAGATACAATAGATTTCCTTTAAATACACTCATTTCTTGAGAAGGAGTGGGCAGGCTAGAGCTGTTCTCTCTGCTTCCCCTCCCATCTAAAGAGGTGGAGATAGGAACAAGGTTGAAATAAGATAACTGATTAGCAACAGTCTCACACTGTGAGGGAGGGAGGGAGGGAGAGTGGGAGGAAGGGAGAGAAGGAGGGAGAGAGAGAAAGGGAGGGAGGGAGGGAGAGAGAGAGAGAGAGAGAGAGAGAGAGAGAGAGAGAGAGAATAAATGAGTGTCAGGGAGGCTAGTGGGGGGACAGAGTTTTTTAGTTCTCCACTGCATTAGACTTTCTAGAGCCTGTTCCCTTCATCAGTGACACAGGGACCCAGAATCAACCATAACTAAATGTGAACTGAGGCTCCTTGTTTCCCTTATGTAGCTTCACTGATAAATACATTATCCACTGAAAGACACTGCAGGCGACAAAACAAAACAACTAAAAAACTAAACTTGGCTAATAATTTGCTGTTTACTCAGAATTCAATCTGTGCTTAATGGCCTTGTCTTTTCATTGGGATCTCTGGATGTCTGTATCAGTCGGGTTGCTGCTTCAGAATATAAGCTCATAGGGAACGGGGCCTCTTTGGGTTTCACCCAACCCATAATTCACTTATTGCAGCCCTATATGCCTTGGGGTGTATAATAAATAGTTCTCCGTGGGGAGGATCCTAGGGTTATAAATAGGCAGTTCAACAGGGGGGCGGTCTTAACTGCTTTGCTGTATTATGAAGACTACCAGCATCTGCTCAGCGGCAGCCTGTGAGGTTACAGTGTTCAGAGTTTGAGTAAGCCAAAATATGTGAAGCCGGTCCCATGGCTCACTTGGCTTGGATCAGTCACATTGACAAACACTGAAGCACCTGGTTGTAATTCAAATACTCCTCCCAAGTGAATGGATTGTTGCCCGCAAGGTTTGGAGGAACTGTGGGTATTTGCCGCTCTAAGTAAGATTCTCTCAGATCCACTGGTGGACTTCAGGCAGAGGCTGGCTATAAATGGAGCTTGACTCGCAGCTTCCCGATTGGAACAGAAGGTGACTTGGGCATAGATATAATAGAGTCCTTGTCTTTTAACAGCCAGCTGTTTCCCATTTTCGAGGGTTACCAAGTTGTTGCTCATAGTGTAATATCCTTTTTGGGCCCACTGTAGAACTGTAATGGAGAGGAGAAAAATTTGTGGTGAGATGAAGCATAGCATGATTCACATTCCAACAAAACATAGTTTAATGTTGACACTAATTTCATATATGAATGGAAGTTTGGGGCAATAGGGACTTTTAAGGACCCTTCCAGCCTTAAGTCTATGGCTGACAAATTATCATGGGATTTATAGTCAAATGAAGCTCGGTTCCAATCCAAGCTTTATTCAAGCATAGGCAAATCAATCTCTGAGTTGCAGTTTCTCATCTGCAACACTGGGCTAATATTACAGCACATTTTAGAGACTTGTGAAAATTAAATAAAGTAACAGAACACAGTGAGTTTCCTTCTCCCTTTAGAGTTCTTAAAGCTAATTTGTCCTTGAACTTCAGAAAGTGTGAACGATTTCAAAATTACACATCATAAATTATGCATTCCAAAATATTCAAGCAAAATCCTTGCTAATATTAACATTTATTTATTCCTTTCCTTAAATTTTACAAAGTCAAAGAATTGCTGATCTTCCTAGCTCAGCCTCTGCACAGAGAAAAGGAAAGACCCCATTTCTTCCTACCTGATCAAGCCGTTGCAAACCTGACCTGCCTCCTACAGCAAGAACTAAAATTAGGCAAGGAAGTATGAAAATAAACCTGTCATTTCACTATGTGTTTTGATCTCCCATTGTAGTGGGCGCCACCAACTTGAAAGTATATGTATTCTTGTGGCTAAACCAGAGTACCCACCAACAGTGTGCCATTTTCTCGGCTGAGATGTTGAGTGGGTTCAAAGTAGTGTGTGCACCTGATTTCAAATCTCAGCTCCCACAGAGAGTTAGATTGCTGGGGTGGGGGTTGGGAAGAAGTAAAAATATTGATGCATTTGCTTCCTTGAGCTTTAAAAAAAATCCTATTTGGTGGTCTTAAGCCTATCTGGGTGCAAGATCCAACCTGTTAGGACTCATCCTTTAATATAAAAAAGGCATCTGAAATGTCTGACTTTTTGGCCCTCCAGACCACTTCAGAAATGGTACTTTATTATGATGTTTTCACTTTTAGACCAATTGAGAAAACAAGTGCAGGTTTCCTATCTTTTAGTCCACTAAGTTTATTTTTATAAGTCATAATCTAATTTTCAGCCTTGCTGTGGGATGTAGGTCAAGTCTGCAGCAGCATGAGCAAGTAAGAACTAGAGGTTTGGGACTGGGGTAGAGTGAGGAATGTTACTTTTTCCCACCTGGTCCCCTGGGAACCTACTGTGATGCAGACCATAAAATATACTAGGACCAATATCAATAATGGTCCTTTTAGCAGAATCTGAACATCATGAAATATATCCAAGGGCAAAGATTTATATACAAATGACCAATGGGAAGCTATTTTTGAGGAGGCATCTCTGTTGCTGTTATCCAATCTGGGTGAGAAGGTGTCATGTGGATGGCCACCCTGGATATGCCAATATAGTTGTGATATTCTCTTATCTATAAGTGTATTTTCTAAGAAAGGGGTACTTGGTGGAATTATTAAATATTGTGGGAATACTGGTATTAATGAAGGACTTTATGTCACTCTTGTGACAGCTAAATTACAGTGAAAAAAGCTAAGTAATGTCACCTTACATTTGTATAGCATTTGACACTATAATGTTCTTCCACATTAGCTGATTTGATGCTCAGAGTCACTCTGTGAAGTGGGGCAGGAAATTGCTGTGTAGGTAAAGAGACTTGCCCAAGGTCACCCAGCAAGTGGTAGTCGTGGTTCTTGAGCCTCAGTGTTCAAAACTCCTTATCTACTGCTCTTACTCCCATACCAAGATCCACGATAACCATTTATAACCACTAAGAAACCAAAATCTCACCTTAGAGATGAGGCTGTCTCTCTTCTCCTCTCCTCTCCTCTCCTCTCCTCTCCTCTCCTCTCCTCTCCTCTCCTCTCCTCTCCTCTCCTCTCCTCTCCTCTCCTCTCTCTCTCTCAAACACACACTCTTTAAGACTCCATTCCAGAGCACTGTGCTGAATATTTCAAAGACTTCTCTGATGCTCTCAGACTGCATTTATGTAAATGGGGGATTTTATGCTAGCGTGTGTGTTTCCATCCATTTATCAGATGTGACACATTCTCCAGCACCAGCTATCAGGAGGTACAGATTTGGGAAAAAGATCTAAGGGCTAGAACAATGGCAGAACGTATATGGAAATAAAGTCATTCAGAGTTGAAAAGATTACAATATGTTTTCTGTTGTTACTTCATTGGAAAATCTAACATCCTGGCACCTACTGATCTTTGCAGAATGATTTTACCTTTTAATTTCCTTGAGGTTGGCCCCCATGTGAGGCTGAGGTAATCATACATCAATTGACAGATGGCAGGAAATGCCCCCTGAGGCCCATTTACACACAGTGAAGAAGGGTTAGTAAGAGTTCACAGTCAAGTCACTACCTGCCATCTCTTCTATGTTGTCAGAATAATGGTCTCTTCACCCAGTAATTCATCATTTAGAATCAGCCATTGAACAAGAACATAATGAGAACATCAGTATTGCTTCCCACCTCCTTTTGTCCCTTCAAGTCCCATCTTTACATTTGAGCTCACTTTGAAGACAAAGGAGAACATGTGAGAGGTGCATGAGTAGGTTTATAGATTAGGCCCCAGAGGAAGAGAGGAACCTAATCATTAGGCTGCATTGCATCAGTATCCCAGCCTTCCCCCTTGGATGGCTGATGCTCAGATGCTTTTGGACTTACCAGATGCTGTTTTACTACTGGCTTCACTTATGACATGCGCTGCAATTTGAGGATCCTGATCACCTAAAATGAAACAAAAAACAAACTGTCAGGCCAAAGTAATGCAAAACTGCCCATGGAACTATTTAGTTCAGTTCCACATCTGTGTAATAGAGACTGTGTTTAAATAGGTTATATAAAACTAAGGGTAGAATGGTTTTTAATCCTCACAGTGGGAAAAGTTGGTTTCTAAAAAACCTGAATGATTGAATTGACTAATTCCACTGATCCTATTTTTCTTATAGTTGTTCAGTACTCAAGTCCACTTCACATAGATTGACACAGGCTAAAAGTACTGGTCTGCATTAAAACATACTTTGAATCTTGCTTTTAGGAACAACTTCCATCCATTGGGAATGTTAGTGGGTCCCAAGGTCATGTCTGCACAATTAGCTAGTAAGATGCTCATGGTGTCTGATTTGGTCAAATAATCGGCTAAACTATTGTATTTATCTCTAATTGTTTCTTATGTAAAAGGCTTGCTTCTTAATTAGATGTGCTGATTGCCTAAGTGCAAAGATTGTGTGGAAGTTTCTTTTTGTCCAGTAATGAGGCTGGTGTCAGACACTTTGTAGACGCCCTATAAATATTTAGTCAAATTGCATGACCTAAATTACAAGTTTTGTTAAGTTTATAATTTTTTCTGAAGACTGTTAAGCAGCCTGTATGATTAACTTCAGCCTCCACATGAAAAGTTTCCTCAAATTTTACTGTACTTAATAGATAACACGGTTCAACGCAACATAGAGTCAGTCTAAAGACAAAACCTTCATGGAAATCAGATCACCCTTTGCATCTAGACCAATAGTTAAAGCAAGGTTTGAGTATGCTCTTTGCCTCAGAAAACAGTGTCTGTATTTCTGTATGCACAGGGTAGTGGCAAAAGTAAATTTACAGTTGGACATATAGAAAATAATATAATAATAAATATATAATAATACAAGAATAACCTGTTTTGAGTGTTCACAACTGTAAACCTACTTTTGCCCTACCCTGTATGTGCATATGTATTTGTGTGTATTAAATTTACAAAACCCATACCATCATTTTAACTGACTTTGTGATATAATAGTCTCTCTAAAAACACCCATCTACCAATTTTTCATCTTTCTGATACTCAGGTCATTCCAGGAGTTATTGTGTTACAGTCTAAGAGGAACAGGGAAAATTATGGAGTCATCCAGAAAAGGAGGTAACTAGGAAAGGAAAGGGTCTGGAAAGGATCATAAGAACAAGAGTGGAAGGTACTGGGGAGGTTTAACCTGGAGAAGAAAAGGTTTCTGTGATTACTGTTTTCAATATCTGGACAGCTGCTGTGTAGAAGAGGAATTACACTTTGTTTCATATGGCCCCATAGAGCAGAACTGCTGGTTCCAGTGAGTGGAGATTATAAGAACAAAATTCAACTCCAGAGGAGAAAAGACTTCTCTCATGTAATATAGTAAACTTATAATTATTAGACCCATTCAAAGATGGGCCAGGCTGCTTTATGAGATAGAAGGTGCCTCGGCATATTTTACCAGAGGCCAGGCCAGATGGTCATGGCTGTTGTGAAGGAGATTTGTGTCCTGGATGTGGTGTTGGATTTGATAACCATCAAGGCCCCTTCAAACCAAGAGATGTTCTAGATACTCTCACATCAAGAACAAGGCAAAGAATAGAATATTGTCACATTGGCTCATTCCTTGATTTCAGAGGCTCCACTGGCCATGGTTCCCCATGGAAAACTTATTGAGCAGTGAATGCCACTGCTACCAAATGATGATTTTCTTATCATCTTATCCCATGTAGGTGTTATGATTGCTTTGATCATGGTATTGAAAATAATGGAATTTCTTCATACTTGGTACTGTCAGAATTAAAGGAACCCATCCAATTGTATTCCAGTGTTATTTCCAAGGCTAAAAGTTCCCTGATACAACACTGGGTTACTCAATATAATCAACCTTATAAAGCTTCCTTTTAGTTTTTAAGTATGCATAGAAATTGGTAAACAGCAACCTACCTTTTTGCTGTTGAAAGTTTTTTTCTTTCTCCTTCACTTCATATCCCGTTATATCCTGAAATAAAAATCATTGCAAAAGATCATTTTGACAGGGAGTCTTCTGTGGGGTTTTAGAGGTATCATTCATTTGGTATCAATCCTTACTCTGCTGCCTGTTTCTAGTAAGGATTATAATATATGCTTAGATCCTGTCATTAATATCATACTGATTGGGAGCCCATGGCTCTGACAGATGAACTGACAGCCCAGAAAACTGAGGTGTAGACCTAGAAGCAGAGTCTGGTTTTCATTATCTTCATTCCAGCATTCTCTCTAGACGAGAGGCGACTATACTGACTCTTCCTATGACCCCAACCTCCCTGGTTTTGATATGTATTTGCAAATAATGTTGAATGGGGAAATGATTCTACCCTGGGAACTGGTATATAGAATGTTATTAACATAAAGCCTAGTATATATCTATTAGAATAAAATTTGTCTGAAATCTCCCAGAAAAATGGTAACAATAAGTTTGATTGTGGGAAGAAATCTCAACATTTTTATTTTGTTGTTTCAGTGGGCTGAGGAGATTCTCTTGTTGCTGGTGGTGTGCCCTTGTGTGGCCTGCGTTTACATGGGTGGGCAAAAGTAGGTTTATAGTTGTAATACAAATAAATAATATAATAATTAATAAATAATAATACAAGATTAAACTGTTTCAACTACTCACAACTGTAAACCTACTTTTGCCAACCCTCTGTATTTAGAATAATCAACATGTATATAGGAAACACAGGCCATCTCCCAATGCTTCTGATGTTCAAAGGCAAATGCAACTCTTCTTCAGGGGTTTCTTCTCACTTGGCAACTGAAGGAAAGTTAGAGGTACTTAAAGAGTATAACAGGGACAGCAATCAACATGGGTCAGAAGATAATAAAGGCTACTGCTGCCATTTTAAAGATACTGAATAAAAGGCCTCAAGGGCATAACTGGCTGGCATGAGGTCACCCAAGGAGTCTGAAGCTGAAGTGAAGAGTGTCAAAACTGTGAGATCATATTCATAGGCCAGGTTTAACTCACACCATCACCCTATGCTCTAAACACAAGAAAGGAAGACAATAGTATTTTCACATCTTGTAATAATCAGTCTTGGGCTCCTTCCCATTACTAGAATCAATTTTCTACAGGGTTCTTCCTTTTCATTCTTCCACTAGAAGAAATTAGTGTTGTAACTATTGATTGTCTTCTTGTAGACTCAGCTCAGTTGCCAGATGTGAGGGTATAAGTTAAAATAACCTATATCTCTCCCTGGCCAGTGTGGCTCAGTTGGTTGGAGCATCATCCCGTGTACTGGAAGGTTTCAGGTTTGATTCCTCGTCAGGGCACATACCTAGATTTCAGGTTCTATCCCTGATCTGGAGACAACTGATATTTCTCTCTCTCTCTCTCTCTCTCTCTCTCTCTCTCTCTCTCTCTCTCTCTCTCTTCTTCCCTCTCTAAAATAAACTTTAAAAAAATTAAAAGAAAAGAAGAACTTGCACCTCAAAAAGCTCACATAGGCCACAGAGCCTCAACTTTCCACTTGAGGTGAAGTGTGGCACTGTGAAAGTGTGGCAACAGGAAAATGTTTGTGAGATAACAAGTAAACAAATGAGTATTTAGTGTCTTTTCAAAAAATGGAGTGTGATGATGGAGGTTGAGATATTTTCAAGCTAGGTGTCAGGGCCTAGCCAAGATGAGAATGTGAAGTCAGCAAAGTTTGCCTTTTATGCACCCAACCTTGCCTTTCCGAGAACTTTCCCCCAGCCACATGTCCCAGAGCCTTTTTTCTTGCTTTACACCCCACCTCAACTGAAAGACTTTTTAAAGATGACTTTCAGAAAATCTGGGATTAGTTATTTCTCTCTCAGTGGGAACTCTTGTGGCAGGTATGGACAGATTAACCTTTAGCTTAAAAAGGAAATGCTTTGACCCTAACTGGTTTGGCTCAGTGGATAGAGCGTCGGCCTGCAGACTGAAAGGTCCCAGGTTCGATTCTGGTTAAGGGCATGTACCTTGGTTGCGGACACATCCCCAGTAGGAGGTGTGCAGAAGGCAGCTGATTGGGCTTGGTTGTTCCGCTGTTCAGCCGTCCGGTCTAATTAGCATATTATGCTTTTACTATTATATATATATATATATATATATATATATATATATATATATATATATGAAAATGCTTTGACCCTATTAAAGATATCTCAGGAATTAGTGGGCAGACAATCGTGGGACTAATCATTCTAACACAGTGTAGGGTGGGTAGTAAGTGTGTGTTTTTTTTAAATCCTCACCTGAGTATATATTTTTCCATCGATATTTTTAAGAGAGAGTGAAAAGGAGAGAGAGAGAGAGAGAGAGAGAGAGAGAGAGAGAGAGAGAGAGAGACATTGATTAGTTGCCTTCTGCTCAAACCCGGACCGGGGCCAGGGATCAAACCTGAAACCAAGGTATGTGCTCTTGACTGGCAATCAAACCTGTGACCCTTCAGTGCACTGGCTGGCACTCTAACCACTGAGAAAACTGGCCAGGGAGTGAGTAGAAAGTTTTTTTAAAATATATTTTTATTAATTTAGTTTCAGAGAGGAAGGGAGAGGGAGAAAGAGATAGAAACATCAATGAGAGAGAATCATTGTTCGGCTGCCTCCTGCATGCCCCCTACTGGGGATCGATCCTACAACCCGGGCAAATGCCCTTGACTGGAATTAAACCTGGGACCCTTCAATCCGCAGGCCGACACTCTATCCACTGAGCCAAACTGGGGAGGGTGTGAGTAGTAAGTTTTAATGTGAAATTACACTATTCACAATGATGCCTCCACTACCCTAACATAATCCCATTGTCCCACCAAAGTGACAGCTTGGTGCTACCTGCCTCAGTATATGAGTTCCTTGTTATTAGAGGTGTTCAAACAGAAATTGGGGAACAACTTGGCAGGGACTGTGAGGAGAAAATTAAAGTTCTGTATTGATAATTGCATCTGATGATTTCTAAGACCTCTTCAAGTTCTATGATTCAGTACCCCAAAATTCAAACCCTAGGTTGCTCTGGACCATTCAGATTCCTACCCAGAAAGACTGCTAATGTTAGCTAAGAATATAAAAATTTAATTTGGGGTTATTATGTAGCTGACCTGTTAGGTTAAAAAAAAGTCCGAAATATTGTTCTAGAATGAGAAATTTGGGTGGATGGATATTGGAGCGGGGTTCAGTCTTTGGAGGAGGATTGGGTTTGTGGAGGACTTTGTGTTTCACCATCATGCGTATCATAGGTACAGATGACATTGACTCAGATTCCACCCCTAATTCAGTAGAGACACTGGGCTTCCTCTGTCATATGTCAGGAGCCCCAGTTGACAAGCCTGAGAGGTTCTGCCTTTTTAGAATATGAAACTTTGGAGCTGTTGTGTGTGGGTTATTTTTTTGTTTTTTGTTTGTTTGTTTTTTGTTTGGTTTGGTTTGTTGTGTGTGTGTGTGTGTGTGTGTGTGTGTGTGTGTGTGTGTGTGTGTGTTTTATGTAAGCATAAGCAGAGAGACCAAATCAGCTGTTTTCCTTACTTCTATCCTGGGTAGCTGATTTGGGAAGCTTTACATATCTGACCTGAAATAAAGCCATGAGGAATTGGCAGTTCAACTGTAAAACTCGCAGTAAGGAAGAGAGCAGAAATAAAGCAAGAGCCCATCTCACTGCCTTTGGAGGGATTGTGAGGAGAAAACTATGTAAGACTGATCACATAATTACAGAATGTCAAAGTTGGTAGTGCCCTTACAGATAATCTCAGCCCTCTCATTTTATAGATGAGAAAACTTAGGTCTAAAGAGGTCATGCAATGAGCACATTTCACACATTATCGGGATTATTAACCATTGTTCTGAAAGTGGCTTTATTTACATTTGAATTTGCAACACCTCCCAATACTGGCTAGAAGCCTCAAAGAACTAGAAAATAAATTCATTTCTACACCTTACAAATAAAAATTTATGAGTCTTCAAATAAAACATAGATTAACATAAAGAACCTAAAAGCCAGCAACAGAGTTGAGCTCATTCTAATTCCCTTAAGTGGCTCAGGAATAAGGAAGGTATTAGAGTCTTCACTACTGGATTAAATTACAAATCTGGGACAATATAGGCGGAAAGGAATAAGCTCAGAAATAAGATCTTAAACCCTTCAATTCTGGGTTAATAACACATCATCCATATATGAAAACTAATTCCTCTTGGTTTATCCCACTACCCACCCACATGGCACAGGGCTGCCTTCAATGTGGAGTACTGCCTCTCATTCATGACCCCAGAGTGGGCTGAGGGCCAAAGGTATATGACTCAGTGTTCTGAGTGAGAAACAGATAAAAAAATTCGTAATGTTCTGCTTCAAGAGAAAAAGCCCTTAGATATTTTGTCTATGAAGATGGAATCAATGTTGTAGGTACATCCTCAATGAATGTTCTAAAAATTCTTGTTTTAGGTACCCATTATATGACTTCATGCTGAGTACCAACCTGTTGATCTAGAAAGCTTCAAATTCTCTCTACTCCAGGTCTTGACTGGCCCTAGAGCGAACTGGTTTCATGAGCAAGTGGTATTATATGGTGTTGGTTTGAGTGGCACTGAGAAGGACCATCATCCATTCCCCACACTTTTCCTCACAATAAAAGGAAAAGATCTGACTTTCATGGCACTTGGAATTCCATCATAAGCATTCCTTCATGTCATGTTAGAATGTATCCATCTTTAGAAGTCTCTATGAACTCCAGTAAAGGCAATACCTTAGCCTGTGGCCTGCCAACACTGCAGCAGCAAATGGTTATCACTTCTCTGGAAAATGGGTGCACAGTGAGAAGGCATCAAGATTTGTATGGGAAGATAAGAAAATGCAAAAAACAGGCTTGGTGTACTTCAAAATTTTCCCAGAGACAGCTGCGAATATAAGCTTATGTGTATGTGTGAATGTGCTCATGAAAGTATGTTTTTTCCCTTAGAAAGTCTTTTTTGTCCTTCTCAAGAACATTTCTATGAATGAACACTTCTAACTTACCATACCCTTTTAACATAGGATTTTGGCTTCATTTCTTTTCTTTTATTTTCTTTTTTTTATATACTCATACTATGTATGTATAAATAACAAATGTTTAAACTTTTACCTTGTCATGTTTCAGTTTCCCAGCAGAAGTACTAAAACTTTTCAATGACACTTTTTACCAACAACTGAGCTCCTTACCTTGACGAAGGCTTCAAACTGGCTTCTAATTTCCTCACAGTTCAGTAAGGATAAGGACTTCTCTCCTTTGTTGCACCTCTGTATCATTTTCATGAACACAAAATCTTCATGAAGATTCCTTTCATCTTCTATCTGTTTGTAAAATAACAGGGACATGAGAAATGTAATTCTGAAGAATGGCACTGATGATGTCTGCCTCTACATTTCCACAGCATCAACAATAGGAGGAGGGTTTTTGCAGACATGCATGGGGAATAAAAAGGTACACTGAATTATTGGTATTTGGTATTAACAGTTCAAAAAAATCTACAAAAGCCAGCAACTAAAATGTCAGATTATCTGTAACTCTAGGTGGAAATCAGAGCTATTCTAATACAATTTAATCACAAAGTATAAATTTTAAAATGTATTATAGCAGCAACATTCTATAATTGTCATATTCCCTATTGCTCCAGTAATTATTGCTCATTATAAATAGTCTTGCAAACTAGTTCTCTACTGAGCAAATTTTCCCACTTCATTTTAGTGTTTGTGATGAAGAAGTTAATTTGCAATGTGTGTCAATTAACTCCAGTTCTAATTACATCTCTCTTTTTAACTTTAGTATTTGCAGAAAACATTTGAATTTTTAAAGAATCATCTTTCATTTCCAAAGTTAACAAGATATTTTATTTTCCAGTGTCTTAGAATGTATGGAATTCACTTGTATAATCAACTAATTCTCTGCCGTTTTCTTGTTTTAAGATTACATATTTGGATTCAAAACAAGATGCATTTAGCCAGTGGCTTTCACTGATATTAAGTGCACACCTAAATGCTACATTAAATTTGAGTCTACCCAGGTCAATATTTACCCTGTGGAGTCTAGGCTTATGTCCAGGCTTTGATTGGCAGAGCCCATTAGGCCAAACACAACCAGACCAAAACCACCCCACTTTTTTCTCAGCAGTGAGTAACCCAATGAATTACCTCAAACATCACTGTCCCACTATATTCTGATAGAAAACCACATGGTCTTAATTCTAGGTTGGCATTCCAATAAAAGACAGTTAAATAATCCTGAGAAAATATAGTCTCCAGATACTATACATCCACAATTCCCACATCTAAACTTTTAGGAATGGCCAAATAATTGATCAAATTTCTCCTTTTCATTTATGATTGATATTTTGTCAACACAGCCAATGATTCCCCTCAATGAAAGTGGGTAGGCGCATCAAAACAGGATAAATCTTAATGGTTATCTTTTCCTAAGAATGAAAAACAACCTGCTAAGTTACTCTACTCTTTTGTTTCTATAAGTCTAACCAAAGAATGTAAACCATCTTAGAAGGAAACTGGGCAGCTTGCAACTACAATCAGAATTTGACCAATTATACAGAGAATGCCACTTTTACTAAAAGACAATTTCTGGGATTTATCCATATCTATGTTAATCTGAAGCACTATGAAATTTGAGATCAAATTGATATTATCCTTCTGTAGTTGGAAATTTAAAATAAAAAAATTGTTTCCATGATTAAAAAATAGTTTACTTTTTAAACAAAATTTTAGCAAACCATTATATGCAATGCCTACATAATGCTTACTTTGTGCCAGGCTTTGTTCTAAGCTTGTTACAAGGCTAAATTCATTTAATCAATGAAGTGGATAGCATTATCATTCACATTTCTCATATATGGAAACTGAGGGATAGAAATGTAAAATAACTTGCTTAGGATCACAGAGCTAGTAGAGGGTAGAGTCAGGATTTGAACACAGGTAGTCTGACTCCAGAGCCCAAGCTCTTGACCACAGACAAGAATATGAGATTTCACTCACTAGACACAAACATTATGCCACAAGACTATTTATTGGTTTTGGTTCCTACCATTGTCCATCATTTGAGTAGAGCTAAACCAACCAACCCAGAAATTGAAGACCCCAAATTTAGTTAATAAAGATTTCATCTTACCTTGTCCAATCTTCTGTGAAGATACACAGCAAAAAGTGCGGACCCAATCATCTGGGTGATAACAAAAACAGTAAGTAAATACATAAAAATTTTCATACTGACGGGTGGTCCACTAGTCACAGGTCGGGGAGAAGGTTGGCTGTATGTTTCGATCATGCTGCTTTAGAGTTGAAATATCTTCTGCTCGAGAAGGTGACAGAGGCAGCATGAGAAGACTGTCAAAGTGGCCACCTTACTCAGAATTAGTTAAGAGCATACAATCATCGCAGCCCACACTTCCTGGAAAATGTGCTTCGTAGTCTTCTCTCCCAGCAAAAACGTTACGTAAAGGTTTTTTTTCTTTCTTAAATTATACCCATATCATTCACTTCCAGGCTTTCCCTTTTGTTAGTAAAGAAGAAACAAGTTTCTTCTTCCATACATTCATTCTTGCCTTAAAATGTCATAGACTTCTCAACAGACAATGGCAGTATTTTCCAATTGCTGTCTAACTTTTGGGGTTCACCAGTTTCAAGGAAAGTGATAAATTAATCCACCAGCAACAGACACATTTCATTTTCGTTCTTACTAATGTAAAGCGGGAACTTGGTATCTAGGGAAAGAAACAAATGAAGATAAAAGTTTGGATTGATTTTATGACAGTGTGTCACTAGCTAATTGCTTCTCAGGACTTATTTAATATTTAAACCCAACAAAATCCCAGCAACTATTCAAGTTGAGACTACATGGCATAAAGCAAAAAAGAGTGATAAAAATTATTAAATAAAATTTAGCTAGAGAGATAATTTAAGAAAAATACATTTCTCAAAGGTCAAGAGAAGTAAGGTCTTGAGGGAAATCAGGCCAAAACTCTACGATTGATGTTAAAGTAGGAATATTAGTTTGACTTAGCCAAATTGCCTGCTTATATTGTTCCAATCCATCAGATCATTGCTGATGCCAATGTAACTGTTCAGAAAAGGTGAAATAGGCTTCACCTAAGATAACTAAATTATAGTCCTTGCTCTACCAATAAATTGCTATGGACCACAGGCAAATAACTTTGTCTCTCTAGACCTCAGTTTTCTCATATTCAAAGAGGGCATATACTGCCTTGCCTATACTATAGGTTGTTGTGAAGTACAAAAAAGAGGTGTATGAAAGATCTTTCAAATGTGTTAAGCAATAGACAAACAATTTTTATCCTGAAATTTTTAAAAAAAAATTTGTTTAGCCTAAGATATGAGTTTTCCAAGTAATTGTCAACTCCTTACATACTAATAAAAAAAGAAAAAACAATAACATTAAAAAACCCAAAGTTTTGTTAACCAATTGAATCACTGAGGTGTGTAAGATTATGCATTTCTGAATGGCTTTTGCATGGTCTTATCAGATTGCCTTCAAAATTAAACCAGTCGTGGAAATCCCTACCCACATCCCAACCTGGTCTAGAAACCATGACAAGTTGGCTTTGGCGATTCCTATAAAATTGTTTTCAGAGACAAATAGGAAATGTAACAAAATGCTCCGATAGGCATGCTATCTGTAGAGTTAGCACCTGCTTTCTTCCCCTCCCACGCCCCAGCATCCTGTCCTGGACCCAGATCTGCGTAGCTTTTCACTATATCTGCCAAGTAGGTGACTTCAATGCACGTGATAAACTTTGATCAGTCAAGTAAGAGGCTTCAGTTCTTAGACAAGCCTTTGTTCCACTAAAGGAAAATTATCACAAGAGCCAAAATGGGCTCGAGGACTTCTCCAAGGCCAGTTTCATATAATTACAGAATGCCAGAGCTGCAAGAACCCTGCAAAGATAAGCTGAAGAGACCACAGAGATGCAGACAATGTAAAGATTTGTTCATGTGACCAAAAAAGGTTGTCCAACCTCCCTGCCTCCACTTCCTGATCGCCCACCTCCTACAGTCTGACTTCTGCCCACAATATTCCCCTGAAATTGCTCCCACCATTATTAGTTCAATAATTTTGGTCAAATTCTTTCTAGAGTTTATTTTTAGTGACTTTCCTATTAGTCTGTTGACCTATTATTCTGTTCTCATCCTTCTGAAAACTCGCCTCCCTTGCCTCTCAGAAAACTTCTTCATGGATCCCTTTATTTCTTTGTATCCTTTAAAACTTAGGTATTCCCTATCCTCATTCATCTGTTCTCACCTCTCCTCCCTTCTCCCTCTTCTCATTCTACATATTTCCCTTAGGTGAGTCCCATCCATGTTTATAGTTCTCAATATCACCTTCATTGTGACAAATCCCAAATCTATAACTGTAGCCCTGAACTTCAGATTTTTAAGTCTGGCTACCTCTGAATATTTCTACTTGGATATCTCAAAGCCACCTCACATTTGTCATGCTCAAAACTTAACTCAACTCCCCACTCCACTTCCAACCCAGACCTGTTCTCTCTCTAATGTCTCTCTATCTCAGTGAATGGTACTACTACACCCACCTAATTGTTCAAGTCAGAGTCCTGGTAGTCATCTATAATCCCTCTCTCTCTCTTGCCCAAATTACTTGCCAATCCCAGTGGTTCCTTCTCCCCAAAGCTTCTTGATTGCCACCACTTCTTTCCATTTCCCCTGTCAACATCCTAGTCCAGGCCCACATCCTCTCTCTGCTAGATTACTGGACTGTACTCTCCTAATTTATCTCCTTGTTTCCTTTCTGTTCCACTCCATCTATCCTCCATATTTCCAGCAGAATGTTAATTCTAATTCTTATAATTAACCAATCATCTAATCTAATTTGAGCCCTCAGACTCTGCACTAGACCCAGGGAAGCAGATTGATAGAGTTTAATGTGAATGGGATTAGCTCCAGAATCACCTTCTTGTACTTCAATTCTTGAAGCCCCTCCCCCCCCACACACACACCGATTCTTCTTCTGACTGGTCCTAGGCACAATTGGCTACCTTTCTAGTTTCTAAACTTTATTTTCTGATTCTGTATCAGATGTCCTTTGTATTAGACCCCCAATACCTGCCTCTGCCCCAGCAAGGAATGGCTTGGTCCTGGTTTTGGACCCCCTTTAAAAATATTCAGCTGCTTAATGCATCCAGAAATGATTTTTAAACTTTGTTACAAAGAAATGTATAGCTCTATAAAGTACATGAAAGTGCCTGAAGCCAAAGTAAAATATTGGCCATCTTTTTCTTAGCTTACAGAAAGAATTAAATTAATGGATTAAATTGTTTCAATTTTCAGTTTTTCTTACACAAAATTATCTGAAATGTCTGTCACCCTTTTCTACTACTGCATTTCTTGTAGCTAGTGCTGATCTAAAGCAAATTAGTATCAAGGGAAAACTAAAAAAACACAATGGATTATACTTCAACAGCTTGTTTTTTATGTTAATGAATCTGCTTGTGGTTGTGATTTTATATTGATAACCTAGAACACAGTCATAGTTTCTGCTAGGAAAATTATTTCCAGTACATGTAAAGAGTTAAATAGATCAGTGTTTTGTTTGTTCTACAAAGAGCCTCACAAAGATTCTTTTCCCTGAACATGTCTGGAAAACCCTTGTGTAGAGGCCAGCATCTCCATCGTTAGCACAGCACATGATCTGACCCCTACCCACATTTCTGTCTTCATCTCTGCAACTTACTCATGCTCAGCTCTGGGAATCAACCATATCAAGTGAGGCTTATTTCACAAAATGTGCTGTGCTTGTTCAAGCTGTTTCTCACTGAGCACACTGACTCCCTCCTCTCTTATCCATTAATGTTGAAAAGGTACTCTGTCTGTGAAACATCCTCTCCCAGCTGACAAAGTGTCCTCTTCTGTGCTTAATCTATCATAGCATCATAATATCACATCATGATTGACTTGTCTGGAAATTTCCATACCATTAGAAGAAAAAGACAATTTAAAAAATTCAAAATCCTTGCTTCCTGACACACTGTAAGGAATTCATAAATCCTTTCCAAATAACAAAATTTTCTTTTAAAGGGATAGAAAGGGAAGTTGTAAAACAATCTAACCTAGTAGAATAGCACTGGCTAGCCTCTCTAGTGATACAAATCAGAATATATTTAAGTTTTTCTTTATTCCTTAATTATCTCTTTCCTCTGGGGTCAATCCCATTTGTTTATTTTGGTCCTTCCCTTTCATGTTGATAGTTTCCCTCAAATATGTGGTGACCCTTATGAATGAAAAAATGATGTTAGGTTTTATGGGTAGATGGCATGAGTTTCCTCTGCTATAATGTTGATCTGTTTCCCCCACAAACCTCTCTCCGGAATGGGAGGGCTAACTGTGGGTTCTGTTTAATTGGGTAGGGCCTGTCAACAGACAGACTTCCTTTTATGTCATGTGGGTGGAGAGGCAGGAAGGCCAGGGACCCCCACAACTGATAAAATTAGGAGGGCTTTCCTTTGGGGGTGGAGCCCTGTAGAGGTTTCCACTTTTGACTGATGCTGGTTTTCCTTTTGTTTTCTTTTTCGTTTCTGTTGTGGAAGTTCCAGGATTCTCCTTAGAGCCCTCTCCAAGCAATTTTAGCCTGAGGGCAAAAGTAAAATATTGCTGCTAACAAAGGGTCCATGGGGGAAGGCAGAGAGTGAGAAAAACCTCCATCTTTCCCAGTTTTTTCCACCAGAGCTCTATAATGAGTTACCATAATGATTGCCTCTCAGCCTACCCCTGCTCTTTGCATTTATTGACTCTGAGATTGGTGCCTCTTTGGGAAAACCCATTCTTACCTCTGTTTTCTTGAGTTGCCATATTTTCTGCTCTGATTTCTCTGTTAGTCAAGATTCATTGGCTTTCTTGCTTTGCCATATTCCTCAAAATTTATTTCACATTGATGTCACCTTTTTGGTTTCCCATGGTGGTTGTAGTTTCATTATTTTTACATTTACTTTTGATTAAGTAATACATTCACATAGTTTAAAATGTAAGTGGTACAAAAGATTGCTCAATGTACAGTCTTTCTTCCACCTGTTCCTTCAGGTCCTCCATTGTCAACCAGTGTTATCAGTTTTATGTATCTCTCAGAGGTGCTTTTTCATTTTATTTTTTATTGTTTAAAGAATTACATGTAGTAGTACATATATCTCTTTTTTCCCCCTTGACCTTCCCCCAGCCTCCCCTACACCCTGTCACATGCCCTCATCCCACCCCCCCCCAATGTCTTGTGTCCATTTGTTGTGCTTATATGCATGCATACAAGTCCTTTGGTTTATCTCTTCCCCCCCCCTCTCCAACACTCCCCTGCTTTCCCACTGTAATTTGACAGTCTGTTCAGTGCTTTACTGCCTCTGTATCTACATTTTTGTTTATCAGGTTATAATGTTCTTTATTTTCCATAAATGAGTGAGATCATGTGGTATTTTTCTTTCATTGCCTGGCTTATTTCACTTAACATAATGCTCTCCAGATCCATTCATGCTGCTGCAAATGGTAAGAATTCCTTCTTTTTTATAGCAGCGTAGCATTCCATTGTGTAGATGTACCATAGTTTTCTAATCCACTCATCTGCTGATGGGCATTTGGGCTGTTTCCAAATCTGAGCTGTGGTGAATTGTGCTCCTATGAACATAGGGGTGCATATATCCTTTCTGATTGGTGTTTCTAGTTCCTTGGGATACACTCCTAGAAGTGGGATTACTAGGTCAAATGGGAGTTCCATTTTTAGTTTTTTGAGTAAACTCCATACTGTTCTCCACAGTGGCTGCACGAGTCTGCATTCCCACCAGCAGTGCACGAGGGTTCCTTTTTCTCCGCATCGTTGCCAGCACTTATCATTTGTTGATTTGTTGATGATTGCCATTCTGACAGGTATGAGATGATACCGCATTATCGTTTTAATATGCATCTCTCAGATAATTAGTGACTTTGAGCTTGTTTTTATATGTCTCTTGGCCTTCCTTCTGTCTTCTTTAGAAAAGATTCTATTTAGGTCGGTTGCCCACTTTTTTATTGGATCATTTATCTTCCTTTTATTAAGTTGTATGAGTTCCCTGTAGATGTTAGAGATTAAACCTTTATCAGTGATAACATTTACAAATATGTTCTCCCATACAGTGGGCTTTCTTGTTGTTTTGTTGATGGTTTCTTTTGCTGTACAAAAGCTTTTTATTTTGATGTAGTCTCATTTGTTTATTTTCTCTTTAGTTTCCATTGCCCTAAGAGCAGTATCGGTGAAGAAATTGATTCGGCATATGTCTGAGATTTCTTTGCCTGTGGATTCCTCTAGTATTTTTATGGTTTCCCATCTTATGTTTAAGTCCTGTATCCATTTTGAGTTTATTTTTGTGTATGGTGTAAGTTGGTGGTCTAGTTTCATTTTTTTGCATGTATATCTGGGTTCTCTATTCTATTCCATTGATGTATATGTCTGTTCTTGTGCCAGTACCAGGCTGTTTTGAGAACAGTGGCTTTGTAATACAGCTTGAAATCTGGTGTTCAGATCCCACCTACTTTGTTCTTCTTTCTCGGGATTGCTGTGGCTATTCGGGGTCTTTTTTTATTCCAGATGAATATTTGGAGAGTTCTTTCTAGGCCTGTGAAATATGCCATTGGTATTTTAATGGGGATTGCATTGAATCTATAGATTGCTTTGGGTAGTACGGACATTTTAATTATGTTGATTCTACCAATCCATGAACATGGTATGTTCTTCCATCTGTTTATGTCTTCCTCTATCTCTTTTTTCAGTGTCCTGTAGTTTTTCGCATATAGGTCTTTTACCTCCTTAGTTAAGTTTATTCCTAGGTATCTTAATTTTTTTGGTGCGATGGTAAATGGGATTGCTGTTTTAGTCTCTCTTTCTGTAAGTTCACTATTGGTGTATATAAATGCCATAGATTTCTTGGTGTTAATTTTCTATGCTGCTACATTGCCGAATTCATTTATTAAGTCTAATAATTTTTTGATGGAGTCTTTTGAGTTTTTTATGTACAATATCATGCCACCTGCAAATAAGGACAGCTTTACTTCTTCTTTTCCAGTTTGGATGCCTTTTATTTCTTCTTCTTGTCTAATTGCAATGGCTAATACTTCCAGTACTATGTTGAACAGGAGTGGTGAGAGTGGGCATCCCTGTCTTGTTCCTGTTCTTAGGGGAAATGGTTTTAGTTTTTTCCTATTGAGTATGATGTTGGCTGTGGGTTTATCATATATGGCTTTTATTATGTTGAGGTATGATCCTTCTATTCCCACCTTGTTGAGAGTTTTTATCAAGAAAGGGTGTTAGATTTTGTCAAATGCTTTTTCTGCATCAATTGATATGACTATGTGATTTTTATCTCTCAATTTGTTTATGTGATGTATCACGTTTATTGATTTGCGGATATTGTACCATCCTTGCATTCTTGGAAAAAATCTTACTTGGTCATGGTGTATGATCTTTCTGATGTGCTGCTAGATCTGATTTGCTAGAATTTTGTTGAGGATTTTGGCATCTATGTTCATGAGGGATATTGGTCTGTAATTCTCTTTCACTGTGTTGTCTTTATCTGGTTTTGGGATTAGGGTGATGCTGGCTTCATAGAAGGAGCTTGGAAGTGTTCCTTCCTCTTGAATTTTCTGGAATAGTTTGAGGAGGATAGGTTTTAGTTCTTCCCTGAATGTTTGGTGAAACTCCCCTGTGAAGCCATCTGGCCCTGGGCTTTTGTTTGCTGGAAACTTTTTGATGACTGCTTCAATTTCTTCCATAGTTATCAGCCTATTGAGATGTTTAGATTCTTCCTGATTGAGTTTTGGAAGGTTGTATTTTTTTTAAGAATATGTCCATTTCCTCCAGGTTGTCCAGTTTGTTGGAATAGAGTTGTTCATAGTATTTTTTAACAATCCTTTGTATTTCGGTGGGTCTGTTGTTATTTCTCCTCTTTCATTTCTGATTTTGTTTATTTGTGTCTTCTCTCTTTGCTTCTTGGTGAGCCTGGCTAAAGTTTCATCAATCTTGTTTATCCTTTCAAAGAACCAGCTCTTAGTTTTGTTGATCTTTTTTATTTTTTATTTTTTATTTTTTGGTCTCTATGTCATTTATCTCCGCTCTGATCTTTATTATTTCCTTGCTTCTGCTTACACTGGGCTTTTCTTGTTGCTCTCTTTCTAACTCTGCGTTGTAGGGTTAGGTAATTTATTACCATTGTTTCTTGTTTTTTTTCAGTAGGCTTGTAGAGCTATGAACTTCCCTCTCAAGACTGCTTTCACTGTGTCCCATAGATTTTAGATTTTGTGTTTTCATTGTCGTTTGTTGCCATGATGTTTTTTATTTCTTCTTTGATCTCTCTGGTAACCCAATCATTTTTTAATAGCATGCTGTTTATTCTCCATGTGTTTGATTTTTTTGGATTGTTTTTATTGTAGTTGATTTCCAGTTTTATGCCACTATGATCTGAGAAGATGCTTGATATGATTTCTATCATCTTGAATTTGAAGAGACTTTTCCTGTGACCCAATATATGGTCTATCTTTGAAAATGACCCATGTGTGCTTGAGCAGAATGTATATTCTGTGGCTTTGGGGTGAAATATTCTAAAGATTTCAATTAATTCCATCTGGTCTAGTGAGTCATTTAGGATTGATGTTTCTTTGCTGATTTTTTGTTTAGAGGATTTGTCCAATGGTGATAGTGGGGTATTAAAGTCTCCTACTATGATTGTATTGCTGTCAATCTCTCCCTTGATATCCTCCAGGAGTTTTTTTTATGTATTTGGGTGCTACTGTATTGGGTGCGTATATGTTTACCAGAGTTATTTCTTCCTGCTGGATTGCTCCCTTTAGTATTATGAAGTGGCCTTCCTTATCTTTTTTTATGTCCTTCACTTTGAGATCTAATTTGTCAGATATAATTATTGCTACCCCAGCTTTTTTTTTTTTCATTTCCATTCGCCTGAAAAACCTTTCTCCATCCTTTCACCCTCAGTCTGTGTACGTCTTTTTTTCTGAGGTGGGTTTCTTGTAGACAGCAGATATGTGGGTCATGTTTTCTTATCCAGTCTGTTACCCTACGTACTCTTTTGAGAGCCAAATTTTTTAAACCCAAACTTCTTCTAACTCCACTTCTTGCAGATAGACTCACCCAGGCTGTGGTATTTTGTGGAAGAGCCACACTCAAGGGGCCAAACAGCCGCATGTGGCTTGCAAGCTGCAGTTTGCCGACCATGGCCCTATGTCTTTTGATTGGGGCATTTAATCCATTTACATTTAAAGTTACTATTGATAGGTACTTATTTGTTGCCATTTTTATTCTTTACCCCTGTGTTCCTTCATTGCTTCCTATTTCTTTTTTTTACTGCAGACCCATTAGCATTTCTTGCATTGTTGGTTTGGTGTTAATATACTCCCTTAGTCCTTTTTTGTCTGTGAAGCTCCTGATTTCACCTTCAATTTTGATTGATAGCCTTGCTGGGTACAGTATTCTTGGATTCAGACCCTTCCTTTGCATGACTTTGTATATTTCATTCCATTCCCTTCTGGCCTGATGAGTTTCTGTTGAGAAATCAGTCGCCAGTCTGATGGGGATTCATTTGTAGGTAATTTTCTGTCTCTCTCTGGCCACTTTTAAGATTCTTACTTTGTCATTGGTATTTGCCAGTTTATTTATAATGTGCCTTGGTGTCGGTCTTTTGGGGTTCATTTTGCTTGGGACTCTGTGAGCTTCTTGGATTTGTGTGGGTTTTTTATCCCCTATATCAGGGAAGTTTTCTGTAATTATTTCTTCAAACAGGTTTTCTATTCCTTGCTCAGTTTCCTTTCCTTCTGGAACCCCCTATTATGTGGATGTTGTTTTGTTTCATGTTGTCCCAAAGTCCCCTTAGGCTCTCCTCCTGCTTTTTAATTTTTTTTCCTAGAAGCTGCTCTACTTGGGTATTTTTTCCTACCTTGTCTTCTAGCTCACTGATGCAGTGCTCTGCTTCTTCTAGTCTACTCTTGATGTTTTCTATTGAGTTCTTTACGGCAGCAATGTCATTTTTCATTTCTTCTTGGTTCTTCTTCATTTCCTCTTGGTTCTTACACATATTGTCAAATTTGTCTTCCATTCTTTTCAGTCACCTTATGACCATTTCTCTGAATTCTTTCTCTGACAGGTTGCTTGCCTCCATTTTGTTTACTTCCTTTTCTGGTGATGCCTGCTTTTCTTTCATATGCGGGCTGTTTGTTCTCCCCATGGTCTCTCTTCTCTGGATGTCTGGTTATGTAGTTCTCTCTCCCCTGCATTGATTTAAAGGCACGAAATACAACACAACTAGGTACAATGCACAAGGCACTGAACAGAAATGTATTCATGATATTGATAACCCCAAATAACAGTGACCACTACAGAAAGGCAAATTGGAGAGGAAGAATAAGAGAAAAAAGAAAGAAAGGAGTGCAAAAATGAAATTGGGAAAAGGAAAAAAAAAAGTAAGAGAGAAAAGAAAGAGAATAAGAAAGAAGAGGGGAACAAACTATACATATGGGGAGAAAACTCCAATAGAACAGCCACTAATCCAAACAAATGCCAGCAACAAGTACCTGGAGATGAATACAAACTACAAACAACAACTAATGTCAAGTGAGGCGAGGGAAAACAGAAGCAAAAAACAAACAAGAACAAAACAAACAAACAAAAGAATAAGCAAAACAATCTCACAAACAAGCATAAAAAATCGATATAATCAACAATCAAGCAAACAACAACAGAAGTGAACAACAACAATAGTGAATACAGAGAAGAGAGAGGTGTGTATGGACTTCGAGCAGAGGATTGGAAATTAGATATATAAGTAGGGTGAAATTTTAGCAGGGAGTAAAAAGAAGGAATAGGGAAAATCTAAAGTAGGAAAAGGGTAAGAAAAACAGGACAACAAAAGAGGAAAAGTTAGGAAGAGAGTGATGGCATAAAGGTAAAGTTGAGATAGAATAAAATGTTGTTAAAGGAAAGATGAAAATAGAATGTAGAACGCTAATCCCAAAGTAAAATAAAGAGAAAATAAATGACACTTTTAAAAAAAGTTAAAATAGTAGTAGTAATAATACTGATTGAAAATAAAAATGTAATAATTAAAAAGGTAAAATCAAGTGAGGAAAAAAGAAAAAAATAGTTTCTTAAGTAAAAGATAAAAAAATAAAAATAAAAATGTGCAGTAGTGAAGGTCATTCACTTCCTCTACTGTTCTGTTTGGCATGCCTGTTTCCTAGTCAGGACAGTATTGCAGTTCCCTGCGTTCCACTGCTCCTCAGTGTTGTAAGCCAGTCCTGATTTTTAAGCAGGCAGTGTGTCTTAATTTCTTGTATTCCTTTATTTGTGTTTACACAAGAGTCAATTTGTGATTCAACCCCTGGGTGGCAGTGTTTCTGGATTGACCTCCGGGGCTATAGGTCCTCTCTAGCCAGTGCTTAGATCCTGCTTTCCCTGTGGCACTCAATACCGGTTTGTGGGAGTGGGTTGCCCCAGAGCTGGTTCTCTGATGATTATTCCCTGCTCTGATCCCCAGGTTCCAGAAAAACAACTTTCCCCTGCAGTCTCTTAGGGTGTCCCCAATTGGGTGATCCTATGTATTGGGCTTAGTAATCAGAAGCAAGGATTTAAAGAGGAAAATGAAAAAAGAAAAAAAAAGAGCCAGCATAAGTGTGTGAACCTCGGGGCTGCGTGCAAGTCTCTGCAGTCTTTTTCTCCCCCTTCGGTCTAAGCAGCCAGCACACTTTTAAAATTTTTAGGCTGTCCTTTTGTGTCAGATCAAAATGGGTTGCTTTTTAGAGTTCCCTTCTGTTAGCAGCTCTAAGGACCCCCTTCCACATTCACGGATCATGCCAGCCCCAACAGCCACAGATTTTTCTAGGTGCAGACTTACCCAGGTCCTCCAGCTCCCACAATGTGCACGCTTCTCTCTCCTGCTGGGACCAGAGACCTCACCTTATCCCAAGCGAAATCTGACCTTTTCGTGGTGGAGTGTAGAGCTCCTCTGAATCCGTATGTTTATGCCAATTGGGGACCGATGTTATTGGGTTCGCAGCTGTTCGGTGGGAACCATAGTTGTAGATTTTCAGGTGTCCGATAACATTCACTTTCCCCGTTAAGATGGTGCGGTCTCCGCATCCGAGCCGGTCGCTCTGGGAGGGAACCCAGCAGCAGTGGGGGCTGCCTGGTCAGGGGAGCCCCGTCCAGCAGTTCCCTACAGTCTCCTGGAGTATAGTTGTCCCTCAACTCACCAACAAACACTCCCCATGCGACCACACACTCTCCCTTTGTTTTCTCACTCACACACTATCTTGCAGTCTGCCTTCCCGTCAGCAGCCATCTTCCTTCTCAGAGATGCTTTTATGTGCATTCAAGAAAATACATAGATATTCTCTTTTATCCTTCTTTACACATAGCAGTATACAAAGGGACCACTGTTCTACATGTTTGTTTTTTCATTTAACAATATATGTTGGAAGTTTTTCCACATCAGCAAAGTTCTTTATTCTTTTTAACAACTGCATAGTGTTCCATTGTATGAAAAGCATACTATAATTTATTTATCTAGTCCTGTATTGATGAACATTTAGATTGTTTCCAGTCATATGTTATTAAACAACACTGCAACAAATAGCCCTATACTTATTCATTTTTAAAGTTTCTTTTCAGACATTTCCATGGGATTTGGAAGGCTAAAAATCACAGTTTTTTAACATTGCCCAATCAAAATGTTACCCTAAACACATCACACTCAAAGGAACATAATTTAAAAGTTATTTTTATTTTCCATTAGTTGGATCAATGCATAGTAAATCATTTGTTATACACCCTCTTCAAAGCTAGACATTGCATTTCAAAGCTTCCAGTGCAAAGTCTTATCTGGCCTTGAGGATTTTGGTTACACCATGTGGGATTCTCTATGTGGGTCTGCAGCACAAAGCCAGAGATGTGATCTCTGGTGCCTCCATCCAGAATGCTGTATTTGTTGACTAGATTGTTAGGAAGCAATTTCAGGAAATATTTCTTTCAATCCATTCACTTGCTCAAATCAACATGCACTGTGTGCCTACTGTGGGATAGATGCTGAGCTGGATGCTGTGGATACAAAGATAAAAATGATAGTCCCTACCTTGACAGAAACTTCCAGTTTAGAGAAGCCCACCAACACATGAGCAGACAGCCATAAAACAATGTGTAAGGTGACACAGTGGAGGTGAACCCAGAATGCTGTGGGACCAGGAAGAAGGAGTACCTACCCAGAAAGACTCTTTAGAAGAAGAGATGCCTGCCATAACTTTGTATCCTGACTTCCAGCACTTTATTGACAAATCCCAAAATTCAGTGTCCATCTACTATCCTTGGCTTTTCTATTCTGGAATCTTCCACCCCTTTTTAATTCTGCAGCAATATTCTAGTTGGCTATATTTACTATGGCACTCCAAAGGCTTAGGAGGAAAAAAATAGGAGGGGATTGGAGATCATTATTTCCAACATGGATAAATGTGGTCAGGGTTTGGAGTGTTAGCCTAGTTTCAGGTATTAGCTTTTAAAGAAAATTTTAATTAAAATATATTTGGCATACAATATTATATGAGTTTTAGGTGTATGATATAGTGATTCAACATTTATACACCTAATGTGATCATCATGGTAAGTCTAGTAACTGTCTCCATGTAAAGATATGATATTATTGACTATGTTCCCTGTGCTATACACCACATCCTAGTGGCTTATTTTTTTAAATTTCTTTATTGATTAAGGTATCACATATTTGTCCTCATCCCCCCATTCCCATCCCAAACCCCTCCCCACGCATGCCCCCACCCCCCTGTTGTCCATGACCACTGGTTAGGCTCATATGCATGCACAAAGTCCTTTGGTTGATCTCTCCCCCTTATCCCCACCTTCCCCTACCTTCCCTCTGAGGTCAGACAGTCTGATATATGCTTCCTTGTCTCCGGGTCTGTTCTTGTTCATCAGTCTATGTTGTTCATTATTTCCCCTAGATGAGTGAGATCATGTGCTACTAGAAATACACTTATAAGAACCAAAAATGAGACAAGCAATGATGGTTATGCTGAGAGGCAAATGAATCAGTCTGTAGTGAGTTTCTTTCTAGGCCAACAGTTCTTTTGAGTCCCAATTTCAATGTGAAACAGTTCCTTATGTGTACATGTCAGCAATGATATTTCAGTTCTGGATGGTGGACAAATGGTGGTAATGCAGGTCTGACTCTCTCTATGGCTTATTTTTATAAATGGAAATGTATACCTCTTATTCCCTTTGACCTTTTCCACCCATCACCCACCCCCTTCCTTTCTGGCAACCAACAATTTGTTCTCTACTATGAATTTATTTCTGTTTTGTTTGTTCTTTTCTTTAGTTTTTTTTTTTTAGATTCCACAAAAAGTGAAATCATACCAAATTTGTCTGTCTGACTTACTTCATTTATCATAATATCCTCTAAGTCCATTCATGTTGTCTCAAATAGCAAGATTTCATTCTTTTTATGTATATATCACATCTTCTTTAGCCATTTATCTATTGGTGGACACCTTAGTTGCTTTCATATCTTGGCTATTGTAAATAATGCTGCAATAAACATAGGGGTACATATATCTTTTCAAATTAGTGTTTTTGTTTTATTTGGATAAATCCCCAGAAATGGAATTGCTAGATCATATGGTAGTTCTGTTTTTAATTTGGGGGGAACCTTCAAACTCTTTTTCATAGTGGCTACACCAATTTACATCCCACCAACAGTGCACAAGGGTTTCCCTTTTCCTACATCCCCACCAACACCTGTTATTTTTTTACTATTGGTAATAGGCATCTGACAAGTGAAGTGATATCTCATTATGGTTTTGATTAGAATTTCCCTCATAATTAGTGATGTTGAGCATCTTTTTATATGTTGGCCATCTGTATGTCTTCTCTGGAGAAATAGTTAATCATGTCCTCTGCCCATTTTTAAATAAGATTGTTTGTTTTATTTTAGATATTAGTTCTGATAGTGTGACTAGAATCGTAAATCTCTATTTAACTGCTTACCATCCCAAGTCTCCAAGGCAAATTTTTTTGGCATATGCCCACTCTTTGTTTTTTATTTTGGGGCACTATGACTCCACTTTCCATTTGTTCAAGAAAAAATGTTGTGTATGTTTATGTGTTTTGATAGACAAGAAATACAAGTTACAGTAGTTACCACTTAAAAGTAGAACTGGGTTGGGGGGCAAGTTTTACTTTTTGATGTATACTCTCTGTGCTATTTGCATAAATTTTACAATGAGCATATTTTATTTTTGTGATAATAATTTATTTTCAATAAACTTTTTATTAAATTAAACCTTTATGTACAAAAAAGTGCGCAAATAATAAGCTTGATGAATTTTTATAAAGCAAACACACACATTGTAATCATCAGATCAGAGACCTCTGAAGCTCCCTCTTGTCTCCTTCCAAACACCTCTACTTCTCACAAAAGTAACCACCATTCTGCTTTCTATCACCAAAAATTAATTTTGACTTAGAGTTCTAGTTGCTCCTTATCCTTGATAGCACTTGGTACCACCAGTATTATTTATCTTAGCTATTCTAACAGGTCTGTAGTATTAACTCATTGTGGTTTGGTTTTTGCATTTCCCTAATGGCCAATGATGTTGAACATCTTTTTTTTAAAATAAGTCTTTATTGTTCAAATTATTACAATTGTTACTCCTTTTTCTCACCATAGCTCCACTCCACCCGGTTTCCACTCCACCCTCTGCCCTTACCTCCCCCCCACTGTCCTCATCCATAGGTGTACGATTTTTGTCCAGTCTCTTTCCGTACCCCCAACACCCTTTTCCCCCTGAGAATTATCAATCCACTCCCATTCTATGCCCTTGATTCTATTATATTCACCAGTTTATTCTGTTCCTCAGATTTTTAATTTACTTGATTTTTAGATTCACTTGTTGATAGATATGTATTTGTTATTCATAATTTTTATCTTTACTTTTTTCTTCTTCTTCCTCTTCTTAAAGGATACCTTTCAGCATTCCATATGATACTGGTTTGGTGGTGATGAACTTCTTTAGCTTTTTCTTATCTGTGAAGCTCTTTATCTGACCTTGCATTCTGAATGATAACTTTGCTGGGTAGAGTATTCTTGGTTTTAGGTTCTTGCTATTCATCACTTTGAATATTTCTTGCCACTCCCGTCTGGCCTGCATAATTTCTGTTGAGAAATCAGCTGACAATCGTATGGGTGTTTCCTTGTAGGTAATTAACTGTTTTTCTCTTGCTGCTTTTAATATTCTCTCTTTGTCTTTTGCCCTTGGCATTTTAATTATGATGTGTCTTGGTGTGGTCCTCTTTGGATTCCTTTTGTTTGGGGATCTGTGCGGTTCCTGGACTTGTAAGTCTATTTCTTTCACCAGGTGGGGGAAGTTTTCGGTCATTATTTCTTCAAATAGGTTTTCAATATCTTGCTCTCTCTCTTCTTCTGGCACCCCCATAATTCTGATGTTGCTACGCTTGAAGTTGTCCCAGAGGCTTCTTACACTATCTTCAACTTTTTGGATTCTTTTTTCTTTTTGCTTTTCCAGTTGATTGTTCTTTGCTTCTTTGTATTTCAAGTCTTTGACTTGATTCTTGCATTCCTCTAGTCTGCTGTTGGGTCTCTGTATAATATTTTTTATTTCAGTCAGTGTATGTTTAATTTCTAGTTGGTCCTTTTTCATATCCTCGAGGGTCTCGTTAAATTTATCGGCCTTTTATAGGAAATTCTTTAAGAACCTTATAACTGTGGTTTTGAATTCTATATCCAGTCATTTGTTCTCCATTTCTTTCGTTTGTGATCTGTTTCCTTGTCTCCTCATTTTCTCTGCTTCCCTGAGTTGGTAGGGTGGCTTTGTGTGCTAAGTGTCCTGTATGGTTCAATGGGTCAGCCTCCCAGTTACCTGAGGTGGACACTCTTGGTGCACCCCTTTGTGGACTGTGTGTACAGCCTTGTTGTAGTTAAGTCTTGATTGTTGTTGGTGTCACTGGGAGGAATTGACCTCCAGGCCAATTGGCTGTGAGAACCCGCTGTGTCTATAATGGAAGAATTGCTGTGCTGGAGACTCGCTTATGGGGTAGGATTTGTTCCAGTGGGGCTTTGGTGCTCACTGAGTCTGTCTCTTGAATGTGTACCTTATGAGAGTAGTTGAAATCTGGTGTCGTCTCACACAGACCACTAGATGCACTAGCTTCTGGATCTCCAATGGGGTGCACGTCAGCTACTGTCTAAGGCCACCCAGCAGGAGCTACAGCAAGAACTAGTTTTCTCCTCTTTGCTTGAGGTTTGGAGGTTTTGGAGCTGTCTGACCAGAGCTGCAGCTAGTTTGGTTAAGCTGTCACAGAGCAGGCCATTTATATGCAAAAGCCGCTGCACAGAGCTTGGGTGTGTTTGTAGATTGTGCGGGGCGGGGTCTCAGGGCGTCACTAGGCTAGGGCATGGCAAACAGCAATGGCTGCAAGTCAGCTGTCTCTGCCTTTCCGCGTTTCCAAATCCCCGTGTCCCACGCCACAGTAAACAATGATTGCTGGACGCACCTCTGCAAGAAAGTCACCCTCACTTTCCAACCTGATGGTCAACAGTCCAGCTTCTCCCCGTAGGAGTTTGGGTCCCCGCGTCTCCCCAGAAATTGGATTTCAGAGTAATCTGGAGCTTGTCTCCCTTCGGGTTGAAAAAAAGCAGCGCGCCCAGTCACCCGCCACCAGCCGGATTCACGTGCCTTTGTACCTCAGCTTTTCAGCCCTTGTGCTCCTTTCTCTTTCCTTCTAGTTGTAGAACTTCCACTGAGCCAGCTTTCCCGTGGTTCTGGGTGATAAACGTTTTGTCTTTTAGTTTTAGTTTTGAAATTGTTGTGCGAGGTGGCAGTTTAGGTGTTTACCTTTGCTGCCATCTTGGTTTCTCCTCGCTGCCGGGTGGTCAACCTGACCCAGAACATCTTTATATGTGCTCATTTATCACCCATATGTCCTCTTTGGTGCTAACATCTTCCATAAATATAGAACATAATCATTTTTTCATTGCTTGAAAATAATAATGACATTAACCTGATTAAGAAATAGTCTTTGAGTGTAACAATCCTTCTGAGAGGCAGATTGTGTGTGTGTGTGTGTAAGGGGGGTGGGGTAGGGGGAATAGCCAGAATTTGGTAGCAGACATTCCAGACTACTCTATTTACTGTGGGATCTTAAGCAAATTATTTAACATATTTATGCTTTGGTTGCTATGTCTTTAAAGAGGGATTATAATAGCTCCTGCTTCATAGGGTTGTCCTGAGGATTATGTGAGAAAATATGTAAGGCTCTCTGTCCCATGGCTGACAAGGTAAATGTTTATCAGAGTCTCTCTAGCCTTCTGATAAAGTCTGGAAAGAAGGCAAGTAACAGAGGGTTGTCCATGAGGCAGCCAGTGATTTAGTATTTTAGGGAGTTTTGGTGAGTGATTCCTCATTCTCTGGCTCTAAGGGGGAAAAACTTACTCCAGAGTTGTGTTCTGAAGACAAGATTCTGTCCCCTCATTCCCTGCTTGCCGTCCTTCCCTCCACCAAACACAGCAGGAGCAGCCTACCTCTAAGAAAATTTTAGAAGAAATTTCTAGTCATAACTGGGCTCTTGGGTCCTGCTTCACCCTTTATATGATTTTTAACACCTACTGCTGTGTATCTGTCCAAAAGACAAGCCCCACAACATCTTTCTGTATAATTTCCAAAGGTTTTTCCATTGATGTTTCAAGCAGGAGTGGGTGAGGGCCCTGTGCCTACCATCAAGTAGTCAATATCACATCAGCAAATATTTTCCCAGCACTTAGCAAATACTAGGCTCTCTGATAGATATGGGGAATCAAACTGGAAAAAAAAAGATTGCTATTTTAGGATTTCACCACAGTGCACTGGGGAAGCACCACAAGAGAGCAAGTGCAGTGGGTTGTGGGAGCATACAGGAGGAGTGAGGTGAAGGTGTGAGAGAGTCGGGGAAGATTTCTGCAAGAAGCAAAATCAGAGCCCTGAGGGAATGTTCTGTGGGAGGGAATAATTTATTCCAGGTATGGAGAATAACATGTGCAAGGACCCAGAGGTTGGAGACCAGGGGTTCTTTCTCTTCTTGAGCTGCGGGATTGGGACCAAAACCTTGCTTTGGGCTCTGCACGACACTCCAGGTTCTTCTAATTGTTCATTAATTGATACTGGATCACAGAATATCAAGGCTTTGTTCCAGGGTAAAGGATCTCAGGGATCAAGTGCTTTATAAATGGGTACATTTTTGGCACCCATTTTCTTCAGAAATCAGCATGATATTATTAAGCATATAAGACTTATCTGTTTGGTTCTAGCTCATTTTTTACCTCCCTGACTCCTGTCTCAGCCTGCCTTCTGCATCTGCCCCTGAACTCCAGAGCTCTGATAGGCTGGCTCTTAGCTCCTATGCCCCCAAACCCTTCCACACAACTGTCCCTGGGACCCCTTATGTCACCCCTACTCTAATATTTCTTTTTGTCTTAAAATTTTCAGGGGTCTCTCCTCTCTCTTTGTCTCTATCCAACTTCTAACTGCTATCCTCCAAGCTGACCTCCTCAGTTCCAGCAGTCCTTGTCTGATCCCTCTTGTGGTCCATTCCTGATAAACCCTTGTGTATTTCTGAAATGAGTGATTCTGCTCCTAACTCATCTACATATCTTCATAGGACACTGTCTTCTTATTGGGGACCTGACTCAGGAGACCTCTAGTTATCCTAGAGTGTCTCCTGGGGCAAGCCTCATGGTTTCATAAATGGAGAAACAGAGGCTCAGAGAAAGGGGGTGACTTACCAGAGTCATGCAGCAAGTTAGTGGCAGAGCAGAAACTAGCCCAGACCTTCAGACTTCTAGCCAATGCTCTTTCCCAGGAACCAGGCTGCCTCTCACAAGGCTTAGGTCTTCTAGCCAGCATTAGCTCCCATTCACTGATGGCATAGTGCAACCATCTCTATTAATACTTCCTTCCTGAGCATGTTCATTAAGAATGAAGCTGGCCCATCCAGGTTTCTGACTCAGCAGCCTAGCGAAGAACATCCAGCCATGTCTGCATATAATTAAGGAAATACCAGGAGCAGAAAGCTCCCCTCCCCCCACCCCCCCACCCCCGCCCAGCAGAGTGAGGGTTGCAAAAGGAAGCAGAGAGATTCAACTAAATGGTAAGATGTTGGGGACCATGGGGGGGGGGGGGGTAGGGAGTGGGAGGGCCTATCAAAAGATTTAGGATTACTAAGTAAAAACATTTTGGTACTTTTACTAATGTAGAAGGACCCCTGTGATATACTGTTTAAATATCATGCCAAAAGTACTATGTTCCCATAGTTCCACTTGTGTCAAGATAAGTTGAGAGTGTCCCCAAACTGCCTATAAGTGGTAGTTAAAAATTAGTTGTATGTTCCCTTCCATTTTCTGTAATCGTGTTAGTTTTTGCCATTAGGTTAATAGTTGAAAATGATTAGCATACACTTCAAGAGCTGTTGTGGCACAGGAGTCCACCTGAAAATAGAGTTGAGACCTTTTCTCTTTCACAATGTCCTGCAGTGAACAGGGCCATCCTTCTAAGTGTGCACTTAGAACAGCTTCCACTGCAGCACATTTACTTCTAATCCAATTGGAGATTTTGACACCAAGATTTTTTTTTTACTAGAAAAAGCAGGAAGCCCTGGTGCCCCCTATTATTACAGGGTCACTGATGCCTGGATGCCTCTCTCCTGATGTGGAGGAACCAACCATATCTGAAGCATATTCAAATAAGCAATCAGATTGACAATTATACTGAGTTGAATAGTGTTCCCCCAGAATTCTTGTTCACCTTGAACCCTTATTGTGACCTTATTTGCAGATATTAGTTAAATTGAGATAAGGCCACACTGAATAAGCAGGGAAACTCTAATTCCCAATAAAGATTTGGATAGTTTTCCACTCTGTCTCCCCACCCCTCACTTAGTTCTCTGTCTCTTCTTTAACTACCTTCTCTAGTACAGGGGATCTGATTCAATAGCTAGGACAAAGGAAGTAGAGAAAACAGAGAAGAAAAATTAATGCCAATCACAGGAATCCAGAACATTTTTAATTCAAAAGTTGCTTGCAAATGTCAAGAATCTATATCATGTACCCATTGTATTAGTAGTGCATCTAAGTATGTCATTTACCTAGATGTGCCCTGGAAAAAGTTCTCACAGTAAATTTTATTTTAGAACTATCTAGATTTGGATAAGAAGAAAACAAATGGTTTACCAGTAAAAAGAAGGATATCACTAATGAGTAAGTAAGTGAACAGGAAGAGCAAAGAAATGGCCTGATAGCATATATTGAATTTCTTCTGTCCCTTATGGGGTTCCTTGAATTTGTTAAATACTCTATAGAATAAACTAGGAAACTTTTAAATAGCTAACTCTCCTAAACAGCATTAAGCCCAGGCAGCTTTATGAATGAATTCTTTTAAATTTTCAAGGAACAGATACTTTTGATACTTTAAAAAATGTTCTAGAACAGTGAAAAATAGCACAGGGTTCTCACTTTATAAAAATTATTTTAAATCTTTATTGTTGGAAGTATTACATATGATATGCCCCCTCCTTTCTCTTATTGACCCCTGATAGCCCATCCCCATCTCCCACCCCCAGGCCTCCACCACCCTATTGTCTGTGTCCATAGGTTACGCATATATGCATACAAGTTCTTTGGTTGATCTCTTCCCACCCACACACCCACCCCTACCCTTCCTCTGAGATGCAACAGTCTGTTCCATGCTTCCATGTCTCTGTATCTATTTTGTTCAACAGTTTATTTTGTTCATTAGATTCCACATATGAGTGAGATCATGTGATACTTGTCTTTCTCTGACTGGCTTATTTCACTTAGCATGATACTCTCCATGCTGTCTCAAAGGGTAGAAGATCCTTATTTCTTACTGCTACATAGTATTTCATGGTTTAAATGTACCACAGCTTTTTTATCCACTCATCTACTGATGGGCACTTAGGCTGTTTCCAGATCTTAGATATTGTAAATTGCGCTGCTATGAACATAGGGGTGCATACATTCTTTCTGATTGGTGTTTCAGGTTTCTTAGAATATATTACTAGAAGTGGGATCACTGGGTCAAATGTAAGTTCCATATTCAATTTTTCTAATTTGAACCATTTAAAAAATTCTTTATTGTTGAAAGTTTTACACATGTGTCATTTTCCCCCTATTGACCTCTCCCCACCTGCTCCTGCTGCCCAGCACATGTCTCCACCACCCTATTGTCTGTGTCCATTGGTTATGTTCATATGCATGTATATAAGTCCTCTGGTTGATCTCTTACCCCACCTCCCAACCTCCCCTCCTTCCCTCTGAGGGAAGAAAGCAAATAACAAACAATAGAGTAGAAGTAAAAAATTAGAAAAAATTAGTTTAAAAATTAGTTATAAATTAAACAAAAATCAACAAAACTAACTTGGTTTTTTAAAAAAATGAACAAAATTGACAAACCCTTAACTAGACTTAGGAAAAGAGGGAAAACTCAAGTAAAGTAAAAAAAAATGAAAGGAGGGGCATTACAACTGATGCCATAGAAATACAAAGGTTCAGAAGGGACTACTATGAAGAATTATACACCAACAAACCTAGAAAATGAAAAATTTTCTAGAAATATATAACCTACTAAGACTGAATCATGAAGAAATAGAAAATTTGAACACACCAATTCAAGTAAGGAAACTGAATCAATAACCAAAACCTCCCAACAAAAACAAAGACCAGAAGTAGACAGCTACACTGGTAAAATTTACCCATCATTTAAAAGAAGAATTAACACTATTCAATGTCAAACTCTTCCAAAAATTGAAGTGAAGGTAACACTTCCAAACTTGTTTATGAAGCTAGTATAATAATACCTGATACCAAAGCCAGACAAAGACAACACAAGAAAAGAAAACTACAGGCCAATATCCCTAATGAATATAAATGCAAAACTGTCAAGAAAACACTAGCAAGCACAATCAAAGAGCACATTAAAAGAATCTTACATCATAACCAATTGAGAGTTAGCCCTAGGATGCATTGGATGGTTGAATCTCAGAGGGAAGGTAGGGGAGGGTGGGGGTAAGGAGGAGAGATCAACCAAAGGACTTGTATGCATGCATATAAGCCTAACCAAGGACACAGACAACAGGAGGGTGAGGGCATGAGTAGAGGGGGATGAGTGTGGGATGGGGGGAATAAGAACACATATGTAACACCTTAATCAATAAAGAAATTAAAAATTAATTAATTAACTAATTAATTAATTTTAAAAAAGAATATATGAAAATCAATCAATGTGATACACCATACACCACATTAACAGAACAAAGGATAAAAATCACATAATCACCTCACTGGATTCAGAAAAAGCATTTCACAAAATTCAACAACTTTTGATGATAAAAACTCTCAACAAACTAGGAATGAAAGGAAAGTACCTAAACAAAATACCGTATGTGATGCCCTACAGCTAACATCATATTTAATAGTGAAAAGCTGAAAGGGTTTCCTCTAAGATCAGGAACAAGGAAAGAATGGCTACTTATGCCACTTCAATTTAACATAGAACTGGAAGTTCTAGCCAGAAAACTAATGAGTAAGTAAGTGAACAGGAAGAGCAAAGAAATGGCCTGATAGCATATACTGAATTTCAAAGAAATAAGGGTATTCAAATAAAAAAGACAAAGAAATAAGGGTATTCAAATAAAAAAGAAGCAAAATTGTCCTTGTTTGCAGATGACATAATCTTATATATTGAAAACTCTAAAGAGTCCATTTTAAAAAAATTGTCAGAACTAATAAACAAATTCAGTGAAGTTGCAGGACAACATACAAAATAAACATTCAAAAATCAGTTGTATTTCTATACACTAAAATCAAACTTTCTAAAAATTAGTAAAATTATCCCATTTATAATAACACCAAAAGGAATAAAATACTTAGGAATAAATTTAACTAAGGAGGTAAAAGTCTTGTTTACTGAAAACTACAAACTATTGATGAAAAAATTAAACAAAACACAAAGACATTGCATGTTCATGGATCAAAAGACTTAATAATATTAAAATGTCCATACTACCCAAAGTGTCCTATAGATTGAATGCATCGCTATCAAAATTCCAATGGAATTATTTAGAGAAATAAAAAAATCCTAAATATCACATGGAACCAGAAAGAAGCCTGAATAGTGAAAACAATCTTAAGAAAGAAGAACAAAGCTGGAGATCTCACACTTCCTGATTTCAAAATATATCACAAAGTGACAGTAATCAAAACAGAATGGCACTGCATAAGTACAGACATATAGATCAATGAAACTGAATGAAGAGCTCAGAAATAAATCCACGTATATACTGTCAACTGATCCTTGACAAGGATGTCAAGAATACACAACAGGGAAAGGGTAGTCTCTTCAACAAATGATGCTGGGAAAACTGGATAACCACATTAAAAATAATAAAATTGAATCCTTATATTACTCCATTTACAAAAATCAACTCAAAATGGATTTGAGACTTAAATACAAGATCTGAAACTATAAACCTAGAAGATCATATAGGGGGAAAGCTTCATGAAATCTTGGTAATGATTTCATGGATATGACACCAAAATCAGAGTCAACAAAAACAACAAGCCCTAGCTGGTTTGGCTCAGTGGATAGAGTGTCGACCTGCGGAATGAAGGGTCCCAAGTTTGATTCTGATAAAGGGCATATGCCCTGGTTGTGGGTTCAATCCCTAGTAGGGGGCATGCAGGAGGCAGCTAATCAATGATTCTCTCTCGTCATTGATGTTTCTATCTCTCTCTCCCTCTCCCTTCCTCTCTGAAATCAAGAAAAATATATTTAAGGAAGAACAGAACTGCTTGAGACTAGGATCCTAGCCTCACCACCACCCAGTCTGGTCTCAGTAGCAAACCGGGACCTACAGCTACTCAGGTAAAAGACCTGCGACCACAGCTGCAGACCCAGGGACACCAAGACTCTAGGCACCCCGGCCACAGATTTCTGTGAGTCACAGAGCTAATCCCCCTCCCCGCTGGCCACGTGGCAGTGGCATAGGAACTGCCAGACCCTCTACGCACAAACAAGCTTTCTGCCCACACACAGCAGCGGCAGCTCTACCTGAATTTGAGCCTTGGTGTGTGGGCATGGGAAGTTAGATTCCCGCAACCAGGCTCAGTGCCCAGGCAGAGAGGCTGTGCTGAATTTGAGCCTAGGTGCGCAACCTTGGGGAGATTGTTTTCCACGACCAGATCCTGCGCCCATGCAGGGAGACAGCATTGAATTTGAGCTTGGGGGCGCAAACCCGGGGAGTTTGTTTCCCATGACCAGACCCAGCACCCAAGCAGGGAGGCTGCGCTGAATTTGAAACTGGACGTGTGAACTCGGGGAGTTTGTTTCTCACAACCAGACCCCGTGCCCATACAGGGAGGCAGCACTGAATTTGAGCCTGGGTGCATGGACACGGGGAGTTTGTTTCCTGCAGTGCACACCCGTGTGACCAGACCCCACACCCACACTGGGCGGAAGTGCCACCTGACTTTGATTCAGGGCAAGCACACACAGAAGGCTATTTTCTGCAGGGCAAGAGTGGACCTCCTGCCAACACAGTGCGACTGTGCAACCCCGTCTCCCAAGCAGATCAGGGACACTGAATCTCCACACAAGAGGCGGCAATGAGCACCAGTGACTAGACTCTGTTTCTTATTGCGTGCGCCTGGGATCCATAATTCTCAGTGCATTCACACTAAGAGCCAGTGACTCCAATTCTTGGTGCATGCGCACACAGGGACCCTGATTCTTGGCACGAGGTCACACCAAGCAACAGAGACTCTGATACTTGCTTAGCGCAGACACAGGGAGCCTCTGACTCCTGACATGCACTAGGAGACTTTGATTTTTGGCACATGCCAGCTGGGTCTCTGTTTCAGCGTGGCACAGGCAGGGTCCCTGATTCTAGGTGTGCACACGAGGCCACACTAAGCGCCTGTGACTCTGACCTGGGGCGAGCGTGGCTCCCACCAACCCACAGCAGCCACACGTCTTGGTGTCAGAGCTCTTCAGTGACACTTGGAGGGTGCAAAGCTCCCACTGCACATGGCCCAGGCCCCTGCAACTCGACATTTGAACCTTCTGGTGATAGTCAAAATGGGGAGACAACGAAACAATCCCCAAAGGAAAGAAAAGGAGGAATCGCCAAGAAAGGAAATAAGTGAAACGGAAGCATGCAACATGACAGAAAAATAATTCAGAGTAATGGTCATACAGTTCATACACCGGATGGACGAGAAAATCAACAACTTTTGCAAAAATCAGGAAGAAATGACAAGTGATATAGCTACAATCAAAAACACCATGGAAGGTTTCAACAGTACACTAGAAGAAGCAGAGGACCGAATTAGTGCGTTTAAAGATAAAGTACAAAAACAAGCCCAATCTGAACAGCAACTGGAGAAAAAAATTAAAAAGCAGGAGGAGAGCCTAAAGAGCTTTGGGACAATGCAAAATAAAGTAACATATGTATAATAGGGCTGCCAGAAGGACACGAACAGCAGCAAGGATTAGAAAATCTATTTGAAGAAATAATGACAGAAAACTTCCTTGATATGGGGAAGAAAAAAGTTACACAAGTACAGAGAGTCCCAAGCAAGATGAATCCCAAAAGACCCACACCAAGATACATCATAATTACAATGTCAACTGTTAACGACAAAGAAAGAAACTTTTTAAAATATATTTTTATTGATGTTTTACAGAGAGGAAGGGAGAGGGATAGAGAGTTAGAAACATCGATGAGAGAGAAACATCAATTCAGCTGCCTCCTGCACACCTCCTACTGGGGATGTGCCCGCAACCAAGGTACATGCCCTTGACTGGAATCGAACTTGTAACCCTTCAGTCTGCAGGCTGATGCTCTATCCATTGAACCAATCCAGTTAGGGCAAGAGAGAATCTTAAAGGCTGCAAGAGAGAGACAGGATCCCTACAAAGGATCCCCCAACAGATTATCAAATGATTTCTCAACAGAAACACATCAAGCTAGAAGGCAATGAAAGGAGGTATACAAAGTGATGCAAAGCAAGGGGCTGAATCCAAGAATATTCTATCCAGCAAGACTATCAATCAAAATTGAGGGGAAAAAACAGGAGCTTCACAGACAAAAAAGGGCTAAGGGAGTTTATCACTACTAAGCCAGTGATGCAAGAAATGCTAAAGGGAATGCTGTAAAAAGAAGAAATAAAAAAGTAAGAAGGAACACATGCTCAAAAAATAGAAATGGCTACAAACAAGTACCTTTCAATAATAACCTTAAACGTAAATGGATGAAATGCTCCAATCAAAAGACATCGAGTGAGTGAATGGATAAAAAAACATGACCCATATGTATGCTGTCTACAAGTGACCCACCTCAGAACAAGGGACTCACACAGACTGAAAGTGAAGGGATGGAAATATATCTTTCAGGCAAATGGAAATGAAAAAAAAAAGCTGGGGTAGCAATACATATATCTGACAAAATAGACCTCAAAGTGAAGGCCATAACAAGAGATAAGGAAGGACACTTTGTAATACTAAAGAGACTGATACAATAAGAGGATATAACCCTGATAAACATATATGCACCCAATACAGGAGCACCCAAATACATAAAAAACTTCTGGAAGACATCAAGGGAGAGATTGACAACAATACAATCATAGTAGGGGACATTAGTACACCACCTACAACACTGGATAAATGCTCTAGACAAAAAATCAGCAAAGAAACAGCAATCCTAAATGACTCACTAGACCAGAAGGGCTTAATTGACATATTCAGAGCATTTCACCCCAAAGCTGCAGAATATACATTCTTCTCAAGTGTACATTGGACATTTTCAAAAATAGACCACATATTGGGTCACAAGCAAAGTCTCCCCAAACTCAAGAAGATTGAAATCATACCAAGATTGAAATTATGCTAATCTTCTCAGACCACAATGGCATCATATTAGAAACTAGAGGCCTGGTGCAAGAAATTCGTGCAGAGTGTGTGTGTGTGTGTGTGTGTGTGTGTGTGTGTGTGTGTGTGTTTGTGTCCCTCAGTCCAGACTGAACCTTCTCCAATCTGGAACCCCTCTCACAATCCAGGACTACTGGCTCCCAACTGCTCACTTGCCTGCCTGCCTGATTGCCCCTAACCGCTTCTGCGTGCCAGCCTGATCACCCCCTAACCTCTGCTCTGTCACTTGATCAATGCCTAACTGCTCCCCTGCTGACCCGATTGCCCCTAACTGCTCTTCCCTGCCAGCGTGGCCACCCCTAACTGTCCTCCCCTGCAGGCCTGGTCACCCCCAACTGCCCTCCCCTGCTGGCCCAGTAACCGCTAACTGCCCTCCCTTGCCGCCCCCAACTGCTCTCCACTGCCAGACTGGTCACCCCAACTGCCCTCCTTTGCAGACCTGGTCCCTCCAAACTGCCCTCCCCTGCTGGCCTGATCACCCACAACTGCCCTCCCCTGCTAGCCATCTTGTGGCGGCCATCTTTGACCACATGGGGGCGGCCGTCTTGTGTGTTGGAGTAGTGGTCAATTTACATATTACTCTTTTATTAGATAGGATAAACTACAATAAAACAATCCAAAACACTCAAACACTTGGAAGCTGAATAATATTCTATTAAATATTGATTGGGTTACCAATGTGATCAAAGAAGAAATTAAAAACATCCTGGAAACTAATGACAATAAAAACACAATAATCCAAAATCTATGGGACACAATGAAAACAGTCCTGAGGGGTAAGTTTATAGCTCAACAGGCCTACCTCAAAAAACAAGAAAAAATGGTAGTAAATCATCTAACTCTACAACTCAAAAATTAGAAAGAGAACAACAAGAAAAGCCCAGAGTGAGCAGAAGGAAGGAGATAATAAAGATCAGATCAGAAATAAATTACACAGAGACCAAAAAAAGACTACAAAAGATCAATGAAACCAAGAGCTGGTTCTTTGAAAGGATAAACAAGATTGATGAAACTCTAGCCAGGCTCACCAAAAAGCAAAGAGAGAGGACCCAAATAAACAAAATCAGAAATGAAAAAGGAGAAATAACAACAGACCCCACTGAAATACAAAGGATTGTTAAAAAATACTATGAACAACTCTATTCCGACAAACTAGACAACCTGGAGGAAATGGACATATTCCTAGAAAAAAACAACCTTCCAAAACTCAATCAGGAAGATTCTAAAAATCTCAATAGGCCAATAACTATAGAAGAAATTGAAGCAGTCATCTAAAAGCTTCCAGCAAACAAAAGCCCAGGGCCAGATGGCTTCACAGGGGAGTTTCACCAAACATTCAAGGAAGAACTAAAACCTATCTTCCTCAGACTATTCCAAAAAATTCAAGAGGAAGGAACACTTCCAAGCTCCTTCTATGAAGCCAGCATCACCCTAATACCAAAACCAGATAAAGACAACACAATGAAAGAGAATTACAGGCCAATATCCCTCATGAACATAGATGCCAAAATCCTCAACAAAATTCTAGCAAATCGGATCCAAAGTACATCAGAAAGATCATACACAATGACCAAGCAGGATTTATCCCAGGGATGCAAGGATGATACAATATCCAAAAATCAATAAATGTGATAAATCACATAAACAAATTGAGGGATAAAAATCACATAGTCATATCAATTGACACAGAAAAAGCATTTGACAAAATCCAACACCCTTTCTTGGTAAAAACTCTCAGAAAGGTGGGAATAGAAGGATCATACCTCAACATAATAAAAGCCATATATGACAAACCCACAGCCAACATCACACTCAATGGGCAAAAACTAAAACCATTTCCCCTAAGAACAGGATCAAGACAGAGATGCCCACTCTCACCTCTCCTGTTTGACATAGTAGTAGAAGTACTAGCCATTGCTATTAGACGAGCAAAAGAAATGAAAGGCATCCAAATTGGGAAAGAAGAAGTGAATCTGTCCTTATTCGCAGATGACATCATACTGTACATCGAAAACCCTAAAGACTCCATTAAAAAATTACTAGAGTTAATAAATGAATTTGGCAAGGTAGCAGGATACAAAATTACGCCAAGAAATCCATGGCATTTCTATACACCAATAGTGAATTTACAGAAAGAGAGACTAAAACAGCAATCCCATTTACCATAGCACCAAAAATATTGATACCTAGGAATAAACTTAACTAAGAAGGTAAAAGACCTATATGTGAAAAACTACAGGACACTGATTAAAGAGATAGAAGAAGATATAAAACAGATGGAAGAACATACCATGTTCAGGGATTGGTAGAATAAACATCATCAAAATGTCCATAACTACCCAAAGAAATCTGTAGATTCAATGCAATCCCCATTAAAATACCAACGGCATATTTCACAGACCTAGAAAGAACTCTCCAAATATTCATCTGGAATAAAAAAAGACCCCGAATAGCTGCAGCAATCCTGAGAAAAAAGAACAAAGTAGGTGGGATCTCAATACCAGATATTAAGCTATATTTCAAAGCCACTGTTCTCAAAACAGCTTGGTACTGGCACAAGAACAGACATATAGATCAATGGAATAGAATAGAGAAGCCAGAAATGGACCCAAACCACTATGTCCAATTAATATTCGACAAAGGAGGCATGAACATACAATGGAGTCAAGACCATACAATGGAGTCAAGACAGTCTCTTCAATAAATGGTGTTGGGAAAATTGGACAGATACATGCAAAAAATGAAACTAGACCACCAACTTACACCATACACAAAAATAAACTCAAAATGGATAAAGGACTTAAACATAAGACAGAAAACCGTAAAAATACTAGAGGAATCCATAGGCAGCGAAATCTCAGACATATACTGAAGGAATTTCTTCACTGATACTGCTCCTAGGGCAATGGAAACTAAAGAGAAAATAAACAAATGGGAGTACATCAAAATAAAAGGCTTTTGCACAGCAAAGTAAACCATCAACAAAACAACAAGAAAGCCCACTACGTGGGAGAACATATTTGCCAGTCTTATCACCTATAAGGGTTTAATCTCCAACATTTACAAAGAACTCATACAACTTAACAAAAGGAAGATAAACAATCCAATCAAAAAATGGGCAATTGACCTAAATAGAAACTTTTCGAAAGACGACAGAAGAAAGGCCAAGAAACATATGGAAACATGCTCAACGTCACTAATCATCTGAGAGATGCAAATCAAAACGACAATGTGGTACCATCTCACACCTGTCAGAATGGCTATCATCAACAAATCAACAAACGACAAGTGTTCGCGTGGATTCGGAGAAAAAGGATCCCCCATGCACTGCTGGTGGGAATGCAGACTGGTGCAGCCACTGTGGAAAACATTATGGAGTTTCCTCAAAAAACTAAAAATGGAACTCCCATTTGACCCAGTGAACTCACTTCTAAGAATATATCCCAAGAAACTAGAAACACGAATCAGAAAGGATATATGCACCACTATGTTCATAGCAATACAATTCACCATAGCTAAGATTTGGAAACAGCCTAAATGCCCATCAGCAGATGAGTGGATTAAAAAACTGTGGTACATCTACACAATGGAATACTATGCTGAGCTAAAAAAGAAGAAATTCTTACCATTTGCAACAACATGGATGGACCTGGAGAGCATATGTTAAGTGAAATAAGTCAGTCAGAGAAAGATAGATATCACTTGATCTCACTCATCTTTGGGAAATAATGAACAACATAAAGTGATGAACAAAAACAGATCCAGAGACAGAGAAGGATCAATCAGACTCTCAAACCTCAGAGGGAATGTAGGGGAGGGTGGGGGTAAGTAGGAGAGATCAACCAAAGGATTTGTATGCATGCATATAAGCGTAACCAATGGACACAGACAACAAGGGGGTGAGGGCATGTGTGGGGGAGTTGGGAAGGTAATGGCGGGATGAGGACACATATGTAATACATTAATCAATAAAGAAATTTAAAAAATAAAAAATATTTAAAAAAAACAACAATAAACAAGTAGGACTATATCAAATTAAAAAGCTTCTATACAGCAACGGAAACACTAAGCAGAATGAAAAGGCATCCTGCAGAATGGGAGAAAATATTTGCAAACCATAAATCTGATAAGGAGCTAGTCTCCAAAACACGTAAGTAACTTCTACAATTCAATAGTAAAAAAAACAACCCTAACAAAACAAAGCAAAAACCCACCCAACTACCCAATTAAAAATGGGCTTAGGATTTAAATAGACAATGCTCCAAAGAAGACATACAATTGGCTGGCAGGTATATAAAAATGTTTAATCTTCAGAAAAATGCAAATCAAAACCACAATGATACATCACCTCACAGCTGTCATGGTTGCTATTATCAAAAAACCAGAAGGTAACCAGTGTTGATGAGGATGTGGAGGAACTGAAACTCTCACACATGTAGATAGGAATGCAAAAATGGTGTAGCCTTTATGGAAAAGAATATGGAAGTTCCCACCAAAATAAAAAAATAGAACTACTATATGATCCAGCAGTCCCACATCTGGGTATTTATTTATCCAGGAGAATTGAAATCAGAATCTCAAAAATATATTAGTACTTTTATGTTCATTGTAGCAATAGCCAAGATGTGGAAACAACTTAAATGTCTATTGACAGATGGTTGGATAAAGAAAATGTGCTGTATATATACAATGGAACACTATGCAGCCTTAAAAACGAAGTTCTGCAATATGGAACAACAAGGATGAACCTTGAGGAAATTATGCTAAGTGAAATAAGCCAGTCACAGAAAGACAAATACTGCATGATTCCACTTATATAAGGCATCTAAAACAGTCAAATTCATAGAACCAAAGAGTGGAATTTTTTTCAGGAACTGGGCGGGGGGGAAATGTGGAGTTACTAATCAATGGTCATGAAGTTTCAGTTAAGGATGATAAATAAGCTTTAGAGATCTGCTGTACAAAATTGTACATATACTCACAATAGTATCATACACTTTAAATTTTGTTGAGACAGTAAATCTCATGATCGTTAGGTGTTCTCGTGACAATAAAAATAAAATCTAAAAACCTGACAAAGAGCATGAAAAAGTAAACTGCCTGTCAGTCTCACACATAAACATTTATTGAAACTATGCTAAGTAATATATTAGTAAATGGAGTCTAGAATCACATGAGGAAACCACTAAAGGTTATTTTAATGTATAACCAGTGCCATTCAAGTAATGTAAGAATGGTTTAATATTAGAAAATAAAACTCACTGTAGTAACAGAACAAAGAAAGAACAGTATTGTGTTAAATGGCAAAACAAAATTCAACATCAATTTCTGATAATGCTTTTATAAGAGGAAAATTAGTTGCATTCTTCATTTGTAAGATAAATTTATATTTCAGTCTTACTATCTCTATAACATTGGGTATGTCACATACTCTTTGTGTCTCAGTTTCCTAATATTTTAAATAGGGATAATAAGAAATACTTTTCAGTGTTATGAGAATTCAGTAATATATATGTAAAGTGCTATCACACAATACCCGATTCCTGCCTTATTTACTCATAAATAACACATAAATACTGTATAACACATAAACACTGTATGTAACACACAAAGGGAAGTGATATACTGTATTATCATGTTTCTGTCTTCCTGTGTGTTTTTTTTTTTTTCATTTGTACCAGTGGATGTTGAGTCCTTCTACTGCTGCTTAGCTTATGTTTATTCATTAACACTCTTCTTGACCACCCCTTCAAGCTAACTTCTAGACCCTCATAAAGGAAGATTTACTTATTGGCTTCATTGGTTGTATTAACCCAATGGTTCCTAGCACTAGTATACAATAGAATAACCTTTAGCCATTTTCACATGTGACTTTATGGGTTAGCTAGAATTTCAAAATGGTGCAGTAGTCATTTCATTCGAAGTTACAAATATTTTTACTACCTCTACACAAATTATTATATAAATGTACTAGAGGCCCGGTGCATGAAATTCGTGCACGGAGGGGGTGTGTCCCTCAGCCCAGCCTGCACCCTCTCCAATCTGGGACCCCTCAAGGGATGTCCGACTGCCCTCTCACAATCCAGGACTGCTGGCTCCCAACTGCTCGCCTGCCTGCCTTCCTGATTGCCCCTAACTGCTTCTGCCTGCCAGCCTGATCACCCCCTAACCACTCCCCTGCCAGCCTGATTGATGCCTAACTGCTCCCCTGCCAGCCTGTTTGCCCCTAACTGCCCTCCCCTGCAGGCCTGGTCACCCCTAACTGACCTCCCCTGCAGGCCTGGTCCCCCCCCCCAACTGCTCTCCACTGCAGGCCTGGGTCCCCCGCAAGTGCCCTTCCCTGCAGGCCCGGTCACCCCCAACTTCCCTCCTCTGCCAGCCTGTCACCCCTAACTGCCCTCCCCTGCAGACTTAATCGCCCCCAACTGCCCTCCTTTGTAGGCCTGGTCCCTCCCAACTGCCCTCCCCTGCTGGCCATCTTGTGGTGGCCATCTTGTGTCCACATGGGGTCAGGATCTTTGACTACATGGGGGCAACCATCTTGTGTGTTGGAGTGATGGTCAATCTGCATATTACTCTTTTATTAGATAGGATAGAGGCCTGGTGCATGGGTGGGGGCCAGCTGGTTTGCCCTGAAGGGTGTCTCGGATCAGGGTGGGGGTTCCCTTGGGGTGTGGGGCAGCCTGGGCGAGGGGCCTGTGGTGGTTTGCAGGCAGGCACATCCCCCGGCGACCCAAGCAGAGGCCCTGGTATCTGGGATTTATTTATCTTCTACAATTGAAACTTTGTAGCCTGGAGTGGAGCCAAGCCTCCTGCTTGCTCCGTGGCGGCAGCCATTTCTGTTGGGATTTATGTATCTTCTATAATTGAAACTTTGTAGCCTGGAGCGGGGGCCAAGGCAGGCTAGGGCTTCAGAAGCTTGGCTTCCTCCATTGCCGGGGGCAACCCCAGCCTCCTGCTCTTTCCAGCTCCGTGGCTGCCACCATTTCTATTTGGATTTGTTTACCTTCTATAATTGAAACTTTGTAGCCTTGAGTGGAGGCCTAGGCCGGCAAGGGCAGGTGGAAAGCTTGGCTTCCTCCATTGCCAAGGAAACCCAAGCCTCCCTCCTGCTCTCTGTGGCCACAGACATCTTGGTTGGGTTTATTTGCATTTTCACTCCTGATTGGGTGGTGGGCGTGGCTTGTGGGCATGGCTTGTGGGTATAGCAGAGGTATGGTCAATTTGCATATTACTTTTATTAGATAGGATATGTGTATATATGTATATATATAGTCATTTGTTTCTGAAATCAACTTTTAAAAATATTTTACAATTTTTTATTATTTAAAATTTTTTCAATTATAGTTTACATTTAATATTATTTTATACTAGAGGCCTGATGCATGAAATTAATGCAAGGGCCTCAGCCCTCGCAGCTGCAGCAGCTTGCCTCGGCCCTCACAGCCCCAGCTTCATTTAGAAGGTTGTCCAGAAGGATGTCTGGAAGGTTGTTCAGCTGTCCAGTCTATTTAGCATATTATGCTTATATTATTATAGATTAGTTTCATGTATATAGCATAGTGGTTAGACAATCATATAACTTACAAAGTGTTTCCCCTTGTACCATACACAATTATTTTAATACTAGAGGCCCAGTGCATGAAATTCTTGTGGGGGGTGGGGGATGTCCCTCAGCCCAGCCTGCACCCTCTCCAATCTGGGACCCCTCGAAGGATGACCTACTGCCGGTTTACAGGGATTGGGCCTAAACCGGCAGTCGGACATCCCTCTTGCAATCTGGGACTGCTGGCTCTTAACTGCTCACCTGCCTGCCTGCCTGCCTGATTGCCCCTAACCACTCTGCCTGCCGCCTGCTTGCCCCCAACTGCCCCCCGCCGCCAGCCTGCTCACCCCCAAGTGCCCCCCTGCCAGCCCGATCACCCCCAACTGCCCCCCGTGCCAGTGTGCTTGCCCCCAACTGCCTCCCCTTCTGGCCTGCTCACCCCCAACTGCCCCCCTGCTGGCCTGCTCATCCCTAACTTCCCTCCCCACTGGCCTGCTCACCCCCAACTGCCCCCCTGCTGGCCTGCTCACTCCAAACTGCCCCCCCCACTGTCCTGATCACCTCCAACTGACCCCCACTGACAGCCTGCTTGCCCCCAACTGGCCCCCCTGCTAGTCTGCTTACCCCCAATGGCCCCGCCCCCCACCAGCCTGATCACCCACAACTTCCCTCCCCTCTTGGCTTATAACCACCCCTACCTTGGCCCCACCACCATGGCTTTGTCCAGAAGAACGTCCGGAAGGTCTCCTGGAAGGTCTCCCAATCTAATTAGCAAATTACTCTTTTATTAGTATAGATAGTGGCCTGGTTCACGGGTGGGGGCCAGCTGGTTTGCCCTGAAGGGTGTCCTGGATCAGGGTGGGAGTCCCCTTGGGGTGTGGGGCAGCCTGGGTGAGGAGCCTGTGGTGGTTTGCAGGCCGGCCATGCCCCCATGGGCTGAGGGTCCCCGCTGGGGACACATGGCTAGCCTGGGTGAGGGGCTGAGGGCTGTTTTCAAGCTGGCCACAGCCCCTTCAGGGTGGGGGGTCCCGCTAGGGTGTCTGGCCAGCCTGGGTGAGGGGCTGAGGGCCGTTTTTAGGCTGGCCACACCCCCTTCAGGGTGGGGATCCCCACTGGGGTGCCTGGCCAGCCTGGGTGAGGGGCTGATGACTGTTTGCAGGATGGCCAAGCCCCCCAGCGGGGACCCTCACCCCATGGGAGAGTGGCCAGCCTGGGTGAGGAGCTGAAGGCTGTTTTCAGGCTGGCCACATCCCCCGGCAATCCAGGCTCCCAGCCCCTCCTTATTTTCTTTTTTTTTTTTCAGCGCCTCCTTGAGCGGAGGTCAGGCAGGCTGGAAGCAGGTATCTGGGATTTATTTATCTTCTATAATTGAAACTTTGTAGACTTGAGCAGAGGCCAGGGCCGGCCAGGGCGGGCAGGAAGCTTGGCTTCCTCCATCGCCAGGGGCAACCCAAGCCTCCTGCTCACTCCAGCTCCATGGCCACCGCTATCTTTGTTGGGTTAATTTGCATACTCGCTCCTGATTGGCTGGTGGGCGTAGTGGAGTGATGGTCAATTTGCATGGTTCTCTTTTATTAGTGTAGATTATTGATTTTATTTTCTATGCTATACTTTATAACCTTATGACTCTTATAACTACTAATCTGTACTGCTTGTACTTCTCAATCCCTTCATCTTTTTCATCTAGTCCCCCAGGCTCTCTTCTATCTGGCAATCATCAGTCTGTTCTCTGAGTGAGAGACAAGAGAGAGAGAGAGAGAGAGAGAGAGAGAGAGAGAGAGAGAGAGAGAGATGGTAAAAAATTTTGAGATTTTTCAGTACCATAGAAACCAAAATGGGAAAACAGATGCAAGAAAGACTAAGTTCAACCTTCTTGTTTCCCATCAAGCACCATACACCTCCTAAAGGAAGGTTTTTTCCTGGGCTAATCGGCTTGACCTAACACTCAGATTTAGAACCACACAGCCTGGCTTTAAATTCCAACTCCACCATTCTTTTTAAAAAATTATTTTTCAATTACAGTTGACATTCAATATTATATTAGGTGTACAACGTAATGATTAGACATTTATATAACTTACAAAGTGATCACTCTGGTAAATCTAGTACCTACCTAACACCATACATAGTTACTACAATATCATTCACTATATTCCTTATGCCATACTTCATTCACTGTGACAATTTTTATAACTATCAATTTGTACTTCTTAATCCCTTTCACCATCTTTATCCATTCCCAGAACCCCCCCTCCCATCTGGTGACCATCAATTTGTTCTCTATATCTATAACTAAGTCCACAATTGTTTAAGCATACAATATTAGACAAGTTACTAAACTCGCTGTGCCTTCATCTTGTCCTCCACATAAACAAGTGTCTGCTCCTAGGGCTAGTGTAAGACCTAAACAAGGCACCAGGAACAGCCTGTGGGAAAATGTTGAGTGTTAGCTATTATTATTTTAAATATCCCTGTTGCAGTCCTTCATAGCAGTATGCATTTCCCTTCTGTAGTATTTGTCCCAATTGTCATCTTAACAATTTCTTTCAGTTAATGATTAATACAGGTCCACTAAGATCATCTTCCTTTTGAATAACTCAAAGCCAACTGATTTGGGACCTTATTTCCATCTGAAAAATCCCTTTACCTTTACAGTATAATATAACCTAATCATGGGAGTGAGATTCCAATATAATCACAGATTCTGCCCACATGCCAGGGGAGGGGTTTATATAAGGCATGAACACCAGGGTGTAGGAATCTTGAAGACCATCTTAGAATTCTGTCTACAGTGATTATTTGATTAATCTCTCTTCCACTTGATCAGAAGTCCACATGAGCAGGGGCCACTTCTATTTTGTGGAATGAATGAACAGATGAATGAATGAAAAAGAATTAAGGAAAAATAATTTCATATTTTGATTAGCAAAATGCTTCACTACTATGTTCAAGAAGCTGAGGGAGCTCTAACAACTTCACAAAAGGTTCTGGAAAATTGTAAAGAATATAACCCAGGTAAGCCTCTGCTGGTCTGAACAGTTCCCAAACCACAGGGTCTCTACACACCCACCTAGCTCCTTGCCAACACCCGGAACCTAACACCTGGTACTCCTAACAAAGGAGAACCATCAGATCTCAACTGTTTATGAAGAGATCAAGGGCATCCTGAGTGAGAAAAGGAGGGGGAGAAATTGCATCTAAGGCCAAACTTAAGAACTTCAGAGAATAAATTCAAGACCTCACTTCAAAAGCACCCAGGCTTTTCTGTTTGGTGTATATGAAGTTTTGTAGTTGCTAAATGGTCTGAACTGTATACTACTCTATTGTCCTGACATTCACCTGCCCCATTTCTCTCCCGGCAATTGAGCCTATGTTCTTGGCCAGGACTCAGGATTGGCCTTAGGGATTCAGCTTCAGTTTTTTTTTATAATACCTTTCTTGAGATATAATACCCATACAACATAATTCATCCATTAAAATGTATAGTTCAATGGTTTTTAGTATATTCACAGAATTGTGCAACCGTCACCACCTTTAATTCAAACATCCCCTTTAGTAGTCATGATCCAAACCTGTCACTCCTACCGTTTTGACTAAGGCAGGATCCCTGTCCTTAAGGCTCTCCCAATCTTATGCCACATCATTGGACGCTGGGGGTCAGAAGACCAAGGTTCTATTTCTGGCTATGTTTCTGACCAGCTGTGTGACCATGTGACCTTCCTTTTTTGGGTCTCAGTTTTTTATAGATGGAAACTGAGGGGTTTGAACCATAAAATTTTCCCTGAGGGACTTTGATGTTCTTACATTCTACCCAGAAACTACTGCTGTAAGCAAGGTACTAATTTAGGCCAAGAGCCCAACATCTTTATTGCCTCCATTAAGCCTTCCTTTTCATTCACCTCACCTGCAATACCTTTCTCTCCCTTCACACCCCCTTCACACTCCTTTCTTCAAGACCTACCCCAGCTGTACTTTCTCCAGGGAGGCTCATAGGGCTCTCTCTTTTATCTAAATTTCTATGGCAACTAAATTGTCTACTACACAATTTGGCCCTTCCTTAATACATAGACAAATCTGTGCTTCTTGTGTATTGCTAAGAAATGGCATCAAATATTTTCACTGTATTCCACATTGCCATTCCCTTTATCCACCCAATGCCTTGTATAAATATATTTTTGCAATTCTTTCCTGTTTGACACATGGTAAACTATTGCAATAATTCAGAATTTTGGGTAAGACTGGGAAGGAAACAGGATGGGACTAATGTGGTTTGGGTACTTATTATATGCCTATTTCATGTTAAAGATTTGATATACTTTATTTCATTGGAGGCTTCCAGCAGAAGCTTGTGAGGTAGACTTGAATCTGGGAAGGGTCAAGTAACTTGACCAAGCTAATAAGAAGCACGAAACAGATGAAAATATAAATCTGTTAGACTCCTGTGTTTGTGCTTTTAACCTCTATGCTATGATGGTTCTTGCTACAGTAGGAGATGCTGGAGGGAACATGATCAGATAAAAATCCAAATTTCTCCTGTAACTAATGGGTGTTGAGCTCACTCACAACAAAGAAGAGAGAACTGTGTAGCCTTATTACACCCAGTGCAATGCTGGGCACACAGTAGTTATTCAGTTCCTGCTTGCTCAGACCCTGGGAGACATATCATGATACTGAGATATTAAGGCAGGTGTGTGGGAATGTATGACTGTCCCCCTGGATGTCAGTGGAAATAAGTTTACATCACAGAGGCTTAATTTCTATTAAGAACTCATTTTCTATCATCTAAGGTTTTCTTTTAAATTGTTCTTAAACCTGTTTTATTATTTTCACGAAGAGCTCTACGTTTTAGAATACTTCACCCAGCAGTGCCTGATAGAGCTCCGGTTTTCTGATGAGAAGAGTGATAAGTGTTCATTGTGGGAAACTTTAAAATGCAGAAAAATATAAAGAAGGAAACAAAAAGCACCCACAACTCAAAGATAACCACTGATAACATTTTTGGAGTATTTCCTTCTAGGCTTACTGGCTTGCATGCTCTCTCTGTTAATAAAGAAATATATGTGCATACATTATGCATCACTGGATTCATACTGAGTATATCACCCACCTTCCCCCTGAACATTGTGTGTGGGGTGAACATTTTCCCATTTAAATTATTTCCAAATTTTCCCTATTAGGAAGTGATTTTACAAATAAAATGATGTTATCAATGGCTCGCAGAGGCACATTCCATAACTATCAAATACCAAACCTAATAAACAAATGAAAACAGCTCCAGAGCCCAGAGAGTGGCAGAGAAATTTGGGTGTTGTTCTGGTAGCCTTGGCATTCTCTTTCATTCGTGTGGCACTTAATTATGTAGCACCAGGCATGGTACTTGTCTGCTCAACAAGCAATAAATATTAAGCTTCTTTGGTGCCCTGTCCCTTCACTCCCCATTTTCTAATAAACAATTGCTGCATTAATTCAAATATATATATTTATAAGATTTTTTGGGTCATTTTATTAAGCAGCCCCCACAAAAATATTTTGGTGAGGCTGGTGATTTGGTTGATGATCTGTGGGGACCAGGGAAAGCTCTAAGTGGCAAATCCTAGCCAGCTTGCTCCCTTTCCCTTTTCCCTACTTCAGGCCCATCCACATCAAGCTCAAATCAGGGCCTTCCAGCTGTTACTTGTCCTCCTCTTTGAGGCTCAGTTTTATGAAACTATCCTGGCAGGCACACATAAGAATGGGATGCACCACGGTCTCAATTTAGACTCTACCTCTTCAGTTGTCTGTGATCCTTGTTTCTTTCACATCCTTAGCAACATTAGCACTCTTGATGGCCACTTTATGCTTTAAAATTGTGTTAATTAAGGTACATCCACACAATGGAATACTATGCTGCACTAAAAAAGAAGGAACTCTTACCATTTGCAACAGCATGGATGGAACTAGAGACCCACAGGTTAAGAACCGCTGCTGTAGAGCCTAAGACCATAGGAAAACACAGATATTTACATTACAATTAATAACAGTAGCAAAATTACAGTTATGAAGTAGCAACAAAAATAATTTTATTGTTGGGGGTCACCACAACATGAGGAACTGTATTAAAGGGTCGCGGCATTAGAAAGGTTGAGAACCACTGATTTAGGGGAACAGAGAGGAATGAATTTGATGGCTCTTGTCCTGAGGTGACTCAGAATTTCTCCAGGTCTACTCATTCAGAGCCAAAAGCCCAACTGAACCCCTCTCCTAGGCAACCTTTTTAGAACAAAGAATTGCTCACCGCACTGAGATTCTCAGTTTCTAGAAGATTGGGTTCCATAAGGGAAAAAAATCAACTCATGCTTTCAACCTAGGAACTTAACTTTATAATAACTTGACAGAAATCCTCATTGAAATTAAATTCTGAAAAAGTATTATTTAATGATATTGCCAAAAAAGAAAGATAAAAGGAATAAAAGTACTCATTAATCTAACTTTCTAGTATAACCATTGTTGTTATATTTCCTTCTAGTCTTTTCTTTATATAAAGTTTTTCATAGCTGTAATTACAGAATCTATATGTTTGTAACCTGCTTTTTTACTTACTTTTTTCAGCTTTATTGAGGTATAATTGACAAATAAAATAGTAAGATATTTAAAGTGTACATCATGATGAGATGATATACATATACAGTCAAACCTCATTTCTTGAACGTCTCAAATAATTCTGTTCTTGAGAAAATTGTTCGCAGAAAAAATGTCTTCGTTGTCTAACCAAACTTTGGTTTTTAACCCGAGAACCCTTTCATGATGATACCTCAGCATGACAAAAAGCTTCTCTCAGGCAACAAAGGAGAGAATTTTTTTGTTACTGGTGAAATCTTTTTTGTATGTTTGTTTGTTTGTTTGTTTTTTATTACTTCCTTCTTAGAGGATACATTTTATTTTTTAAATTTCTTTATTGATTAAGGTATTACATATGTGTCCTCATCCCCCCATTACCCCCCATCCCCCCTCATGCCCTCACCCCCCTGTTGTCTGTGTCCATTGGTTAGGCTTATATGCATGCATACAAGTCCTTTGGTTGATCTCTCCCCCTTACCCCCACCCTCCACTACCTTCCCTCTGAGGTTTGACAATCTGATCAATGCTTCTCTGTCTCTGGATCTGTTTTTGTTCATCAGTTTATGTTGTTCATTATATTCCATAAATGAGTGAGATCATGTGATATTTATCTTTCTCTGACTGGCTTATTTCACTTAGCATAATGCTCTCCAGTTCCATCCATGCTGTTGCAAATGGTAAGAGTTCCTTCTTTTTTACCGCAGCATAGTATTCCATTGTGTGGATGTACCTTAATTAACACAATTTTAAAGCATGAAGTGGCCATCAAGAGTGCTAATGTTGCTAAGGGTGTGAAAGTAACAAGGATCACAGACAATTGAAGAGGTAGAAAAATTGTTGTTGATTTGGATAAGGAAAAGTAGTTAGCCAGTGACAAACATTTCAGAGGCAGTGATATATGAACAAGCAAAGATTCTGCATCTGACCTGAAAGACACCCCTGTAAAGAGTGCTGAAAGTTATTTGTTTAAGGTTAGTAGGGGGTGGTTCAATAAATTTAAGAAAAGAAGTATTTATTTATACATTAATCAGTGCATTAGACACATACTGTATATAAGAAAGGTTAAAACAGGGAATCATTTGGGGAACTGGAACAGATGAATTCAATTTACACTATGTCTACTGGTGAAAAATGATTCTTTTTTTTTTTAAACAAATCACTTCTCCAACAGCATTCCGGAACGCATTAAGTTCGAGACCGAGGTTCCACTGTACCTTGTGAAAGGATTTCCTCATCTAGTTAACACATCCATCCCCTCATATATACTGTATATCTTCACTTAGCCTTTTCTAACAAGCATTTTTCTATGTTGCTCCACAGTTTAATAACCACATTTTAAAAGGCAACTTAAAAGAATGCTTCTTTTTAATAGCTTTGCATCGCTGGGAGTTGTGGGTTTTCTCCTATTTCTCTGCAATGGGCACAGGGTAAAGAGTTTTATGACATGGCTACTGCCCTCAAAGAGCTTTTATTTTTTTTCTAGTGGAGATAGTAATTTCTTCAAAGATCCTTAAGTTGGAGCCATAAAGCATGAGTGGTGTGAAGTTTAGGACTGTCTAAACAGGTACACTTCCATGAGTACTGAAGTACGTATGGGTGCAAATGGATGAGTCATTTTCAGTGATACAAGTCTACTACCCTCAAAATCATATTCTATATTGGCACCTATATGACCTACTCCTAGCTAAAGAGGTGTTTCAGTGGCCTTGATGTGGGGGTTGTATATCTAGAGGCCTCTCCCACATCCTTTAAATCTGGTTGGTTGGTTTGATTGAGAGTGTGCCCTGATGGGTTTGCACCCTACCTCCGTGGTAACCAAGTGAGAAGATTCTAGCATCTTAAAGGACATCAAATTAAATCCTCTGATGAAAAGCAGAATCTTTCTTTCTTTTTAATTTAATTTAATGTTTTCCATCAACATTTATCCTTTCTATACCTGCTTCCACTTTCTCCTACCCCTGTATCCCCTCCCCCTGGCAATCACCACACTGTTGTTCATGTCCAGGATTTCTCTCTTTATTTTATTTTTTTCCTCAATCCCTCCACCCTCGATACACCCCAACACCACCACTAGAGCTGTCTTCAAGAAGCAGAATCTTTCTGACTATAAGTGGTTTATCTGATGGAGGTATCACCCAGATTCTATAGTCCTGATAAAGGTTATTGCATTTTGTCACATTGCTAAAAACTTCCAACCCTAAGTTTTACTTAGACACCAGTAAATGTTTAGAAATTTTTGTATCTATAATTTGTGTTTGTTGATCTACACAGTATTTATTATCAATCCAAATAATTTGCATTGTGAGCCTCTTTTATAACTATGGGCCCTCATTATCCTGGATTCCATTTAAATAGCATTATCTTGATACAAGGAAATCTTCATCACTGGCTGCCAATGCTCAGGAAATAAAAGGCTACCAACATCAATGTATTCTCAAGTGAAAAGAACCATTTGAACATTTAGACTCTAAATTTTAGAGGCTTTAGCTATTTTGACTTCTAAATAGGGTACCCTATTTTAGCCAACACTCAGCTTTGTAAAAATGACTTTTCTACCTAACTCTACAGTATGTTTTTATACTGAGCCCAAGATCACATGTGCTTGTGAGCTTACTTTCGTCTTTGATAAATAGTATCCTAGACTGGTTGAAATAAACTTGTTTCCCTGACACACCAAACCAGGCACTGGAATGTGGGCAATGCCAGATTATCTGGAAATCAAGGTTTAAATTCTGAGTTATGGAAAGACTGTGGAAAACAAATATTATAGAAGGGCACTTCAACGTCATTCCTCACAGTCTGTGAGAGGGGGTCTTTCATAATCATATTTTCTCCTCTTTTTAAGAATATATTTTGGATATGCCTCACCATTGTAAAAAGACATTTTCCCATTCAAATTGCCTATTTGCTTCCTCAATAAAACATTTCAGTACTTTTGTCCACAGTCATTAGTCTTCTTCTAATTGCTCTGACTCAAATGGAGATTGACTTTGTGGTTGGAAATTTTGTGACATTACCAAGAAAGCTCAGTCAGTACCAGGACTCTTCTCAAACTCCTGTTTGCAAACCCAAAGAGAGAACTTTAGCAGGAAAGGCCAAAATACTGATATGCAAGATAATTATGCAATATTGAGTAAAACTCAAATGATTAGTGAATCTACCCTTCTTTCTATTGTTGTTTTTTTTTTGTCAATGGAACCAGTTCAAGGAAATTTTTAATGAGGCTACCTACAGATTATTTGTGTTCATGAGGGATAAACAAGTTCTGGAAAATTAAAAGCTACACAATATCAAAAGTTGATGGTAAGCTAGTAGTTTCAAAATTATTTCTCACCAACCTTTATTTTTGCTTTTCCCCTTGCTATAGGCCATCCTTTACTGGAAGAAGAAATATGGTTTCTATAGCTACACTAAGGATCAAACCAGAAGCTAAGAATAGCAAGGGGATCAGGTGAGAATGTGATCCTATTTCTTATTGTTGACACTATTATAGATGTCCCCTATTTTCTCCTCTTTGTCCCCCTGCACCCAGCCCCCACCCCACCCCAGGCTTTCACCATACTATTGTCTGTGTCCATGAGCTATGCATATGTGCATATATGTTCTTTGATTAATCTCTTTCAGTGTCCCCCACTCCCCTCCACTCTAAGATCTATCAGTCTGTTCCTATTTCTAAATGGATGATGCGGATAAGGCAAAGTGTATAACAGGTCACTGATTCATGAATGTTGAGTTTAAAGAGACCTTGGAACTAAGAAATTTGTTAAAATGCAAGTTTCAGCCTGGCTGGTATGGCTCAGTGGTTGAGCATTGATCTATGAATTGTTCAATTTCTGGTCAGGGCACATGTCTGGTTTACAGGCTCGATCCTCAGTAGGGGGGTGCAGGAGGAAGCCGATCAATGATTCTCTCTCATCATTGATGTTACTATCTTTCTCTCCCTCTCCCTTCTTCCATGAAATAAATTTAAAAATATATATATATTTTTTTAATGCAAGTTTCAAGACCCCAACACAGGGAATTCTGATTCAGTGGGTCTGGGTTAGGGCCCAGGATTCTATCAGTAACAGGTGTCCCAGATGATTGTGCTGCAGCTGGTTCATGCTGATCCAAACTTGAGAAACACTTCCTGCTAAGGTACAATCCATTTATTTTAGAGATAAAGAAAAAGAGGCCATGAGGGGTTAGATAATTTGCTCAAGGTCCTTGGGAACAAGATTAAGAAGCAAAGTTTCTCAGTCATATTGGATTAGGACCCACCCTAATGATCTATTACAACTTAATTACTCCTATAAAGACCATATCTCCAAATACAATTATATTCTGAGTACTGGGGGTTAGGGCTTCAAAATATGAATTTTGAGGGATGTAATTCAACCCATGACATGTTGTCTTTGTTTATTTCTATGATAAATAAGGATGAGCAACTGATGGTGAATGATAAGGAGTGGAGAGGAACAGAAGAGTGGAAACAAGCCTAAGTAAAGCACTACCTAGTGAAGTGAAAAATGTTTGTTAAGTAACAGAACTCAGATATCAGGAAGGAAATGCCATCAATTCAATAATAAAATCATGTGCCATATACTTTTATTTGCATGAATTTTAACATTTCATAAGAATAGATAAATATTTCATTAAAACTCTCCACATACATGAATTGATGTTATATTTTACTGATAAAAATGTGTTCTGGATCAAGAAAAAAGACAAACATGCCCTTTTTGTTAATCTTTTGGAGCTTTCTAATATAAAGTTTCCCAAATCTTTGAACTTTAAGGGGCAAAGTAGCAACAGATTATCTCAGAAATTAAAAAAGCATCAAGCATTTCACCAGTGAGAACATAGAGATGTTATAGACTTCCTATTCAAATGTTCCTACAATGTGGTTTGCTATGGTTGACATTGAAAAAATTGAGGCCATCTATTTTTTCAAGGGTTGCCTAACAAGAGGAGAGAAGACATCATGAGGGGAATGGAAAAAATAACTTAGTGATTACAAAATTGTCCTGGGTCAGTCTTGCAGATCACTAACAAAGACTAGGAAGCTATTTTAGTTGGAGCTTATTTGTTTTGTGAGTGATGGATAGGCTATTTTAATCTAACTAGCCACTGGGGATATAGGTTTTGCTCAATTGGAATCCCATTTGGGGAAGGTCTGGAGCCCTAGGCTAGTAGTTTAAGGGAATCCTGCCCAGCCAGGGTCAGTTTAAGGGTACCAAGTATCTGGGAGAATTGGAGGAAAGAGCTGCTGAAGGGAAGAGTGAGTGCAGCCACCCAATATACACTGCCAATGTCACCCATTGTTGTGGTTCAGGCTAGTCGTGGGTTTAGAATACTAAGGGGGGAATCAGGAAGTGAGTGCTTAGTCACCTATGCAGAGTTACTAGAAGACAGAGGTGGGCAATTCTGAGTTTTGGTGGTCACAGAATGTGGCTTCTGACTTTTTCATAAAAAGTGAAAAGAGGAAAGAGAAATATTTGGTGCACAGAATTTTTAACTTGCAGGCTTAACCTTTTTACTTGTTGCTTCTATTTTGTCTATTTGATGGCCTATTCACAAGCCAATTTTTCCTCACAGGATTTCTTACTTGAAGCAGCATAATAACTTATGTTATTCACTACATGCCAGCTTCTGTTTTAAATGCTTTAACAATAATAACTTATATAATCCACGCAATAGATGAAGAAATGGAGGTACACAAAAATGAAGTAACTTGCCTAAGATTAGTGTTAACAAGTGGTAGAGCAAAGATTAGAACCCAGGCAGTCTGACTTCAGAGCCTATGCTCATCATGACTGCAACTTACTACTGCCTAGTCACTGTGTATGAAAGAATAGTAGTAGCAAGTAAGCCCAGCTATCCAGAACCAACAGGGAAAAACTTTTTTTAGAGAAGCTCATTTTCCATATATGTGTGAGAACTTACAAATTATAGTGTTGTTTGATAGAAATCTGTCTAAAATGTTACTTCCCAACAGAAGAAACATGTAGTCATGTTTTTTTGCAACATTAAATGGTTTTATTACCAGCATTGTTTATGCATTCACTCCACATTTACTTAGTGCTTGCACTGTTGATATAGCCATGGATGCCAATGGCGATTGTGTGGGACAGTAGCTGAATGAGTTTTCTGGCCTATGTAGGATGACAGATTCCCAATGCTCTACCCAAATGCTGTAGAATAGTGGTTGGCATGACTTTGGCTGGAAACACAGATGCCTTAAGATTGCCTCCGAAATCAGGTGATTCATGTTCAAGTGTTTCTGCTACTTACTAGTTTTGTGACCTTGGGCATGTCTGTGAGCTTCAGTTTCCTCATCTGTAAAAGGGGGATAAAGATACTTCCTACCTCAAGGGTTGTGAAAACCCACATAGATAATGATGGGGAAGCACAGTTCCTGGCCCCAGAATGAGCCTTGTAATCACGAACCAATCTTATATTCTACACAGAAAACCCACCATTCTTAAGCACTGGGTGTCACCTCAGGGGCTCTGGTGGTCCCAATTTTATTTGTGGTTGTATGCTCAAGTGCAGTTTTTAGGCTATCATAGAAGCCTCTCTCAGTCTTGAACTAAGCAAGCCCAGGCCTATCTGAATGGGAGAAATAACATGGGCTATTGGTTGATATGGCTCAAGAATTAGGCCTGGCACAAAGTAAGCATTCAATGAATGGCGACTTAAATGGAGTACACAATAGGCTAGGTAATTGATTCACCTCACCCCGTCTTGGCTGTGCCTCACTTTCTCCACCCGCACATGGGCCTAATAATACTTGCCACCTACACACCTCATTGCTGTTGTGAGGGTTATTATAGGCAAAGGCCATAGAGAGCGGGGGATCACTAGAAGATGTACATCTAATGAAGTGGAAACCTTTGAACTTTCAGAACTGTGGGGTTGTCATGTGGAGACATGTTATTTTCATCTTTCAAACTTTTCTTTAGCATTTCAATTACATTAGAAGCAAAATGTTCCCTTCTGGCCCTAAGCTGGTGTGTACATATCCAGGAGAGTGCTCCAGTCTCTGGCAGCCCATACTCTAGCTTACCTCTCGCCAAAAGTCCCGTGAGTGATGACTGTGATGAAATAACTGGCGCTCCTTATCACTGCCACAGTCCTATGCTATTTAGTTTACAGAAAGAACAGAAGGTAGTCTTGTTTGCCCCATCAAAAATTTATGGGGGCTAAGTTATCAAAACCTATGGGGAAGTGAGCAATTTATTTTCAGAGGAACTTGCTTAAAATCATTTCAGTTCATTATTCTTTTATTTACTTCACAAATATTTACTGAACACCCACTATGTGGCAGACACTATTCTGGGCCCTAAAGGATAAAGGAGTGAAAAAAACAGACAAGTCCCTCTCTTCATGTATGGTACATTCTTTTTTTCCTTAATCCTCACCCAAGGATATATTTTTATTGATTTTGGGGAGAGAGAGAAACATCAATGTAAGAGAGAAACATTGATCAGTTGCCTCCCTTACATGCCCCAACTGGGGATTGAACCCCCAACCTAGGTATATGCCCTGACTGGAAATTGAACTCACAACCTTGTGATGCATGGTATAGTGCTCCAATCAACTGAGCCACCCAGCCAGGGCTATATTACATTTTTGATAGGATAGATAGACAATTGTCAAATAAAGATATAAATTAACAAGACAACTTCAGATAGTAATAAGGGGTATGAAAAAAAATGGAAAGTAGTAGTTGGTTAGAGAATGACCAGGGTGAGGAAAATGGTTTAATTGGGATAACTGAGAAAGGTTTCCTCCAAACTAGCTCATCTCATTCACAAGGCTTGGGTGTCTACCACTAGAGATTGTTTTACTTTTGCTGTGATTCCCTTCAAATTGTAAGCACTACCCTAAACAGGTCACATCCATAACTACTAACACCATAATATGAATTTGGTGTCAAATTCTTTCTTCCCCATCCAGAGGGATGAAAAACATGTGGGCCAAGGGACTGAGTGGGGCATAGGATAAAGGAGAGCAGAAAGAAAGCCCTTTACAGCCTCTGTGTCATCATTTCCACCTTCACCTCAAGGTGCTTTACCCCTCAGGAACAATCTTTAGATGACGAGTGACTAGAAATTGGTTTGAGAGGTTTCCAAAGCCGTAGATGTTGTGATTACTGTCGCCATACCTGCATTCTTCTCTTCCTATTAACAAACACTGGAAAAGCTCTGATTCATGGAGTTGGGCTTGCCGTATAGGCTTCTTGTTTTGAGTCAGAGTGGAAGAGCTCAGAGGCCTTCGGTTGGTAGGGCTTAGTAATGAGGAAGGAAACGGTTACTAGGAAATGAAGGGTTGCACTCATCAAAGTTATCGGTTACCAAAGAACGGTGACTTGGTTCTTTGTTACATGGTGGAATAGAAAAGAGTAGGTGTGTGACAGAACCAGACCCAGATGACCCTGCACTAATCAAAGGGCCAATACCAGCTTCCTAGGAAGTAGGTGGGGACCGCCCCAATTGTATCTCCATATTGTTTATTTTTGCTTTTCCTGAAATAAGCAATTTAATCTTTAATTTCCATGTGGAAACACTCCCCACTCTCCCCTGCCCCCAAAATGTGGGTGTGTGGAAGAACAAGTCTTTGTGGGTGGTAATCAGTGACCTGAATTTTGAAGCTTTACTCACAGCAGCTTTCCCTTCACCTGCTTTTGAATTGCTGTCTATAATGGCTGCTCACTAAACTGGCATAGCAGCCAAAGTTGGCTGAATATTCTAGAAACATTTAGAACTCAGAAACTATAATATACAGCACTTATCATATGTTTAGCTTTGTTGGAGTCATTTTTTTTATATAATAACACATTTAAGTTTATAATAACTTCATAAAGTAGTCCTGTTTTTATGCCCATTTTACAGATTAGGAAAGTGAGACCCAAAAAGGTTAATTAACTTGTCCATTATTGAATGTCATGGCAGGATCTAAATCTAGGCAGCCTTGCTTCCCCTGCCTGTCTCTTAATCATTATATTATTCCTGTTTCTCCCACTGTCTATGACAAGTGTTACCCAGCTCTCAGTGTTTCTAGCTGCTTTTGTGTGTTTGCTTAAACTCTGCCTCTGTCACTCATTTTATGTACTATTTATCTCCTTCCCACCTACTTTCAGAAAATATCAGAGGTGGTGGTTTAACCTCTAAGGATTCAACCTACCTAGAACAATAGTTCATCAAATATTTACCACTGGTTTATAATTAATTGTTACCCACCCATACATTTCCCCCAAGTGTTTTTCATACCTACTCCTTTCACAAAGAATCAGGGCTGTGAATTTCTGAAGCCCAAATGAGCACCTTAGTTTCATCTGGAAACTGTGAGTTGGGTGGGCACCATGCCAAGATATGGTCCTGACAGACACTCTACTTTTCAGAGATGACTGATTTCATTTTTAGAAATTCTAAGCCAAAGCAAAATTTTGCTGAATACTGGGATGAGAGCCCAGAGTTTGGTTATTATATATAGCAAAAAATTCTGCCTGGTGCTCTTAGGGAGAGTAATGTGTCAATGACTTGGTTGGCTTAGTTGCACCTGGTTAATTGATTGAAGCAGTATTATTATAATGATAGTCTTGAGTTTGCTACTAGGGGCAAACTCAAGGGTATAGTGGTGGGGTATGATTTTAGCCTTGCCCCTAGGGACACATGCTGAGGAAGAGAATCTGAAATCTTCAAACCAAAGATCCATGCACATTCCCAGAGTAACAGATCAAAAGTGAAAATAGGAAGTAGAGAAGCACATCCTAACCAACACTTGTAGCACAATGGGACAAAATCATCTCAGGGAGCTAGATGCCAAACCTGTACTTATTTACCATAGCCCACAGGTCAATTTCAAGATATCTATTAAAGAAAACACAAAAACACTGCAACCTCAGATTCTATTTCCCCTTCTTCCACAGAGATCTCCTACCACCAAGTCATCTGGCACAGTTTTCTTTCCCTTTTTGACCACACTTTTCTTCTCAAACTCCTTGAAATTCATTGAGTTATTAATAACTCATAAAAACAGTTTTTACCTAGGGGAGGATTAAACACTTGCCTTCTATTCTACCAAAAGAACAAGAGGAAATAAGCTTAAATTTAAGAAAAGGGCATTTGTCTGATTATCACAGACTCACTTCTTAATTTTGTGTCATTTCAGCACTTGAAAAATTAATTTCCAGTTCTTACTTGGCACATGGCCACTGTTGCTTCAAGATGGCAGTGTCTCCTTTTTGTTTGCTTCAATGTTTGTTTTTCCTAACAAAGTCCTTTGGGGCTTCTCACAAACCCAAGTCAGGTTTGAAACATGCAAAAAATGTTGAATGATGTGAAATAAAAATTTAGAGGAGTTGTTTTGAAGTTTAAGTTAGCAAATGTTACATAGTCCCATCTGGGATGAAGTTGTGCCTTATTTGTGGTAGCAGTGGTTCTCCAGGCACGTGGTGGCTTTTGCAGTAAACCCTTTATACTGCTCTCTAAAGCACTGATAAGAGTCTAGAAAGCCTCAGCTGCCTGAAGGGTGGCACTATCTAAAGATACTCATTTTCACTGCATAAGAACCACCCCCTTCACTAAACACTGAAGGGGAAGGCTGCTCATCTAAACACACCAGGAAGTCAAATGAAAATAGTCTCCATTCACTGAGCACTTGCTGTGTTCAAGGAACTCCACATGGACTATCTCTTTTTATCATCACAGCAGCTCTGTGAGGTAGAAAATGTTATGATCATCCTCATTTTATAGGAAACTGAGGATCAGAGTGATATAAAAACTCTCCCAAGCTCACTCAGTTTATAAGTGGCATAGCTGGGACTCAAATGCAGGTGGTGAAAGACCACTGCCTGTGTACTTTGCCACTGCCCTTGAGGTCCCCAATGCATGAAGGCTGGGCTAGAATTAGACTGTAGGTACTATTTAATCACCACTTGGATTTATTCAATTCTAAGATACCATTAGGTATCGTAAGAGGCATCATAAGTTTAGAAATAGCTTTTAAAAAAATTTAATGCCATGGTTTTGGTAAATTGTGTGACAGAGTCACAATTAGGGTCATGACTGCATACCTCAGCCACTTAATAAGTGTATATATGGGGGGGCGGTGTGTGTGTGACACCTTGGAGAATTTGCTTAACCTTTTTGTGTCTCAGTTTCCTTAACTTTCAAAGAGGGAATAATAACTTCACCTAATTCATCTATATATATATAAAAGCCTAAGCAACCCTTATGACAGAACCACTGGAACGACCGAAATGGCCAGTCGACCAGTCGCTATGATGCACACTGGCCACCAGGGGGTAGACACTCAACGCAGGAGCTGCCCCCTGGTGGTCAGTGCACTCCCACAGCCAACCTCCTGTGGCTGGCCAACCGCCCATGGTCCACCGCCCCCACCAACTGGCCCCCATAGGCCCTTAGTGCTAAACCATTCATAGACGACCTGCTTCCGGATTGGGGGTTTCATACATAGCAGAGAAGCTCCCTCGATGCAATCTATTGAAAGTCAGCCCTCGACATAAGGGTTTGTCTCATTCCCATCCTCTCCCTTCCCCAGGGGCCACCTGCCCACTGTGGTTGCAGCATGGTGATGAGGGAAGGAGGAGGGGGGGAGGAAGGGAACCGCGTGGTGGCAGGGCACCGACAGTGTTGGCATCCGTTCCTTCCGCGCCCAGCCTGGTGACTGTTGCCTCCTCTTCTGACCCCACCAGGGCCTTCGGGCCCTGGGCTGGGATGGGGAACTGAGGGTGGATGGCAGTGGACACGGGGAACCAGGGTTGGGTGGCAGTGCACGTGGCTCCTTTCCCAGGGGGGCCGAGGGCCTGCTCCCTCCTCGGAGCCAGTGGCCAAACTCCCACGGCCCCTCCTCACTACCCCGCACCTGTGTACAAATTCATGTAACCAGGCCTCTAGTAGGGTAATAAATTAGTTAATCAGATAAAGCACTTAGAAGAATAACACTTGGAACATGTTATATATATTAGTTATTATTACTTTCATCATCACCACCACCAATATTATAATAACACATTCTGATTTCAGAAATAATGAAATGTGAATAATGTGCTTTTTAACACTAAGGAAATAGAATAAAACTATTAATCTGATTCAATGACTGCTGGTATGGATTGTGTACATTATCTTATAATTTCATCATTTTAATTTTGGTTTATTCAGCAAGTCTTTTTTTTTTTAATAAATCTTTATTGTTCAGATTATTACAGTTGTTCCTCTTTTTTCCCCACATAGCTACCCTCAACCTGGTTTCCACCCCTCCCCATGCCCTTACACCCCCTCCCCACTGTCCTCATCCATAGGTGTATGATTTTTGTCCATTCTCTTCCTGCACCCCCCACACCCCTTTCCCCATGAGGATTGTCAGTCCACTCCTTTTCTATGCCCCTGATTCTATTATATTCACCAGTTTATTCTGTTCATCAGATTTTTTATTCACTTGATTTTTAGATTCACTTATTGATAGATATGTATTTGTTGTTCATAATTTTTATCTTTACCATTTTCTTCTTCTTCCTCTTCTTAAATAATACCCTTCAGCATTTCTTTTTTTTTTTTTTTTTGCTGTGAAGTATTTTTATTTTTTATTATTATTTTTTTTCCAATTTTTTTATTAAGGTATTATATGTGTACATATCTTACCATTGCCCTCCCCACACCCCACTCCCATATATGCCCCCACCCCCCAGAGTTTGCATCCATTGGTTATGCTTATATGCATGCATACAAGTCCTTTGATTGATCTCTTATCTCCCCCACCTCTCCCTAACCTTCCCCTTGTAATTTGACAGTCTGTTTGATGCTTTACTGTCTCTGTATCTATCTTTTTGTTCAAGTTTATAATGTTCTTTATTATCCATAAATGAGTGAGATCATGTGGTATTTTTCTTTCATTGACTGACTTATTTCACTTAACATAATGTTCTCCAATTCCTCCCAGGTTGCTGCAAATGATGAGAATTCCTTCTTTTTTATGGCAGCATAGTATTCCATTGTGTAGATGTACCACAGTTTTCTGATCCAGTCATCTGCTGAAGGGCACCTAGGCTGTTTCCAAATCTTAGCTATGGTGAATTGTGCTGCTATGAACATAGGGGTGCATATATCCTTTCTAATTGGTGTTTCTAGTTTCTTCGGATATATTCCCAGGAGTGGGATTACTGGGTCAAATGGGAGTTCCATTTTCAGTTTTTTGAGGAAACTCCATACTGTTCTCCACAGTGGCTGCACCAGTCTGCAATCCCACCAGCAGTGCACAAGGGTTCCTTTTTCTCCGCATCCTCGCCAACACTTGTCGTTTGTTGATTTGTTGATGATAGCCATTCTGACAGGTGTGAGATGGTACCGCATTGTTGTTTTGATTTGCATCTCTCGGATAATTAGTGACGTTGAGCATGTTTTCATGTGTCTCTTGGCCTTCCTTCTGTCTTCTTTTGAAAAGATTCTATTTAGGTCTGTTGCCCATTTTTTTATTGGATCATTTATCTTCCTTTTATTAAGTTGTATAAGCTGCCTGTAGATGTTGGAGATTAAACCTTTATCAGTGATGCCATTTGCAAATATGTTCTCCCATGCAGTGGGCCTTCTTGTTGTTTTGTTGATGGTTTCTTTTGCTGTGAAAAAGCTTTTTATTTTGATGTAGTCCCATTTGTTAATTTTCTCTTTAGCTTCCATTGCCCTAGGGGCAGTGTCAGTGAAGAATTTCTTTTGGCATATGTCTGACATTTTGCTGCCTGTGGATTGCTCTAGTATTTTTATGGTTTCCCGTCTTATGTTTAAGTCCTGTATCCATTTTGAGTTTATTTTTGTGTATGGCGTAAGTTGGTGATCAAGCTTCATTTTTTTGCATGTATCTGTCCAATTTTCCCAACACCATTTATTGAAGAGACTGTCTTTATTCCATTGTATGTTCATGCCTCCTTTGTCAAATATTAATTGAGCATAGTGGTTTGGGTCAATATCTGGATTCTCTATTCTGTTCCATTGATCTATATGTCTGTTCTTGTGCCAGTACCAGGCTGTTTTGAGAACAGTGGCTTTGTAATACAGCTTGAAATCTGGTATTGAGATCCCTCCTACTTTATTCTTCTTTCTCAAGATTGCTGTGGCTATTCGGGGTCTTTTTTTATTCCAGATGAATTTTTGGAGAGTTCTTTCAAGGTCTGTGAAATATGCCGTTGTTATTTTAATGGGGAGTGCATTGAATCTATAGATTGCTTTGGGTAGTATGGACATTTTAATGATGTTGATTCTACCAATCCATGAACATGGTATGTTCTTCCATCTGTTTACATCTTCCTCTATCTCTTTTTTCAGTGTCCTGTAGTTTTCCGTGTATAGGTCTTTTACCTCCTTAGTTAAGTTTATTCCTAGGTATCTTAATTTTTTTGGTGCGATGGTAAATGGGATTGCCTTTTTAGTCTCTCTGTCTGTAAGTTCACTATTGGTGTATAGAAAGGCCATAGATTTCTTGGCGTTAATTTTGTATCCTGCTACATTGCCAAATTCATTTATTAAGTCTATTAGTTTTTTGACGGAGTCTTTCGGATTTTTTATGTACAATATCATGTCGTCTGCAAATAAAGACAGCTTTACTTGTTCTTTTCCAATCTGGATGCCTTTTATTTCTTCTTCTTGTCTAATTGCAATGGCTAATACTTCCAGTACTATGTCAAACAGGAGTGGTGAGAGTGGGCATCCCTGTCTTGTTCCTGTTCTTAGGGGAAATGTTTTTAGTTTTAGTCCATTGAGTATGATGTTTGCTGTGGGTTTATCATATATAGCTTTTATTATGTTGAGGTATGAGCCATCTATTCCCACCTTGTTGAGAGTTTTTATCAAGAAAGGGTGTTGGATTTTGTCAAATGCTTTTTCTGCATCAATTGATATGACTATGTGATTTTTATCTTTCAATTTGTTTGTGTGATGTATCACGTTCATTGATTTGCGGATATTGTACCATCCTTGCATTCCTGGGATAAATCCTACTTGGTCATGGTGTATGATCTTTCTGATGTACTGCTGGAGCCGATTTGCTAGAATTTTGTTGAGGATTTTGGCATCTATGTTCATGAGGGATATTGGTCTGTAATTCTCTTTCATTGTGTTGTCTTTATCTGGTTTTTATTAGGGTGATGCTGGCTTCATAGAAGGAGCTTGGAAGTGTTCCTTCCACTTGAATTTTTTGGAATAGTCTGAGGAGGATAGGTTTTAGTTCTTCCTTGAATGTTTGGTAAAACTCTCCTGTGAAGCCATCAGGCCCCGGGCTTTTGTTTGCCGGAAGCTTTTTGATGACTGCTTCAATTTCGTCCATAGTTATTGGCCTATTAGGCTGTTTAGATTCTTCTTGATTGATTTTTGGAAGGTTATATTTTTCTAGGAATATGTCCATTTCTTCCAGGTTGTCCAGTTTGTTGGAATAGAGTTGTTCGTAGTATTTTGTAACAATCCTTTGTATCTCAGCGGGGTCTGTTGTTATTTCACCTCTTTCATTTCTGATTTTGTTTATTTGGGTCCTCTCTCTTTGCTTCTTGGTGAGCCTGGCTAGAGGTCCATCAATCTTGTTTATCCTTTCAAAGAACCAGCTCTTGGTTTTGTTGATCTTATGTATTGTTTCTTTGGTCTCTATGTCATTTATCTCCGCTCTGATCTTTGTTATTTCCTTCCTTCTGGTTACACTGGGCTTTTCTTGCTGCTCTTTTTCTAGCTCTTTGAGTTGTAGGGTTAAGTAATTTATTACCATTGTTTCTTGTTTTTTGCAATAGGCCTGTAGAGCTATGAACTTCCCTCTCAAGACTGCTTTCGCTGTGTCCCATAGATTTTGGATTGTTGTGTTTTCATTGTCATTTGTTGCCATGATGTTTTTTATTTCTTCCTTGATCTCTCTGGTGACCCAGTCCTTGTTTAATAGCATGCTGTTTAGTCTCCATGTGTTTGATTTCTTTGGATTGTATTTATTGTAGTTGATTTCCAGTTTTATGCCACTGTGATCTGAGAAGATGCTTGATATAATTTCTATCTTCTTGAATTTGAAGAGACTTTGCCTGTGACCCAGCATATGGTCTATCTTTGAAAATGACCCATGTGCACTTGAGAAGAATGTATATTCTGTGGCTTTGGGGTGAAATGTTCTGAAGATGTCAATTAATTCCATCTGGTCTAGTGAGTCATTTAGGATTGCTGTTTCATTGCTGATTTTTTGTTTAGAGGATTTGTCCAGTGGTGATAGTGGGGTATTAAAGTCTCCTACTATGATTGTGTTGCTATTAATCTCTCCCTTGATATCCTCCAGGAGTTTTTTTATGTATTTGGGTGCTCCTATATTGGGAGCATATATGTTTACCAGAATTATTTCTTCTTGTTGGATTTCTCCCTTTAGTATTATGAAGTGGCCTTCCTTATCTCTTGTTATGGCATTTACTTTGAGGTCTATTTTGTCAGATATAAGTATTGCTACCCCAGCTTTTTTTTCATTTCCATTTGCCTGAAAGTTATTTTTCCATCCCTTCACTATCAATCTGTGTGAGTCTCTTGTTCTGAGGTGGGTCTCTTGTAGACAGCATATATATGGGTCGTGTTTTTTTATCCATTCAGTTACTCGATGTCTTTTGATTGGAGCATCTAGTCCGTTTACATTTAAAGTTATTACTGAAAGGTATTTGTTTGTAGTCATATCTATTTTTGTGTCTGTATTCCTTCTTACCTGTTTATTTCTTCTTTTTACAGTATTCCCTTTAGCAATTCTTGCATTGCTGATTTGGTGGTGATAAACTCCCTGAGGCTTTTTTTGTCTGCAAAGCTCCTGATTTCCCCTTCAATTTTGATTGATAGTCTTGCTGGATATAGTATTCTTGGATTCAGTCCTTTGCTTTGCAACACTTTGTATACCTCCTTCCATTCACTTCTAGCTTGTTGTGTTTCTGTTGAGTAATCATTTGACAATCTGATGGGTGTTCCTTTGTAGGTAACTCTCTGTCTCTCTCTTGCCGCCTTTAGGATTCTCTCTTTATCATTTATATTTGACATTGAAATTATGACATGTCTTGGCGTGGGTCTTTTGGGGTTGATCCTGCTTGGGACTCTCTGTACTTGCGTAACTTTTATCTTTCCCATATCCGGGAAGTTTTCCGTCATTATTTCTTCGAATAGATTTTCTAATCCCTGCTGCTCTTCTTGTCCTTCTGGCAGCCCTATTATACGCATGTTACTTCGTTTCAGGTTGTCCCGAAGCTCCCTTAGGCTTTCCTCCTGCTTTTTAATTTTTTTCTCCAATTGCTGTTCAGATTGAGCTTGTTTCTGTACCTGATCTTCTAACTCACTAATTCGGTCCTCTGCTTCTTGTAGTCTACTGTTGAAACTTTCCATGGTGTTTTTGATTGTAGCTATATCACTTTTCATTTCTTCCTGATTCTTGCATAAGTTGTTGATTTTCTCATCCATCCGATGTATAAATTCCATGACCATTACTCTGAACTCCTTTTCAGTCATGTTGCAAGCTTCAGTTTCACTAATTTCATTTCTTGGCGACTCCACATTTTCTTTCCTCTGTGAGTTATTTCGTTTCCCCATTCTGGCTATTACCAGAAAGCTCAAGCTTCCGTTTGCGTGGACCTGGGCCGTGTGCTGTGGGGACTTCGCTCCACCCTAGTTTCACTGAAGTGTTCTGTCACTAGGACGTGTGGCTGTCTTTGGTTGGTGGGAACCAGACTTGCCCAGGATCAGTGTCCCCAGTGTTCCGTGTGGTCTCGTGTGCACATTTAGAATCAGGGGCCCTGTCTGCACCACACTGTTGGTATGTGCCGAGAATGAGATCCTTAGCATGTGCCAGGAGTCAGAGTTTCCCTGTGTCTGCACCAAGACTTGAGTGTCAAAGTCTCTGTTGCCTTGTGCGGTTTCTCATTGAGAATCAGGGTCCCTGTGTGTGCACGCACCAACAATTGGGGTCGCTGGCTCTTAGTGTGAATGCGCTGTGAGTCAGGGATCCCAGGCAGCTGTGTCCGGCGTGCCAAATTCCCTGAAGTGGAGCTGCGTCCTGTGTGTGCTCTCTCTACTCCCCTTCAGCATTTCATATAATACTGGTTTGGCAGTGATGAACTCCTTTATCTTTTTCTTATCTGTGAAGCTCTTTATCTGACCTTCCATTCTGAATGATAGCTTTGCTGGGTAGAGTAATCTTGGTTGTAGGTTCTTGCTATTCATCACTTTGAATACTTCTTGCCACTCCCGTCTGGCCTGCATAGTTTCTGTTGAGAAATTAGCTGACAGTCGTATGGGTACTCAGTTGTAGGTAACTAACTGGTTTTCTCTTGCTGCTTTTAATATTCTCTCTTTGTCTTTTGCCCTTGGCATTTTAATTATGATGTGTCTTGGTATGGTCCTCTTTGGACTCCTTTTGTTTGGGCTTCTCTGCACTTCATGGACTTGTAGGTTCATTTCTTTCACCAGGTAGGGGAAGTTTTCTGTCATTATTTCTTCAAATAGGTTTTCAATATCTTGCTCTCTCTCTTCTGGCACCCCCATAATTCGGATGTTGATACGCTTGAAGTTGTCCCAGAGGCTCCTTACACTATCTTCATATTTTTCGATTCTTTTTTCTTTTTGCTTTTCCGATTGGGTGTTTTTTGCTTCTTTGTATTTCAAATCTTTGACTTGATTCTTGTGATCCTCTAGTCTGCTGTAGAATCTCTGTATATTATTCTTTATTTCAGTCAGTGTATGCTTAATTTCTAGTTTGTCCTTTTTCTTATCCTCCAGGGTCTCACTAAATTTATCGGCGGTTTCTAGAAAATACTTGAAAAACCTTATAACCATGGTTTTGAACTCTGTATCCTCCATTTCTTTCAATTGTGACCTGTTACTTTGTCTCTGCAATTTGGCTGATTCCCTGAGTTGATAGAGTGGCTTTGTGTGCTAGGTGTCCTATAGGGCCCAGAGTCTCAGCCTCTCCAGTTACCTGAGGTGGACACTCTTGGTGCACCCGTTTGTGGGCTGTGTGCACAGTCTTGTTGTAGTTAAGCCTTGATTGTTGTTGGTATCAATGGGAGGAATTGACCTCCAGGCCAATTGGCTGTGAGGATCAGCTGTGTCTACAATGGGAGAACTTCTGTGCTGGAGACACCCTTATGAGGCAAGACTTGCTTCAGTGAGGCTTTGGTGCTCACTGAGTCTGCCCCCTTAGTGTGTCCCTTATGGATCTGAGGAGTTGTAATGTGGATGGTCCCACTCTGACCACTGGGTACACTGGCTCTTGGATCTCCAAGGAAGTACAAATTTAGCCTCTACCTCAGGCCACCCAGCAGGAGCTATGGAGAGATCTGTATATTCCTCTTCTTTATTTGGGGTTTGGAGGTGCCCAGATGAGGCCCAGCTATGAAGCAATGCAAGCTGCTGTGGGGCCTTGGGCCTTCTTTTGGATGTTCTGGGGCTCTCTGACCCAGCTACAATTTGTTAGGTAATTTTAGATTTCAAAGGACCAGGCCATTCATATGCAAAAGCCTATGTGCACAGCTTGGGTGGGGCGGGGTCTCTGGGCGGAACAAACAACAATGACTGACCGTCAGCCCTTCCCTAAGAGGCCCCCATGTCTCAGTGTCCCTAGTAATCGCTGCAAGCACCTCTGAGAGAAAGCCGTCCTCAAGTTCTGCCCGATGCCAGAAAGTCCAGTTTCTCCCCGTATGAGTCTGTGTCCTCAGAGTCTCACCTGGAACTGGAGTTCAGAGCAGTCAGGAGCTTGTGTCTCCCTCCCGATTGAGAAAGACAACCGCGTCCTCAGTTGCCAGCCCTTTCAGCGCGCGTGCCTCCGTACCTCTGCACTTTACTTCCGCAGCTCCTGTAAGTCTCAGTGTGCTTTTCTCTTTCCTTCTAGTTGTAGAATTTCCACTCAGCCAGCCTTCCTTTGGTTCTGGATGATGTCCGTTTTGTCTTTTAGTTGTAGTTTTGAAGTGGTTGCGCGAGGCAGCAAGTTCAGGTGTTTACCTATGCTGCCATATTGGTTTCTCCAAAAATTTACATCTATAATTCATTATTGATGTGACCTAAGCCTTAGCCAAGTCTGTCACCCCAAGGGTCACTTTTTTTCTAAAAAACTTGGGAACAAGGTCCCCCTCCCCACATTCACTCCTCAGTCAGATATTAATTGGAAAGCTATTTCTCTGGGGTTGGATCTCTCCTGACCAAAGTCAGTGATTCTTCTGTGTAGGCAACTGTTCACTGCCAAATTTATCAGCATGTGGAGCTCCTGGACAATGGTTCTTTCTGGTGCACTGCTGCTCCTCTGCCTGGGTCTCAGCCTCAAGCAAACTGTAGAATAGACTCTCCTCCTGTCATCCTTACAAATTCCATCTCACAGAATTCTGTAGGAGTATCTGATTTTATCAGAGGGCTGAAGGTAAAGGTAGCTAGAGAGAATTACAGCGAGGAAGAGAGGATGAAAAACTGTATACTAAAGTGCTTTTGCCTTTGTGTTGAACCACAGAGAAGCATGAAATAACCCCTACACAAGGATACATTCCAGTTACTAGCCTTGCTCTCCCCTATGGAAGTTGTGGTCTTCCTTTCTAAACAAGACCACCACATGGGGTCTTCCTTTCTAAATAAGACCTCCATTTTCAATGTGGGACTTATTACCTTTCTTTAAGGAAATCCCATCCCATAATAGAAAACTCTGAGCACTTACCATCAGTCATGAAACCATAAAAATCTTATGAGAAAATGTAGGCAGAAAAATAGCAGACATTCCACATAGCAGAATTTTTAGGTACAATGCCTAGGGTAAGAGAAACAAAGGAAAAAATAAACAAATGGGACTACATACAAATAAAAGACTTCTGCACAGAAAAAAAACACACAATAAAATGAAAAGGGAACCCACTGTATGGGAGAACATATTCACCAATGATACATCTGATAAGGGGTTAATTTCCAAAATATATAAAGTACTCATACAACTCACATATGGAAGACAAACAATTAAAAAAATGGGCAAAGGACCTAAATAGACACTTCTCCAGAAAGGACACACAAATAACCAAGAGACATATAAAAAAATGCTCAGCATCACTAATTACCAGAGAGATGCAAATTAAAATGCCAATGAGATACCACCTTACACCTGCCAGAATGGCTACCATCAATAAACAACAGGTGATGGTGAGGATGTGGAGAAAAGGGAACACTAGTACACTACTGTTGGAAATGCAGACTGGTGCAACCCCTGTGGAAACCAGTATGGAGTTTCCTCAAAAAATTAAAAATGGACTGCCATTTGACCCAGTGATACTACTTTTAGGACTATATCCTAAGAAGCCTGAAATACCAATCAGAAAAAATATATGCACCCCTATGTTCATAGAAGAATTATTTACAATAGCTAAGATATGGAAACAGCCCAAGTGCACATATATATAAAAGCCTAATAAGCTAAGTGTCCGACTGATCGGTCATCCATTTGGTCGACCGGTCGACCAGTCGCTATAATGTGCACTGACCACCAGGGGGCAGACTCTCTGACTTCTCTGTTGTTCAACACAAAGGCAAAAGCTATATATGATAAACCCTCAGCTTGCTGCTGAGGTCTGGCCGATCAGGACTGGGTGAGATGGCCTGGACATGCACTGGAGCACTCCTATGGTCCTTGCCTGGCCGGTCGGCTCCGATCGCCAGCCAGGCCGAGGGACCCCACTCATGCACGAATTCGTGCACTGGGCCTCTAGTCAGTAGATAAGTGAATAAGAAAGCTGTGGTACATTTACACAATGGAATACTATGCAGCTGTAAAAAAAGGATCTTTACCCTTTGAGACAGCATGGAGGGACCTGGAGAGTATTATGCTAAGAGAAATAAGCCAGTCAGAGAAAGAAAGACAAATATCACATGATCTCACTTATATGTAGAATCTAATGAACAAAATAAACTGACAAACAAAATAGATCCAGAGACATGGACTCAGACAATAGTGTGGTGAAAGCCTGGGGAGAGGTATGGAATGGGAAAGAGAGGTTCATGGGGAGCGGGGGGCGGGAGGGGATCTGTAATACTTTTAACAATAAGGTGTGTTTTTTCCCCACAGGCATCCAGGCCAATATCCCTCATGAACATAGATGCCAAAATCCTCAACAAAATTCTAGCAAATCGGATCCAGCAGTACATCAGAAAGATCATACACCATGACCAAGTAGGATTTATCCCAGGGATGCAAGGATGGTACAATATCTGTAAATCAATAAACGTGGTACATCACATCAACAAACTGAGAGACAAAAATCACATAGTCATATCAATTGATGCAGAAAAAGCATTTGACAAAATCCAACACTCTTTTTGATAAAAACTCTCAACAAGGTGGAAATAGAAGGATCATACCTCAACATAATAAAAGCTATATATGATAAACCCACAGCAAACATCATACTCAATGGACAAAAACTAAAACCATTTCCCCTAAGAACAGGAACAAGACAGGGATGCCCTCTCTCACCACTCCTGTTTGACATAGTACTGGAAATATTAGTCATTGCGATCAGACAAGAAGAAGAAATAAAAGGCATCCAAATTGGAAAAGAAGAAGTAAAGCTATCCTTATTTGCAGATGACATGATACTGTACATAAAAAACCCTAAAGACTCCATCAAAAAATTAATAGACTTAATAAATAAATTCGGCAATGTAGCAGAATACAAAATTAATGCCAAGATATCTATGGCCTTTCTATACACCAATAGTGAACTTATTGAAAGAGAGACTAAAAAAGCAATCCCATTTACCATTGCACCAAAAAAATTAAGATACCTAGGAATAAACTTAACTAAGGAGGTAAAAGACCTATACACGGAAAACTGCAGGACACTGAAATAAATCTTTATTGTTCAGATTATTACAGTTGTTCCTCTTTACCCTCCCCCCATAGCTCCCCTCCCCCCGGTTCCCACCCCACCCTCTGCCCTTACACACACCCCCACTGTCCTCATCCATAGGTGTATGATTTTTGTCCAGTCTCTTCCTGTACCCCCCACACCTCCTTCCCCACAAGGATTGTCAGTCCACTCCCTTTCTATGCCCCTGATTCTATTATATTCACCAGTTTATTCTGTTCATCAGATTTTTTATTCACTTGATTTTTAGATTAACTTGTTGATAGATATGTATTTGTTGTTCATAATTTTTATCTTTACCATTTTCTTCTTCTTCCTCTTCTTAAAGAATACCCTTCAGCATTTTATATAATACTGGTTTGGCAGTGATGAACTCCTTTATCTTTTTCTTATCTGTGAAGCTCTTTATCTGACCTTCCATTCTGAATGATAGCTTTGCTGGGTAGAGTAATCTTGGTTGTAGGTTCTTGCTATTCATCACTTTGAATACTTCTTGCCACTCCCGTCTGGCCTGCATAGTTTCTGTTGAGAAATCAGCTGACAGTCGTATGGGTACTCAGTTGTAGGTAACTACCTGGTTTTCTCTTGCTGCTTTTAATATTCTCTCTTTGTCTTTTGCCCTTGGCATTTTAATTATGATGTGTCTTGGTATGGTCCTCTTTGGACTCCTTTTGTTTGGGCTTCTCTGCACTTCATGGACTTGTAAGTCTATTTTTTTCACCAGGTAGGGGAAGTTTTCTGTCATTATTTCTTCAAATAGGTTTTCAATATCTTGCTCTCTCTCTTCTTCTGGCACCCTCATAATTCGGATGTTGGCACTCTTGAAGTTGTCCCAGAGGCTCCTTACACTATCTTCATATTTTTGTATTCTTTTTTCTTTTTGCTTTTCTGGTTGGGTGTGTTTTGCTTCTTTGTATTTCAAATCTTTGACTTGATTCTTGCTATCCTCTAGTCTGCTGTTGGATCTCTGTATATGATTCTTTATTTCAGTCAGTGTATGCTTAATTTCTAGTTTGTCCTTTTTCATATCCTCCAGGGTCTCACTAAATTTATAGGCAGTTTCTAGAAGATTCTTGAATAACCTTATAACCATGATTTTGAACTCTATATCCAGTAGTTTGTTTTCTTCCATTTCTTTCATTTTTGACCTGTTACTTTGTCTCTGCAATTTGGCTGCTTCCCTGAGTTGATAGAGTGGCTTTGTGTGCTAGGTGTCCTATAGGGCCCAGAGTCTCAGCCTCTCCAGTTACCTGAGGTGGACACTCTTGGTGCACCCCTTTGTGGGCTGTGTGCACAGTCTTGTTGTAGTTAAGCCTTGATTGTTGTTGGTATCAATGGGAGGAATTGACCTCCAGGCCAATTGGCCGTGAGGATCAGCTGTGTCTACAATGGGAGAACTTCTGTGCTGGAGACACCCTTATGAGGCAAGACTTGCTTCAGTGAGGCTTTGGTGCTCACTGAGTCTGCCCCCTTAGTGTGTCCCTTATGGATCTGAGGAGTTGTAATGTGGATGGTCCCACTCTGACCACTGGGTACACTGGCTCTTGGATCTCCAAGGAAGTACAAATTTAGCCTCTACCTCAGGCCACCCAGCAGGAGCTATGGAGAGATCTGTAGATTCCTCTTCTTTATTTGGGGTTTGGATGTGCCCAGATGAGGCCCAGCTGTGAAGCAATACAAGCTGCTGTGGGGCCTTGGGCCTTCTTTTGGATGTTCTGGGGCTCTCTGACCCAGCTGTAGTTTGTTAGGTAATTTTAGATTTCAAAGGACCAGGCCATTCATATGCAAAAGCCTCTGCACACAGCTGGGGTGGGGTTGTAAATTGGGTGAGGTGCGGTCTCAGGGAATCAACAGGGCAGAGCAAACAGCAATGGCTGACCGTCAGCCCTGCCCTAAGAGGCCCCCAGACCTCAGTGTCCAGCGGTAATCACTGCAAGCACCTGTGAGAGAAAGCCACCCTTGTGTTCCGGCCTGATGCCAGACAGTCCAGTTTTCTCCCGTATGAGTCTGGGTCCCCAGAGTCTCACCCGGAACTGGAGTTCAGAGCAGTCAGGAGCTTGTATCTCCCTCCTGATTGAAAAATACAGCCACGTCCTGAGTTGCCAGCCCCTTTCTGCACACGCGCCTCCATACCTCCGCACTTTACTTCCACACCTCCTCTGAGTCTCAGTGTGCTTTTCTCTTTCCTTCTAGTTGTAGAATTTCCACTCAGCCAGCCTTCCTTTGGTTCTGGATGATGTCCGTTTTGTCTTTTAGTTGTAGTTTTGAAGTGGTTGTGCGAAGCAGGAAGTTCAGGTGTTTACCTATGCCACCATCTTGGTTTCTCCAATATTTTTTTTTAATAGGAAAGGAGCAAAAGAAAGCCAGACATTATAGGCATGTCATTCAGGCTGCTTCACCAGTAAGCTGAACTTTGCACTCCCCAGGAACTACCAGCCTATTTCCTGCAAAACACTAGAGGAAGGGATTAAACAAAGGGTAGATAGACGCATGCTCAATAAACTTGGGTGACTAGGGACGGTACCTGTCAGTCTAACCTGGGGACAGAGATGGTTGGCCAGAATGAGGATGGCCACTGCAAGCCCTGGAAAATTTAGATATACATAGTCCCCTAAACAAATAAATTCTCTTTCTTGTTGTGCTTGCCTCTTGGCTTGTGGGGTTCCTTTGCTCCTGCTTCCTTGCATTTCCACATATGACCCATGGCCATGCAGACATTGCACGCAATGGACTAATAGACTACAGTGGGAAACATAAGCTAAGCTAGCCTGATGCTGGACTGGACCCGGCTTCAACATAGAAAGGGAACTCTGGGCACTGGCTCTGATTTTAGCTCTATCGAAGCCCCAGATATACTTATTTTAGGGTAGGACAAAGGGAAATGGGACTTTGAAAACCCAGGGATGTAATTCTATGGAATTAAAGCTTTCTATCTCATCCTCCCATGCAAGTCTCAGAAAATTCCTTATCTTAGGATATCGCAAAAAATCGAGCAAATGGGGAAAGACAAGGCCCTCTCTACTCCATTAACAGTTAAATACATTTAAAAACTTCTAACAGAGATATTGAACTTTTAAATTGAGCGCTGAGTAATATAATTTCACCTCTCTGAAGGTCAAACTTAAAAAAGTTTGTTTTACATTTGGTTCTTTCCTACATGATACACACCATCTACACTGGTCTTTCTCCTGTATTTCTTTTTTTAATGAGATATGTATTTTTAAAATCCTAACCAAGGATATGTTTATTTATTGTTGATAGTATTACAGATGTCCCCAATCCCCGTTTAGCCCCCCTCCACTCAGCCTCTCCCCCACCCCAGGCCTTTACCACACTATTGTCTGTGTCCATGGGCTATGCATATATGCATATAAATTCTTTGATTAATCTTTTCCTTACATTTCTTTTACGCTATTAGTTTTAGAAACACAGCACTGCTCTGCTTACCTTTAAAAATACTTTGAGAGAATATCCTGTGATATGAAAAATGCAGCTGTGATGTAGAAAATAAGAAGGTGGGAATGGTGATAGGGGAATGTTGGGGGAGCAGAAGTTCAACGGGATGATGGACGTTGGCCAGGCAACAGGAGGATTATCTGGCAGCATGAATCAAGTAAAGAAAGAGGTACTTAGTAGCAGGGTAAAATACAGAGGGCCAGAGTTACCTCATGAACTTCCTGTCGAGACCTAGATGTATGTGTATGCACCTGTGCATACACGTGTGCATGTCTGTGTATGGTAGGTGTCGGGGGCACTAACAACAAAATCTTAACCCAAAAATGAGATGTGGATGTAGGTTCTGGAAACGAAGTGGCACAAGGGATGTTCACATTCATCTGGCAACATGAACACTGCCTGGCCTTTCTGCCTTTCTGCTTCCTACTTCATTCAGTCACATGGAGCTGCACTGTAGTTATGAACCTACTAAGGCTTCAGACAATAAGTCCAAAGTCCACAGCTTATACCTGAGAAATTTTTAGTAAACTGAAACAGAGGTGACTCAATCTACTGACATTGGTTAATTTTGAATGTCTAGTTTATTGTCCCAAAGTTACTTGGAAGCATTTCCTTGGGGCTCTCATGGGCAGGGTAATGCAATAGAAGCCTTCTAAAATCTGGGTCTGAGGCAGCCTCCTGCTTGGGGAAGCAGGACTTGATACCTTTTAAATTTTTTATTTTAAAAGGTGAAATGCTTTTCTTTTCCCTATTTCACAAGTACTACCTGTTCATCTTGAAATAAATTAAAATGTATATAAAAGCAGAAAGAAGATTTTTAAAAATAAATCTGTGGTAACCCCACGCCCAGGTGTAGCTACTGGTCATATCATGCTGTATGTTAATAGCATGTTTCCTTTTATATATTCATCACTCTTCCTGGCATTCTGCCAGTGAGAGGCCCACATGCCTGTGGACTCTGGTGCACACAAGCCTAGCAGAGAGAAGCAAAAGTTAAAACAACCCTGCCATCTGCTGCCCAACCCTCTCTCCTAAGCAGTTTGGTTGTTGTTTTTTTTGTGTGTGTTTTTTGGTGTGTGTTTTTTTCTCTTTAAAGTTATTTTTCTATTTAAAATCACTATTGTTTATATTTTTCTAATTACAAAGATAATGTGTGTTTGCTATAAAATTTCAAAAATAGACCTTTAATGATACCGCCAGAGCACCAAGCATTTATTCTCCATTGAGAAACCTCCTGTTTAGGCAGCTTTATTTTGAAATTTCTATTTATTCTAGAATTGTTTAGGGTTCCTTGTGATTTCTGCTTTCAAGGATTCCAAGGCCACACTCCCTTGATGACCTGGTTATCACATGTATACAGGGCAAAGAAATAGTATGATTCAAGAAACCCTGCAAAGGAACTTTCTGTTCTTGCATTAATACTGCTGAAATTGGAGTCACCTTCACATAATTTACAATGTGCTTTCTCCAAAAATAAAACAGGTTTTATGGAAAGGATGGGATGGCTATTCAATTGCTGTTGTGTGTTTTTTTCTATTTTATTACATTTTGAAAAGGGCATAAATGAAGATTTGCATCCAAGCAAAAATATGAAAGGGATTGAATTTAAGAAGTAGCAATGGGGGATGCAACATTGAATTTAATAGATGAATTTGAGGGTAGCATGATCAGGCTTTGCTGATTAATTGGTTAGTAGATATTGTCAAAAAATGAAGAGGGAAGAGTTTTATTTTGTTTAAAAAAGGACTTTTGAGGTTCCGTAGAGAGTGCCTGAGAATATAGTGATACTATCATCAGACATAAGCTCTACATGAGTAAAGTCAAGTTGTTAGGAAGGACTAGGTACATGATTAGACATATCCTGCTTTAAGATTAAGCACATATTTTAAAATAGTGTTTATTGCTCCCATCATTTTTTAACACAATATAAATGTGTTAGAAAAATTTCCAATTAGGAGAGACTTGAGGTCAAATATAATTCACCTAGAAATCTAACAGGGAACACATTTGTTTTGGATCTATTACTCTACAACAGTGGGCTGTTTCCACTGTATCTTGTTTCTTTTTATGAGCAGCATAGGACAAAATGATTTTCTAAACCCAGATTGATTGAGATCAGATGTTAGAATAATGGAGTGACAGGGGGAGGGAGGCTGGAGAAGTACAAGGCCCTATCTATCCCCTCCCATCCCTAGAACAACCATCAATAAAATTAGATTAAAAGTAATTCAAGGTCAGTTTTGATGGGGGAGAGAATTTACAAAAGACCAGTGTAGTTTGAGGAATAGGGAAGGAGCTGTGCTCAGGGGCTTGGGTTGACAGTGCATATGTTGATTAGGCATATTTATCTGTCTTAGGTTTGTGTTTTGTTTCATTTTATTTTTTAATTGCTAGAGCCTTCTCCTCCATCTCACTGAGAAGTGGTGCAGAGCAAATTGCTCATTTATTGATAAGGAAATGGAGAGCCAAGTCAGTTGCTGTTAGGTGCCACACAACTCAGTTTCTACATGTGTGTCTTTGGCACCACCACCCCCCCACACACACACACACACACAAGCATGACTGGAATCCCTGGAGAGGTTTGTTTTAAAAGAAAGACTGCAATGCAGGCCCAGACTTGTGTGCTTGAATCTCAGATTGTGTCTCAGTTGGGTAGGACAAGGCCTGATGGAGTCATCAGGGTGGAACTAGTATAGCTCACCAGGCTAATGCTGTGGCAGGGAGGGCCCAACCCAGGAAAGATGGCATCAGTGGGCCATGTAGGAGGAGAACTCAACACAGTGACTTTGGTGGTTGATCTCTAGTCCTTATCCCAAAGCCACACAACTCAGTCTGCCGCTGTACCTGCCAAACTCGGAACCCAGGGTAAGTGCCTATAAGCAAGAATTTTGTGAACTGTCCCTTTAAGAGTACACCTGCCATTTGACCCAGCAATCCCACTTCTGGTAATATATCCTAAAAATCCCAAAACACCAGTCAGAAAGAATATATGCACCTCTATGTTTATAGCAGCATTATTTACAATAGCTAAGATTTGCAAGCAGCCCAAGTGACCATCCATAGATGAATGGATAAAAAAGTTGTGGTACATTTACACAATGGAATACTATGCAGCTGTAATAAAGAAGGATCTCTTACCTTTTGAGACAGCATGGAGGGACATGGAGAGTATTATGCTAAGTGAAATAAGCCAGTCAGAAGAAGACAAGTAGTACATAATCTCGCTTATATGTGGAATTTAATAAACAAAATAAACTGACAAACAAAATAAGTATGGAGGTATGGAGGCATGGAACATATTGACATATCTCAGAATGGGGGGTGAGAGGGACGAGAAGAGAAAAAACAATAACTTACATAAATAGCCCAAGGACACAGACAATAGTGTGGTGAAGGTGTAAGGGAGGGTAGGGGCTGGGCAGACAGGTGGAGAAATGGGGGACATCTGTAATACTATAAACAATAAAAAACATATATTTTTAAAGGAAAAAATGGGGGACTCCTGGGTTTCCACCAGCTTTCCATTTCACCAGGGTAGACGGAATTCCCACAGATTTTCACTGCCAGAGGTTATGTGGGCTCCTCTTTCTGGCACTGGTGTTCTGGTCTGGGAAGCCTGGCATGGGGCTGATAGTTCATGCTCCTCAGGGGGTCCTCTGCAGCTGAGATATTCCTCTGGATTCTCAACCAGCACATGTGGGTGCTGGGCTAGTTCGTTTTGGATCTCCACCCCACCTACCAGTCTCAACATGGTTTCTTCTATATATTCTTAGTTATAGGACTTCTGTTCAGCTAGTCTTCAGATGGTTTGCAGGTTGATTGTTCTGTAATTTAGTTGTAATTTTGATGTGGTCATGGGAATAGGTAAGTGCAGCTTCCACCTACTCTAACATTTTGACCAAAATTTCTAAGTGGTTTTTTAAAAGTAATCCTTAAATCGTTTTTTATGTTATTTTTAGACATCTATGACAAAAGGAGATGAAAACAAAGTGGCTGAGTTGTTTCTATCTATGAGTACTGGAAAGAAAAATAATGTCTAAATAATAGTAATTGATAAAGTGACCACAGCACAGATGCTAACATACTCAAACGTGAGTAAATAATTTCCAATGATTATCTCATTCATTTGTGCCAACAACCCTACATGGTTGATTCTGTTACACCCATTGGAAAGATGAAAATCCTAGATTTGAGAAGTTCAGTAATCTGTTCAAGGTCACATAATTAGTTAAAGTGGTACAGCTGGGATTGAACCCAAATTCTGTCAGACTTGAGAATCCATGCTCTTAATTCCTACACTATACTGCTGCCTAAAATGCCTGCTAAACTTTTCAAGTTACACCTTCTTAAACAACTGTTCCTATACATGTCAGTCATTCATCATAATACTAGCTAGCATTTATTGAGCACCTACTATATGCCAATTAAATTATACAATTTCATTATAAGAACAACCTTGAAAGGTATGTAGTATTGCTATAATTATAATAACTATTTGTTGCAAAAATATTAGTATCAATACTTATATCAGATGAACAGGATAAAATTAATGATAATTAATTGTATCACCAGTGGTGATATCAAGCATTAAAGTGAATAGTGATTATTAATTATCAATAGTATCTAATATTATCATTTGTTATTAATTTGCCACAAATTGTTATTATTTAATAATACCCACATTATTTATTAATATTTTATTAATAAATATACTGTTTATGATAATTTTGCAGATGAGGAAAGTGAAGGACAGTGGTTTGCTGTAACTTCTCCAGGATTTCACAATTAATAATGGGCATTCAATTCCACCACAGCCTGATTCCAAAGGTTGTGCTCTTTTCACTCTACATGGAGCTTCCTATTGCAACAGGTATAAAATGCCAATAGGAAGCTGCTGAAGCTTTATATTGGAAAATATATCTATAGTAATTTATTTTCAGTGTTTCAGAGGCCTTATATTTCTTTTGTTCTTCAAACAACTAGAATAGTGCTGGGTACCTACTAGGCACTCAATAATTGATTGATTGAGCAATTGACTGGTTGGTAACAAGCAATAATATCTTACTTGCACACATTTTTTTCTGAAGAAATAATTACGGGCCTGACAATGACATGAATCTCATCATGATTTCCAAAATACATGTTATACAGTCCAAGATAGTGGTGGAGTAGGTGGAAGGTACACTCACCTCATCCAAGGGCCAAACTGGAATTATAAGTAAAATATAGAACAATCAACCTGAATGACTAGCTGAACACAAGTCTTATAACCAAAGATGTACAGAAGAAGCCACATCAAGTCTAGTAGGAAGGGCAGATACATAAAAAGGGCTGGTCCCACTCCCATGTATGGTGGCTGAAGTTCTGGAGGGATATCTCAGCTGCAAAGGTTCTCCCTGAAAAGCGTGGGGTCTCAACCCTATGCCAAAATCCCCAGCCCAGAGCACCAGAGCTGGGAAGAGGTGCCCACATAACATCTGGCTGTGAAAATCAGCAGGGATTCTATCTGCTAGGGAGATGTGAGAGTCTGTTAGAGACATAGGCACACTCTTAAAGGGCCAATACATACAATTTCATTCACAGCCACTTACCCTGGGTTCTGGCAGAGGGAGAGTAGAACAGAGTAGAGTCATTTTGGAGAGATGGGTTTTGTGGCTCTGCAGAGAGAGCTGAAGGGACAGCAACCAGGATCCCTGTGCTGAGACCTATTTCCACAGTGCAGACACTATCTTTCTTGGCTGCATCAATCCCCTCCATACGACATCAGCTTGGAGGAAGGCAATAGTCCTATCCTCTGGACTCACTGTCACTCCACTCTGTTGATCTCACACCCTGATGAGGAGTCAGCTGCCTGTCCTGAGCTGTAGAGGTCCAGGTAGACTCAGGGGGTGTCAGTGACTGAGTTGTGTGCCTTTGGGGTGGGAACCATTCCCCCCACTTTCCCTTGAACCTAACCAGTGCCTCCTTCTCAGAGGAGATCCACTACCCCCACCCTCCAGGCTCCCGGGGCCCCAACCTCTTGATTCCTCATGACCTCAGCCTGTTGAGCACAGGATCCTCAGGAGATATGGGTAGAATCCGAGACAGACTGAGTTGTGTGGCTCTGGGCCAGGGGACACTACACCTGCCTTCCTCCAAGCCTAACTGACACCTCTCCCTCACGGGAGACCTACTAGCCCCACTGTCCTAACTACTGACAGCCCCAGCCTGCTGAGCTCAGGCTTCTGGCAGAATATGGGATAAACTGAGTTGTGTAGCTCTAGGATAAGGGCCATTTTCCCCTCACATACCAGAACAGTGCTGAGCTCTCCCTTCACATGCTCAAATCTTGGTCTGTTTGACCATGATAAATTCTACTGGCCTCACCCTGATGACTCCCTGAGACCCTATCCAACTACAAAGGTCTGTGGGCACCCAGTGAGGGGAAGCTAGTCTTGGTGCACCCTGCACCCTGGGACTTTTGCTGAGTAGCCTCAGACCCAGGACTGGCACTGAGTTTGAACCTGTATCAATAAGATGAACACCTCTCGTCCCTACATGGTGATTTACTAAGAACCTACCTCATGAAACTCGTGTACTTCCAGGAGCTCAAACAGTGACTGAGAATGACAGGCAGACAGCTGACAAAGGCAGGAGGAGGCAGACCTCAGGATGCCTTGGGCCTTTGTCTGACCTGCCCCCAGGATCAAGGCTGGTAGAAGCCAGCCTTGGTACACAGCTTGGTCCTTTGCATGCACACCAAGTTCAAGCAGAGGCAGCTACAAACTGTGGATTGCTTTGTAGTTCCAAACAGGTTGCTCAGGGGAAGTCACAGGCAACATCTGACATTGACCTGCAACAGAGTTCCTCCGAAGAAGCCCCAGAAAACTGACTAATACTTGCTAATTGTGTGTTCTGAGATCCTTTGTTGAAAATGCCCCCCTCAAAATCAATATGTTGAAATCCTAACCATCAATATGATAGCATTAGGAGGTGGAGCTTTTGGGAGGTGATTAGTTCAAGAGTGTGGAATGACACTAGCTCCTTATGAAAGATACCCCAGAGAGATTTCTTGCCCACTTCAGCCATGTGAGGACATAGCTAGAAATGTGCTCTCACCAGACACCAAATTTACCAGTGCCTTGATCTCCAGATCTTCCAGTCTCCAGACCTGTGAGCAATAAATTTCTGTTGTTTATAAGCCACTAAGTCCATGGTAATTTGTTGTAGCATCTTGAATAGACAGCAGAGTTTTGGAAAAGCAAATATATTGCTATGTTGAATCCAAATGACTGAGGGGTTGAATATGTTTTACCAGCCTCTTTTCTGCAATGAAGATATGACCTGTGATTTTGCAAAAGACATCCATTTTCTATAATTTCACTCAAGGAGTAAGCAACAGAAACTTCATCCATTTTTATTATTCATAGCAATACTTCATACTTACATACAATGGCATTTTCATCAAAGGATCTCAGAACACACAATTAGCAAGTATTAGTCAGATTTCAGATGGGAAATCAGAGGTGCTGAGAAGGCAAACCCAAGTACAATGAGTCTGCCTGGGATGGTAAAGTTCTGGAAAGTACCTTTTCTAACTCTAGCCTACTCAGCCAGTTCAAAGTTGACATGACCTCCAGTCCAGATGCCCCATTCCAGTCAGAAGTAAAGAAAAGAGGAGGTCATGCTTTCATGGAATCAGAGACTCTCAGATTTGGAAGAGGACCTGGGGGGCAGATGGAGCCCAGCCGCTCACCTGTGCATAACCTCTTTCCAGATTATCATCCATCATGAGTGGTCATGCAATGTCTAGAGGCTTAACGCAATTTATGTCACTAAACAGCACATTTTATTGTTGGAATCAGAAGGTTATGCTTTGTTGGAATACATCTTCTCCAGGGCAGTCATTCTTCTTTTTTTATTCACTCTCAAAGGCCTGTTATGTGACTGACACCCATCTAGTATAGGGATTCAGAGTGACTAAGAACTAGTCCCTGTCCTCCAGGATCTCAGTGTCCAGGGGAGGAAGCAGACATATCTGTCTATGGTAGGTGCTTTAGTGAAGGTGTAAACATGCGAGCTCAGAAGTGAAAATCCTTACCTTTCTCCAGAGAGGTCAGGGAAGTTCCACTGGATGGGGCTAACCCCATAGCTGATTTTTTAAAAGATGAGTAGGAATCTGTCAGATGAACAGGATAAAAGAGGTGAGAAAAAGCATGATGATGAATTCCAGGAATAAAAAGAAGGTCACTATGACTGGAGCCTAATGTGTAAGGGAGAGAGAGCTCAAAGATGTGGATATAGACTTGGAGTCAGATCTTAGAGTCTTGTAGACCAACTTAAGGAGCTCAGACTATATTGTAAGACCAATGGGGAGTTTTAAGCAGGCAAATAAAGATTAGATTAATATTTTAGAAAGATCATTTTAGGTGCAGGGTAAGTAATGGATTTGAGAGCACCAACAGTGGCAACAAAGATAACAAGTTAGGAAGCTATTACAATAATCCACTGAGAGATAATGATGGCTTAGACCAAGGTGGTAGTGGTGGAGGTGTAGAGAACTAGATGGATTTGGGATATAATTTTGAGTTAGAACCAATAGGAACTCCAGGTGGAGCTATCCTGGTGGTAGTTGGAAATAACTGGTGGTATCACCTCTCTTCCCTGCACCACCAATTTTTTTGTTCCCATTGCATCAAGGCCATCAATATTCAAACACACTCTAGTAATTCCTATCTTAAAACAAATTATCTTTTGATTCTACATACTCCTCTAGCTATTCCTTCTCAAAGCAAAATTTTTGCAAAAAATTGACTATACTCTCACTCATTAAAAAATAACTTTATTGAATATATAATTCACATATTATACATTTCATCCATTTTAAGTTTACAAGTTAATGGTTTTTAGTGTAATCATTGAGTTGGAATATTTTCATCCTCAAAAAGAAAGTCTGTATCCTTTTGCTATTACTCTCCCAACCCCTCATTTTACCAAGCCCTAAGCAACCACCAATCTATTTTTTGTCTTTACTAGTACATAATTGCCTACTCTGGACATCCTATCTAATAATAGACAAATATGCAAATTGACCATACCTCCGACACACCCACAAGCCACGCCCACCCTCCAATCAGAGCGAGCATGCAAATTAACCCAAACCAAGATGGCTACAGCCACAGAGAGCAAGGTTTCCTAGGTAACAGAGGAAGCCAAGCTTTCTGCCTGCCCTTGCCAGGCCTAAGCCTCCACTCAAGCTACAAAGTTTCAATTATAGAAGGTAAACAAATTCAAACAAATGGAGCTTGAGAGAGCAGGCCAGGGTTGCCGCTGGCAACAGGGGAAGCAAAGCTTTCCGCACACCCTGGCCGGGCCCACCCGCTTAAGGCAAAAAAGTTTCAATTATAACCCCAACACAAATGGCTGCGGGCCTCGGAGGGAGCCCCAGGCTTGGCTCTCCTCCAGGCTACAAAGTTTCAATTGTAGAAGGAAAATAAATTCCAGCTACCAGGGCCTCTGCTTGGGTTGCCAGGGGGCGTGGCCCGCCTGCAAACCACCACAGGCCCCTCACTCAGGCCGCCCCACGCCCCAAGGGAACCCCACCCTGATCAGGGACACCCTTCAGGGCAAACCAGCTGGTCCCCACCCCTGTACCAGGCCTCTATCCTATCTAATAAAAGAGTACTATGCAGATTGATCATCACTGCAACACACAATATAGCTGCCCCCATGTGGTCAAAGATCCTGCCCCCATGTGGACACAAGATGGCCACCACAAGATGGCCAGCAGGAGAGGGCAGTTGGGAGGCACCCGGCCTGAAAGGGAGGGCAGTTGGAGGTGATCAACCCTGCAGGAGAGGGCAGTTAGGGGTAACCAGGCCGGCAGAGGAGGGAAGTTGGGGGCAAACAGGCTGGCAGCAGAGTGGTTAGGGGTTGATCAGGCTGGCAGGCAGAAGTGGTTAGGGGCAATCAGGAAGGCAGGCAGGCAAGCAGTTGTGAGCCAGCAGTCCTGGATTGTGAGAGGGATGTCCGACTGCCCGTTTAGGCCTGATCCCAGGGATCGGGCCTAAACGGGCAGTCGGACATCCCTTGAGGGGTCCCAGATTGGAGAGGGTACAGGCTGGGCTGAGGGACAACCCCCCTCCATGCACGAATTTCGTGCACTGGGCCTCTAGTTATTATTATAATTATTATTATTTCACCACCCACCTCTAGTGGTAGCAAATGTCTAGAACCCATGGTTTAAATTTCACTCCTTGTTGTAAATCTGAGTGTGGCTGCTCTTTCTATATGTACCCTCTCAATAACTTTGAGAAATTCTTCAGGTTTCAAGTAAATCTTCACTTCTTTGGGATATACACTATGGTTTTGGTTAAATTTCACTCTGATATTTGGGTTCAGTCAAAGGTAGAGTTCAAAGTGAAAATTAAAGGTTCTTTTATGCAACTGTAACTGAAAAAAAGTTTCTGCAAAATGGTAAGTGCTGAGTTTTGCACAAATCTTAGGTCAGTTTGTTTTCTTAAGTCATGCAAATCTGTTTATACTGGTGGAGCCATAAGTCTAGAAGAGAGAAATGGCTATGGGAAGAGAAGAGGCCTCTTCCTTTACTCAGTAGTTATTCTGGGTGTGACAGAGAGATGATTGGAAGATAGCTAAAAACATGATCTTGCCCAGTGGCTCAGTGTCTGCTGGATATATCAAGTCACCTGTAGGCAGTTGCTTTTAGTCAGAAATATGTTTGATGGGCATGGGGTTAATGCAAATGCCTTCTCTCCAATTTCTCAGATGGGAAGTCATTGTTGACAGATGATAGAACTGTCAAAAGCACATGATATCTGCTGTGTAAAGAACAAAATACAAGTCAACAATGTTATTAATTCTACAGCACTATAAAAAGTAGTTGTTGCAATAGACTGAATGCACCCTCCCAATTCATCTGTTGAAACCTTATCCCCAATATGATGGTATTTGGAGGTGGGCCTTTGGGAGGTGATTAGGTCATGAGGGTGTAATCCTCATCAATGAGATTAGTGCTTTATAAAATAGGCCCCAGAGAGATCCCTCAACCCTTCTGTTATGTACAGACACAGTGAGAAGTCTGAAACCTGGAGGAGGGCCCTCACCAGAGCCCAACCATGCTGGTACACTGATCTTAGACTTCCAGCCTTCAGAACTGTGAGAAATAAATGTCTGTTATTCTTAAGCCACCCAGTATATTTTATTCTGTTATAGCAGCTCAAACAGATTAAGTCAGTTGTTTGTGACAATAGAGATTACAACTTTAAAATTCAATAATGTCATGTTTACAGAGAAAGACAAATTCCATATGATTTCATTTATATTCCAAACCTAAATTCAAAATAAATGAATGAACAAAATAGAAATAGACTCATAGATACAGAGAATAAACATATGGTTACCAGAGGGAAGAGAGGTTGGGTGACTGGGTGAAAAGTATGAAGGAAGAAGTACTGATTGGTAGGTACAGAATAGTCATGAGGATGTAAAGTAAAGCATAGGGAATATAGTCAACAATATTGTAATTGCTATGTATGATGCCAAATGGGTACTAGAAACATCTGGGAATCATATAAGTTATACAAATGTCTAAACTATACTGACTCCTGAAATTAATACAAAATAATTTTGAATATAAACTGTAATTGAAAAATAAAAATTTTTAAATAATGTTCTGTTTAAATAATCATCACTCCCACAACCTTTTAGACACATCATTCCCATGACTAAGGCCATATATTTACCAATGAAAATTCCTTCCTGAAATGCCTTTTGGGTATAATGCTGTAGATACACATTTAAATGATACACTAAATAATATTTTGTCAGTAGTAGCCAAGAAATAAATCCCTGAGTGAATGGAAGATCCTGGAGTATAACTGAGCTATTATTAGTATAGATAACAAATTCTGTAATTATGAGTTTAGTGCTTTTTTTCCCCTGCTAGATGGTATGCTCTATGAGTAAATGGACTGTGTCCATCTTAATCACTGCTTATCAGAAACTCCTACCTCAGAACTTGGCTCATAGTGGATGCTCAGTAAATAAAAAAAGTATTTCTGAGTTAATTCAATTTATCCACCTATCCTTTATCTGAATTAGCTAGATGGGTTTCTCTTTCTTGCAAACAAGAAACTTGAGTAGAATGCAAAGTAATTAATAAAAACAGCAAAGTCTCTGAGAAAGCTTAGTCCAGGATTCTTTCCAAGAGTTTATTTGCAAAGGGATTAATTCTGTTTGTAACAGGAATGGCCTATATTTCACACCCCAGTGCTTAAATAGCTAGATCTGCTTTCTCTTTTCAGCAAGGGGGTAGAATGTTACACTACTTCTTTTCTTACCTCCATTCTAGTTTCATTTTTAGGTTGCTAATCTGACCTTTAATTTTCTTTTTTTAAGGCACCAAATGCAAAGAGAGAATACGTATTTTCCCCAGGTGTTATTATCAAAGTGAAACATCATCATTTCCTAGATTATCATAGTTGGGAACATGGTCACAGTTCCTCACACATATACCAGAATGTAATCCATCCTTATCTCAAGGCAAATTTTTCTTGGAAAAGTTAGGCTGTGGTGTTTATAGGAATGTATGTTATTGAGAAGATAATGGTGTGGTTTGTGCTTTGTGCATGAAACCCAAGGGCTTAGCAAACACCAGCCTTTTGAATATAGGATGTAGTAATTACTCCTCCAAATGAGGGACTCGGTCCCATTTAGTTCAGAATTTAACAAATACACCCAATTTACTCCACCTTCCCATTCCTATATTATTTAGGCAGAACTTAGAAGCCCTTACACATTGGGAGGCTGTCCTGAAAACTAACCACACCCACCCACCCACAGGGCAACATATCAAGTATTATATCAACTAAAAAAAAAAAGAGTGTGGCACTTAAGAATTATTTTTAAAACAATTATTACTCTTTTTCTCTTAAGCATAATGTTGCTAACATATCTATATATATAAAAGGCTAATATGCAAAGTGTGCCCTCAGGAGTTCCATCGCTCGCTATGACATTCACTGACCACCAGGGGGCGGCATGGAGCGAAGGAAGACCCCGGCCAGCAACCTGCAGCCAAGGAAGGGAGGCCCCAGCTGGCAGCCAGAAAGCCTCAATCAGCACTGATTGCCGGCCAGGCCTAGGGACCCTACCCATGCATGAATTTTGTGCACCAGGCCTCTAGTCCTACCTTATAATAGAGAAACATGCAAATTGACTGCACCTTCGCTACGCCCATAGCCAATCAGAGCGAACAAGATGGCGGTTAATTTGCATATGCGGGCGCTGAGCGGCCTGGTTCCAGGAAACATCCTCCAGACCCAGGCCACTCCTAGCCTGTAGGCCCGTGCTTAGGTCCTGAGTGGCAGGGGTCCCAGAACGCCCCCTGGCCACTCAGAGCCTATGGGTGTAGGCGCCAAGCAACCTGGCGGGCGAAATATCCCCGCATCGCTATGTTCCGCCCCGCCCCCAGCGGCTTGCAAAGGCTCCTGCACAAAGCGGCGGTTTGGGGCCACGCCCCCAGCCAGGCGCCCAGGACCTGGGGCTGCCACTGGCCTCTTGAGTGTGCCAAGACCCTGGCGGCCACTGCTGTGTGCTGCCCGGGGTCCCTGCAAGCCCCGAGCCTGAGCACCTGGCTGGGGGCGTGGCCCCAAACCGCCACTTTGTGCAGGAGCCTTTGCAAGCGGTTTGGGGCCACGCCCCCAGCCAGGCGCCTAGGACCAGGGGCTGCCACTGGCCTCCAGGGTGTGCCAAGACCCTGGCAGCCACTGCTGTGTGCTGCCTGGGGTCCCTGCAAGCCCCGAGCCTGAGGTCCATGGTCAGGGTGGCTGCTGGCCTCCCCAAGCCGCTTGCAAAGGCTCCTGCACAAAGTGATGGTTTGGGGCCACGCCCCCAGCCAGGTGCCCAGGACCGGGGGCTGCCGCTGGCCTCCTGGGTTTGCCGAGACCCTGGCGACCACCGCTGCGTGCTGCCCAGGGTCCCTGCAAGCCTCGAGCCTGGGGCCCATGGTGGGGCTGGCTGCTGGCCTTGGGGCGTTTGGAGACGGGGATGTTCCCGCCCCGCCCCAGAGGCTTTCCAAGCTCCAGCACCAAGTGGCAGATTGTGTCCACGCCCCATGCCTAGCGCCCTCCACAGGGGGATGGCTGCTGGCCTCTGGAGTGTGCGGAGACCCCGGCAGCCACCACCAGGTGGCAGGGACACGCCCCTAGCCCAGTGGACACAACCCAGGGGCTGCATGAGCTGCAGAGGATACACCTTTTTTAAAAAATTTTTTTATTGATTTTTTTTTTTTTTACAGAGAAGAGGGGAGAGGGATAGACAGTCAGAAATATCAATGAGAGAGAAACATCCATTAGCTGCCTCCTGCACACTCCCCACTGGGGATATGCCTCCAACCAAGGTACATGCCCTTAACAGGAATCAAACCTGGGACCCTTCAGTCTGCAGGCCCACGGTCTATCCACTGAGCCAAACCATTTTGAGAGTAAATACCTTTTCTGACAACTCATTGGCTAAGCTCCCTGTAGGCCCCCAATTGCAGTGTTCTTGGTAATTTGGGTTATAAGAATCCAAGAAGGTAATCTAGGGTTTTTCCACCACACTCTTGAAGGAAAAAATGAAAGTCCCTTGAGGTCCTAGATTGGAGAGACTGCAGGCTGGGCTGAGGGACAACACCCCCCGCTACCCCCCTTCCCCGCTGTGCACGAATTTCGTGCACCGGGCCTCTAGTTTTAATATATAAAAAGACATTAGTTTTCTGCCTCAGTTTCCAAAAGAGATGGAAACTCCTAATTATCTTTTTAAAAATGTCTACCTATTTTTTTAACTTCATTTTTATTGTTGACATTATTACAGATGTCTCCATTTCTCCTCCTCCCTTTGCCCACCTCCACCCATCCCCCACCATTCCTTCTCTCAGGCCATCACAACACTGATGTCTATGTCTATGGGCTATGTTCTTTGGCTAATCCCTTCACCTTCTTTCACCCAATCCTCCCTCCCCCCTCCATATTTTCTTTTGATCTCAGCTTAAGATGCCAAATCACCTCCTCTATGAAGCCTCCCTGTACCCCGACCAACAGAGTGACCTTCTCTATGCTTCCAAGCAGGCCAAGCAGGCCCAGCAGAGCACTTGAGCCTGTATCTCCTTCATCCTATTTCTCATTTGTGACTTCCATTAGACTGAGAGTCTTGAAGGTAATAAACTCAACCTTTTCATTCATTCAATTCTGTCCTATCTTGCTTCTGGACCTTCACTCCTAATCATCCTTTATGGCTTTGCTTAAGCACTGCCTCCTATGTGAAGCCTTCCTTAATACTTTCCCACACTCCTCCATCCTAGACCAAAATCCTATTGCCTTGTGACCCACTGGATTTACTGTAATCACCTATTTGCTAGTCTGTGTCCAGTGGTGTGTTGGTAAATGTTTAATAACTTGTTTTCTGAAAAAAAATCCTAGTTTATAGTGATTGCTGATTTCCATGGTATAAGTATTCCTACCACAGTCAATGTAGGAGTACATTGCTACTAATGTGAAGTCAGTCACTCAGCACTGTGTTGGAAAGAAATGCTCAGCAACACAGCATTATATAGTATTTCCATTATACAGATACAGTAGATGTAGGTAATCTCAAAAGTATATATAGTAATGAAAGTCAGAGCAATAATTAGAAAGCAATAGCTTAGAGTTTGGTATTACCTTTGTTTTAACTATATTTGTATTTAATTGCGAGTTTATATAATTTAACTCTTAATAACAGTGTGTTTAATAATTGTTTTTGCAAAATTTCTGAAAATTTATCAGTACTCATGAGCCAGTAGGACCTGACCCCAGCACATCACTGTCTCCCTGACTAGACTGCAAGCTCCTTGTACACAAAATAATATATACTGATTTAAGAGTAACTCTCTTGTTACTCATTGTACCTATAGCACCTAGCATAGAGAAGTCACTCACAAATGTTCACTAGTGGCAACCAGGCAAATCCATACTTTTGTCTTCTCAATACTACTTGGACTTAAAAAAGGGCCATTTTACCATTTGCAACAGCATGGATGGACTGGACTTGGAGATTATTATGCTAAGTGAAATAAGCCAGTGAGAGAAAGACAAATACAATATAATCTCTTATATGTATAATCTAATGAACAAAATAAACTGACAAACAAAATAGAAACAGAGGCAGGTTGGGGTACTGGATGAAAGAAGGTGTAGGGATTAACAAAAACATATACACATAACACATAGACACAGACAATAGTGTGGTGATAGCCAGAGGAAAAGAGGAATAGGGGTAGGTAGAGGTGGGCAAAGTTGGGGAAAATGGGGATGGAAAGAGACTTTGCTTTGGGTGGTGGGCACACAATGCAGTGTACAGATGATGTTTTGTTGAAGTGTGCCCTTGAAACCTGTATGGTTTTGTGAACCAATGTCAGCCCAATAAATTCAACTTTAAAAAAGAAGTTAAGAGAGAGCTCAGTGTGCTGTTTAACCACAAAGGCCACTTGGCAAACTCTCTAGAGGAAGCCAACCAACCTCAGCTAGGAACAAGGTCAGACCTCTGTTATATATAGCACCTTATGACCAACTTCCTACACACTCAACTAATGTGCCACTCCCTGTTGAGAAATTGAACAAGGCTCTGCAAGTGTTTTATCCTTTCCTTGAAGGGGTTAGCTTCAGCTTTCTTACTAAGGAATCAAGCAAGGATAGTACAGGTCTACTCTTAATGCCAAATTCACACCAAATCCCAATCCACAAAAGAGAACTTTTGCTGTTCCAAATCTCAGACACTGATTTAATTATTTCAAAACCCATTAGAGTTCACCAAATTTCAACCCAGCAGAAGAATTTAGACATTTTCCTAAGGTTTCTTTTAATGGTTTTGAGAGCACCAGGCTGGCCACTAGCAGGACAGAACCACAGCAATAGTCACAGTGTGTTTAAAGTCAAATCCTAATTGTAGTAAGTAAGCCTACCTTTCAGTCACTGGAAGTGATCTTTTTTGTAATTATAACAATAGTTAACATACAATGAGTGCTTTCTACCTCTGTGCCAAGCACCATGTGAGACCATCCTAATGGCCTAATTAATGACACCTCACATAAAAGTCCTCAACTGGTTGTACTCTCATTTAAATTGTCAGTATATTGGAGCTGTTGCCAATCCAGTAAGATCAGATTTTGGTTGGGATCAAAAGGTTCTGCAGAACAAATTGGTAGTTGTAGAATAGCCACAGAGATGTAGATTACAGCATAAATCAATAACCTATATATATAAAAGCCTAAGCGACCGTTTGACTGTTCAACCGGTAGCAATGATGTGCACTGACCACCAAGGGGCAGATGCTCAACACACAAGCATGGAAACATGGAACAGACTGATGAATCTCAGAGGGTAGAGGGGAGGGGGGAAAGAGATTAACCAAAGGTATTATATGCATACTAGAGGCCCAGTGCACAGATTCATGCACTGGTGGGGTCCCTCAACCTGGCCTACGGGGATTGGGCTGGATCCATGCACTGGGCCTCCAACATCCCCCGAGGGGTCCCGGATCGCGAGAGGATGCAGGCCAGGCCAAGGTATCCCACCAGTGCACAAATATGTGCACCAGGCCTCTAGTATCATGATAAATATCTATGGGGCCAGGAGGGTACTTGAAGCAGCAGGGGGAACCACTCCATAAAGTACATGATTTTTCTAACCACTTTGCTGTACATCTGAAACTAATACAGAATGATATTGAATGTAAACTATAATCGAAAAATTAAAAAAATAATAAAAATTATGCTGTAGATCTCTGAGAAATCAGTTAGAGGAAAAGTCTCTCAGAGACTATTTACTTTGTTGCCAAGATGGTACTATTCAAACTGGCAGGAGACATGGCTTCCTAAATAAGTGTGCTCAAGTGAATCACTCCATTGAGAAGCATGGCAGGAAGAGATCCTATGGGCTCAACTTTGCGCCTCTCTGACATCCGTTCAGAGTTGAAATCCAATGCCTTTTCAGGGCAGTGGGTGACACTACCCACGTTCCCCTACAGATCTTCAACAGGTTGACATTTCAAGTCATTTGAATAAATCAAAGTGACAAAGGTGCATTAAGTTGCTGAGTTAGGAAGATGATCATAGAGAACTGAACAAGACATTTTCATTTTCTTGCTGATAAGCAAAATAAGTTCATTTTGAAAAGGAAGTGGGATGTTTTGTGGGAGGAACCTTCTCAAGGAGAGAGCTGCAGTGGTACTTCTGTGTTGTCCAGTAATGAACCCTAAAAATCCAATATGTAGAATCCACACTTTCCCTTAAAACAAGAGAGCTCTGACTTGGTAAACCCTGACCTTGGAATAAAAACTCAGTGTCACATGGAAAATTAGATCCAGTTTCCTTTAAGTGAATCTTGAGCCTTGGTCCACCATGGCTGTTGATCTTTATCTTTTCCTACAATAGGAAGTCATTTTTCTACCACTGTTGGAAACTGGATGAAAAAGGGGCCACATGCTAACCTGACTAGCTCAGGGAAGGCCTGCATGGTGGCCTTGCAAACTCAGAGACCTAAAGTAATCACAAAGGATGGTCTGAAATTAAAACTTTTAAAACCAAAAGCAGTTGTGGTAGATAGTCATGTCCTAGGCTAGTATCTTCCCTGACAAAGGTCAATATTTACCTTAACTGAGCCTGTTTATTGTCTTTTTGCATCTATGATAACATAACGTTGGCTAACAAAGTAATTTTCCTATTTCCAGACCCTTCAAAGCACAGCCACCACTCTGCAGAGACCACAAGTCCCCCTCACTGTCATTGAGTTAATTGTTTTTTTTGTTGTGTTTTTTTTTTAAATATATTTTATTGATTTTTTACAGAGAGGAAGAGAGAGGGATAGAGAGTTAGAAACATCGATGAGAGAGAAACATCGATCAGCTGCCTCTTGCACACCCCCTACTGGGGATGTGCCCGCAACCAAGGTACATGCCCTTGACCGGAATCGAACCTGGGACCCTTGAGTCCGCAGGCCGACGCTCTATCCACTGAGCCAAACCGGTCTCGGCCATTGAGTTAATTGTTGACTGTTAACTATCCAATACCCACTTATGTAAAAGAAGTATGTGTTTATCCAATTTTACTTTTTATCCAATCCCAGAGTATCCCTGCTTTGCTTTCTCCCACCCCTAATCTATTACCAATGGATTTCATGTAACTTACATATATCTCCTCTTTTGATTGTAAAGTATAAAATAAGGTGCAAAACTGCCATTCTCTGGAGCATTATCTCAATCCTTTGAGACTTTGCTTCCTGGCAATTGTCAAGTTTGGCTCAAATAAACTCTTCATAGGTTTGAATGTTTCTTACATTGACAAAACACAAGCTTAGAGAGGTACTCTTCTATTTGTATGCAGAAACAGCCTAACACTGTTTTCAAGCTACTTTGTTCAAACTGAGTTTGAGTAAAAACAAAAAGCAAGCAAGCAAACAAACCAAAACCCTAAATTGTTCTGCAATTTAGGTAAGAAGTTGAAAAGCACAATTGTGAGGCCTCATTGAGGAAGGAAGATCATTTTTATGCTAATCAACTACTAATTATAAAATCGGTGATAGCAGGCACTGTGAGGAACTAAAAAGGAGGGGGTGGGGTTGTGCTACTTCATAGTTTAGTCACCCTTGATTGGAAAGTGGGCGTTCAGAATTTGGCACCAAACCCCAGCAACTCACTCTGTAGTGTGGGTTTCTCTCACTTTGAGTTTTCAGTTTGGACACAGAAAGAGCAAGCCAAAAATTAAAGCCAGAAGGGGTGATTTTTAAAAGGCCAAGTTGCAAAGAAGAGTGTGCTTCAGAATCCTTTGCAAATACAGGTGGAATAATAGGAATAAATTCTCAAAGGCCTGGGGGGAAGGAAACTCCTAGAGGTGGTCAGCTATCATTCCAAAATAATGCCCTTAGAGTAGCCTCTAAGATCCTGGGTATAAATGGAAGTCCTGATTGGGGGTACTAAAGCCATTATAAGATACCAAGTCATAGCATTGCCAATGTCAACTGCCCAGAACCAAGTCAGGGGAAGTGTATTTGGTGTCTAGGAAGTAAACCTAAGGCAAGTGGTCTCAATTTTGCCTGCATATTAGAATCATCTGTAGAGATTTAAAAACTCTTAATGTCCAGGCTATGATCCAAATGGATGAAATAAAAATCTCTGGGAAAGGAATCAGTATTTTAAAATGTATTTATTTAGTCTTCAGGAGCCAAGATGGCGGCGGAGGTGAATGGCTGATCTGTTGCCTCGCATGGCAGTTTCAGAAATACAACTAAAAGATGGACTGGTGAGCGCGGCGACTCCTGCTTGCGTCTCCCCAGGCCAGGTGGCTTCTCCTCTCAGTCAGCACCTCAGCCAGGGCCATGAGCTCGTGGGCGGCTGTGGCAGCTGCTGTGGCGGCGGCCGCGGACTTGGCGCAGTGGCTCTCAGTGAAGGAAGAGACCATCTTCTGCAGGACGGGCCCATCTGCGTCACCGACCTGGCCGAGCTACCCAGTGAGATCCTTGGGGCCCCGGAGACTGCCAACACCTACTCAGAGGATTTTTAGGACTTCCCGTCTTACATTCAAATCCTTTAGCCATTTTGAGAGAGGAGAACCAAGAAGACAGCAAAGTTAAACAAAGGAACTTTGCCGCGCACAGCAATTTCAAAAATACAACTGGAGGACAGAGCGTCTGCCACCCAGAACCACAGGAGAGCTGGCTGAATGGTGGACTTACAGCTAAGAGGGAAGAGGAAAGAGTGAACTCGGAGGGGATGAGGTGTGGAGGCACGTGGGTCGGGCTGGTGGCGGGGGAAGGGTCGTGCGGCTTTTGTTCCAAACCTAGGGGAGATTAGCTCCCCATCACCCTGAAATCCAGCTTCTGGGGACACGCAGGAGACCCAGACGCCTGCGGGGAGAGGCTGGACTCTTGGCCTTCGTGTCGGAGAGTGGGAGTAACTTCCTTGTGGAGGTGCGCCCAGCAATCAGTGTTTGCTGCGCTGGAGTGTGGAACGAGGGGGCTTAGAAACGTGGAAAGCAGAAAAAGCAGACTTGCAGCCATTGCGGTTCGCCACGCCATGGCCTGGTGGCGCCCTGAGGCCCCGCCCCGCCCTGAGACCCGCTCCGCCCTGGGACCCGCCCCGCACGTTTTGCAGACCCGCCCCGCACGTTTTGCAGGCCCACCTGGGCTCCAAACAACGGCTTTTGCATGTGGGTGGCCTGCCCTATGGCAGCTTGACCAGATAAACTGCGGTTCTAGTCAGACTGCTCCAGGGCCGCTCAGACAGGAGGAGGAAACTGCAGTTTTTGTTGTAATTCCTGCTGAGTGGCCTCAGGCAGTAGCTGACCTACACTCCATTGGAGACCCAGAAACGAGGGCATCTAGTGGTCGGTGTGAGATGACACCAGATTTCAACCACTCGCATAAGGGACACATTCAAGAGGCAGACTCAGTGAGCGCCAAAGCCTTGCTGCACCAAGACCCGGCCCATAAACGTGTTTCCTGCACAGCAACTCTTCCTTTATAGACACAGAGGGTCCGCACGGCCAATTGGCCTGGAGGACAATTCCTCCCAGCAACACCAACAACAATCAAGACTTAACTATACAAAGGAGGACCAAGATGGAGGCATAGGGCGGAAGCCTGATTGTTGCCTACCACAACAATTTTGAGTCTACGACGGGAGAGCAGAGCAGACACCATCCAGAACCACCGGAGGGCTGGCTGAGCAGATGCTCTACAACTAGAATAAAAGAGAGGGGTACACGGGATGATGCTGATGCCGGTGACCCAAAGATCACACTTTAAGAACTACGGCTCAGGCGACACAATGGCGGCCTGGAACGTGCTCGGCGCAGTTCCCCTGGCGGTCTCTGGCTGAGGGGACGGCTCCACTCGCTGCCGAGCACGGACAGACGAGCCCCTGGGAGACATGGGGTGGGAGACTCCGCGCTTGCTGACCTCCGAGTCCTTCAAGAATCTCAGCGCCCCGGAAGCGGCCAGGTGCGCACGCTCAGCGACCAGCCACCGCTGCAGACCCAAGGGCCGACGCAGCCATCCCGGACCAGCCTGCCGCCGTGCACCGGGCACACCGGAGCTTCACCGAGCCCACCGCCCAATGAGTTCTGTGGTGGCTGCCCTGGAACTCTGAGAAAATAGCCGAAGGAATTGCTGAGATGGAATTGACCAACAGGAATTGGGATCAAGAAGATGAAACCCCGCTGGGTCCCGGATCCGGGTGAAGCCACGCGCCCCTGGGTCCGGGTGAGGCTGGGAACTGGGTCAGGGTGAGGCTGGGTCCAGGGTCCAGGCGAGGCCACATGCCCCTGGATCCGGGTAAGGCCGCACGCCCCTGGGTCCGGGTGAGGCTGGGTCCCGGGTCCAGGTGGGGCCGCCCCCTGGGTCCGGATGAGACTATGTGCCCCTAGGTCTGGGTGAGGCTGGTACCTGGGTCCGGGTGGGGCCGTGCGCCCCTGGACCCGGGTGAGGCCACGTGACCCTGGGTCTGGGAGAGGCCACGCACCCCTGGGTCCGGGTGAAGCTGTATCCCGGGTCTGGGTGAGACCGTATGCCCCTGGATCCGGGAGAGGCTGGGTCCCGGGTCCAGGTGAGGCCTCGCGCACTTGGGTCCGGGTGAGGCCATGCGCCCCAGGGTCTGGGAGAGGCCATGCGCCCCTGGGTCCGGGTGAGGCCACACGCCCCTGGGTCCAGGCGAGGCCGTGTGCCCCTGGAACAGGGTGAGGCTGGGTCCCGGGCCCGGGAGAGGCCATGCGTCCCTGGGTCCGGGTGAAGCTGAATCCTGGGTCTGGGCGAGGCCGTGTGACCATGGATCCGGGTGAGGCTGGGTCCCGGGTCCGGGTGAGGCCGTGGGCCCCTGGATCTGGGTGAGGCCACGCGACCCTGGGTCTGGGAGAGGCCACGCGCCCCTGGGTCCGGGTGAGGCCACGTGCCCCTGGGTCCGGGGGAAGCTAGATCCTGGGTCTGGGTGAGGCCATGTGCCTCTGGATCCGGGTGAGGCTGGGTCCCGGGTCCGGATGAGGCCGTGCACCCCTGGATCCGGGTGAGACCACACAACCCTGGGTCTGGGAGAGGCCACGTGCCCCTGGATCCGGGTGAGGCCACGCGACCCTGGGTCTGGGAGAGGCCACGTGCCCCTGGGTCCGGGTGAGGCCACGCGCCCCTGGGTCCGGGGGAAGCTAGATCCCGGGTCCGGGCGAGGCCGTGTGCCCCTGGATCCAGGTGAGGCTGGGTCCTGGGCCCGGGAGAGGCAATGCGTCCCTGGGTCCGGGTGAGGCCATGCGCCCCTGGGTCCGGGTGAAGCTGAATCCTGGGTCTGGGTGAGGCCGTGTGCCCCTGGATCCAGGTGAGGCTGGGTCCCGGGTCCGGGTGAGGCCATGGGCCCCTGGATCCGGGTGAGGCCATGCGACTCTGGGTCTGGGAGAGGCCACACGCCCCTGGGTCCGGGGAAAGCTAGATCCCGGGTCCGGGTGAGGCGGTGTGCCCCTGGATCCGGATGAGGCTGGGTCCCGGGCCTGGGTGAGGCCACGCGCCCCTGGGTCTGGGAGAGGCCATGCGTCCCTGGGTCCGGGTGAGGCCATGCGCCCCTGGGTCCGGGTGAAGCTGAATCCTGGGTCTGGGCGCGGCTGTGTGACCCTGGATCCGGGTGAGGCTGGGTCCCGGGTCCGGGTGAGGCCGTGGGCCCCTGGATCTGGGTGAGGCCACGCGACCCTGGGTCTGGGAGAGGCCACGCGCCCCTGGGTCCGGGTGAGGCCACGCGCCCCTGGGTCCAGGGGAAGCTAGATCCTGGGTCCGGGTGAGGCCGTGTGCCTCTGGATCCAGGTGAGGCTGGGTCCCGGGTCCGGGTGAGGCCATGCACCCCTGGATCCGGGTGAGACCACGCAACCCTGGGTCTGGGAGAGGCCACGTGCCCCTGGATCCGGGTGAGGCCACGCGACCCTGGGTCTGGGAGAGGCCACGTGCCCCTGGGTCCGGGTGAGGCCACGCGCCCCTGGGTCCGGGGGAAGCTAGATCCCGGGTCCGGGTGAGGCCGTGTGCCCCTGGATCCGGGTGAGGCTGGGTCCCAGGCCCGGGTGAGGCCACGCGCCCCTGGGTCCAGGTAAGGCCACGCGCCCCTGGGTCTGGGTGAAGCTGGATCCCGGGTCTGGGTGAGGCTGTGTGCCCCTGGATCCGGGTGAGGCTGGGTCCCGGGCCTGGGTGACGCCGTGCACCCCTGATCTGGGTGAGGCCACGCGACCCTGGGTCTGGGAGAGGCCACGCACTCCTGGGTCCGGGTGAGGCCACGCGCCCCTGGGTCCGGGGGAAGCTAGATCCCGGGTCCGGGCGAGGCCGTGTGCCCCTGGATCCAGGTGAGGCTGGGTCCCGGGCCCGGGAGAGGCCATGCGCCCCTGGGTCCGGGTGAGGCCACGTGCCCCTGGGTCCAGGTGAGGCCATGCGCCCCTGGGTCCGGGTGAAGCTGAATCCTGGGTCTGGGCGAGGCCGTGTGCCCCTGGATCCAGGTGAGGCTGGGTCCCGGGTCCGGGTGAGGCCGTGGGCCCCTGGATCCGGGTGAGGCCATGTGACCCTGGGTCTGGGAGAGGCCACACGCCCCTGGGTCCAGGGGAAGCTAGGTCCCGGGTCCGGGTGAGGCGGTGTGCCCCTGGATCCGGGTGAGGCTGGGTCCCGGGCCCGGGTGAGGCCATGCGCCCCTTGGTCTGGGAGAGGCCACCCGCCCCTGGATCTGGGTGAGGCCATGTGCCCCTGGATCCGGGTGAGGCTGGGTCCCGGGCCCGGGTGAGGCCACGCGCCCCTGGATCTGGGAGAGGCCACCTGCCCCTGGGTCTGGGTGAGGCCATGTGCCCCTTGATCCAGGTGAAGCTGGATCCCGGGTTCGGGTGAGGAGTTGTGCCCCTGGATCCAGGTGAGGCTGGGTCCCGGGTCCAGGGGAAGGCGCGCGCACCTGTGTCCAGGTGAGGCCACGCACCCCCTGGGTCCAGGTGAGGCCACGTGCCCCTGGGTCCGGATGAAGCCGTGCCCCTGTGTCCGGCCGAGACCCAACCAGAGGGAATCGAACCTGCATTACCACCATTTGTCCACCATCCAGAGCTCAGGGGTCAGTGCCGACATGTACACATAAGGAACTGGTGGACATTGATATTGGGTCTCAAAAGAACTGTTGGTCCAGAAAGAAACTCACTACAGACTGATTCATTTGCCTGTCAGCATAACTATTATTGCTCGTCTCACATTCAGTTCATATAAGTATATCTCTAGTGACACATGGTCTCGCTCATCTAGGGGAAATGATGAACAACATAGACTGATGAACAAGAACAGAACCAGAAACAAGGAGGCATCGATCGGACTATCAGGCCTCAGAGGGAGGATAGGGGAGGGTGGGGGGAGGGGGAAGAGATCAACCAAAGGACTTGTGTGCATGCATATGAGCCTAACCAATGGTTAAGTTCAACAGGGGGTTGGGGCATCCATGGGGAGGGGTGTGGGTTGGGAATGAGGGGATGAGGACAAATATGTGACACCTTAATCAATAAAGAAATTTTAAAAAATAAAAATAAAAAATAAAATGTATTTATTTAAATAAGTAACTTTTCTGATTGATTGATTGATTTACTTATAGGTATCAGTATTTTTAACTCCCTAGGTATTTTCAACGTATAGCCAAGGTTGAGTGAAAATCATGAATTAAACAACAATAAAGCATTGCTAAAATAATAAAATATTCTATTACTTATATAGTCTTGTGTTTTTCCAAATGGTGCATTCTTTTATATCTGGCATGCAATATAGAAAATTACTGTTAGTGTTGGTACTCCAATTTATTTAATTAATTAATTTTTATTACATAAGTTTCACTTGTACAACATTGTTAATTTGAGATTTTATATACTAGAAAATGATCACCCCCAAAAGTCTAGTTATTTTTTATGTAAAATAAATATTTTTATTTTTTATATATTTTTTATTTTTATTTTTTTATTGTTTAAAGTATTACATATAGTAGTACATATATCTCCTTTTTTCCCCATTGACCTTCCCCCAGCCTCCCCTACCCCCTGTCGCATACCCTCATCCCATCGCCCCAGTGTCTTGTGTCCATTGGCCGTGCTTATATGCATGCATACAAGTCCTTCAGTTGATCTCTTTCCCCCCCACCCCAAACTTCCTCATCCTTCCCGCTGTAATTTGACAGTCTGTTCCGTGCTTTACTGCCTCCGTATCTATCTTTTTGTTTATCAGGTTATAATGTTCTTTATTTTCCATAAATGAGTGAGATCGTGTGGTATTTTTCTTTCATTGCCTGGCTTATTTTACTTAACATAATGCTCTCCAGGTCCATCCATGCTGCTGCAAATGGTAAGAATTCCTTCTTTTTTATAGCAGCACAGTATTCCATTGTGTAGATGTACCACAGTTTTCTAATCCACTCATCTGCTGATGGGCATTTGGGCTGTTTCCAAATCTTAGCTATGGTGAATTGTGCTGCTATGAACATAGGGGTGCATATATCCTTTCTGATTGGTGTTTCTAGCTTCTTGGGGTATATTCCTAGAAGTGGAATTACTAGGTCAAATGGGAGTTCCATTTTTAGTTTTTTAAGGAAACTCCATACTGTTTTCCATAGTGGCTGATCCAGTCTGAATTCCTACCAGCAGTGCACCAGGGCTCCTTTTTCTCTGCATCCTCGCCAGCACTTGTTTGTTGATTTGTTGATGATAGCCATTCTGACAGGTGTGAGATGGTACCGCATTGTCCTTTTGATTTGCATTTCTCAGATAATTAGTGACTTTGAGCATGTTTTCATGTGTCTCTTGCCCTTCCTTCTGTCTTCTTTCGAAAAGATTCTATTTAAGTCCGTTGCCCATTTTTTTTAATGGATCATTTATCTTCCTTTTATTAAGTTGTATATGTTCCCTGTAGATGTTGGAGATTAAACCTTTATCAGTGATAACATTTGCAAATATGTTCTCCCATACAGTGGGCTTTCTTGTTGTTTTGTTGATGGTTTCTTTTGCTGTACAAAAGCTTTTTATTTTGATGTAGTACCATTTGTTTATCTTCTCTTTAGCTTCCATTGCCCTAGGAGCGGTATCGGTGAAGAAGTTGCTTCGGCATATGTCTGAGATTTCTCTGCCTGTGGATTCTGAAAGATAAAACAGAGGGCCGGAGACCATGGGATACCAGGACACAGGCTTTATTGGAGATCACCCTGCCAGCCACCTTCCAGAGGGGAAAAGAAGAGAGAGAGAGAGAGCGTGCCCGGGTGAACATGCCTTTTGAGGGGAGGAAAGGAGGGGACGGGGCTTAGGGCACTCAGCACACGCTGATTGGTGGTTTCATACAGGGCACTTGATTAGGCACCTAGGGACTTAGGAATCAGGGGCTTAGGGTATTTGGCAGGTGCTGATTGGTGGTTCAATGTACAGTCCATATAAGGTGTTCAGGAATGTCCGGCTGCAGGTGGAGTTTATGTCATACTCCGTCCATCAGTTGGGGGAAGGGAGGAACTATCATTCCAGGCTTTTTTTAACCTTTTGCACTCAGATGTGGAGTGTGACTCGACACGGTTAGCATTAGAATAAATGAATCGAGAAAAAAGCAAGCGAGTGCAAAGGGTTAATATTAAAAAAAAATTGAGAGTCCGGGCAGGGTCAGGGGGTGGAGGTCCATCTTCCGTAACTGCTTCCAGCTGAGAGGGGTGTCATTAGGGGCGTCTACCCAGAGTCTCAAGGATTCTGGTGTTAGGTTCTGAATTCAGTGCCAGATAGATCTCTCCCACCTTCTGGTTGGCGAACGCCTGCATTCTGTTCTGCAAGAGACTAGAAAACAGAGCATGTGAAATGGGCCAAAGAGCAAAATTAAGAGTATAAATACCAGTGGGCCTAATAGTGAGAGGCGAGAAAAAAACAGGTAGTGTTTTCCGTGCTTGACGAGGGGTGCAGCTGCATGATTTCCCCAAGAGACTGGTTGGTGAAGTCTTGAGAGCGATCCTGTTGAGTCACTTGGAAGGTAAAAGCTGGTCCTGAGGCTGCCACAGCGTCACTTGTCTGTTTTTGCTGCTTTTCTGGACCTGGAGCTGAAATACAACTGAGACCTATATGTTATTTTTAGGGTGAAAAGGAGTAGGGGTCTCAATTGCCTCACTAGTGATATGAAAGGGGAGAAGAGGTTACCCTGGGGGTGAGATTCTTGCTTTCCCAGTTTTTCCCCTTGCTGGGCATTCACATGCTTCTTGTAGGTCCTGAGACAGGAATTCAAAATAGGTAGAGAAGTGGTTAAGCTTCCTGTGGCAGTTCCGACTCCTGCGGTGATGCTGAGGATTAGGAGGAGAGGGATGATCTGGACTGCCCTTTTGTGTCAGATATGGTGGGTTATGGGGACAAGTAAACACTGATTATTGGGGCTGCATCTACATTGGGTGAGAGATAGATGAGAGTACAGGTTCCTGTCCAGCTGATGGGGAGACAGATGTATGTGTTTTCCTCACAGAGGAAGAAAAATCCCTATCATGGAGACAAGCTGAAAGGTGTAGGGAGAAGAGGTGGGCTAAAGGGTATGAGATTCCTTTTTCTAGTTCCGCACTCCAAGCTGAGAGGGTGGTCACCATGGCACTACCAATAAGGGGTGACAGATGAGTGATTGAGATTGTATTGTAGTGAAAGTGGGAGGGAAAGGAAGGAAAGGAGCAGTGGAAGCCAGGGACCTGGATGGTTGGATAAGAGGTTAGACACTGAATATTCTGGTTTAGCTTAAGAAATATCCAGCAACCTTGTCCTGCCAGGCTTGGAGACTGAAGCCTCACTTTAAACATGTCTAGATGCTAGAAAAGGCAGTGGGGGAGGGAGCAGACTCCGAAGACTGTTCCCAGGCTAGCCAGGCCTCTAGCCCCTTCAGTCCCAAATGGCCACATTCTTCCTACAGATAATGATCATCCTATCTAATAAAACAGTAATATGCAAATTGACCGCACCTTCGCTACACCCATAAGCCACGCCCACCGGCCACGCCCACCGGCCACGCCCACCGGCCAACCAGGAGCAAATATACACGTTAAACCAGCAAAGATGGGGGGGCGGGGAAAGGGCAGCACCCATGTCAGTGAGATCCAAGCCATGATGGTGGACCAGGGCAGGCGGTGTGGGTTAAGGCCGGCAGCCGCCTGCCCAGGTCCGCTATCCCCGATCGCGGACCTGGGCAGGCGGCGTGGGTTCACGCCGGCAGCCGCCTGCCCAGGTCCGCCATCCCCGATCGCGGACCAGGGCAGGCGGCGTGGGTTAAGGCCGGCAGCCGCCTGCCCAGGTCCGCCATCCCCGATCGCGGACCAGGGCAGGCGGTGTGGGTTAAGGCCGGCAGCCGGCTGCCCAGGTCCACGATCACAGATCACGGACCAGGACAGCTGCCTGCCCAGGTCCATCACTGATCTCAGAGCTGGGCAGGCAGCGTGGGTTAAGGCCTGCAGCCGCCTGCCCAGGTCCATGATGAGGGATCACGGACCAGGGAAGGCGGCGAGGGTTAGTGCCCGTAGCTGCCTGCCCAGGTCCGCCATCACCGATCTCGGACGAGGGCAGGCAGCTTGGGTTAGCGCCCACAGCCGCCTGACCAGGTCCTGGATAAGGGCTTCGAGTCAGCCATTGCCAGTGGCAGCTGACTTAAAGCCCCTATCAGGGATCATGGACCAGGTCAGGCAGCGTGGGTTAAAGCCCACAGCCGGCTGCCCAGGTCCGTGATCACCGATCTCAGAGCAGGGCAGGCAGCGTGGGTTAAAGCCTGCAGCAGGCTGCCCAGGTCCACGATCATGGATCACAGACCATGGCAGGCGTCATGGGTTAGCACCCGCAGAGGCCTGCCCAGGTACCGGATCACGGATCCAGGTGGCGTGGGTTAGCACCCACAGCCGCCTGACCAAGTCCCCGATAGGGACTTGGAGTCTAGCATAAGGAAAAGAATAGTCAGCAAAAGCAGGAGACAAGGTTTCATAAGTTCTCCCCCAGGTCACCACTGTTCTCTTATACATTTTAAGTATCCCAGACTTTGCATGATGGGATTTGATTTGAATTATGCCTGATAGAGATTTCATGACATGAATTGTAGGCTCATTCTTTCTTTTTGTGGTTGCCTGACTGAGAAAGGCCTTGGAATGAGAGAAGGCACTTTTATTTTCCTTTTTCATTCTTTAGAGGCTGAGGAATTACAGTTATATGAAGAAGTTAGTGAGAGAATGAAAGTCTCATGCTGTATTATTCTGTAAGTTTTATCATGTGGACTATCAAAAACTTGGTGGGATCCTTTTCAAGAGGTGTTACAAAAATTATGTTGAAATTAACATTCAAGAGTAAAAGGAGAGAAGTGAGTGGTGGGTAAAGGAAAGAACTTTGTCCTAGAAACCAAATAGAAGCCACATAAACCTTCAGATTCTTACTCATTGTGCTTTGGAGGTATCCTATCTAATGAAAGAGTAATATACAGATTGATCATCACTGCAACACACAATATAGCTGCCCCCATGTGGTCAAAGATCCTGCCCCCATGTGGACACAAGATGGCCACCACAAGATGGCCAGCAGGAGAGGGCAGTTGGGAGGCACCCAGCCTGCAAGGGAGGGCAGTTGAGAAGGACTAGGCCTGCAAGGGAGGGCAGTTGGAGGTGATCAACCCTGCAGGAGAGGGCAGTTAGGGGTGACCAGGCCGGCAGAGGAGGGAAGTTGGGGGCAAACAGGCTGGCAGCAGAGTGGTTAGGGGCAATCAGGAAGGCAGGCAGGCAAGCAGTTGGGAGCCAGCAGTCCTGGATTGTGAGAGGGATGTTCGACTGCCCGTTTAGGCCCGATCCCATCGGGCCTAAACGGGCAGTCGGACATCCCTTGAGGGGTCCCATATTGGAGAGGGTACAGGCTGGGCTGAGGGACAACCCCCCTCCGTGCACGAATTTCGTGCACCGGGCCTCTAGTAGAGGAGATAAGGAGATAAGGCGTTTACAGTCCAAGGAATGGCTTGGCCTTTTGGGGTAAGAGAGTGAAACTGAGGTAGGTGACTGTGGTTTGGGACAACTGGGTTTTATGAGGGGATGCATGGTAGTCCTGGCTGGGCACCAAGGTAGAATGAGAAAAGAGTGAATGGGGAATTTAGTAAGATGTAGTGTAGACATGAGGTGGCTAATGGCTGTGAGACTAATCCGTCAACCCCCGTAATAGAGACTGAGGAGTGGACAAGGGTCCCAGCAAATTAGGAGGGCAGAATAAGTGGCCCTAGTGTCAGTTAAAATGGAGATCGACTTACCTACCACCACAGTGGTTACCCGAGGCTCTGTCCTCATGATGTAAGTCTGTGGGGCCCTGTCAGGGCCTGGGCAGCTTCTTCGGTGGCCAGTCCCAGGAGGTCTGGGAGCTCCAAACCGGATCCAGAGGGTGGCCTGCTGGACTGGCTGAGGCCAGACCCGGAGGACCCCGACTACAGTCTGATTTCCAGTGGCCTTCCCTTCCGCACCTTGGGCAGGGCCCAGGCGGGGGTCTTGGGTTTGAGCAGGACTTGGCTCAATGTCCTTCCTTGCTGCATTTGAAGCATGGGCCCGGAGGAGGCTTAGCCCCTGACTTACCCGCGGTTGGAGGACTGGCACTTCCTTTGGGGTTTGAAAGAGGTGGCTAGGAGCTGGAAGGCTCCCTACTGGGCCTGATCTCGCTTGATTTTGGATTTGGGTCTCCTTGTCTCTATTATTAAAGACCTTAAAGGTCAGGTTAACGAGGTCTTTTTGAGGGGTTTTTGGACTTGTATCTATTTTTGAAGTTGCGGCGTATGTTGGGGAGTAAAGGTGGTCAGGTCAGTGGAAAAAGAAACCTGAGATGCCTCTCAATCTGTGAGGCTGGACATAGAGAATGGGACGTGGACTCAGACTATGCCCTCAGTTCCTGCTGCCTCCCTCAGGGGTAGAGTGGATGTGGGAATAGAAGAAGCTGTTGAGGAAGGCAGTCTTTGGGTGGCCTGAGAATGAGTGTTAGATGGGAAAGGCTGTTTTGGAGCTCAGGTTCTCAGGGTTTGGGCTCAGGGTCTGGGGAGAAGGCAGCTGCTGGTTAAGAGGGTCTGAAGAGAAAGAGCCTAGGTGGTTTTCAATTTGAGAAAGATCAGAGAGTGAGAAGGGAAATGGCCAGCCACCTGTGAATTTTTTTGCTGGAGGCCACAGGAGCGGAGATTAGGCGGAGAGCACAGGGGAAGGCAGGGGCGGGGGGGCGGGGGTGTTAGAATTCTCAGAGGTAGAAATGCCCAATCCTGCCTCCCATAATGAGGGCGGGACCAGGAGGGGCTTTGCAGGGAGACTCAGGAAGCGAACACCCTGAGGGAGAGGAGGAGCGTGTAAATGCTGCTGCTACTGCAGCCGCTTTTCTGGCTCAGCTGCTACCACCTCTGCAGGTCAATGGGCAGGACCAGTGTGAAGGAAAAAAAAAAAGTTAAACATACTCCCGGAGTCCTCCAAGGACTCCACTCCGGCATTGACCTGGGAAAAAAAGTGCTTAGTCAGAGAGGGACAGGTTTAGGATTGTAAGGAGGTGGCGAGATTGAGACACGTAGAGAGAAACGATCCGCTGAGCTAGGTCGAAAGAGTCAGAAGACAGAGAAAGGAGTTTGAGAGGGCAAAAAGGACTTTGCGAGGAGGATCTGATGAGTGGAACATGAGGAATAAAACAAGGGGGGAGAGCAGGAGGTGGGTAGGGGAAGCCTGTTCATAGGAATCTTGAATGCTTCCCAATCCGGTGGCAAAATTATCTAGATCTCGGAGGATATTGGAATTTTCAGGCCACAGAGAGACATTGTCGAATTTATATTGTGGCCAGGTAGAGCTTTGAGGTTATGAGAGGGTTTGGATTGAGGGGTTCCCTTGACCGGAGGGAAAGGGCCACTGAGAAGTTGGGGAAGGAATAAGAAGCGTCCTTCTTTTCCCTCTGCCAACCTGTAGATAAAAGGACGAGAGAAGGTTGCAAGGTCGTCACCCTGAACCTTTCCTGTGGAATAGAGCAGAGTTTTCCAGGCCAGGTACCTGGGCTTTCTTAGAACGTAGAACGTAGTAGAACGTGTAGCCGTGTAGTCGAGAAAACTCTGAGGCCCTTCCAGGTCAAGGGAACCAGGGGGAAGGGGGGTCGGGAAGGTCCCTGAAGCCTACCGGTTAGAAGGAAGTGACGAGATTCCCATGTGTCCTGGTACGGCAGGGTTTGAGAAGTGTTCTGAGCAGGCCAATCGACTCAGAACCATGCCGCAGAGCAGAGCTAGAGCAGGAGTCAGAAGCTCGGGGCTAGGTTCGAGGATAGTCCATGCTCACCCAGGTTCGGAACCATAATGAAAGATGAAACAGAGGGCCAGAGACCATGGGATACCAGGATACAGGCTTTATTGGAGATCACCCTGCCGGCCGCCTTCCAGAGGGGAAAAAAAGAGAGAGAGAGAGCATGCCCGGGTGAACACGCCTTTTGAGGGTAGGAAAGGAGGGGACGGGGCTTAGGGCACTCAGCACACGCTGATTGGTGGTTTCATACAGGGCACTTGATTAGGCACCTAGGGACTTAGGAATCAGGGGCTTAGGGTATTTGGCAGGTGCTGATTGGTGGTTCAATGTACAGTCCATATAAGGTGTTCAGGAATGTCCGGCTGCAGGTGGAGTTTATGTCATACTCCGTCCATCAGTTGGGGGAAGGGAGGATCTATCAGATTCCTCTAGTATTTTTATGGTTTCCTGTCTTATGTTTAAGTCCTTTATCCATTTTGACTTTATTTTTGTGTATGGTGTGAGTTGGTGATCTAGTTTCATTTTTTTTGCATGTATCTGTCCAATTTTCCCAACACCATTTATTGAAAAGACTGTCTTGACTCCATTGTATGTTCATACATCCTTTGTCAAATATGAATTGAGCATAGTGGTTTGGGTTGATATCTGGGGTCTCTATTCTATTCCATTGGTCTATATGTCTGTTCTTGTGCCAGTACCAGGCTGTTTTGAGAACAGTGGACTTGTAATACAGCTTGAAATCTGGTATTGAGATCCCACGTACTTTGTTCTTCTTTCTCAGGATTGCTGTGGCTATTCGGGGCCTTTTTTTCATTCCAGATGAATTTTTGGAGAGTTCTTTCTAGGTCTATGAAATATGCCATTGGTATTTTAATGGGGATTGCATTGAATCTATAGATTGCTTTGGGTAGTATGGACATTTTAATAATGTTGATTCTACCAATCCATGAACATGGTATGTTCTTCCATCTGTTTACGTCTTCCTCTATCTCTTTTTTCAGTGTACTGTAGTTTTCCACATATAGATCTTTTACCTCCTTAGTTAAGTTTATTCCTAGGTATCTTAATTTTTTTGGTGGGATGGTAAATGGGATTGCTTTTTTAGTCTCTCTTTCTGTAAGTTCACTATTGGTGTATAGATATGCCATAGATTTCTTGGCGTTAATTTTGTATACTGCTACCTTGCCAAATTCAATTATTAAGTGTAATAGTTTTTTTTATGGAGTCTTTAGGGTTTTTATGTACAATATCATGTCATCTGCAAATAAGGACAGCTTTACTTCTTCTTTTCTAATTTGGATTCCTTTTCTTTCTTCTTCTTGTCTAATTGCAATGGCTAATACTTCCAGTACTATGTCGAACAGGAGTGGTGAGGGTGGGAATCCCTGTCTTGTTCCTGTTCTTAGGGGAAATGGTTTCAGTTTTTGCCTATTGAGTATGATGTTGGCTGTAGGTTTTTCATATATGGCTTTTATTATGTTGAGGTATGATCCTTCTATTCCCACCTTGCTAAGAGTTTTTATCAAGAAAGGGTGTTGGATTTTGTCAAATGCTTTTTCTGCATCAATTGATATGACTATGTGATTTTTATCTCTGTTTGTTTATGTGGTGTATCACATTTATTGATTTGTGGATATTGTACCATCCTTGCATCCCTGAGATAAATCCTGCTTGGTCATGGTGTATGATCTTTCTGATGTACTGCTGGATCCTATTTGCTAGAATTTTGTTGAGGATTTTGGCATCTATGTTCATGAGGGATATTGGCCTGTAATTCTCTTTCATTGTGTTGTCTTTATCTGGTTTTGGTATTAGGGTGATGCTGGCTTCATAGAATGAGCTTGGAAGTGTTCCTTCCTCTTGAATTTTTTGGAATAGTCTGAGGAGGATAGGTTTTACTTCTTCCTTGAATGTTTGGTAAAACTCCCCTGTGAAGCCATATGGCCCCGGGCTTTTGTATGCTGGATGCTTTCTGATGACTGCTTCAATTTCTTCCATAGTTATTAGCCTATTGAGATGTTTAGATTCTTCCTGATTGAGTTTTGGAAGGTTGTATTTTTCCTAGGAATATGTCCATTTCCTCCAGGTTGTCCAGTTTGTTGGAATAGAGTTGTTCATAGAATTTTTTAACAATCCTTTGTATTTCGATGGGGTATGTTGTTATTTCTCCTCTTTCATTTCTTATTTTGTTTATTTGTGTCCTCTCTCTTTGCTTCTTGGGGAGCCTGGCTAGAGGTTCGTCAATCTTGTTTATCCTTTCAAAGAACCAGCTCTTGGTTTTGTTGATCTTTTGTATTTTGTATTTTTTTGGTCTCTATGTCGTTTATCTCCGCTCTGATCTTTATTATTTCCTTCCTTCTGCTTACACTGGGCTTTTCTTGTTGCTCTCTTTCTAACTCTGAGTTGTAGGGTTAGGTAATTTATTACCATTGTTTCTTGTTTTTTTGCAGTAGGCTTGTAGAGCTATGAACTTCCCTCTCAAGACTGCTTTTCCTGTGTCCCATAGATTTTGGATTGTTGTGTTTTCATTGTCATTTTTTGCCATGATGTTTTTTGTTTCTTCTTTGATCTCTCTGGTAACCCAGTCATTGTTTAATAGCATGCTATTTGGTCTCCATGTGTTTGATTTTTTTGGATTGTTTTATTATAGTTGATTTCCAGTTTTATGCCACTGTGATCTGAGAAGATGCTTGATATTTCTATCTTCTTGAATTTGAAGAGACTTTTCCTGTGACCCAATATATGGTCTATCTTTGAAAATGACCCATGTGCACTTGAGAAGAATGTATATCCTGTGGCTTTGGGGTGAAATGTTCTGAAGATGTTGATTAATTCCATCTGGTCTAGTGAGTCATTTAGGATTGATGTTTCTTTGCTGATTTTTTGTTTAGAGGATTTGTCCAATGGTGATAGTGGTGTATTAAAGTCTCCTACTATAATTGCATTGCTGTCAATCTCTCCCTTGATATCACCCAGGAGTTTTTTTTTTGTTTTGTTTTTTTAATGTATTTGTTTCCTCCTGTATTGGATGCGTATATGTTTACCAGAGTTATTTCTTCTTGTTGGATTGTTCCCTTTAGTATTATGAAGTGACCTTCTTATCTCTTTTTATGTCCTTCACTTTGAGATCTAATTTGTCAGATATAAATATTGCTACCCCAGCTTTTTTTTCATTTCCATTCGCCTGAAAAACCTTTTTCCATCCCTTCACCCTCAGTCTGTGTACGTCTTTTTTTCTGAGGTGGTTTTCTTGTAGACAGCAGATATATGGGTCATGTTTTCTTATCCAATCCATTACCCTATGTCTTTTGATTGGGGCATTTAATCCATTTACATTTAAAGTTATTATTGATAGTTACTTGTTTGTCGCCATTTTTATTCTATACCCCTGTGTTCTTTCTTCCCTTCCTATTTCTTTCTTTCTTTCTTTCTTTTTTTTTTTTTTACAGCAGACCCTTTAGCATTTCTTGCATTGCTGGTTTGGTGGTAATAAACTCCCTTAGTCCTTTTTTGTCTGTGAAGCTCCTGATTTCACCTTCAATTTTGATTGATAGTCTTGCTGGGTACAGTATTCTTGGATTCAGACCCTTCCTTTGCATGACTTTGTATATTTCATTCCATTCCCTTCTGGCCTGATGAGTTTCTGTTGAGAAATTAGTTGCTAGTCTGATGGGGGATCCTTTGTAGGTAACTTTCTGTTTTTCTCTAGCTGCTTTTAAGATTCTTACTTTGTCATTGGTGTTTGCTAATTTAATTATAATGTGCCTTGGTGTCGGTCTTTTGGGATTCATTTTGCTTGGGACTCTGTGAGCTTCTTTGATTTGTGTGGGTTTTTTCTTCCCTATATCAGAGAAGTTTTCTGTCATTATTTCTTCAAACAGGTTTTCTATTCCTTGCTCAGTTTCCTCTTCTTCTGGAACTCCTATTATGTGGATGTTGTTTTGTTTCGTGTTGTCCCAAAGTTTCCTTAGGCTCTCCTCCTACTTTTTTTTTTTTCTAGAAGCTGTTCTACTTGGGTATTTACCTACCTTGTCTTCTGGCTCACTGATGCGGTCCTCTGCTTCTTCTAGTCTACTCTTGATGCTTTATATTGAGTTCTTTACAGTAGCGATGTCATTTTTCATTTCCTCTTGGTCCTTATACATATTGTCTAATTTGTCTTCCATTCTTTTCATTCACCTTATGACCAATTCTCTGAATTCTTTCTCTGACAGGTTGCTTGTTTCCATTTCGTTTAGTTCCTTTTCTGGTGATGCCTGCTTTTATTTCATATGCGGGCTGTTTGTTTGTCTCCCATGATCTCTCTTCTCCAGGTGTCTGGTTATGTAATTCTCTCTCTCCTTTCCTTGAGGGAGTGTAGAGCTCCTCTGAATCCATGTGCTTGCACCACTTGGGGACCGGTGTGGTGTTCTTGGGTTCGCAGCTGTTCCGTGAGTGCCATAGTTGTAGATTCCCCAGGTTTTTCAGGCTTCCAATAACATCCACTTTCCCCTTCAAGATGGTGCGGTCTCCATGTCCGAGCCGGTCGCTCCGGGAGGGAACTCAGCAGCAGTGGGGGCTGCCCAGCATTCCCCCACAGTCTCCTGGAGTATAGCTGTCCCTCAACTCACCAACAAACACTCCCCGTGCGACCACACACTCTCCCTTTGTTTTCTCACTCACACACACTATCTTGCAGTCTGCCTTCCCATCAGCAGCCATCTTCCTTTCCTCCTCAAAAGTCTAGTTATTATCCATTACTATACAGTTGACTCTTTTTATCTATTTTGCCCACCCCCAATTCCCTTCTCCTCTAGTAACCACTGATCTGTTTGTTCTCTGTATCTATGAGTTAGTTTTGTTTTATTTTGTTTGTGTTGTTTTTTATTCCATGTATAAGTGAGATCATATTGTATTTGCCTTTTCTGTCTGCTTTATTTCATTTGGCATTATATCCTCAAAGTCCATCCATGTTGTCACACATGGGAAGATTTTCTTTTTTCATGGCTTATTAGTATTCCATTTTATATGTGGTATCTCATTTTAGTATTGAAATAAATATATGTAAAGTGGATACCTAATCAGGAAGCCAAGTCGGTGACTTGACATTAAGCAAAGAGTAGGCTGGCAAGGCTGATAACCATCACAGAGATATGGGCTCCTGAGAGCTTGTGGTCTTGGAACTTGGTATGGTTGGCCAATCAGTTGCTATCAAATAATCAAGGTGGATCCAAAGTATGAGAGCCAGGCAGGTATATAGAGATTGGTCAGAGCAGGCAGGGTTTATTTGATACTGAAGTTTGAGACAGTGTGGAGAAGCATGAAACATGTATGTCCCAGAGATGGGATAGAGCACTGGAAGGGGCTCAGAGAGAGTGAGAGTGCTTCACTTTTTGCAACACTACAGTCTTTATTCAGGTGCAGACAGTGGCTTCCCTTCTCTTTGGAAGTTTTTTTGAAGTTTCAGGGGAAACACCTGCTAAGGCATCTGCTTCATGGTCAGTCTTAGTTTTATGTTCAGTGTGTTCTAGTCAAGAGCAACTTGTCTGCTTGAGGACAGTTCTGAGGTGCCTGGGAGTTTCCTGGCTAGAGAAGCTGTATGCTGGTATGGTGAGACTGGTTATGCCAGGCCCTTTCTCCATGGTTGAAGTCATTATCTATTCTGTCCCAGTTGCCTTCACTGTCTGACTGTTAAGATGTCAACCAATAAATATTGTATTTTTGAGGATATTCATTAATTTATTCACCCAACAACTCTTTATAGAGGGCATAATAAGTTTCAGGTGCTTATGAGAGATGAATGAATCAGCTAAGCAGAGGGTGGGAGTGAGGTGTGTCCCAGTCTTCTGGGGAAGACGATTCCAATAGGGCTTAAGGAGTACACAAAGCAAGAAAAACCTTGTATAAGAAGAGTTCCTAGAGGTAATGAATCCTTTTATTAAATTTTATTTTATTTGCATCATTTATCCTCCCTGTACCCTCTCCCACCTCCATCCACACTCCTCCCCACACAGTCATCACACTGTTGTCTGTGTCCATGAATTCTTTCTCTTATTTTTCCTTTATTGTTCAATCCCCTAACACCCCCAGTCTCTCCCCGCCTCCCGCCAGACTCTATCTATGAGTCTGTCTCTATTTTGCTTGTTAGTTCAGTTTGTTCATTAGATTCCAGATATGAGTGAAATCATATGTCTTTCTCTGACTGGCTTATTTCACTTAGCACAATGTTCACCCAAAACACTAATTTGAAAGAACATATGCACCCTATGTTCATTGCAGTGTTATTTACTACTAGAGGCCTGGTGCATGAAATCCATGCACTGAGGGGCGTGTCCCTCAGTCCGTCCTGCACCCTCTCCAATCTGGAACCCCTCCGGGGATCAGGCTTAAACCAGCAGTCGGACATCCCTCTCACAATCTGGGACTGCTGGCTTCTAACCACTCTGTCTGCCTGCCTGCCTGATTACCCCCTAACCACTCCCCTGCTGGCCCAATTGCTCCCAACTGCCTTCCCCTGACAGCTGATTGCCCCCAACTGCCCTCCCCTGCAGGCCTGGTCACCCCTAACTGCCCTCCCTGCTGGCCATCTTGTGACGATGTGGGGGCCGCCATCTTGTTGCAACCATCTTGTGATGACATGGGGGTGGCTATCTTGTGACAATGTGGGGGCAGCCATCCTGTGTTGGCCATTTTGTGATGACGTAGGGGTGGCCATCTTGTGAGGGTGTGAGGGTCAATTTGCATATTAACTCTTTATTATATAGGATACCCAAGATTTGGAAACAGCACATCAGTAGATGAGTGGATAAAATAGCTATGGTACATTTACATGATGGGATACTACTTTGCCATCAAAAGAAGAAAATTTTACCCTTTGTGACAACATGGATGGACCTGGGGGTGCTGAATCTTAAAGAATGAGTAGAAGCTCCCTAGGGGAAGAAACATGGGAAGGATGATCCAGGCAGAAGAGACAGGGAAGAAAAAACATGTTTCTGCGGGATACCAAGTGCAGATCAGTGTGGCTGGCGTATTTAGTGTGAGGAAGGGAGGGACAAGAGATTCAGATAAACAGGTATAAGGGTGCTGATGATGGACCTCTGGGCCATTAAGAAGCTAAAACTGTATCCTAGGAGCAATAGGAAGCCACTAAAAAGCAGTGTTTCTCCATTTTGGCTTCATATTTAAATCACCTGGAAAGATTTAACACTATTGATTCCTGGATCCAACCCCAGAGATTCTGACTTAATAGGTCTTGGGTGCAACCTGGGCATCAGGATATTTTAAATCTGTCTTGTTGATTCTAATGCATAGCCAGAATTGAGAGCCACTGCTTTAAAGGACTTCAAGTAGGATTATGATGTTGTCAGATGCCTGTTTTAGAAATCTCTTTGTGACAGCAGGTAGAGGAGCAGTCAGAGGCAAGAGCCAATTTAGAGACTATTGCAATATTCCAAATGAGAGATGACATAGGACTGATCAAAACAGTAGTACTAGGACTGGACAGCAAGGGACAGTTTTGAGAGATGCTTAGGATGTTAAATGGCAAGACTTGGGTGATTGATTAAACGTGTGAACTAAGGAAAAGGGAGGAATCAAGAATGACTCCAAAAGAATTTTGACCATCATACATTACTTGTGGGGTTGTAAAATGGCATATTAATTTTGGAAAATAGTTTAGCTGTTCTGCAAAATCTTAAGCATAGCTTACTATATGACCCAGAAATTCTGCTTGTAGAGAACCGAAAACAAATGTTGCACAAAAACTTATATGCGGATGTTCATGGAAACTTAATTTATAAAAACCAAAATTGGAAACAACCAAAATGTCCCTCAACTTATAAATGGATAAAGAAAATGTGGTACATATATACAATGGAATATTATTCAAACATAAAACAAAATGCTACAACATGGACAAACCTTGTGAACATTAGGCTAAGTGAAAGAAGCCAGTTACAAAAGACCACATATTGTATGATGCCATTTATATGAAATATCCAGAATAGGCAAAATCCACAGAGGGTGAAAGTAGATTAGTTGTTTCCAAGAGTAGGAGGGGTAACTGCTAATGGATATGAGAGATCTTTTTGGGGGCAAATGAATGTTCTAAAACTAGATTGTGGGGTTGATTGTACAACTCTGTAAATTTACTAAAAAGCACTAGATTGTACACTTTAAAAGGATGAATATTGAATTACGTCTCAATAAAAAAAAATGACTTCCAAGTTCTTACTTTGGCTGGCTGGGTTAATGATGGTGCCATTTAAACAGTGCAGAGAAGACAGGTGGCAGAACACATTTAAGAGATACTAGTGTCTGTGGGATCTTGGGTACCAATGTCCAATAGACAGGTGGATAATGAGTCTCAAGCTCCCGGGAGAGGGCTTGGTGGGAAATGGAGATTTTGAAATAATCAATTTGGTCATCAATTCTAATTAATGTTGTGGGAAAGAATGCAATCACTTAGGAAGAGGGTGTAGTGTATAAAGGCTGTAGGCAAAGAAAGATCCCTGGAGAATATAAACATTTAGGAGATGGTAGAGAAAGAAGAGCTCATGAAGGAGCCAAAAGAAGAGACTCAGAAGAGTTGAGGAGATGCAGCAAAGTGAGAAAAGAAATTTCATGGGAGAGAAACCAAGATGGCGGCATAGGTTAAACACCTAACCCACAGCCTGGCACAACAATTTCAAAAATACAACTAAAAGTCAAAGCGGACATCATCCAGAACCACAGGAAAGCTGGCTGACTGAAATGCCCACAACTAGAAGGAAAGAGAAAACCACAAGGAAAATCAGAGGAGCCATAAAAGCCTGAGGTATGGAGACACGGGAGGAGACACGGGTGCGCACGCATGCGGGGAGGATGGAGCCGGAGAGGAAGGGGCGGCTGACGGCCTGGCCGGCGTTCTCTAGCAGGAAGGAGATAAAAGCGCCAGATTGTGCTGAACCCCAGCTCCGACTGCACTGAACCCCAGTTCCGGGCGAAACCCTGGGAAGCCAGGCTCATGCTGGGGGAATCTGGGCTGTGGGGCGGAAACACAGAGGAGCGGCGAAAGGCAGAGCTCTGGAGGCGTGCATGTGAATGCGCGCAGAGGAGGGACTGTTGCCTGTGCCGCTGAATTGCCCTGGCAGGAAGGAGACAAAAGCTCCAGACTGTGCTGAACCCCAGTTCCGACTGCACTGAACCCCAGTTCCGGGCAAGACCCTGGGAAGCCAGGCTCATACTGGAGGAATCTGGGCTGTAAGGCGGAAATGCAGAGGAGCGGCGAAAGGCAGAGCACAGGAGGCGCGCACGGGAATGTGCGCAGAGGATGGTCTGTTGACTGTGCCACTGAATTGCCCTGGTGGGAAGGAGGCAAAAGCGCCAGACTGCACTGAGCCCCAGTTCCGACTATACTGAAACCCAGTTCCGGGCGAGAATCTGGGAATCCAGATTCATTGGGGGAGAGACTAGACTGTTTGGCGTCGGGCGAAACTCCAGGGCGCTTTTCTCTCAGAGGTGTTTGCAGGGAGTACAGAGGGACACTGAGACACAGGAACTTCATAGGGTGGGGCTGACGGGAAGCCAAGGCTGTAGGCTCCACCCTGAAACTCCGCCCCATCCAAGCTGAGCACAGACGCTTTTACAATTTTGCAAGTCTAGTTGAATAAGGCTGTCTCCCGGCATAGACACAGCTGATCCTCACAGCCAGTTGGACTGGAGGTCAAATCCTCCCAGTGTACCAACAGCAATCAAGGCTTAACAACATCAAGACTTTGCACTCAGCCCACAAAGGGGGGTATCAAGAGCGACCACCTAGGGAGATCAGGGAAGCTGAGCTATAGGGAGGCAGCCAAACAGTGAAGACACCGAAGCAGGTCACGAATAGAAGGGATGAAGGAAAGTAAACTAATGGACGACACAGTGTTCAGAACCACATTTATAAGGTTACTTAAGAATCTTCTGGAGGACCAAGATGGCGGCATAGGGCAGACGCCTGATTGTTGCCTACCACAACAATTTTGAAACTACAACTGGAAAACAGAGCAGACACCATCCAGAACAATGGCTGGAGGAATTGCTGAGAAGGAATTGACTGATGGGAGTTGGGATTGGGAAGAGGAGGCCCCGCTGGGTCCTGGATCCAGGAGCGCTCGCCCGGCGACTGGTCACTGCTGCAGACCCAAGTGCCGCTGCAGCGACCTCAGACCAGCCCGCCGCCGCACACCGGGCGCACTGGAGCTTTGCCGAGCCCGCTGCCCAGCAAGTTCCGCGGCAGCCACCCTGGAGCTTTGAGAAAATGGCCGAAGGAATTGCTGAGAGGGAATTGACCGACAGGAATTGGGATCAAGAAGACGAAGCCCCGCTGGGTCCCAGTTCCTGGTGAGGCCACGCCCCTGGGTCTGGGCGAGGCCACGCGCCCCTGGGCCCGGGCGAGGCCACGCGCCCCTGGGCCCGGGTGAGGCCGTGCGCCCCTGGACCGGGTGAGGCTGGATCCTGGGTCCGGGCGAGGCCACACCCCCCTGGGTCCAGGTGAAGCTGGAAACCGGGTCTGGGTGAGGCCGTGCGCCCCTGGGTCCGGGAGAGGCCACGATCCCCAGGGTTCAGGTGAGGCCATGCGCCCCTGGGTCCGGGTGAAGCTGGATCCCGTGTCTGGGTGAGGCCGCGTGCCCCTGGATCTGGGTGAGGCTGGGTCCCGGGTCCGGGTGAGGCTGCGCCCCTGGGTCCAGGAGAGGCCATGCGCCCCTGGGTCCGGGTGTAGCTGGATCCCGGGTTCGGGTGAGGCCATGCGCCTCTGGATCCAGGTGAGGCTGGGTCCCGGGTCCAGGCGAGGCCGTGCGCCCCTGGGTCCAGGAGAGGCCATGCTCTCCGGGGTCCGGGTGAGGCCACGCGCCCCTGGGTCCGGGTGAAGATGGATCCCGGGTCCAGATGAGGCCGTGCGCCCCTGGATCTGGGTGAGGCTGGGTCCTGGGTCTGGGTGAGGCTGCGCCCCTGGGTCCGGGAGAGGCCACGCGCCCCTGAGTTCGGGTGAGGCCACGCGCCCCTGGGTCCGGATGTAGCTGGGTCCCGGATCCCGGTGAGGCTGGGTCCCGGGTCCCGGTGAGGCCACGCCCTAGGGTTTGGGAGAGGCCATGCGCCCCTGGGTCCGGGTGTAGCTGGATCCCGGGTCCGGGTGAGGCCGCACACCCCTGGATCCGGGTGAGGCCACGCCCCTGGGTCCGGGAGAGGCCACGCGCCCCTGGGTCCGGGTATAGCTGGATCCCGGGTCTAGGTGAGACCGTGTGCCCCTGGATCTGGGTGAGGCTGGGTCCCAGGTCCGGGTGAGGCCGCACCCCTGGGTCCGGGCGAGGCCATGCGCCCCTGGGTCCGGGTGAGGCCACGCGCCCCTGGGTCCAGGTGAGGCCGCACGCCCCTGGATCCGGGCAAGGCTGGGTCCCAGGTCCGGGTGAGGCCGTGTGCCCCTGGGTCTGGGAGAGGCCATGCGCCCCGGGGTCTGGGTAAGGCCACGCACCCCTGGGTCCGGGTGAAGCTGGATCCCGTGTCCGGGTGAGGCCGTACGCCCCTGGATCCAGGTGAGGCTGGGTCCCGGGTCCGGGTGAGGCCGCGCCCCTGGTTCCGGGAGAGGCCACGCGCCCCTGGGTCCGGGAGAGGCCACGTGCCCCGGGGCCTGGGTGATGCTGGGTCCCAGGTCCGGGTGAGGCCATGCGCCCCTGGATCCAGGTGAGGCTGGGTCCCGGGTCCGGGTGAGGCCGCGCGCCCCTGAGTCTAGGTGAAGCCGCGCCCCTGCATCCTGGCGTGACCAAACCAGAGGGAGTCGGACCTGCATTACCACCATTTGTCCACCATCCAGAGCTGAAAAGTCAGTCAGTGCTGACATGTACACATAAGGAACTGGTGGACATTGAAATTGGATCTCAAAAGAACTGTTGGTCCAGAAAGAAACTTACTATAGACTGATTCATTTGCCTGTCAGCATAACTATTATTGCTCGTCTCACATTCGGTTCTTATAAGTATATTTCTAGTAACACATGATCTCACTCATCTAGGGGAAATGATGAACAACATAGACTGATGAACAAGAATAGACCCAGAAACAAGGAGGCATTGATCGGACTGTCGGGCCTCAGAGGGAGGGTAGGGGAGGGTGGGGGTAGGGGGGAGAGATCAACCAAAGGACTTGTGTGCATGCATACGAGCCTATCCAATGGTTAAGGACAACAGGGGGGTGAGGGCATCCGTGGGGAGGGGTGGGAGATGGGAATGGGGGATGAGGACAAATATGTGACACCTTAATCAATAAAGAAATTAAAAAATAAAAATAAAAATAAAAAATAAAAAATAAAGAAATTTCATGGGATCCCAGATAGAAGATCCAGTTCAAATCATCCTACCTAATAAATGGGTAATATGCAAATTGACCACACATTCGCCACGCCCACCAACCCAAGCCACGCCCATCAGCCAATCAGGGTGAGTATTCAAATTAACCCAACCAAGATGGCGGTTAATTTGCATACATAGGCGCCCTGAGCGGACCCCCTGCAACGTCCGCCCCAGAACCAGGCCAAAAGCTTCCAGGGGAGGCTTTTGGCCTGGTGCATGAGCGGACCCCCTGGGATTGATCACAGGGAGCTGGGTGTCCACTCCGGTACCAGGCCGAAAGCCTATGGCGGAGGCTTTTGGCCTGGTGCCGGAGCAGACCCCTGCAATCAATAGCTGGAAGCTGGGTATCTGCTCTGGCACCAGGCCGAAAGCCTATGGCAGAAGCTTTTGGCCTGGTGCCAGAACAGACCCCTGCAATCGATTGTAGGGAGCTGGGGATTGCTTCAGCCTGGTGCATGAGCGGACCCCCTGCAATCGATCACAGGGAGATGGGTGTCCGCTCCAGCACTAGGCCGAAAGCCTATGGCAGAGGCTTTCGGCTTGGTCCCAAAGCAGATCCCCTGCAATCAATCACAGGCAGCTGGGGGTTGCTCCGGCACCAGGCCAAAAGCAGACCCCCTGCAATCAATCCCAGGCAGCTGGGGGTTGCTTCAGCCTGGTGCATGAGCGGACCCCCTGCGATCGATCACAGGGAGCTGGATGTCTGCCTCAGCACCAGGCCGAAAGCCTATGGTGGAGGCTTTTGGCCTGGTGCCAGAGCAGACCCCTGCAATTGATTGCAGGGAGCTGGGGGTTGCTTCAGCCTGGTGCAAGAGCGGACCCCCTGTGATCAATCGCCTAGGCAGGGAGCTGGCTGTCTGCTTTCGGTCTGGGCAGGAGCAGACCCCCTGCAATTGATCGCAGGGAGCTTGGTCCACTCCTGCCCAAGAGGCTTTCGGTCTGGGCAGGCCTGGGCAAGGGCTGAGCTGGTGATCAGAGGGAGCTGGAGGGGCCTGCCCAGGCCTAAAGCTTCGGCCAGAGGCTTTAGGCCTGGGCGGGGCCCAGCCCTCTATTGGTGTGAACTATAGAGGAAACACCTTTTCTGACTGCACATTGGTTAAGCTCCCTGTATGCCACTGGTAATATTCTTAGTAACTTGGGTAATAAGAATCCAAAAAGCTGATCTAGAGTTTTTCCACCACACTTCTGGAGAAAAAAAATGAAGGTCCGCTGCTGGAGGGCTAAGAAATGTCATATACTGCCCTAGGCGGTTTGACTCAGTGGATAGAGCCTCAGCCTGAAGACAGCAGGGTCTGGGTTCATTCTGATCAAGGGCATGTACCTAGGTTGCAGCCTTCTCCCTGGCCGGGGCCCAGATCAGGGCTCATGCAGGAGGCAACCAATCAAAGTGTTCCTCTCACTTTGATGTTGCTCTCTGTCTTTCCCTTTCTCTTCCACATTCTCTAAAAGTCAATGGAAACATATCCTCAGGTGAGGATAAAAAATAAATAAAGAAAAAAAGAAATGCATATCCTATGAAAGACACATCTTGAAAATGCCTAAAGAAAGTTGTCATTTTTTCTTGGTGAAGGGACTGGAGTCCGTGTTGATGAAAACACCTTGGTGGCTGTGGTGACTGACAGTGGCTGCAGCAGTAAGGTGATGGGGCTGGTGCCTTCCCCTGACCAGCCCGGTTGCCTCCCACAAAGGGAGGCCAGACTGCGGCTTAGGCCCACTCCCTGTGGGGCGCGGGCCTAAGCCGTCAGTAGGATATCCCCTGAGGGCTCCCAGTATGTGAGAGGGGGCAGGTTGGGCTGAGGGACCCCCGACCCCCAGTGCACGAATTTCGTGCACTGGGCCCCTAGTAATAATAATAATAGGCCAAGCGGTGTCATGACCAAAACGACCAAATGACTGGTCACTAGGAGGTGCATGGAGCACCTCTCAGACATAATTACCTAACAACCAGTCACTATGATGCCCACTGTGGCCAGCAAACCGGCCTGATCAGGGGGTGGGGCAGGCGGCCAACCTCGTGGCCCCTCCCCCTTGCCGGCCTGCCCCTGATTGGACTCTCCCACCTCGATCAAGACCTGGACCTGCCAGCCAAACGCCCCCTCTCTTCACCCCCCTCCACCAGCTGCACCCCCATCAGCCCGCCCCACCACGATAGGCCCACAGCCCCTCCCCCCAGGCAGCCCGCCCCTGATTGCACCCCCCCACCCCAATAGGGGGCAGGGATGAGCAGCCAACTTTCTGCAGCCCCTCCCCACAGCTGGCCACACCCCCAATGGGCCCCCACCATCCTGATCGGCCCACAGCCCCTCCCCCCAGCCAGCCCCACCCCTGACCGCTCCCCCACCCCAATAGGGGGTGGGGCTGACTGGCCAATCTCCTGCAGCCCCTCCCCCCACCCGGCCCCACCCCAGATCAACCCCCCCACCTCAATCAGGGGCAGGGCTAGCCAGCCAACCACCCATGGCCCCTCCCCCAGGCTGCTGGCCCCCAATCGGCACCCCCCCACCCACCCCATTTGGGGGTGGGACCAGTCAGCCCACCATCCACATCCCCTCCACATGGCCAGCCTTGCCCCCAATCGGCCTCCCAACCCCAATCAGGGGAAGGGCCCACCGGCCAATTGCCTGCAGCCCCTTTCCCCAGCTGGCCTGGTCCTGATCGGGGGTCCTGATTGGGCCCTGATCCAGGTGGGATGGCTGGCCAACTTCCCGCCATCTCCTCCTCCCGACAGGCCCAGCCCTGATCTGCCCTGATTGGGGCCGGGATGACTGGACCCCACCCATGCATAAATTCATGCACTGGGCCTCTAGTACTATTATATAATTCTCAGTATCAGCCCTTGTTTTGCAGATATGGATAAGATGAATTTTGTCCAATGATAAATTCTCTATAATTTTTAAATTCTCTTTAACAAGGTAACTTTTTCAATAAAAACATTTTTAAACTATATTTTTATTGATTTCAGATAGGAAGTGAGAGGGAGAGAGAGAGAGAAACATCAATGATAAGAGAGAACTATTGATCAGCTGCCTCCTGCACTCCCCACACTGGTGACTGAGCCCGCAACCAAGGCATGTGCCCTGACTGGGAATTGCACTGTGACCTCTTGGTTCATAGGTCGACACTCAACCACTGAGCCACACTGGCTGGGCTCAATAAAAACATTTTTTAATTCTTTTGTTTTCCTTCTGCTACAAAATTCACTTATTTTCAGCCAGATAAAATTTTCCAACTGCATACATGGATATATATTGTAAGTTCCTTCATTGATAAATGTCCTGTTAACAAGAGCCATTTCTAATTATTAAAATGCATACCAAACATCTCGTCTCTTAAAATTCAACTTAATTAATTTGCCCTGGCCAGTTTGGCTTAGTGGATAGAGCATTGGCTTGCGGACTGAAGGGTCCCAGGTTTGATTCCGGTCAAGGGCACATACCCGGGTTGCAGGCTTGATCCCCAGTGTGGGACATGCAGGAGGCAGCCGATTGATTATTCTCTCTCTTCATTGATGTTTTTATTTCTCTCTCCCTCTCCTTTCCTCTCTGAAATCAATAAAAATATATTTTTAAAAATATGACTTAATTAAACTGCTAATGTATACTAGTAAGCTATAATTCTGGTCATTGACATGAGTGGCATGTGATTTTTCACTGATGAGTCTAGAGCAATATTGACATATTACCTCTCAATGACATTTCGTTTAACATGAACATTTTAAAATTCTATTTTACAAGTCCTGGTCCCTCTGGCAGTTTCCTCCTTAACCCTGTGACTAGAAAGACAGAGGTCACCTCACTAGGGCAGACTTTGTTCCTCTACCCTTTGTAGCCCTGTTATTTTTACCGGTACTCTTAGAGACAAGAGGAAGAGGTATTGTCTCTGAAAGACTGAAAAATGAGCTATCAAGAGTGGACTCTTCACACGTTGCCAAAGTTGTCTGCCTCATGTGTTGAGAGTGATATTAAGAGCTAATGTTTATTAAGTGTTTACTATTTTACTGACATAAGCATTTACTCATTTAGTTCTCATAATAACCTTGTAAGTTAAGTACTGTTATTATTCCCATTTAAAAGATGGGGAACATGAAGCAAAGAGAAATAATTTGCCTGGCACTGTCTATAGAGAGTGGTTGGATGCTAAGGAACACTTGGCCTCAATCATTACTCTACTTACATCTCAGTAAGCAGCACAGAGCAGTGTGGTGCAACAGTCATGGGAATGGATTTGAAGTCAGACAGTCAAGTCCAAGCTCTGTAACCTAAGAGCCAACTATGTATCATATAGCACCTCATGCAACCCATCTGAGCCTCAGTTTCCTAATCTAAATAATGGGGATATTAATATTCGGTCTGCATATCTCACAGGTTTGTTGTGATAACCAAATGAGATGTGTACTAAGTGAATGTTTAAAACAATAAGCTCTGTGCAAATGCAAATAGGTGGCATTATTGTTTTCCCAGAACCTCACTTGGAAGTTGACACAGAGTAAGAGCTCAGTACTGCTGATTGAAGGAACACACATATCCTGTTCCTTGCTCCATTGTGACAATAACTGCACTTTATTATAATTCTGTGTCTGGGAATCTGTCTTCCCCATCATATTGAGTTTGTCAAGAACACTGACCAGAACTTGTCCCATCTGTCTCCACCGCACCTAGTTCAGTACCTGGCATTGGAAGGGCACTTTATAGGTGCTACTAGTTTGTGGTAGTAATAATGGTAGTAGCAATAGGAAGAGGAACCCCAGCAGCAGCATTTTGAATGAGTCACTTTTTCAGCGACTATAGCACCAGCCTGTGGCCAGCAGAGAGCAGCAGAGACTCCCCACCCCTTACCCCAAGCATAGACCTCTCTTCATGCACGCCCCCGTATCCGGACCAGGTTTTCTTTTATCTCTAACCTTGCACAACATTTGGCCTCTCTCCAAAGAAGTGGAAATCACACTCAGTTTGACTAAAATGTTTCCCCAAACCTAAGCAGTTTGCAAATTTTGGCCTGAAACTAGGGCAACAGGAGCAATTTTAGTCACCAAGGCCATTCCCAATGTTAACTAAGCCAAAGCATCCATGAGGTTGAAACTCCCCAGGGAAGGACAGAACTTACCACTTCCATCACACAAAGCTCAATGAATTTGACAAATTTGAGAACTGGAGACTTCTGCTTTTTTTTTTTTAAGTAGTGTTTTTAAAGGTCCTATCTACATACTATTCTGATGTTCTACAATTAAGTAGAAAATCAAATGAAAGCCCCACAAGTCCAGGTTGAGAATCATTCAAGTGATTAAATAGATGGTAATTATTTTAGGTAGCAATGGGAAGAAGGGCCCAGCATATTGGTAGAGTGGCCTATCTGCTTGTACTGATGGGCCAACATTATTATTTTTCTATTTGACACCAAAAGGCTGCTGAAACTAATGGCCTCTTAAGAGAAGGCTAAAGCTTTCTATTTATTTATATGGCTTTTACAAGGTTCCATTTTAATACCCCTTAATTATTCTACAGCAGTTGAGTGTAGAGGTTAAGAGTACGAAGTCAGACAAAATCAGGCTTGAATCTTGGCTCTACAATTTACCAGCTGCAGGGGCTGGGCCACTTACTTCACTACTCCAAGCTTTAATTTTCTTATCTATAAAATAGCAACACAAATCCTTGCCTTTAAGGGTTATTATGAAGATTCAATGAGATGATGCATCTAAAGCACTTAGGCCAGAGCTTGACACACGATGAGTGTTCAGTAAACCATAGTCCTTATTACTCAAATATTGTAAGAATTCTAAACATACAAGCAATTATGAATTCACCTTGAGCATAGTCAATGGCAATGATAAGATGTTCAGAACAAGCCCTGTTAAAGAAATGGGGCTTTAGAGCAAGCATGTAAAATTCGTGGCCGGCCATGAGTTTGACATGCTTGCTTTAGAGCAGTGGTTCTCAACCTGTCTAATGCCGCGACCCTTTAATACAGTTCCTCATGTTGTGGTGACCCCCAACCATAAAATTATTTTCGTTGCTACTTCATAACTGTAATTTTGCTACTGTTAATGAATCATAATGTAAATATCTGTGTTTTCCGATGGTCTTAGGCTCTACAGCAGCGGTTCTCAACCTGTGGGTCATAACAGGAACTGTATTAAAGGGTCGCGGCATTAGAAAGGTTGAGAACCACTGCTTTAGAGGGATGGGGTAATTGTCCAAAGTTAGAATATACTAGAGATTGACCTTAAGCCCTGTCTGAAGCCAAAGGTCCTACTTCTAATCACAAGAACTAAGCCTCCCCTGTCAACTTTGTCTGGAAGGACAATCTATTCTTCCCTCCAGCCTTAGATCACTCAGAGTACTAGTGTAAGAGAATGCCTTGTGCCCCCTTGAAAGTCTGTCACCGAGCCCACTGCTCTAACTGAAGCTGGCTCCCAGGAAGCCAAGTTATTTGTCTAAGTTCACAGATTTGGCTGATCAAGGAAACCTGGAGAAAGAGTGGCAAATATAGTATTCCATAGCCTTGTACTTCTTGAACATAGAGTATAATTAATATTCTATACATTCAATCATTCATAAACATGGCACTGGAGTGCAGTAATGATCAGGGCAGACATAGCTCACAGTCTAGTGGGAAAGACAGACAAGGAAATAGTCCATTGGGATCAACACGTGTGACCAGCACTATGATAGGGGAAGCCCAGGGAGCCATGGGAGTTCAGAAGAAGGCAGCTAACCCTGCCTTGGGTAGAGATCCAGGAATGATCCATACAGATTACTTGTTATATTTGTTGGCCAAAAGTAATATCAATTTACTGAATGAGATGTCCCTGTGCCAGGCACTGTAATAGGCAGAGATGGATATTGCCCTTCTGAAAGTTACCTCTTTCCTTTAAGAAGTGGGTGGCAATAATGCTTTTTTGGTTTATTTAGAATTATCAACTTCATCAGCTTCAGGTAACAAGTTGCAATAACTAAGTCTGAAGAACTCATTGGTTGGATTTTTGCCTGGTTAAAACATCTGTTGATTGTTCTTTTTGTGTCACAAAATGTGTTGGCTCATGAGCAAGAAAGTGTACCCGAATTTCTGGAACCTCCTGGCATGGTTATATGTTATGGTATTAGCTAATGGAGTCTTGAAAGACCTATCTTCAATTTTTGAGGATGAAATCAAACTCAACATCAGTGATATGAGCAGACATGTTAACACTGAGGTTTGTCCCACCTACCATGGTGCAGAGCACTTGGGTAGGATGTATTAAATTGCTTTGATGGGATGATGGCACAAACTCCTACCTAAGCTTCTTGGGAAATGTTTAAATGGTGTGCTTATTATTGATTACAGAATGTTCCTTCATGGCACCTCTTAAGTGTACAGTTTCCTACACTCTTACAGTGGTTTGGAAGGCATTGCTAGTTCCTCTGTTTACTTGTTTTCATGTACTTCTTTTGCTATTTCTGCCCATATGCCTACTGAAAGTTCCATCCTGGAGCTTCCAACCTTGCATTTCCTCCTAAGACTTTGAGTCTATAATAGGATCCTGGCCTTATATACCTTAAAGATAAGAAAATAGTCATGATGTTGATTTTCCAATGAAAGACAACAGTGCTCCCTGCTAGGTCTTTGTGGGTCATTTGGGAAAAAACACACCAATAATTAGCTCAAACTGTGACTGTGATTCTGAATTTCCACTCTGGGTGGAGTTTGGCCATACTACTTGGTAGGTTATCTAAAAATTGTTGTCAGAGGAAATTCTTTCAGCCTTATGGGAATTTTGCCCTTTGCTAATGAATTTAACAGGTTCTGGAGTAACTCTGCAAAGCTTACTCCCATTGGAAGGCTTTAAGGGATACCTTGACCAGAATGATTGTGCTGAACCAGAGTTTTCAGCTCCAGGCCATGAAAGTTATCCCAATTTGCAATATGCACTTCTTCCAGTTGTCTTAAATTCTCTGAGCAAGTCAAAGAATGTCTTTTGTAACAGGAGGACTTCAGTAATTTAGTCCTCATTGACTGAGGTCACCTGTCTATTTCAGCTCTCTGCTAACTTTGGAGTCAGTCCCATTAGGACTAGAGTTGAAACTTTACTACTTCCTAGCTGTGTGACCCTAGACATGTGACTTAACCCCTCTGAGCCTCCATTATCATTGGTAAAATGACAATAATAATAGTACCTCCTGTATAGTGTTACTGTGAAGGTTAATGAGATAATACATGTAAAGTGATTTAGGGTGACTAACTATCCTGGTTTGCCTGGGAATGAGGGGTTTCATGGGACACTGGACTTTCAGTGTTAAAACTAGGGCAGTCCTGGGCAAACCAGGATGGTTAGTCACCCCATATGAGTATGAGGTAGGTGTTTCCTTTCCTTGTTGTTATCACTAAATAGCCACCATCTCCAGGTTAGGGGACTCTCTCTTGACAAATATCTCATCTACAACCCCTGTCTGATCCAGGCAATCTGTTGTACATACATGAAAGTCAGGAATTGAGAGCCTCAAACTGTAAAGTGCTATAGGTGTTTAAATTATTATTATTACTCTTATTATGTATAATGTCACATTCTAGTAATGGCAGGTTCAATAATAGAATACACAAAGCCATTAAAAAAGATTCAACATTTATTGAGTCCCTACTCTGTGAAAGATACTATGCTAAGCATCAGGGGAAGGATAATGTACTGGGGAAAACTGAATAATAAAATTATAACTTCTCTTTTGATAAACTTATTTTTAATATTTTAATATATTTTTATTGATTTCAAAGATGAAGGGAGAGGGGAGAGATAGAAACATCAATGATGAGAATCATTGATTGGCTGCCTCCTGCACATCCCCTACTGGGGATTGAGCCTGCAACCCAGGCATGTGCCCTGACCAGGAATAGAACCCTGACCTCCTGGTTCATAGGTCGATGCTAAACCACTGAGCCACACCAGCTGGGCTTGAAGGTAAATAACTTTGAGAGAAAATGTGCTGGGTAATTTTTTTTATTTTTTAAACTAATCTAGGAAACATGTAACACACTGGAAAAACTGTTCTTGAGACAGGAGGATTACTGCATTACTACCCAAGTCAATGATTCACACACACAAGACCTGTGGTCAATAAATATATAGCAGATGGGAGAAAAATTATCTAAGAGTCATTTTGATGTTGATAAGTATTATGTTGGAGAGAAAAGAGCTCTAAGGTCAGACATGTCTTCAGCACTGGCTCTACGATCTTAGCAGACCATTTATCAACCCTGATTCTCAGTATCCACATGTACTATTTGAAGATAATAATGCCAATCCCAGGGTTATTGGAAACTGCATGAGACCATGGATGTGAAAGAATTTAGAATTAAGAATAGTGTAATCCAGCCCAGCTGGTATTGCTCAGTGGTTGAGCATTGACCTATGAACCAAGAGGTCATGGTTTGATTCCCCGTCAGGACACACAGCCCAGTATGGGCCAAGCAGGAGGCAGCCGATCAATGATTCTCTCTCATCATTGATATTTGTTTTTGGTTTTTTTTAAGATTTTTACATATTGAACTTTTTAATAAAGTGGGGCACATCTTTATGCTTTTTAAATGTATCTTTATTGTTGAAAATATTACAGATGCCTCCCCTTTTTCCACTGACCGCCTCCACCCTGCACCCACCCCTCCCAGGCCTTTAACACACTATTGTCTGTGTCCATGGGCTATGCATATAAGTTCCCCCATTAATATCCCACCTCCCCCCCCCAAACCCCCTCTGAGATTCGTCAGTCTGTTCCAAGCTTCTATGTCTCTGGATCTATTTTGTTCATCAGTTTCTATTTTTGTCTCCCTCTCTGAAATCAATAAATATATATATACTAGAGGCCCGGTGCACAAAATTTGTGCATGGAGGGGGGTTGTCCCTCAGCCCAGCCTGTACCCTCTCCAAATGGAACCCTCGAGGGATGTCCGCCTGCCCGTTTAGGCCCGATCCCGGTGGGCAGTCGGATCCCTAAACGGGCAGTCAGACATCCCTCTCACAATCCAGGACTGCTGGCTCCCAACTGCTTGCCTACCTGCCTTCCTGATTGCCCCTAACCGCTTCTGCCTGCCAGCCTGATCACCCCCTAACCACTCTACTGCCAGCCTGTTTGCCCCCAACTTCCCTCCTCTGCCGGCCTGGTCACCTCTAACTGCCCTCTCCTGCAGGGTTGATCACCTCCAACTGCCCTCCCTTGCAGGCTTGGTCCCTCTCAACTGCCCTCCCTTGCAGGTCGGGTGCCTCTCAACTGCCCTCTCCTGCTGGCCATCTTGTGGTGGCCATCTTGTGTCCACATGGGGGCAGGATCTTTGACCACATGGGGGCAGCTATATTGTGTGTTGCAGTGATGATCAATCTGCATATTACTCTTTTATTAGATAGGATAGAGGCCTGGTACAGGGGTGGGGGCCAGCTGGTTTGCCCTGAAGGGCATCCCGGATAAGGTGGGGGTTCCCTTGGGGTGTGGGGTGGCCTGAGCGAGGGGCCTGTGGTGGTTTGCAGGCCAGTCACGCCCCCTGGCAACCCAAGCGGAGGCCCTGGTATCTGGAATTTATTTTCCTTCTACAATTGAAACTTTGTAGCCTGGAGCGGAGCCAAGCCTGGGGCTCCCTCCAAGGCCGGCAGCCATTTGTGTTGGGGTTATAATTGAAACTTTGTTGCCTTAAGCAGGTGGGCCCGGCCAAGGTGTGCGGAAAGCTTTGCTTCCCCTGTTGCCGGCGGCAACCCTGGCCTGCTCTCTCAAGCTCCATTCTGCCGCCATTTGTTTGAATTTGTTTACCTTCCATAATTGAAACTTTGTAGCTTGAGTGGAGGCTTAGGCCTGGCCAGGGCAGGTGGAAAGCTTGGCTTCCTCTGTTACCTAGGAAACCTTGCTCTCTGTGGTGGTAGCCATCTTGGTTTAGGTTAATTTGCATATTTGCTCTGATTGGATGGTGGGCGTGGCTTGTGGGTGTGTCGGAGGTATGGTCAATTTGCATATTTGTCTATTATTAGATAGGATATTTAAAAAAAAAAGAATAGCACATTGGCAAGGATTCAGAGAAAAAGGAACCCTTTTGCACTGCTGGTGGGAATGCAGACTGGTGCAGCCACTGTGGAGAACAGTATGGAGTTTCCTCAAAAAAACTAAAAATGGAACTCCCATTTGACCCTGCGATCCCACTTCTAGGAATATATCCCAAGAAGCTAGAAACACCAGTCAGAAAGGATATATGCACCCCTATGTTCATAGCAGCACAATTCACCATAGCTAAGATTTGGAAACAGCTTAAGTGCCCATCAGCAGATGAGTGGATTAGAAAACTATGGTACATCTACACAATGGAATACTACACTGCTATAAAAAAGAAGGAATTCTTACCATTTGCAGCAGCATGGATGGAACTGGAGAGCATTATGCTAAGTGAAATAAGTCAGTCAGAGAAAGATAGATACCACATGATCTTACTCATTTATGGAATATAATGAACAACATAAACTGATGAACAAAAACAGATCGAGAAACAGAGAAGCATCAATCAAACCGTCAAACCTTAGAGGGAAGGTAGGGGAGGGTGAGGGTAAGGGGGAGAGATCAACCAAAGGACTTGTATGCATGCATATAAGCCCAACCAATGGAGACAGACAACAGGGGGGTAAGAGCATGAGTGGGGGGTTAATAGGGGGATGAGAACACATATGTAATACCTTAATCAATAAAGAAATTAAAGATTGAAATAAAAGAATAACACAATCCAGAAAAGTGAAGTTTTATTATTCACCCTCTGAGTAGTACACAGGAACAAGTGGAGTGTGAGTGGGGAACATTGACTGCAGGGGCTTCCAGTGTTGTCACATGGTAAGTACCAAGCTCACAGTGGACACAAGGTTGTCTACTACGTTAGAGAGATTATTGAGTTTGGAGAAATTTGTCATTTTATTAGGAACAATCTGCAGGGAGGTCTTGCCGCTATGTCTTGGACCAACCCTTTCCTTTCACCTCTAGTTCATCTAAGATACAGTGTGTTAGCTACATGGGTGGCCCCAAAGGTTCTGTGCTGAAAAAAAGTTAATTTTCCCAGATGCTACTAAGAGTGAAAGAGCTAAAGGAAAGTTTATGGAAGTTAGGTTGGCCCCTGTGGAAAGCCCAAGGTGCCGCCAAGGTCCAAATGAATACGCCAGAGTCCTCACCCTCAGGCTTAGGGCAGACAGGAACTCATGGAACTGCGGCTAAGAAATGCTTGGGATACAAAACTTACTCCAGGCCCAACTTTGAATGAGGCAATTTGCTAACTAACTTCCAATAAGTTAGTCCTCGGATTTCTCAGCAATTCTAGTTGGAATCAATTTTTTAGAACTGAGGAACCCAAATTTCCAAGTGAAACCATTTCATTCATCAGGGTCATCCTGAGACCTTCTCAGTTTTCTTCCAGACTTTGAGGATGAGGGGAATGGCCAGCCTCAACCCATTACCTTGCCCACCCCATTTTTTCATTTTGATTTTGGTAAAGGCAGGAGTGAAGTTGATCACAGTCTGGTTAAGCTTGGAAAGCTTAATGCTGATCCTGGTATCTCTATTCATTTGGAAAAGTAGGACAACCTCATAGAATACCCCACAGTCAGTCTTGGTTTGAAAGACCCTGCTAGTAGAGAGTAAAAGGACTATGATTTCTAAGGAGGACAGCAGTGGTGCAGTGGCAAGGTGGGATGAGCAAGCAGGTGGGCCTCCATGCTCCCCATCTAATGATTTTATGTGCTGGGGATCACTTAACAAATTCTAAAACACCTGCCATAGGGTATAGGTGCCAAGGAAGAGAAGTGTACAATTTTAGGGAGAATGGAAACTTGCTCCAGACTCAGTGCTCTTTAGTGACAAAAAGAGAAAAAGACCGTGCTGTATTTAGACCGTCTGGTTTCACAGTAGAAAATCATAAGCAGGTTTGGAAAAAGGAATTCTTTTCTTTAAACTGAAGTTCAGTAAAAGAACAAATCTTTTCTTCTCTCTGGAGACTGGCTTTCTGAAAAACAAGATAAGCATGATGAGGAAGAAGCTGGTTCTGAGGGTTAAATGAATACAGGTTTGACTTGACCTCACCACTGCCTAGCTGTGTGACCTTGGGCAAGTTAACCTAGGCTATCTGAGCTCCACTTCCCCCGTTTGTTAAATGTGATTGCTAATGATACCTGCCTCTTAAGGTCCTGGAAGGATTAAGTGAGTTAAACACATGTAAGGCCCTTAGAACAGTGCCTGGGATATATATGCTCAGTAAATGTTAAGCTATTATTTTGTTAAAGAGGCAGTGTCTTTATTTGTATAAAGTGGAATTTGTGGTCACACTACAGCTTAAGCTTACTGGATAAGACCAAGACTTTGAAATCAGAAAAAAATTGACTCTGGCACTTACTCACCTTAACTTTGGGCAAGTTACTTAACCTATGTAAACCTCAATTTTTCTATCTGTTAACTGCATAGTAATACCACTTCTATTACAGATAGATATTGGTTCTTATTTTGCTTCACTTCTGTGATTCCTGCCATTCTCCCTGATGACCTTTTACTTCACTCTACCTCAATCAGACATTCCCATAGTCACATATTAGACTTTGTCATCATCTATACAGGTGGTACCCTTGTCATCTCAATTTCAAACATCTACTCTCCAACCACCACTTCCAATTTCATTGGCTTAGTCTTATTACTGCATTTTTACATAATCTAATCCTCCATTCCATCAACCTCCACTACCCATCACCCTCCATCTGTCTGTTACTGTCTTTGTGCAGCTTAGACACCATGGTCCCTTGTGATAATCACTCACTTGCAATACCCTAGATCCGTGGTCGGCAAACTGTGGCTCGTGAGCCACATGCGGCTCTTTGGCCCCTTGAGTGTGGCTCTTCCACAAAATACCACGGCCTGGGCAAATCTATTTTGAAGAAGTGGCATTAGAAGAAGTTTAAGTTTAACCTTTTGCACTCGGATGTCGAGTGTGACGGTTATTGAATGTATCAATAATTTGAAATATTAAAAAATCCAAATAAATAAGTTTGTATGAAAAGAAACTCCAGTTTTTTATTCTACTGCCGCGCCTTGTAAAATCTGGGTATTTAAAAAATTAAATCCCGAGTAGAATAAAGGAATCGAGAAAAAAGCAAGCGAGTGCAAAGGGTTAAAAAATTTGGCTCTCAAAAGAAATTTCAATCGTTGTATTGTTGATATTTGGCTCTGTTGACTAATGAGTTTGCCGACCACTGCCCTAGACTCTTTTTCCTCTTTCTTGATCCATCATACTCACTTGCCAAAACCTCAACCCTGGCTGAGCCTCACCATTTGCCTTCTCTGTGCATTACACTAATGTAACAACACTGGTGAAAATCACACAACCCAGCTAACTATTTCCACATAAAACTCATGATCTCAGACTTGAGATTAGCACTCAGAAATCCTGCTCATATTCATCTACCAGAAGGCTTGCTTTCCCAGTGTCCAATATCACACATTCTCAATCTCAGCTAATGATCTTGTCCCATATTTGAATGAGAAAATATAAATCATTTGGTTAGTACCTTGTAATTCCCCACAAACAAGCCTGTAAATATATTTGTACCTGTATCCTTTTTTGGGGGGGTACACTTTCAACAGTAGAATGTTCTCTCTTCCTAGCAAATGGCAATGCTTCCTTATGTCCCTTAGATCTCCTCAAAGACCTCACCCATGAAGTTATCCTCATACGCCTCCATCATCGAACTCCTTTTCCTTGCCACTCTCATCCAGAGCATTAGAAAATCCTAAGAGCTAAACCTCCCAAATAGATATCAAATACATATACTTCTATCTCCACTCCTGCAATCTAATCCAGGTTAACGTCTTCTCATGCTTCTTGCCCCCAACTGGTCTGTTTTCATTCTTGCCTTTCTTCAATCTATCCTCTCTACCACAACTTTTGTGACCTCGTTAAATGGACATTGGATTTAATAAGGGTCTTCCAGGGCTCACCAAATCACTTAGAAAATAAAATCCAAATTCTCAGCATGACCCATAAGACCCTCTGTCATCTGGTCCCTGTCTACCTCTCCAGCCTGCTTTTGTGTTACTCTATTTCTCACTACACTGGCCACACTGACCTTTTACCCATTCCTCTCATACTTCTGGGTCTTTGCAGGGGGCAGCTTACTCCACCTCCCTCCATCTCTATCCCAACTCTTCCTAAAGCTGGCTCCCTCACTTCTTTCAGGCCTCTGTTCACATGCCACTTCCTCCAAGAAGTCTTCTTTGACCACTTTATACAAAGTTGCCCCCCCCCATCTTTCCCTATTTCAACACCTTGTATGTTCCTTCACCACACTTAATCATAACTTACAAATTTGTTGTTTTTCCTTTTATTAGGGTGGGGGGGGGGTGTGCCTTTCCCACTAGACTCTATGAGGAGAGAGACCAAGACAGTTTTATTCATATGTAGCCCGGCAAATAGTAATACCAATGCTATTATTATCTGTGGACATAGAAGCTATATACATCCAGTGTTATTTCTACCAATGAAAAAAATAAAATTCACTAAAAATTTTGGCACCAAAGTTTTTAAATCACCTTGAGAAAATCTGACCACCCTTCTGGCTGATTGCTCTTCTCTTCCACATGGTCACTGCATCTGAGGTACCTGACAGCCCACATGTGGGGACTAGGCCATTTTGGAAGGACAGGAGGAGACTCTGCCTTCCTTCTTTTGACAAAAATTTATCTGGGGCCTCACATAGGAAATCTTTCAGAACTACCAAAATTCCTACTGAAAAGTTCATCCAGTTCACTTTGAAATCAGGTTAATATAAAATATATAAAGAATCAAACATACAGAGGCAGCTGAGTCCCATGCCAAATCTATCAAACCAAAAAGTGAGGGTGCAGAGTCTGTGCATTTCACAAACTCCCCCCTGTGGTTCTCACCATCAGGCAAGACTGGGAGACTGACTAAGAGCATGCATGGGCTTTTCTGTGTTTCCTGATCCTTTTATTCAGAGCCCTAAGTTGTCCCTTCCCAGTTGCCATGTTCTTCTGCCTCCCTCTGCTAAGAGCCAAAGTGGCAGGATAGCCACCTCTCCTTAACTACTCTCCACATGAAAACTCATTCCCTGCCCCTTTCCTAAGGTAATATTGCTCCTTTGCATGCTTTCTAAGCCTTCTACATTCCTCTGCTTATTCTAGGATAGTGTCCTGGCCACAGGTAGACATTGAACCCAGATACAGTAAAACAATATTAACAGTTGCTAATTTTCACTATTGTACATATTTGATTTAAGTTGGAATTCTTTTTTATTATTGTAATTTATGATTTTGACACTGTGGAAGCAGAGATACATCTGCTGCTTGCTGTGATCTTAAAGCAAGTCTTTTCACCTGTTTGAAACTCAGTCTTTTCATCTATAAAATAGGAATATTTATTCATTTGTTCAATCCCTATTTACTGAAAACCTAATGTGTAAAGCTCCTAAGATACACTCATATGCCTATCATGAGGTTATGGTGAGGATTGAGCAGGATGGTGTGTGGGGTATCTGGCTCATAGTCACTACCCATACATGCTGCTATTACTTTTGGCCTAGAACAATTAAACGTCTCAAGTTTTCAATAATTCTAAGGCTTACAATTTAAAAATGTATAAATTATTAACAAGTATTTAGATTTTATAATCCTGACTTCATTAATTAGAAGCCCAGCAGAGCTCACTCACTTGGGCAGAGACTGATGCAAAATCTGACTCAGCCATGCTAAGGCTCTTGAACCAGCCCTAAATCCATCTCCTCATTTGGGCATGCACAATTAAGCACTCAGGGTGGTTTGTGGCTTGTTTATTTGTTACTCTCAGGCAAGGGCTTCAAACAAAATAATTTGTACTACATTGGCAGATATATTTGTACCATTTCCATTATCAATGTTTTTATTGTTTCCAGCATTCAGTCATTGATAAAATATGCATTGATCTCTGTGCTAGGAACTATTGCAGGTGCTGGCTATGTGGATGTGGCAGCATACTCCTCAAAGTCTCTGCCCTCAAGGAACTGACATTCTAGTAAGGTCTATATGTTGCCCCCCCCTTCATATTAGACTCTAAAGTGCCTGAGATCAGGTGCCATGGTGGTAGCTATTCCTTTTGTTCCTCTCAAAAACAGCACGGAGCACAGCTTTTGGCACACAAGATGTCGTGTGTGTGTGTGTGTGTGTGTGTGTGTGTGTGTGTGTGTGTGTGTGTTTGGTGGCTTACTGTGGCTAATTTACATTAGGATATAAATTCAAAGCGTTTACATATACACTGAATGGCCAGATTATGTTCTCTGAACACATAATAATCTTGCCACACAGTGTATATCCTATGTAATAAAAGGCTAATATGCAAATTGTCCCCTTGACCAGGAGTTCGACCAGCAGGCAGGCCTGCCAACCGCCCATGTCCCCTCCCCGTGGCCAGGCTGGCCGGACCCCACCCATGCACAAATTCATGCTACATATACTGAGTGGCCAGATTATTATGCATTCAGAGATCATAATAATCTGGCCATTCAGTGTATTATCATTTAATATTCACAGAAACACTGAGGTGGGCACTATTTTAATCCTCATTTTACAAAGGAGGCAACTGAGGTATGGAGAGATTAAGAAATGGAACCAAGTTCTTGAAATAGTAAGTAATGAAGCCACATTTGAACCCAGGCCATGAAGATCCTCATGTCGAGGCATGGCGCGGAGGGAGGAGGCAAAGCCTCGCAGTCTCCAGGTCCGCTCTTGGTCCAGCTGCCGCGGTCTATTGCACTGCCCACCCAACCCGCGCCTGCCACCGCTGCTATGGGAGTGCAGGTGGAGACCTCTCCACTGAAGAGGGGCGCACCTTCCAAAAGCGCGGCCAGATCTGCCTCGTGCACTACGTGGGGATGCTTGAAGATGGAAAGAAATATGATTCCTCCCAGGACAGAAACAAGCCCTTTAAGTTTATGCTAGGCAAGCAGGAGGTGATCCGAGGCTGGGAAGGGGTTGCCCACATGAGTGTGGGTCAGAGAGCCAAACGATCTCCCCAGACTATGCCTATGGTGCCACTGGGCACCCAGGCATCATCCCACCTAATGCCACTCTCTCTTAGACGTGGAACTTCTAAAACTGGAATGACAGGAATGGCTACTGCCTGAGATTCCTGTGTTTGGATGTGCCATGGAGGGATCTGGCGCCCCCAACGCGCACACGCGAATCTGTGCGGAGCTTTTCCTGATGTTCCACTACACTTTGTATAAACATCTGCTCTGACTGAATGTGTTCTGTCACCCAGCTTTGCTCTTCCCCTTTCTCCTCGTATGTGTATTGACCTAAACTACTTGCCATAAACCTCAAGTTACTCTTTTCATTTTGGGGTGAAGATTCAGTTTCAGTCTTTTGGATCTAGGTTTCCAATTACCTATTAATCAAGTATTGACAGCACAAGTAATGGGTTGACTTTAGACTAGATTGATGTGTGGGGGATGCAAGTATCTTTATTTTTTTTTTTGATAAAATTTATTTCTATTATATATTAAACATTCTTGCTGTTGCCCTGCAAAGCCATAGCAGACTTGAGGCACTGTTGAGGGCCAAATTATCTCCAAGTTGAGATATGTCTTTGGATTGAATTATGAGCCCTACCCAAAACTGAAGTGGGGAGGGGAGAGCCCATGCCTCCTCTGCCCCATCCCACTCTCCCTAAACCATCTGCCTTTTAAAAGCAAATCGTTTTCACTGCGATGTTGGACACTACAGGCATCCAACCCCGGGCCAGCAGAGACCTCTGAAGCCTTCTTCGTGGCCTGGCTTCAGACCCTCCTGTGGGGGGTTTTCCAATAGATATTCACAACTTTTAGAATGTCATAGCTATCCAGGCTCCACTCCCTAAATTTTAAGAACTTTAATCGAAAGTTTAAATTGAAGGTGCTGTTTGTAGACACTTAAAACCCAATAAAAGTCCAGCCATCATGACAAATCCTTCAGTGTTGTCTTAAGAAAATGATGCTGGTCATCACAGCTTCAGCATCTCCTGTGTTTTGATGCTCACCTCCCCCTGCTGAGCTCAAAGTTTCCTGGGTTTATTTCCCTCATCTTACTCCTTTGCTGTCCTGTGTAGTGATTTGGTGAAAGAAATTATTGCTGCCTACCTCCCACCCACCTCCCCTGCACTACATATGAGTTTCAAGTTTTATTATTGCAATAAAAGTTCTTGACACTGGCTTTTCTAAAAAAAAAAAAAAAAAAAAAAAAAAGATCCTCATGTCATTCCACCCAGATTGTCCTCATTTGTAAGTTCCTACTGACACCACTTTCAAATTGAGTGTGAAGCCCATAGTCCTGGCCTTTTGTCTCCAGTGTCATTTTCCCTGACTGTAGAGTTCTGGGGTGGCCCTGTGTTCTTGGCTGAAAACTGGACATCTGGGACAGAGCAAGCTAATCTTATGAACTTGTTCATTTTTCTGAGTCACCTCAGTAACCTCAGTTAAACACAGCTCAGATTTTTACAAAAACTCAGAAAACGGTCAAGAATTTTGTAAGATTCCAAGTGCATGGAATCTTTGAGATTCTGATGAAACAAGTTCTAACTATGAAAATACTAAATAATACAAATGAGTCTTTTCAGTTGTTAAAAATATTGGTTTTTACATTACAAGCTTCTCCTCAAGTTTTTTCTCAGGACACAGAGCAGAACCATATACTTACTTCCACTTGCAAGGCTGGCATTGGCAAGGCTGGCACTGGCAGATCCACGATCTGGGCGGAAATATTTCTTACCTAGTAAAGAAAAAATATGATTGAAAATTAAATTCGTAAGGCTGGGTTAGTAAGTGCTCAGTTGTACCCCAGCACCTCCAAATCAGCTGCTCCTCGGTTTATGGACACCTGGCATATTTTCTCTTAGATGCTACAAAAACAGAAAAGCATCTGTTTTTAAGGTTCCCTGGGCCTTGTCCCCATCTTCTAGGCAGTGTTTCTGAGTAAGGGTCACTAACTTCCTCAACAGATATAGAAGCATCAGTCACTAATTAATATGACTAATGTCAACATTAGCAGAAAAGTCCTAAGAGTTTGCAGCAGTCAAGAATGTAGTGACAAACATTATACTTTTGCCTATAGTAGAAGCTCACTAAGTATTTGATGGATTGGATTTAAACTATATAGAGTTATGCTTGGGAGGCGATAATTTAAGCCACATGTGTTCTAACCAACTGTTGAAACAGGGCTCTGCTGTGTATATATACACAGGCATATACACAAACACAGTTGGCCTAATCTTCCCTCTGAATATAGTAGAAACAGATTTTTGACAGAGTATATGGTGGGAATTTTCATAGGTTTCCCAATCATGACATTTTTATAATTTACTCTTTTTAAATATTTACATTTTTAATCAAACTCTGGAAATGATGGACTGGTATCTTAATGGGAAATTTTTTCAACATTAGGATGGAACACAAGGTCTGACTTAGGAAGGCTATGCTGAACAGACCCTTTGTGTACTATATACTTAGTTCAGAGTAAAGGCAGCTTTTAGCAATTTATTTCAGGCATGGGGCACTAGAACCACAGATATGTATGGATTTGGGAACTATAAAAGAATATTCACCCAGAGTGCAGACTTGGCCCCATGAAACTATTATATATATACTGAGTGGCCAGATTATTATGATCTCTGAACGCATAATAATCTGGCCACTCAGTGTATATCCTATATAATAAAAGGCTAATATGCAAATTGTCCCCTTGACCAGGAGTTCGACCAGCAAGCAGGCCGGCCCCAACCCGTGCATGAATTCATGCACCGGGCCTCTAATATGTGTGTGTATATATATATATATATATATATATATATATATATATATATTGAGTGGCCAGATTATTATGCGTTCAGAGATCATAATAATCTGGCCACTCAGTGTATATCTCCAGTATTTCATGTGAAAGGAAAATCCTACAGCAGAGTGGGTTGCTCTTTTGGTGAAAATGTACCCCGGGGCCAATTCTTTCCCACATTTTTACAAAGAAAGGAATCTTTTTATGGGTCTTTTTCATCTAGTAGGCACTAATTAAATATTTGTTGAATGAGTGGGTAAGTGAAGAAGTGTTTTAGTTCAGTGGGATGGGTTTTAGTTCGGGGAACAGGACTACAAGGAAAACCGCAGGAGGAGCCAAGTGCACAGGCACTGTCATGGTCTCCAGGCAGCAATAGGATGCTTCTACAGTTGCTTTGAATTTTAATGTGTGGAGCAGATGGCTGGTATATATTGCCCTTGTTTTTGCCTGAGCCTGACATCATTGCAAGTTGCCAACCTGTTTGGAGAATAGAGTTTTAGCTTAGAGGTATAGCACCGAGTCCTGTTTGTGTGTGTGTGTGTGTGTGTGTGTGTGTGTTTAAATATATTTTATTGATTTTGTACAGAGAGGAGGGAGAGGGATAGAGAGTTAGAAACATCAATCAGCTGCCTCCTGCACACCCCCTATTGGGGATGTGCCCACAACTAAGGTACATGCCCTTGACTGGAATCGAACCTGGGGCCCTTCAGTCCGTAGGCCAAAGCTCTATCCACTGAGCCAAACTGGTCAGGGCAGGAGTCCTGTTTTACAAATGTGTTATTTGGTGGCTCACAGTGAGGTGAATACAGACCCCTACAATTTTAGGCAGCAACCCATCATTTTTCTAGGATAAGTCCAACTCAACAGACTGGATGAATATTCCAGGTCAAGTTCATCTGACTGGCTCTCTATATAACCCTTTATTCATTAAACTGTGAATGTCATTGAAGCCTAGTGAAGATATATGGAACATTTAAGCAGAACATTCTGTCCCTCAGAACCTCCATGTCCAGAGTAACAGCAATTAATCTTGACAACCCACCTTATGCCAACTCACTCTCAACCCCAACCAACCAGAGGCAAGCATTTACTTACAGTGGACTGAGCTGGAAGGCAGGTTGAAGGGCAATCCCGTGCTTCTGGCTGCCTGGGCGGAGTTGCAATTCTCCCACATGGCAGATTGCTGAGGATAGGCTACACATCTCTCTTGCTGGAGGAAATTTAGGAGGGACTCATATTTCCCATTAGGCTGGACCTCTGGAACCAGGTGTCCAGCAGAGAAGGCATGAGGGTATTCTGGCTCTGGAGAGCCTGGGCTGGGTAGGGAGGAGAAATGCCACAGCTCACCAGACTGAACAGAGGGACTCCCAGTCAGGGGCAGTGGGTACTGATCCATAGCCATGGGACCAAACCCATTCGTGATGCAGTTGACGGTGCCATTTGCAAAAGATACGTCTGGTTGTGGCTTTGTCCACTGAGAAGAGAAACGCCAATGATTTGGAGGCATGTCACTATCTGGGAAGGAAAGATTTAGAAGATGTGTTAGGCGTGTATTTATTGTTTTCAAAATGGAAGTAACTTAATTTTTCTGGTTAATACATAATATATTTTTTAGTGTGAAGAAATGTAGAAAAGATTAAAAAAAATAACTCATCATAATATCCAGAGACCACCATTGTCAACCTTTAGGTGTATTTCTTACTAGGGTTTGTTTGTATTCATGTATGCATTGTATTATTTTTTTATTATTGATTTTCTACAGAGAGGAAGAGAGAGGGATAGAGAGTTAGAAACATCGATGAGAGAGAAACATCGATCAGCTGCCTCTTGCACACCCCCTACTGGGGATGTGCCCGCAACCAAGGTACATGCCCTTGACCGGAATCGAACCCGGGACCTTTGAGTCCACAGGCTGATGCTCTATCCACTGAGCCAAACCGGTTTCGGCTGCATTGTATTATTTTTATTTTTATTTATTGATTTTAGAGAGAGGAGAGAGATTTTAGAAAGAGAGAGAGAAACATCAATTTCTTGTCCCCCCCATTCATGAATTCATTGGTTGATTCTTATATGTGCCCTGACTGGGGATCAAACTACAACCTTGGCATATTGGGATGGCATTCTAACTAACTGAGCTACCCAGCCAGGGCTGCATTGTTTTCACATCACATATTGTTTTTAAGGCTGCTTTCACATCATTAAAATACCACAAATATCCCCCATAGAGATGAATGGAGCCAACATCAGCTTTTTAAATAGCTGCACAGTATTTTATCATTAGGTAGTAACATGACTAGCAAACATTGTATTTGTGAGCAACTCAGTTATTTGCAATTTTGTTATATTAACAACATTGTGATGAACACTTTTGTATATACATTTCTGCATCCTTGTCCAACTAGCCACTCAGGGAAACTTCTAGAAGGATTGCTTGATTAAAGGTGATTTGTGTGTGGTTGTTGCTAGTGTTTTGCTTCATTTTATAGCTGATCCTTTAAGTACACAGACTATAAAGACTCCACAGAACTTTATAAGGGGTGTAACACTTGCCTATGTCCATAACTTACACAAATCTAGGGGTTGAAACCCCATTTTCAAGAGGGATTTGGGGCACAGGGATGTTAGGAGACTGGACCAAGTTAGAAAAGCAGATTAGCCAAGTTGGGATCTAAGCTGGAGTGATAAGTGATGGGGTAGGGAAATGGTTGTTTGGACCTCTTCCTACATAAGCAAAGCATTCAAGGTCAAACAGTAACTTAGTTTTTTCTGGCGGACTAACTAATGAGGATAGAGGCACCTTTGGTCTCAGAAACACTAATTCTAATTGTACCTATAAATAGCAGCAGAATTTCCGTTCTCAAGAAGTCTAGGATAGTTCATGACATGGATGTTTCATGATGGATATTTTCTCTATTCTCAATACCCACTGAAGCAAAAGGAGAAGAGGGAGAGAGTTTTGGCAGATACTTAAAGCTTGGAGCCTCTCAACTATCCAAGATAATGAAGGGGACATAGGTGTAGAGACAGAAGATTGAAAGGCTGGAAAGGCTGTCTGGTCTCTTTTCCCTCCACATGTGCCTCTCTCAGCTCTTCTGAATGTTCAGTTTGCCTGGATTCTGTACAAGAAAAAAAACATCTGAGAGGTCTACTCGGTGATACTGGAGTGCTCCCATCCACACCAAAGCTTTTCGATGTCATAGAGATGATAAGAGCAAAAAAGCCCTAACCTACGTGGCACAGACATTCTGCCCAACATTTCACATCATTTACAATGGTTGGCTTCTTTCAGTGAAATCAAGGGCAAGGAAACATATAATAAGATTTGATCCTGGGGATGGATGCTACTTTCGAAAACTGATATCTGCAGGCCAGTAGCAATACAGGGCACTATATAGCACTAATAGAGTGATTAAGCTAACTAAGTATAATCATTGTCCGTTCTTTGTATTCAGTGAGGGTACTACATGTCTTAAGAACAAATTGAAAACAATGTATACCCTCTGACAACTGGACAGTTTCCATCTGAACTGGCCTTACTGATCTCGTACATATGACCTAGGCACTGAATGCACTCTCTCAGAAAGGATCTCCCTGACCCTCCAATCTAGAGTTTGTTATTCTGCTATTGACTGTGACTATGTTCTGTTTATTTCCTTCATAGCAGTAATCCTAACCTGTAATTTCTTCATTTATTCATTCACTCACTATTGGCCTTCTCTGTTAGCCAGTAAACTTTGAGAGGACTGAGATAATTTTTCTTTTGTTCACCACCATATTCTCGGGTACTTGCACTGTGCCTGGCACTTAGTAGGCCCTGACTAAATATTATTCTAATGAACGTACACATATGCTTACACATACATGTACCCATTCTCAAACATATGCACACACACATACTTCCCCATTAAATCTTTCTACACTGATGAGAACAGCATGCAAAGTGGTTAAGAGCACAGACTTTGATGTCAGATGTTAGACAGGCTTGGGGTCTAATCCCAGCTCTGGTCCTTCCGAGCTGTGTGACACTGAGCATGTCCCCTCCCACCTCTGAGCCTCTGGGACTGTTGTGAAATTAAATGAGACAACCCATGTAAAGGACATGGCACAGTTCCTGGTACATAATGGGCCCTCAATAGTGATAGCTGTTGCCATTATTGTTAATCATTATTTTGGTTTATAAACCCAGTTTGGGCTCATATTCATAGGTTTCTTTCCTAGTTTGCAACACTCATGTAATCAACCTAGGAAAAAGCAAAATGGTAATGTATGAGGCCTGAGTGTCCTTCTGCCCTCAGTGCCAAAAAGGGAAGAGAGGAAAGGACTAAACAAAAAAACCCACAGCAGCAGCAGCACTTCAGGGATGATGTGGAGGATCGAATAGATACTGGCTCTAAAAGAGATTTCAGAAGCCTGTGCTCAGTATTTGTCCATTCCCAGGAAAGATTATGTCAGAGATGGGCAGGAACAACTATAAATCTAGAAAAGCTTTTCTTTATTGAACACTTACTATGGAGCAGACACTTTGCTTAACACTCTGCATACATGGTCTTATGCAGCAAACCAGATGAAAAACTAGAGACTCAGAGAGGTTAAAGTAATTTGCCTAAGTTCACACAGTTAGCAAGTGATAAATCTGTATGATTCCAAACCTCATGCTCTTACTGGCTATGCTTCTCCAACACTGCAAAGAGTACTCTGAGATGGGCATTTCCCCACACTACTAGGGTTGGATGGGTGGCAGATGGGCATAACACTTCTGGGGAGCACTTTGTCAGTACATGTCAAAACCCTAAAATTAGTGTGTACTCTTTGACCCAATTATTGCACTGATAGCAATTTAAGGATATAATCAATGATGTATGTAAAAATTTAGCTACAATGATTCAATGTGACATTTATAATACAGTTAAAGATTGGCAATAATCTAAATGTCTAAGACTTTTAATAGATTTGGTATGTCTATAAGGAAGATATTATTGATGTTGTAGTAGAACATATAATGGCATAGAGAGATATATATGACTATTGTTGATTAAAAAAAGTTACAACCCATTTTGTGCAAAATAATGTTATGTTGCAAAACTTAGTATGTGTGCATAGATGCACATGTGGTTTTGTGCCCTGATTGCTTCCCGTGTTTTCTAAATTCTTCAAAAATTAACACATTATTTTTTTGGTTAGAAAAAGTTATTTTAAAGTAAAAACTTAAAAAAAACCTCTTGACTCATTGACTCTGGGTCACAATTATGATAAGACCAACACATAAATGCCTGATTCCTTTCCATCTATCCTTTCTTCTTTCCTTCCTTCTCTCTGTCTCTGCCTTTAATACAAATCCTGCTTTGTGATTAAATTGAAACTGAGATCCCTCAGAACACACACCCACATCTTGCACCATGAAAGTCCAAACTTTGGCCTGCCCAATCTGCACACATTGACTCTCTCCTCTCTGCCTTCTTTGCATTATATTGTTTGTATTAGCTAAGATAAAAATAATACCGGAGATAGAGGGACAGTTTTTAGGAGACAGTCCTGTTCTTAGGCACTGGGAGTGGGGGTGGGGTACTGTTCAGTCCCTCACCATACTTCACAATCACTTCCCTGAGATACCTAGTATTTTGGTGATTTATCCAGATTCCTTTTCCCAACTGAAAATGGAGATGAAATACAGAACATGTGAAATAAGAAAGTGGCTAAGAGCTCAAAATCTGCAGTCAAACTGATTTGCTTGCGAATGGCTGCCCCTTTCTAGCTGTGGGATCCTGGACAAGTCACTAGACTCTTTGAACTTCAGTTTCTTTACCATGAAATGGACACAGTGAGAGTTAACCAGTAAGTTGGCATGAGGATTCAATGAGATCATCCATGTGACACCCCCTAGCAAGAGGTCTCACTCACAGAAAGTATGTGCTCAATAAATGTTAGCCATTGTAAACAGTATTAGCTATAGTTCTTATGGGCATTATTAACTCTCTTGCCAGGGTGTTGTCAGAGTCTACAAAGGCACGACAGTGAAGTGGACTGGCTCTGGAGTCTGACTGACCTGGATTTCAGTCTCTATCACTCGCTTGTGAGATGCACTGTGTCATTTACCCTCTCTGGGTTGCAGTTTCCTATTCTGTGAGGATATAGAAATCCACTGTAAAGTGGTTTTGTGAAGTACAACACACATGCAGAAAAACGTACAAATATAAAGTGTACAGCTGGGAAATTTTCACAAACTGAGTAATGAGCACCCAGATCAAGAAACAGAATATGACCGCCATCCCAGAAGCCCCCCTCATGCCCACATCCAGTCACTAACCCCCATCCCCAAATTAACCCCCATACCCCAAAGTAACCCATTTCCTATCTTCTAACAACATTGATTCAGTTTGTCCATCTTTGACCTTTATAAACCACTGAAGTGGATGCAGTAATTGTAGCCTGGAGCCTGGCATCCAATAGGAGTTCAATATACATTGGCAGTTTCCTCTCCCTGGCTAAAAAGGAAGATACCAAGTTGTCAGTGTTCACAAGAGTCATAAAAAACTAGGATGATTCTAGCTCATACAGCTATTCACATTAAAAAAGAAACCCAACATTTATTTCTCACCCTCACTAGACCATGGAGCAAGGGAGGGAGGGTTTTTCGACCCTTTTAGAAAGGCTATAAAAGGCCCCTAGGCACTCAGGTGTGCACCATCACCTTCTCAGCAGCCCTCAAGCAATGTTGCCAGGCCTGGGGCTGGAATCAGGGGTGCAACAGGAAGAATGTGGGGTGGGATGTGCACCAGGACTGTGCCTTCCATAATGGTAACTACTGAAGCTTCTTGAGTTATCTATTCTGAAATCATCAATGTCCTTTTTTTAAAGGGAGAAGTACGGCCAGTATAAATTATACATATGTAAACTTACTTAAACAACAACAACAACTTTGATTTGGGAAAAGCAGCCAGGAAATTCGATGGCATTTTCTAGCCACAGAGACCTATGTTTGGGATTTGCATATTTGGCTTGACAGAGCACCCTTAGAATGTAGGCCAGTCAGTGCTGGGAGCCCATGAATGGAAGCCTGTTCTAGGCATGGCTCAGGGACTCAGAGGATGCTAATGGTCAGTCAGGAATGGCCACCTTACGGATTTCTCATTATTTTTGAAGCTGCAGGTATCTCATATAACATCTCCAGTGAGAACCATGTAGCCCTCTTCTGAGGCAGAGCTTATGAGAAACATGACTCCTAACTGCAATAAGAGAAGCCTTGAGGAAGACTGGATTTCTCCTTCCTTTGCACAACTAGCTGTACAAACATTTGCCTAGTCCACACTACACTCTATGAGGAAGACATCTTCACAGTCAAAGGATCTGAGATTCACTTTAGGGAAAATGCAACAACCAAGAAGTTAGGTGGAGATGAAAACTGCCTCTCTGTTTGGCTTGGGAAGGCTGGCTTGGGCAACCAATGGCCACGTGCCAGAGCTTTAGTGGACCAGGGCTTTATGGAATAGAGTGAAGTCAAAATACATGAGAAACAGTACAGCTGCCACACAGCAGAAGCCCCGGCACAACTTGGAGACTTACAGCAGGGGCCTGCTGCTCTGTGATTCTAATGTTTTGAACACAGGCACTCATATCCACTCTAGACAATCAAAAACACATGTCAAGCTTTGGTGCCACCACCACTAACACCTCATGACACTTACTATATGCCATTTGACATGAATTATCTTATTGATTCTTATAGTTAAATAATACTCAATTTTAGAGATAAGGAAACTGAGGCACAGAGAGATGAAGTGATGTACATGAGATCACATTGTTAATACATGTTGAAGTTAGCTTGGCCCCAGACTGCCTAGTTCTAAAGCTGTATACCACATGATACTCCCTCTCTACAGTGATTCTATCTGTGGCAGACATCAATACCCTGTGATCCAAATCACAATCTCATTAATCCAAGCAATATTTATTGAGTACCTTTCATTGGGCTAGGTCATTGGAAAGCAGCAGTTAGGAGGTTGAGTTTCTGATGCCATGAAATTTAGAGTATAGGATGTGGGGAGAGACAAGATGCACATAAATATATAATACTAGAGGCCCAATGCGTGAAGATTCATGCAAGAATGGGCCTTCCTTCCCCTGGCTGCTGGCACTGCCTTTGCTCTGGCCCGGAGCCGCCTTTCCGCCTTCCCATGCTGCCCAGAGGCCTGGAGCAGCTGGGGAGGTGCAGAATGCCCCCGGCCTCTCGGCACCTGTGTATGCAAATTAACCCGCCATCTTTGTTGGGTTAATTTGCATATTCACTCCTGATTGGCTGGTGGGCATCATGAAGGTATGGTCAATTTGCATCTTTCTCTTTTATTAGTGTAGCTGCCTAATGGTGACAAATGCTAAAAAGGTAAGACATGGGGTTTGGGGTTCTATTTTGTAATAGATTGTTCAGAGAAGGATTGCATGATGAGAGGACATTCAGATGGAAACTTGAATGAAGACAGGATAAGTCATGTAGTTATATGGGTAAGGAGCATTTCAGGGAGAAGGGAGAGATGTTGCAAAGGGCCTGAGGCAGGATTGTACTTGGCATGTTCTACAAATAACAAGGAGGATAGACCAGAGTGAATAAGATGGAACGTAGCAGGATATGAGATCAGAAAGATAATGGGCCCAGATGAGGTAGGGCCCCATTAAAAACTTTGGATTTGATTTCAAGTGAGATGGGAAGCTGTTGGAGGGTTTTGAACAGGAGTGCTATGATATGGCTTTTACTTAATGGTATATTCTGATTTCTATCATGAGAATAGACTGAAGGAGAGCAAGGGCAGAGTCTACTGCAAAAATCCAGGGGAGAGATGATGGCTTCTTGGACCAAGGTGATAGCAGTGAAGATGGGGTGAAGTGGAAAGACCTTGGAGATATTTTGAAGGTAGAACTTGCAGAATTTTTTGAATAATTGGATATGGGATGTGAGATAAAGAGAGGAGTTAAACATGACTCACAATTAATTAGAAAGATGCAGCTGCCATTTACTGAGATGGAGGGACTATGAATGGAGCAGATTAAGAAGATTAAGAGTTCAGCTTGGGACTTTTTGTGTGTGTGTGTGTTTTTTTTGGGGGGGGGGTTGAGATTCCTATTAGATGCATAAAGTGAAAGTATCAAGTAGGCAGCTGGATAAGTGGATCTGAAATCCATCTTTGACTGGAGATATACATTTGAAATTTATCAGCATACAGATGGTATTTAAGACCAAGAGAAGAAAGAGATCCCATAGGGAATGGATGTAGATAGAGAATTTGTCTGAGACCTGAGTCCTGGAGCCTCAAACATTTAGAAGTTGACGAGAAAAGAACATCCAGCAAAGGAGATTGAGGAGCAGTAAACAGGGAAGTAAGAGGAAAATGAAGAGTATGATGTTATAGAATCCAAGTGAAGGAGGTATTTCCAAAAGGAGGGAGTAATCAACTGCAGCAAATGTTGTTCATAGGTCAAATAAGATGAGGACAGAGGACTATTGGAGTTGGAAAGTGGAGGTCACTGGCTCATGGTGATAAAAGTAATTTCAAGGAGTGATGAGGATGAAACTTGAGGAGTGGATTCTAGAGAGCAGGAGAGGAGAGGAAGAGGACAGAGTGTGCATGGACACTACTTTTGAGTCTTGCTACACAATGAAGCACAGAAATGGATCAATAGGCTAAGAATTGGTTTTTATCTCAGGTTGGGTTTTACCAGGCAAGCAGGATAAAGGAAGTGAGGAACTATGGATGGATGGTACTTACAAATGAATGACTGTAATGAATCCAAGCCAATGTATTTAGATCTAAATCAAAAGACCAAAATTAGTAATATCTTGTCTGTGCATAAAGAGCCTGGGGTTTTGTCCCTTCTTTGGGGCCAGATAGATCCTCTGAATCCCAGTATCCACCTATCAATTCCCCAAATGACTCAAGATCAATCATTCCCTCTCCTGTTCTGAAGTACTCAGCACACTCTTGAACATCACCTCCTCACCTCTCCATCTACCTCCTTGTTCCCATTTTAACAAGATCTACAGCATTTCCTTTATTATATGTTACTACCACATCCCCTTCCACATGTTTACTTAATTCACAAGAGTCTCTAAGAAAATCACATCTCCTGAGTGGAAAATAAACTTCTTAAAGAAAAGTAAATTCTGTAAAGGTGAGTAAATACATCAGATGTATACCAACTCCTTGTCCAAACCCAAAGAACAAAGCCCGAGTGATGGCATCTAAAAACAGAGGAGCTCCTCCTATGGGGGCAGAGGCCCTGAATGGCTGCTTTGCACAAAATGTCCAATTTGGAGGCATGTACATTTTCCAGTGGAAGCAAGGCATTCAATGTGTGCTCAGCAACTGCAATGAAGAGCTCTTAAATCAATCAGACCTGCCCTGGCTGGTGTAGCTCAGTTTGTTGAGCATCATCCCATGCACCGAAAGGTCACAGGTCAGGGCCAGATGTTTTTCTCTCTCTCCCTCTCCCTTCCTCTCTCTCTAAAAATCTATAAAAACATATTTTTTTTAAAAAAAATCAATCAGACCCTGGTCTATTTGCACATTTCAAAAAGGTGATAAAGAGCCCTATCAAATCACATCCATCTGGCAAGGTGACTTCTCATTAGGCACAGCAGGTACAGTGTCTAGGGCCCATGAATACTTTTAGGAGTCCATGAAAATAAATATTTTAACTGCTTTTAAAATTGGAAGAAAAAATAAATATAATTATAATGAATATATAAAATGAATGCAGCCTGGATTATATTTGTTTTTATGCCATTTTAGGACAAAATGTCCTTTTTCATATCTTTATGGAGGAATGGGCCTATGAAGCAAAGTGTCTAGGGTCCATAAAAGCCATACTGCAGACCTTGTCAGCTTATTTATGGCTTTCTCCAAACATATATTTTGATGAGCACATTTTTAAATAGCTCTTGAAATAATTGTTTTGAGATATAAGAATGTATATTTTAAAATAATTACTAAATAGTTAATGCAATAGCCATCCCTGATACTGTTAAGGGTGCGAAGAGGGTTGTGGTAAGGCTCCATCTACCTCTCTC